>NC_133659.1:125416786-126044776 GCF_037893015.1 Macrotis lagotis
AATGCAAATTGCACCATCTTTCAGCCTGTATTCTTCTGGGTTCCATGTTGGTTTTATTTTGGACTTCTATGAACTCCTTTTACCACAACTTGCCTCACTCTGCTGAATTTAGTTACCTTGAAAAATTTGAGATCACAAATACGAATTTAACTTCTTTCTCTGGTAAAGTACCCAGAATTATAAAATCATTGGTTCTTTTCCTTGTTCCCCCATCCTCCCCCCCCCCCAAATTCAATTACTGATAGAACCCTGTTCTCTCCCTGGGGATTAAACAGACTGGCTCAACTTTGTCTCCACTCAAATACAAAAGCCTCATTTAGCTGCCAGTCATCTAAATATTTCACTGTCCTCAGACTGCCATTAAGAGCCCCTTTCCCTTTGCATTCACTCCTGTCTTTGACCAGTATGTGATAGCCTCTACCCTTCTGACTGTCAATCAGGAAGTCAATAAATATTTAAGTGTCTACTGTGTGCCAGCTACTGTGATAAGTGTTAGAGATACAAATACAAAAATGGACAAGGAGGAAGATAAAACACAACAGAAAACTGAAAAGCCTGAGGAGGGGAGATACCAGGTGTGGGAGTATGATGAAGTTCAAAAAGTGTAGTCAGCTGGGAAATAAAGAAATGGTACCTTCCTTAAATGCGAGTTTTAGGAGGAACTCTTTGTTTTGTGTCCCAATCAGTGGGGAAAAAATGTACTGATGAGGTCGGTCTGAGTATCAAGGCTAATGCATCTTGTAGGACAGTAAGGCTTCTGATGTTGAAGTGCAACAGCCAGAGGGAAAAACTGACCTGAATTACGTGATTTGATCTGAATTCTTTCCTTCATTCTTTAGTTCTTTTTCTATTATTCTATATGGGGTGCCAAGTGTTCCCTAAATCTGAATGATTGTATGATAGACTGTGAAGATGGTAGAAGTTGGGAGTGGACAAAAAGCAGGTGAGTGATGACTGGTGATGCCACAAAGGTTTGAAGTCAAGTCACCTTCTATGATCCTCATTAATAAAGGAAATGATATTACAGAGAATTACAAGTGGTGCATTATCTCAAAATACTTGAAGTTTAACCTATTTTAAAATTTATTTTAGATATCCAGGTATGTATAGACAAGCAGTTTCTGTTTTGACCAGAATCCCTGAGGGTCTTCCTCTCCCAGAGTGATTTTTTTTTTTTTGGATGATGCAAAAGTGGTTCCTGGCTTCTTTTCTCTCTCACTTGCCTTAATCATTGAGATACCCTGAAGGTCTTAATCTCTCAACAGTTTTTTTTTCTCTTCTCTTTTTTTGGAAGCGGTCATTCTTGTCTTCTTTGCCTCATCCCTCTCTCACCTAACCTTAATGACTTATTGGACATTGCTTCAATCAAACCTAGGAAAGATTTAGCTTTTAAAAGCCCAGGTGCTCTTCTGCATCTACAACCATCTCTGGTGTCCTGATCCATGTCTGGTTACTGGACCCAGATGACTCTGGAGGAGAAAGTGAGGCTGGTGACTTTGTACTGCAACCCCTCAACATGAATCTAATTCACCTGGTATCATGACCTTCTTCAAGAATGAAGGACAAACAACAACAATAGGCAAAAATATTTTTTAAATGGTACACTTAAGACTAAATTAAAATGAATTTTCATTTCTTATGTACACATGCATGGAAACAATGAGAGTTGTTTCAGCAACATGCTGTGCCACAGGGGGATAGCTGTATTCTTTTGTGTCTGAGATGGGTGGGGAGATTTTGGATAGTTTCTGGGTTTGAAATGCTTAAAATAATCTAACCACACAGGAATTTCCCCTAAAATCCAGAGAAGTCTCACACACAAACACACACACACACACACACACACACACACACACACAAACACACACACACACACACACACGCAAATTGGAAGGGAGTTAGAGAGTTTGGTCCAAGATTTCTTATCCATCTCAGTGATAAGACTCACTTTCAGTTTTAGTAATTCAGTCTGACCCCAAGTTTGGATAGCCTGGCTGGCATTCAGTGGGAACAGTCACCACACTTGGGCCAGCTTTGAGGTTGGCTAATTTATAGTTAGAATTTTCCCCTAGGACAATTTTCTTTTGGTAGAAACCATTTTGGAAACTTCAAGAACTCATTAAACCTTTTACAAACTACTGATTCATTGTGATCTTTGAACCCTTATGACTAAAATAGTTAATGTAACTTTACTTAAAGAAAGGAATCAAGAAAGTTTAGCATGTATCTTTAATCTTTATTCCATGTTTCACTTAAAATGTGGCTTACTGCTGCTCATTTCCACATCTTTTCTCTCACCAATTTAAGAATCCTACCCAAAACTTAACATCTGTGGGGCTTGAACAGAAGCTTGGGGCCATTAAAACAAAACAAAATGAAAATAATAGCCTTTCCAAGAAATTAGCTAAATTCTTGAAGCCAGCAAACAATCCTGAAAAGGAACTACCTTCATGAAAAGGAGCTAATTCTGCACGTTTTACTGAAATGCTAGTTCTCCTTACAAAATGAGTGTTTATGAGAACTGAAATGATATTTAAGAACATAGGAAGTGTCCTTGAGGGAATATTACTTTTTCAATCAAGTTCTGGATTTAAAAGTAAAATTTGCATGATCAAGGTGATATAGCAGAAGGGTATTAGATTGCCAGAGAAGGAATTAAAGAAAAAAGGAGAGGTGGTATGTCTATTATTGAAGTAAGCCTTGGCCTATCTAGGTTGCTTAGTTGTTTTATTAGTTGTTTATTTTTATGAATGTGTTTACATTTATGAATGTGTTTGCACGTGGGGGGGGGTTGGGCAGAAGAAAAACCACCTTTTTTTAGAAGGGGAGGAAAAAGAGTGATCTATAGGGGAAAGAAAAAGATTTACTTGTAATTCTTTTCCATGATCCTCTAAGTGAAAAAATTATTTTAGTGGTTGTAAACTGAAGAGAAGGGCAGCTAAGTAAGGCAGTGGATTGGCAAGGACTAGGCCTGGATTCATTTTTGTGAGTTTAAATCTGGCCTGAGACACTAGTTGTGTGATCCTGGGCAAGACACTTAATTCTGTTTGCCTCAGTTTGCTTATTGGTAAAATGAGCTGGAGAAGGAAATGCCAAAGCACTCCAGTACCCCTGCCAAGGAAACCTCAAATGGTGTCATGAACAGCTGGACATGACTGAAATGACACAACAACAATAGCTACACCAGCAAAACAAAACCAAATAAAGGATGGTGGATTTGAGGATGATCAGATGAGAATATCTTTCTAGTCTGGAATTACAAACTATCAGCGATTCTGGTGGAATCAATCTATAGGCATTTATTAAATACTTAATATGTGCCAGGCATACAAAATATATGGAGATAACAAAAAAGTCAAAAGACAGGCCCTGATTTTCCCATCTGCTTCTTTCTCCTATCCCAAGTGCCATCCAGTTTCATTGATCCTCTCTCTCTCTCTTTCTGCCACCATGACCATCTGAGGGAACCTTATCAATTATTATGAGATATATTTTGACATTTATGAAATCTCAGAGATCAGGAACTTATTGTTACTGGAGTTGGTGGAAGATGGTTAGAGGGTACCACTGATGATTCATTCATCAGTAGAAATGTCTCCACCTGAAGGTCCTGAGATCAAGGAATTGTAATCACTGCAGTTGACATGGTAAGAAACCATTATTTGCAAGAAGCTAGTTTCACAAAAGAATTCTACAAGAATATCAAAGACTACATGATGTCAAAGACAGACTTGAGGAACACAAGTCAAATAGAATAAAACCTTTTATTATGGGAACTGCAAAACACATCAAACATATCATTACTAATTTGTAAAACTATTAGTTCTTCATAGGTGAAAACATGGTGGCTTTCTTGGATTTCCTCAAGGATGGTGTGACTTCAAATATGACTTTCTTGAAGGATGATTTAGAAATGGAAAAATGTTAAATTCAGTTGATTACTTTGAATCATCTGTCATTATAGCTGACTTATTTTTCCATCTACACAACTCCAGAACTCAGACAAACTTGGACTGATGTCATTTTAATGCTTATTCATTTACTTTTTAACCTTGATTTATTTGGAGTGGAGACATTGTTTTTAAAAATATGTCATATAGTTGTCTAAAAGAAAATTCATTTAACCCCTCCACCCCCCCCAAAAAAAGACTTTCTCTATTGTACAGGAGCTCACTATCTAATTGGGGAAACAACATGCAAAGAAATATATAAAAATAAGCTATAAAAGGTTAAATAGGAAATAATTAATATTGGCTAGGATTAGGCTTAAATTTAGGCATAATAGACAGCCAACTATGTGATAATTTGAGAAGTCATGTGGAAGGCTCCCTTTTCTCAACTGTCTTCCTCAGTACCTTGCTTCAAATTGACAAAGTTCTGTAATACCAAACTTAAAATTCAAACCTTCTTGCCAAATGGCTGAATACTAGAGTGGAAAAAACTTTGAATCTGGAGTCAAATGACTTACTTGGGAGAACTGGCTCTTCTACCAACTAGTTCTTCAACCTTGGGCAAATTGCTGATTTTTTCTGAATTTTAGTGTCCTTATTTATGAATTGGGGATTGTAAACATTTGTAATACCTAGCTCATAGAGTTGTTGAGAGGTACAAATGAGATGATTTTCTGCAAAGTTTTTATGGTATAGTTGTACACAAATGTAAGCTTAAAATATAAGCTTTGGTTAAGGCATTTAGGGACTCAAAATGCAATTTTTTGGGAGGGGTGGTAACATTAAAATATTTCCAGCAATGCCAAGTCAGCATGGAGGTTTGGTCTATGAGTGACTGCTACATTCTCAAACTGGACAAGATAGTGGAGACCCACATTAAGAAAGGAAGAAATAAAGAAACAAAGAGAAAGTCAGTGATACAAGATGAAAGCCTTAGTTTAGTTTAAATCAATTCTATCTCTATCTTCTTTACACAATAGTCTTTTCAGCTCATTGATTTCTGTATAAAATTTGCTACCATACAATAAAATACAATGAATGGGTCTTTCTGAGGCAGAGCTAAGATGGCAGAGCAATTCTTCCCCAAATCACTCCAAATACCTTTCAATAATGACTCTAAACAATTTCTAGAAAGTCAAAACTCACAAAAAGACAGAGTGAAACAATTTTCCAGCCTAACAACTTAGAAGGTCAACAGAAAAGGTCTGTTGCACAATGGTGAGAGAGAAGCACAGGGTAGGTAGATGGTGCCAATACTCATCTGCACCCAGCAATTCAGGTAGAGGCAGCAAGGTTGCAGCAGATCTCTCAGCCCATGGATGACAAAGACAATATAGAAGGTCAGCAGGAAAGGTCTGTGGAGCATAGTTCTACTTAGGTAGTGGCAATGCAGCCCCAGACCCAGCAAACCAGGAGCAGGTCTTGGGAGCCACCGAATTAGCAAAGGCAACTGCTTTCAGAGTTCTTAGCCCTCAGACAGAATGTGCTTAGAAGGAGATTACCAGGGGTCTCATTGCTAGCACTGGGGTAGATATCTGCTGCTTTGCCAATACTCAGATCTGGGTCCCAGTCTTGAGTTGTAGTCCCAGGATGAAGAGGAACAATAGCACAACAGAGTTTTGTGCCACTGGGAAGCAGAGACTTTCCTCACAGTTCCAGGGCAGAAAAAAGTGTTTGGAGTGACCAGAGCACAGGATAGGAAAATGTGTCTCCCTAGATCATATCACCTTGGAATAATTAAAAACTTGCAAGTCCCTAGAATTATCTCTGAAAACAGCTGTGCAGATACTTGGGACAATGCCACTCCACCCTGGAAGCACAGCCCTACTTTAACAAATAGTTAAAATCAAGTCATAGATTGGGAAAATGAGCAAATAGAAAAAAAGAAAACTCTGACCATAGAAAGTTACTATGGAGACAAGAAAGATCAAAACATACACTCAGAAGAAGATAACAAAGTCAAAGCTCCTACCCCCAAAGCCTCTGAGACAAATATGAGTTGGACTTAGGCCATAGAAGAGCTCAAAACAGAATTTGAAAATCAAGAGAGGTAGAGAAATATTGGAAAGAGAAATGAGAATGATGCAAGAAAATCTTCATTTTTTTAAAAAAAATGTTTTCTTTGTTTACTTTTCTTATTACATTCAAATATAGTTTTATTGTCATTTTTGGTAAGGTTTTTAAGTTTCACATTTTTCTCTCTCCCTCTCCCCTCCATGACAGAAAGCAGTATATTATAGGTTATACATGTATAACTATGTTAAACATATAGCCAATATAAATCATGTTGTTGAAAGAAGAATCAAATTAAAAAGGGGAAAAATCTATGAGAGGGAAAAGCAATCATAATACATAAAACAAATTAAAAAATAAAAATAGCATGCTTTTGGCATGCATTCAGACTCCACAGTTCCTTCTCTGAATGTGGATGGTATTTTCCATTACAAGTCCTTTAGAACTGTCATTGATTACTGCTGAGATGAGCAAGTCTATCATAGTTGGATCATCACACAATGTTGTTTATTACTGGGTTATAGTGTTCTTCTGGTTCTTCTCACTTGACCCAGCATCAGTTCATTGCAAGTCTTCCAAGGCTTTTCTGAAGTCCCATCCCTCTTATAGAGCAACAGCACGCCATCACATTCATATATCACAATATGTTCAACCATTCCCCAATTGATGGGCATCCCCTCAGTTTCCAATTCTTTGCCTCCATGCTATAGATATTTTTGTATATGTGGATTTTATTTGAGAGACAGATGTAACAGTGGTATTGTTGGATCAAAGGATATCTACATTTTTATTGCCCTTTAGCATAGTTTTAAATTGATGCAAGGAAAATCTTGAAAAATTAATTCATTAGTCATTAATTTGTTAAAGGAGACAGAAAAATACTGAAGAAAATAACACCTGAAAAACTAGACTAGGCCAAATGATAAAAGAAGTAAAAAAAAAGCTAATGAAAAAGAATGCCTTAAAAAAAGCAGAAATTAGTCAAATGTAAAAAGAAGCACAAAAATTCCCTGAAAAAAACAACCAACTCCTTAAAAAGTATAATTGAATCAAGTGGAAAAGGTGGTATAAAAGTCCACTGAAGAAAATAATTCCTTAAAATTAGAATTGAGTAAATAAAAGTCCAAATAGAAATGGGTTAAAATAGAAATGGAAAGAATCCATTTGCTTCCTGAAATAGATCCCAGAATGAAAACTCTTAAGAATATTATAGCCTAGGGGCAGCTAGGTGGTGCAGTGGATAAAGCACTGGTCTTGGAGTTAGGAGTACCTGGGTTCAGATCCAGTCTCAGACACTTTAATAATTACCTAGCTGTGTGGCCTTGGGCAAGCCACTTAACCCCATTGCCTTGCAAAAAAAAAACAAACCCTAAAAAAAAAAAGAATATTATAGCCAAACTTCAGAGCTCCCAGGTTGAGAAAATTTTGCAAACAGCCATGAAGAAACAATTCAGGTCAGAATAACAGAAGATTAAGCAGCTTCTACATTAAAGGGTTATGGGATTGGAATATGATATTTCAGAAGGCAAAAGAGTTACAACCAAGAATCAACTTCCCAGCAAAACTGAACATTATCTTTCAAGAGAAAATATGGATATTCAACAAAATGGGGCATTTTAAACTTTCCTGATGAAAACACCAGAGCTGAACCAAAAATTTGATCTTCAAATATGAGATTCAAGTGAAACATATAAAGGAAAACAGGGAAGGGACATCATAAAGGATAATAATGTTGACCTGTTTATATTCCTACATGAAAGAGATGATACTTAAAACTTTTATGAACTTTTAGTTAGAAGCAGTATATATAGATAGAGGGCACAGGTGTGAGTTGAATATGAAAGGATAATATCTTAAAAAACTTAAGAAGTAAAAGGGGAATGTACTGGGCAAAAGAGGAAAAGGGGAAATAGAATGGAGTAAATTATGTCACATAAAAGAGGCAAGAAAAAGCTTTTACAGGGGAGTAGAAGATGGGGGAAGGTGAATGGGGAGTTGAGTAAATCTTATGCTTATCAGTACTGGCTTAAAGAGGGCATAACATACACATTCAGTGGGGTATATGTCTTACCCTACAGGAAAGTAATAGTGGAAGGTGTAAAAGAAAATGGGAGTGGGGCTGATGGAGGAAAGGGCAGTTTGAGGGAAGGGCTAGTCAGAAGCAAAACACTTTTGAGGAGGGACAGAGTGAAAGGACTGAGAAAAATAGAATAAATGGGGGGGTGGAGGGAAATGCAGTTAGAAATTGTAAATGTGAAAAATGTGAAAAAATTTTTTGAAGAAAGTTTCATTTCCTCATAAAGGTTCTAATAGAGGTTCATTTCTCAACCATAGAGAACTGAGTCATATTTTTTTTTGTTTTTATGAGACAATGGGGCTAAGTGACTTGCCCAATGAGGTTTCAGGATCAAGTATCTGAGGCCCAGATTTGAATTCAGGCTCTCTTCATTCCAGGGCCAGTGCTCTGTCCACTGTGCCACCTAGCTGTGCCAAATTTATAAAAATAAGAGCCATTCCCCAGTTGATAAATCATCAAAAGATGTAAATAGTTTTTCAGATGAGGTTATCAATGTGATTTACAGCTATATTTAAAAATAATGTTCTCATTCACTATAGATTGGGAAAAATGCAATCAAAACAATTGTGAGATACTACCTTATACTTATTGGGTTGGCTGATTGGGGTAGAAAAGGAAAATGACAAATGTTGGAAGGGATATAAGAAAAATTTAACATTAATATACTATCAGTGGAGGTTGTGAACTGATTCAACCATTTGATAAAGCAATTTGGAATTTTGCCCCAAAAGCCTCAAAATTATGCATACCTTTTGACCTGGAAATGCCACATTACCTAGGTCTATATTCCAAAAGAGATGAAAAACAAAAAGGAAAAAAGACCTAGATGTTTAAGTTATTTATAGCAGTTCTTATCTGGTGGCAAAGAGTTTGAAGGGGTTGTCCATCATTTGTTGAATGGCTGAATGAATTGAGTTATGTGATTATGACGAAATACTATTCTGTTATAAGAAATGAAGTGCAAGATGCTCTCAAAAAAGCCTGGAAAGACTTACATGAACTGATGAAAAATTCTAATATACTGTGTACAAAGTAATAGTAATGTGATAGGATGGTCAATTGTGATTGACATAACTTTTCTTAGTAATACCCAAGTGGACTCAAGACAATTCTGGAGGACTTATAATAAAGAATGCTAACCATATCTCCCAAAATAAATACAGTGTATTTGACTTGATGCAGTACAACACAATAAAACTGTATAATATAACACAATACAATCCCTGATACTTACAGAATGCCTTAAGGTTTGTCAAATGCTGTATATACATTTTCATTTTTGACTTTCCTATTTGTGGATATTTTCTTTATGTGCTTAGATTCAGTGCTTCTCCTGCTTAAAGAGAAAAATTTAAAGAATAGAAATAACATTAGATTTAGCTCTGAAGATCTTGTTTTTGAATTCTGACTATCATTTACTAGCTAATGACACTGGGAAAGTCATTTAAACTCTGATTCTTTGGCTCATCTTCTCTAAAATGAGGATGCTAATATTTGTAAATCTTGTCTTTCAGGACTGGTTATGAGAATACATGAAAATACATGCAAAGTATTTTTGGAAACCTTAAAAGTTCTGTTTAAAAATAAGCCATTGCTATTATTGCTGTTATGTTTTTGGAGGGAGGTCATATGATGTACTAGAAAGAGAAGTGGATTTGGTGTCAGTCTTGGGCTTTGTTACTAACTTTTATGAGTTTTTAAAAAACTATCTGTGAGTCAGTTTTCTCACAGACAGAATAAAACTGTTCTACCTATATCCTAAGATTGTTTTGAGGATCACATGATGATGGAGAAAAACAGAACTTTGTATGGTAAATAGTGCAGTTACAGGCTAAATTCAATTGCTAGATAGTGGACATTTTTTTCTTCCTTTACTTTTTTATTTTTGTACAAATGAATTATTTTTATATATTGCTAAAATATTCTTGCTTAAGGGTAAACATAATAACCCCCCCAAATATAGACCCTCATGAGCAATAAAGAGAAAAAAAATAAAAATAAAAAAATATGCTTCAGTCTGTGTTCCAACACCACTAGCTCTGTTGTGGGTGGATCACATGTTTTTTATGATAAGTCTATCACAAAAGCTACTTCCATATTTTCCCACCATTGCCATTGCTGATCATAACTCCCTCCATTCATACCTCCCCACTACCATATACTATATTTTCTGTCTCCTTTCATTCTGTCCCTCTTCTTAAATGTGCTATAGGGTAGCTCAGTGGTACAACAGACTGATCACTAGCCCTGGGGCCAAGAGGCCCAGAGCCCATATACCACCCCCTAAGGCCCAGCAACCACCTGACCCTGTGGTCCTGGACAGGCCATCCAATCCCAGTCCCTTGCAAGAAGTAAAAAAAGAAAATATGTTATATCTGACCACTCTCCCCCATGGTCCACCTTCTCCTCCACCACTCACATCCTCCCCCTTCCCCCTGTCCCCCTTCTCTCCTTTTTACTTTAGATGTCTATAGCCCATTGAGTGTATATGCTGTTTCCTCTCTGAGTCACCTCTGATGAAAGCAAAGCTGCCCTCATTCCCCATCACCTTCCCCCCTTCCATATCATTGCCATAGCTTATTGTAATAAAAAAACTTATTATATGAAATATCTTAGCCTATTCTACCTCTCCTTTCTCTTACTCCCATTACATTTCCCTTTTAGCCATTAACTCCATTTTTATGATATATTATATCTTCAAATTAACTCTCTCCTCTGCTTCATCTATAAAAGCTCCTTCTACCTGGTCTATTAAATGAGAAGTTTCATATGAGTATTATCAGTATCATTTTTCTATGCAGGAATACATGCAAATCATCATCATTAAATCCCTCATATTTTACCCTTCTCTTTCACTCTCTATGCTTAACCTGAGTCCTGTATTTGAAGATCAAACTTTCTGTTCAACTCTGGTTGTTTCAACAGGAACAATTGAATTTCCCTTAGTTCATTGAAAGTCTATCTTTTCCCCTGGAAGAGGACATTCAGTTTTGCTGGGTAGTTAATTCTCGGTTTCACTCTGAGCTCTTTTGCCCTCCAGAATATTATATTCCAAGCCCTACAAACTCTTTTTTTCCCATCATTAAAAATTTAACATATATGTACATAAAAGAGATTCATGGTTTCATAGCTAATCTTTTTTGTTCTTTACGTATGAAAATTTCATGTTGCTGATTTTTGTTACATTCATAACATAAGACAAATATGGTAGCTGCCTAATAGAAAGACATGACTTATTTAAAAAAACAATATATATGATGACTATAATAACATAAATTGAAAGAATAAGCACAAAACAAAGAGAAATGGATATTGCAAATTTACACAGAGCAAGCATGGCCTCAAAAACCAGAGATAAGAGGACTATCCCACCCCACTCCTTTACAGATATGGGAAGTCTATAGTTGTGAAATCTTGCATATGTTTTCATTTTTTCAATATATTGATCAGTTTTGTTGATTTTTTGCTTTTTTCTTTCAAATTATTCTTTTTTATAAGGGATGGCTCTCTGGGATGGAAAGGAGATGAAGAAATTCTGGTGATATAAAAACAAAAGTTATCAATAAAAATTTATTAAAAATTTTAAAAGATATGACTGACATATGTGTCATTTGAATGGACATGTTTTGGGATCTGGTCACTCCATGTCAAAGATTGTAATTTTTACCATTATGGGGACTAAGAAGAAGGGCATACCAGCACCACAAATAGCCTAAGTGGTGAGATAATGTTTGTCCTTCATTTTCAAAGAAAATCATGACATCAGAGAGGTGACGCCATGACATTCATGTGAATGGGATTTGAGTAAGGGGGGTGTTGTGCTAAGTCCCTACAAACTCTTAATGTAGTTGCTGCTAAGTCTTGTGTGATCCTGACTGCAGCTCCATGATATTTGAACTGTGTCCTTCTGGTTGCTTGTAATATTTTCTCTTTGATTTGGGAGTTCTGGAACTTGGCTATAATATTCCTGGGTTTTTTTTTTTTTGTTTTGTTTTGTTTTGGATCTCTTTCTGGGGGGAGATTGGTGGATTCTCTCAATTTCTATTTTGCCCTCTATTTATCCCTCTAGGATATCTGGACAATTTTCCTGTAGGAATTCTTTAAAAATGATGTCAAGGCTCTTTTCCTGATCATGACTTTCAGGTATTCCAATAATTTTTAAATTATCTTTCCTGAATGTTTTTTCCAGATCAGTTGTTTTTTCAATGAGATGTTTCACATTTTCTTCTAATTTTTCATTCTTTTGGTGTTGAAGTATTGAGTCTTGACTTCTTGTTAAGTCAACAGCTTCCTTTAGCTCCATTCTACATCTGAAGGATTTGTTTTCCCCAGAGAGCTTTCTTATCTCTTTTTCCATAGGGCCAATTCTGCTTTTTTTTTTTTTTTAAGGTTTTTGCAAGGCAAATGGGGTTAAGTGGCTTGCCCAAGGCCACACAGCTAGGTAATTATTAAGTATCTGAGGCTGGATTTAAATTCAGGTACTCCAGACTCCAGGGCCAGTGCTCTATCCACTGCACCACCTAGCCGCCCCTCCAATTCTGCTTTTAAAAGCATTCTTCTCCTCAATAACTTTTTTGAACTGTTTTATCCGTTTGACTTATTCTGTTTTTTTCACATGTTATTTTCTTCAGCATTTTTTGGATCTCCTTGACTAAACTGCTGACTTCTTTTTCATGTTTTTCCTATATCTCTCTCATTTCTTCTTCCAATTTTTCTTCTATCTCCCTTATTTGATTATCAAAATCTTTTTTGAGTTCTGTCATAGCCTGAGCCCAATTTCCATTTTTCTTGGAGTCTTTAGATGTAGAAGCTTGTACTTCCTCATCTTCATATTGAATATTTTGATCCTTTTGGGGATCATAAACAATGTATTCTCAATGGTGTTCCTCTTTTTTCTCTGTTTACTCATTTCCCCAGCCTGTGTCTGGTTTTGGGGTGCTTCCTGAGCTCTTGAGTATTATTGGGACACTGCCTCCCATAAGGATCTCAGTGTGTGAAGCTCTGTCTTCCTTCCTGGTCTGTGAATGACTACAAGCACACCCCTCTGCCACAGGCTTGAGGTGGCGGGGGGCGGGGGTCCTGTTTATGGAGAGCCTAGACTGTGATCAGGATCTGAATGTGGTCAGAGCCCCAGAGTCCCAGGTATAAAGGACAGACCTCCGAAGTCTCTTTAATTTGGTAGGCTGAGCACTCAAGGCTCAGTTGCCTGGGGGCTCTTGCTTCCTGGCTCCACCTGCTTCCTTTTCATGGATTTGGGCTGCTGGAGCCACCCCTGCTGGCATAGTGCCCTGAGGGCTGGGCTTCACATGCTAGCTCTGGCAGAGGTGATCCCTCTGATCTTCCAAGTTCTGCCCAGTGCTCTCCAGGGTATAGGTCAGGAAACTACCCCTACTGCCATGAGCTACAGCTCCCAGGTGCCCTGGGGCTGCCTCTGGGGTGCTGAAGTTCCTTCACTCGGGTGGCCACCCCTCTAACCCCATGGAGTGGAGCCTTTCCATTATTTTCCAGGTTACCTTGGTCTGGAGAATTGCCTCACTGGATCCCTCTGTGGGTTCTGTCTCTCGAAAATTTAGTTAGAGTCACAATTTTATGGTTTTTGAAATATTATGGAAAGAACACCTAGGAGA
Source organism: Macrotis lagotis (assembly GCF_037893015.1). Taxonomy (NCBI): domain Eukaryota; kingdom Metazoa; phylum Chordata; class Mammalia; order Peramelemorphia; family Peramelidae; genus Macrotis; species Macrotis lagotis. Next base: position 125,430,454 of record NC_133659.1, read on the forward strand.
CGCTCTTCACCTGTCACCATCTTGGCTCTGAGATGCCAAACTCTTCGACTATTTTAAAAACAATTCTCCCTCTTCTTGGCCTCTTGGCTATATTTGATATTTCTCATAACCTTTTGTTCCTTTGTTCTTTCCTTCCTTCCTCCTTCTCTCCCTCCTTCCCTGCCTTTCTCTTTCTCTTTGTCCACAAATGCAAAAATATTGCTACAAAGATTTTTGGCATGCACAGGACTTTCTTTTCTGTCTTTGTCCTAAGAGAAAATAGTGGGATGTTCAGTATAGGGATCAGTGAGTCAGATGGTATGTTGTGTATGCTCAAACCAACTTGGAACAAGTTATTGTTAAATTTTCAGTGTTAGCATTTATAACTCAGATATTGGCAGATGCTACAAATCAGGACTGAATTTCTCAATTTATGGTTTGCCTAGACTTAAGAAAGTGATGGGGAAAGGCCAATAATATAGATTAAATTTAAATGTACATCAGGTATGTGGATTTCTCTTTTCTCCTTTCTCCTCCTCTCCTCTCCTCTTCCCTCCCCTTGTATCTGGTCCCTCTCCTCCCTATCTTCTCTTCTCCTCTCCTTTTCTTTCTTTTCTTATTGGTATACATTTACCAGTATACTCTTGTGAGAGAGAGGTTGAATAGGGAGGGTAGGATGAAGAGTTTTGTTTTGTTACAATTGCCTTTGGTGACAGAAGAAGAACTGAGCTTGAATCTTCATTTTGTTGTTTTAAACTTAAGTGACTTTGGGAAACTCACTTTTTTTATCTAAGTCTCAGTGTCCTCATCTACAGAAAAGAGGGGAATGGATTATGTGACCTTCAAGATCCCTTCTATCTTTCAATCCCCTGACTTAAAGATGGGAAGGGAGTCAGCTGTAGTGGATGAAAGGAGAGGAGCAGCAACAACTCAGGGTCTACTTTGAGGTTTAGTCTCTTAAAGAGCACTTTATCTAGTGATGAGCCACCAGTGATTTTGAAGAGAATTTCAATGAGTTGGCTTATTTAAATAAATTATTGTAGTTAAAATTTTGAAGATGAAATAAAGCTTCAGAGAGTCATTAGCTTCCATCTTGAAAGAACAGGGGCTATTTAACTTTGTCTTATGTGAAGAATTTAGAACCATTGAGATTGGTTTGTTATTATGTGGATTTCTCCCTAAAGTCTATAGTCCTAAATTAAGATTAAATTATTAACAATGAGCCACATTTGGAAAATGGATGAAATGGGAGAAACAGGTTTTCTGGAATAAGTAATTAAAATGGACTATTTAATTTCTTAACACTTCTTTAGATTATCATCTTAAATTAAATTCCTAACTGTAGTTTTATTTTATGAGATTTACCTTTGTTTGACTTTAATTCACTCATATGATCGGCAAGAATAATTATGAGTGCTTGATATTTACTGCTGTGAGCTTATGGACCTTATACTTTTCCAAGGACTGTCCTTTTCTTTGGAGGAAATATAGGGTGATGGAAAAATATAAATTTGGAATCAAAGGACCCATGAGGAAGTCCTGGCTTTGTCAGATACTATTTGTGTGGTCCTGGGCAAGTCACTTAATATTTTTGGACCTAATATATTTATCTTAACAAATGTTTCCTGATGGATTGACTTCAAGGAAGTATTTTATCAACTTGAAAGTACTATACAAATAGCAAATTGCTAATGATTAAAACCTAGGAAACTTGCTCACCATTAAATATGGATCCTTTTTGGGGATATTTTAATGGTTCTCCCGGTACCTCCTTCCCTCCTTCCCTCCCTCCTTGCCGCCCCCCTCCATAGATTGGAGCCTTTATTCCAAGGTAGGAGACAAGTCTAATTGAGGCAACTAGATGGCATGTTGAAGTAAGGAAGAATTGAGTTTAAATCTTGCTTCAGGCATTTAACTGGCAATGTGACTTTAGGCAAGTCCCTTAGCCTCTGTCTGTCTCAATTTCCTTTACTGTAAAATGCATCTCTATGTGTGTTATTGAAAGAATAAATTGAGATAATTGATATAATGTGTTTTTGTAAATAAAGCATTATATAAATGCTAGATATGATGATGATGATATGACGATGATGAAAGGTCCAACCCTTGTAATACTTCCATATGTTCATGCATCTAAGCACACATATATTCTTTTACATGTCTTTATGGCATGCTTAGGAGTTATGCTGGATGTTCTTAACATACCCAGCAATGTGATATCTATACCATTTACTTCCTCAGAGAGGAAGGGAGGATCAATGGTAATATACTCTTCAGACTTTGCTAGAATGGTAGGCACACCCTTCAGGCATGTCTCTATATTACTATATATACCACACACATACACATCCATGCTGGCTCTTTTCCATTTTCCTTCACAGGGGAGCTGTCAGGATTAATTACTAAAAATTTATAAAGAGCTATGAAGATAAAAAAAGTGCTCTATAAATGCCAAATGCTATTACTTTGCATCATGACGTTTCTATGGCATGTGGAACCAAACAGGCAAGTTTTACATTTGGAGGAAATGAATGGTTTTTGAGACCATCCACCTCCCCCTTTCAGGTTTTATAGCTAAGTTTCTCTTTTCTCCATGACTACACATCTGGGGTTCTTTTTAATCTTGCTATTCTTTGGTGTGAGAAGCATATTGCTTTAGCCTTTGGTCTTGCTCCCAACAAGTTCAATTTCAACTCAGGAAAAACAGCATCAAAGAATCATCAATTTATAAATGGAAAGGATATTAGAGGCCATCAAGTCTCCCATCCCAGTCATTTTACAGATGATGAAACTGAGTCACTGAGAGATGAAGAGACCTGACTAAGGTCACACAAGCAGTAAGTGACAGAAGGGATACTCCCATTTTAATTTCTACCTTCATATCCAATATAACATGGCACCTCTAACAGGAAGGGCTTCTTGAGACTTCTTCATACTGCATTGGATCATTAGAGGAGATACAAGTTGAGATGAGACATGACCCCTGGTCTCATAAAACTTACAGTACAGGAGGGAGTTTTACATGTTATAAAAAAATCTTTAATACTTCAGGAATCTAGGATTTTGGCAGTGTGTGTGCATTCTAGCCAAAATGCATATTGAAATCCCTAACACAATAATAGATAAATTAATGATGTATTGTACAGATTGCTTGAACTGGAGTTAGGAAGATCTGAGTTCAAATTCAATCTCAGAAACTTAATTACTGCATAACCCTAGGCTTAACCTTTGCCTGCCTTAGCATCCTTAATTGTAAAATTGGAATAATAATAATAGTACCTATATCTCAGGGTTATTATGAGGATAAAATGAGATAATAACTAGAAAGCATTTAGCATTGTCCCTGGAACATTGTAGGTAATTAAAAAATGATTGTTCCCTCTTTTTCCCAACCCCATAAATGAATTCATTTTTCTTTGGGTTTACTTCATGCAAGGTGCTGTCTTAAGACCTTCAGATAAAAATATAAAGGCAAGACTTCTCTGACTTCAAAGAATTTGCATGAAAAATTATTGATGCATCTTGCTTTTTATATCATGATCATTATACTACATTTATAGATCACCTCCACTTTTTTGAGAGGTCTCTTGTAGCAAAGTAAAATGATTAAATAAAAGTAATAATATTGTAGTTCTATATGAAAGTTCATGCACTATTTTATGTTTACAACCCTCTTCCCCCTAATTCTGTTTTAAAAAAATCCATAAAAATTCATTTCTTTCCCTCCCACTTCTCTCACTGGCTTTGAAAATAGGAACTCAATATAAATCTCATAACAAATATATATAATTAATATATATGCTATAATTAAGTAAAACAAATTTCTTTAATGTCTAGATTAAAAAAATGTATGTGTTTCATTCTGTACTCTAATTCTGTCAGGATTAAGAAATAGCTTGTTTTATCATGGGTCCTTTGGAATGTTTAATGAACATTGAATTGATCATAGTTTTTTCACCTTTCAAAGTTTTTGTTTTTTCAATGTTGTTGTAATTCTAATAAATGTGCACAGTAAAGAGCAGGTGAGTGGAGCCATAGAGGACTCAACTGATACACTATTTCTGGAATCAGTAGCAGTGTTGATTTGATTACAGTTCACAGATCAAGAGGTAGGAAGTGGGGTCCTGGAGGATACAGGCATGGTGAAAGATGACTGCTGGGGAGATATGTGCTTCCTGAGCAGGAGCTCAGGTACACTTGTTCCTGAAGTCATCCAGCAAGGAGAAAATACGTTAGAGAACAGGGGTAGTGCAATAGTTTAATGCTGTAGAGTGACTTTCAGAATCAAAGCCAGTTTCTAACTGATGCATTCTTGTTCTCTTGTCCAGAAGAGAAGGATACAGATTGGGGTGATTCGAGAGGAGTTCAGGGATGAGAAGGGGAAAGAAAGGACTCAAAGAAAAGGGCATCATAGTTGCATTCAGAAAATTCTTTCTCTGCAAGGGATTGTCCTCAAGAATTGCTGTGGCCAAAAAATTCATGACCTTGTGGAAAAACTGCTTATGAGCCTCTATAAATTTCTCCGGTCCTTACTCAGATAACAGCTATACAATCCATTACTGGATACATGTTTGAAATTTTGCCAGTTTAGTACAAGGTAGGGGGCAGGGAAGGAATAAGTATTTATATAGTGCCTATTACGTGACAGGCACTAAAATAAGTTATTTTACAAAAAATCCTCACAATAAACCTGGGAGGTAAGTACTGTTATCTTCATTTTACAGATGAAGAAACTAAGATAGACAGAGGTAAAGTGACTTTCTCAGGATGAGACTGCTATGAAGTGTTTGTATAGGAGGAATTCCTCCATAATGAGTGTATAAAGAGTGCCTTGTGGGAGCCAAAGTGGGAAAACCTTTATTAATCATGGGTATCAATTTGATAAGATGCATTTCAGATGAGCTTCAAAGGATGGACTCAACATGTCTGGCCTCAATCCCTATGCTTCGTTTCATATCGCTGAGGATTTCTTACATGAAGGTTCAACTACTTTTTGGCAAGCCACCATCTGCATCCTCATCTTTCTCACTTAAAAGCATATGTAAACTAGCCATCTGTGAGTGGCCTTGTGCCAGGTACCAGACAGAGTGATTAAGACAGATTATTCCCTGCTTCCTTGGAGCATAAAACTTCAAACCTGATGCAGACCCACTTTCACATGCTCTCAAGTGCCATCATTCACCAAACTCCAATTCTTGTTATCCATCCTTGCTGCTCTTTCTGTCAGTTCTTTTCTCTGTATAAACTCCTGGGACTCAGAAGGCTGCTGATCAGATATTTATATTAGATAGATCCATAGGGATTGACACTCCTACCTAATCACTCTCCTTATTATATAGGCAGGTAGTACTAGGCTCTGGGAAATTGCCCTGATCTTCACTCTATACTTAAGGGCTTCCAAACCACAAAAGTCATTATCTCTTACACATGAACACTACCTCACAGGCTTCTCTCACTGACTCACCTTCTGCAAGAAGCTTTTCCCAATCCTCCTTAATGCCAGTGCCTGCCTTCTGACATGATCTCCAATTTATCTTGTATATACCTTATTTGTATAGGGTTGTTTGCATATTGTCTCTCCCATTACACAGTGAGCTCCTTTAGTTCAGGGATTATTTTTTACTTTCCTTTGCATTCTCACACTTATCACAGGGTCTGGCTATAGTGGACATTTAATAAATTCTTAGTGATATATCTGCATTGATTTATAAACTATTGACTATTTTAATGACTCAGGGTCCTGCTATTTTCACACATCTCTGTTTACTAATTGTTCCAGCGTATTCTCTCTTGAACATCAAGAGTCAGTTTCAAATTTGGTCTGCTCTGTTGAATACTAGCATCAGAAAAATGTTCTGATATATACTCTAATAATCTAGGGATAGCAGCTAATCACTATGAGCAGCTGTAAATTCATTTTAACTTTATCACCTCACCACTTCCTGTTCTGAGGAAGGGCATCCCATCAGGCAATCCTCCATTAAAAAAATCTCTATAATTCCTGTTTCACTTCCTTATATAGTTTCTTTTTTTTGAGGTTTTTTTTTCCATAAGGCAAATGGGGTTAAGTGGCTTGCCCAAGGCCACACAGCTAGGTAATTATTAAGTGTCTGAGACCGGATTTGAACCCAGGTACTCCTGACTCCAAGGACAGTGCTTTATCCACTACGCCACCTAGCCACCCCATATAGTTTCTTTCTGAAGGAGTGAACTCTAAAAAGGAAACTTGACAAAAGTTATGTGGGTCTTGGACCTTAAATTTTTCTCAATCCAAAGAATTCAATCTCAGTAGCTCAAAATATGAACTATGTGTTCCTTGGATAAGATTATATAATATTCTTGGAGCTATAGTGGTGATTTTGTTTAACCATCCTGTGATTAACAAAGTCACAAGGGAGTTATAAAACAAAGAGGTGTTTGATCATCAAAGGAGTTCACCATTATTTTGGAAAACCTCTGGCAGAGAGACCAAGTGGAAAAGGGATTCCCTATAGATAGTGAGGTTCTTCAAACACTCCTGCTTGTAGATGTCATTTGGCTGGTTGCATCAAACCCCAGAGAACCACAGGACTTTCTCAATGAGATATACAACCATTTAAAAGAGATAGGACTAGAAATTCATGCAGGAAAAACAAGATGTTGAAGGAAGCTAATTGCTCAAATTATGTCCTACATTTGAGTTAGCAAGCCATTGAGTTAATTCATCAGCATGTATAGTTATGACCATGAACAGTTATTGTGAATAGACATTTGGATCCCAAATTTAACAGAAAAAAGATACTGGGAAACTGCAATTATTTGGGAAACTGTAATTCTTTTGATGATCTTATTTTGTTTCTTGTCATAAAATAGTACCATTTTCTGGTGATGTTACACAACTATCTTATGGAAGACCACAACTTCCAAAGAATTAAAATTTTATGTGATCTAAAGAGCAATAGATACAGAATGGGTCACTCCATTGTACTTTGGCTTAGGAAGCAATATAAAGAAATGTATAAGCAGAAATTAGACTGGGACAGAACAGGGTATAATTTTTACCTTTCTTTTGTATCCTCAGTGCTCTTAGCACAATTTTTGACTTGACTTGATTCAACACAAAGTCTTATCTGGTTCTACCTAGCTGGAAAGGCTTTAATTATGGACTTGGTGACAAACCACACTATATGATTGCTATCTGAGCACCAACTCATTTAAATTCAGAAAAGAATATAACAAGTTTGTTCTAAGATGAGAATTTTCTTTACCATAACAATCCTTAAATATCATCTACTTAGTTTCAGAAAAACTATGAATGCTGTCAGTAAGAAGGTATAACTAGATCAGCAAAATCACAAATTCTTGAAACGTTAAGGAATCCTTCCCAAGAGGTTACAACATCTAATTTGAGGTGAAGTTGTATTCTAAGAACTTCGCTAGACTCTGTCTGGATGCACTTGCTCTTCAATTTTCTTATTAACTGGAGTAACTCTCCCTTCCCATCTAGCCCCAGCCCCCTGGGTGTACACAAATATTAGGCAAAAAAAGAATTATAATAATGATAGACCCAGTTTCCTGATCATTACATTTTGAATGTGACATCCTAATTTAGAATTTTGGTAAAGAAAACACAAATTTCTTCATATTTCATACTAACTCTGAAGAGTCTGGAAATTTCCACTAGAATCTGGACTACAGATCCTTATGGAATGGACCCTGTGAATAATATTCTGGCCAGGGTTGAAGTTGACTCTATCAGGAAGTGGTGGGAATATTGGTTTAGCTTTGGACAGAAGAAGAAATTGAAACTGATGTGTGAACAGCTAGGTTGAGATTTCATCCTTGAAAATTCTTCTACCATTACTACCCTTTTCCAACCATGAATGTGTCCACTGAGGCTAATTAGTGGTGGGATAGAACTGGGAAATAGAGATAATGGGATAAAGAATGCAAGTTCATCATTTGGTCATTCAGGCTATGTCTTCCATACAATTCTGGATAATTGGTTGGTATTTAGCCAATTCATTGTATAAAGGAAATGAGGAATATTGTTTAAAGGAAATAGTTCATTAAAATTTTCATTTTTTAGTTGGTATTTGAAGTGTTCTGGAGATATAATCTTAGTCAATAATATCTGAGTTCTCACTGTGTAATGAGAATGATGGAAAAAGAGTTGAAGAGGCAACACACACACACATATATAAAACACAAATTAAAATTATGCAAAATATCTTTAAATCAATAGAAATTCATATAGTACACTTTTTTTTGCTTTCATTTGACAGTGGTGGCTGTCTGGTCTTTTCCATTCTTCTGTATTTTCCTAAAATCCATTTCTCACCATCGTAATCAACTCTCTAGCCTAGACCAGCTCCCCAGTATGTGGAATGCTGAATGGAATTAGTCTCCTGCAACATAGACATCATATATATGCTTATGTACCCCAGCACCATAAACTCCTAGGAACACCCAGCAAGAACAGAGGATTTGTGCTTGGCTTCTAGCTCTCTATCCACATCAATGATTGTTCTTGACAAGCTTCTAGGGGGCAAACAAAAACGGAACATAAGACTGCTGTGACTCAGAGGTGACATATTTGGGGGGCTGTGAAGGACATTGCTGGAATCACTTTGGGGGTACTGCCTTACTATTTGTATATAGCTCAGGGTCTCATTGCAAGTCCCACTCATTGGGTCACAGGAACTTTACAATCCCTGGTTTACATTTTATACCCCATCTGCAAATGATTTCTGGAAATTCCAACTCCAGTGGTGAGAGTTGAGCTCAGCTTTGACATTATGTCAACAGACTGCAATAGTCAGAAGTGAAACTGAGCAAAGGTTTTCTTTGAGAAATGAGAAAGAGGGAAGAAGAATGGGCCCTTTGCCAGGTGAAATAAAAAAATCCTCTAGTGAAGTTTTTTTATAGATTTATTCAGTAAGCCAAAGGTAATTCTCCTATCAACTAAAATTGAAGGAAAAAACCAATAAATTCATCAAATTTTGTAAAAAAATGAACAGTGACTAAAACAATATTAATCAAAACATTTTGTTTCAACTGTAATTCATATTTTCCAAACCCTCAGTAAAATGTATTTTTGAATCCATAAATCTCTTGGGACAGCCATTTTACAGATTATGTAGCTGCAAAACAGACTGCTTTTCCATGATGCCCAGCATCTAGATGTTTATAAGTATTCAGATGATGACCATTGTCCCAGACCAACCCCCTCCCCCCAAAAAACCCCAAACAAACCTAAACATCTGTGTGGTAGCCTGGATTTTTTTCTACTTTTCATTCAGGTGTGTTGAAGTCATGTTAACACAGATTTGATGAGCTGAATGTTGATTTACTCCCAAGCACTAGAGGGAGTCAAGATCACAGCTAAGGATAAGTTCCTATACTCCCTGATTCTTTACTGGGATGTGACTAAAGAGAAAGTAGATGAAAAGAGACTTATTGTATAAAGAGGCAGTGTGATGTAGATAGAGGTGATGATATGCCTCTCCCAGCCTCAGGCAAGTCTCTAGGACTATAAGGTGCAGAGGAGTTGCTAATGGAGAGAGGTATCACAGTAGGGGTTTTCCACATTGATGAAATCACAGGTCTGGATTACAAAAGATAAGTACACTCTTCCAAAACCCTGTTTGCTTCAGCTTTCAAGAATTTGAAGAACCTCAAATAGGGATCAACTGTAACTATTCTCAGCTGTAATCAAAAACCTCCCCTTAACCCCCTTTGGCTAATTCCCACTTCCCATTAATGTACCTCTAAAATAAGAATAATGATGCTTGTACTGCTTACCTTCCAAGGTTGTTCTGATGAATATGATTTTTAAGCTTTGAAGTGCTATAGAAACATGGTCTCTAATTACTAATACAATGTCAAATCTTCATCCTTTAGATAGCTTGAATAATAAGACAATGATCATGGCATTTTGTAATTTCCTACTTTTCTTTTGTAAGAAGAGAGGGACAACCTCAAGTGCTTTTGAGGGGATATGATAAAATTCCAACCCTATGCAAGGTAAATTAAATCAGAATGTGTTCTAGGCTCTTAGTTTCAGAGCTATCAAATTCCTCTAATTTTACATATGTAGAAACTGAGGCTCAGGGATGTTAAGCAACCTATTTGTAGTTATGAATGTAGTAATTATAAGAAAAAAGATTTGAATTTGGATTCTTTGTCTCTAGAGTCACTATTCTTTCCATTGTATCAATATGCTTCAGGAACTCAGGGATTAAACTGTAGCTGATGTGTAATTTTTTGTTCTTGTCAAAAGGATGAAGATTTCTAGAAAGTTGGTTCCTATTTTATTTGGGGATCTTCGATTCCTTCTGTTCAAGCTGTTGACCACATGCTTAGCTGGTAAGACTTAAAGGACTCTGCTTGCTCTTGGTACATATAATTGGGAAGATGAAAAGGGTTTGAAGTGGTTCCTGATGCTTGAAATGTCTCCTATAGATAAATGGTTCCTGAATGTCTTGGTTCAATATCATCTTCATACAGACAGAACAAGTCAGGATGCTGACTTTGTGTTTGATATGTCAAACAGCTTTGCTGGAAATTTGAGTGGAAATTCCCTTAGCAGTTTGAGGATGCGAGGGGAAGATCTTTACCAGGAATTTATAGCCCCCAAATCTTTCTTCCTGCCTTCTAAATTGTGCTCAATCAAAATCTGGGAAGAGGTCAATAGTCCAATAAAGTAGCTGAGAAAAAAGATTGCCATGTTAGGCTACATAGAGAGTTGTAAAATCTAGAAATAAAGAGGGGATAGTGGAGGGAAAGAATATTAAGTATCTACTATAGGCTGGACATTGTGTAAAATGGTTTTTACAAATAGTTTATTTAATCATCCCAACAACCCTAGGAGGCAGGGGCTGTTATTACCCCCATTTTATATTTTAGGAAACTGAGACAGACAGAGGTCCATTGACTTGCCCTGGGTCTCACAGATAGTAAGTATCTGAGTTCTAATTTGTTCAATTTATTTAAGGATATTCGTAAGCTGGACCCAGCACCTGTGGACTTTCATTTTCGAATCATGCCACATGAGATCAGTCAAAAGAACTAGGGAGGTTTCATTTTGAATTGAATTAAGTTGGAAGCAAGACCCCAAAAGGGGTATATTATGATACTTTAATGGGAACAGCCAAGAGAAAGATTAGTAAATACTTCTACTTCACTCTATACTATCCTTGATGGCCTTGGAGGGCAAACTGTTTTTAATATCTTTAAAAAGTTTTATCTTAAGAAAGATAAAAGAGGTCCCAGTTTCTCCAGTGAAAGGACTTTTATGTCCTCATATGACTTGCTAAGACCCTCAAATAATAGAATGCAGTTTATATAATTTTAGTGACCTAACATATGACACTAACTAACCAATCTGGTGGAGTAAAATCATGGTTCTTGTTTGAAGCTGTTACATTTATTCACATTTAATTGAGCTCTATTTCATTTAAAAATTGTTTTGCCTCCAATGTTAAAAATTGTTCATTTGTTTTCCCCACTCTGTCCTTGAAGTTGGATCATGGAGACTGCCACATATTAGGCAAGTAACCAGATGTGTAGTGCAAGAGCACCACATTTTTGCATATTATTTATGTTAAGAAAAGCTTTGAACTTAATAGGAAAAAACTTGTTATTTTTTGTTTGACTATGAAAATGTATATTTTAATATAGGAGATTGATTGTTGCATAGAAATCCATATGATCAGCATTTTAAAAATTTTTTAAAGATCTGTGTTTACATATCTACAAAACAGAATGAAGTTAAAAAAGGTGGTTGACTTCTTCAATCATTAAAGTCACATTGTTTTTTAAAAAGCTGCTTTTACATGAGGTGCAGGCAGTGAAGATCTTGTCCACACTATTCATCAGACCACTTTGACCCAATCTAATACATATTTGACTTTGTATCTTGACCACAGAAAGGATGGGCTTCCTTGTTCCAACTTTGATTCTTTTTACTCTGACTCTGGCTTGTAGCCTGACTTTCTAACAAAGACTTGAAAATGCTTTCCAACTAATACTACCTGCCTCTTTGCTCATCTCTCATTTCTTCCTAGTCTCTTTTTCTCCCTTGCTCTGAGAAGAATTACTTTGTCTAATCCCTTTGGATTATGTCTCTGCTTCTGTTTTTTTTTTTTAAATTGTTGTTGTCTTCATTGCTGTTGAGTTGTTCCAGTTATGTTGGACTCTTTGTGACCCCATTCGGGATTTTCTTGGCGAAGATGCTGGAGAGCTTTGTCATTTCCTTCTCCAGTTCATTTTACAGATGAGGAAGTTAAGGCAAATAGGGTTAAGTGACTTGTCCAAGGTCACATAGCTAGTAAGTGACTGAGGCTGGATTTGAACTCAGCTGGTTTGGTCTTCTATCCACTGAGCCCTCTAAGGCTTCTGTTTAACTTGGATAAATTAGAAATTATACCTAGATCCAGCTGGCCTATCCCTAACCTTCTGATCTCTTATAAGTTATTCTAGGAGCACATATGGCATTGGTCTAAAGAAATAACAAGTTTCTTTACTATATAATTCACATATAGTTCATTAATTTATTGAATGATCAAATATAAAGAATTTGGCTTTCGTGTCAGGTAATGCAAAGATGGTCTCACAGGACTTCAGTATATAATTTTTAACAATCAATCAAAAAGCATTTATTAAGTGTTCATTATGTGTTAGGGACAGTGTTAAACACTGGGGAATAGGGGAAAAAATCTAGTTTCTTCTTCCTCCCCCTTTATTTTTTTCAATTACATACAAAGATAGTTTTCAGCATTTATCTTTTTATAGGCTTTTAAGTACCTCATTTTTCTACTTCTTCCCCCCCCGCCATCCCATGAAAGCAAGTAACCTGATAAAGGCTGTACATGCATGATCATGTTCAACACATTTCCATATTAGTTATGTTTGGTTCTTTTTTTTTTTGACAAGGCAATGGGGTTAAGTGACTTGCCCAATCACACAGCTAGGTAATTATTAAGTGTCTGAGGTCACATTCGAACTCAGATCCTTCTGAGTCCAGGATCAGTGCTCTATTCTCTATACCAGATAGCTGACCCTAGTCCCTTCTTTCAAGGAGATTACATTCTAATGGAAGAGACATATGCATAAAGAGCTTCATGGAAGATACATAGAATAGATGGGGAGTGGGAATAGATAGCTCAGTAAAAATATCCTACAGAAAGTGAAATTTGAGTTGAGTCTTGAAGAAAGTCAGGGAAACTTAAGAGGCAAAGGTGAAGAGAAGGTATTACAGACATGAGGGACAGCTAGTAGTACTAAGGCATGGAGATGGGGCTGGGGGAGACTGTTATATTCAATAAACTAAATGCATAGCAGGTCACCATAACAGGATTGTGTAATGAATAGAGGGGAGTGAGATATAAGAGAACTAGAAAGATAGAAGAAGGGTCCTGTTTGGAAATTGTCAGAGGACTTAATATTTGATCTTTATGGCAATGGGGACACAGTGCAGTTTATTGATTGAGGGTCGGAGCCAACTTGATCAATATGTTTGAGTGCAGGATGGTTTGGAGTGGGAGATACTTGAGGCAGGGAGACCAATTAGAATACTGTTGCAATAGTACAAATGACAACAACCTGTAACATCCACAATTGACAATCCTTCTTGTCTCTTAGTCATATTTTCAAACCTCAAAACTTTTGCTAACAGAGAATATCGAGGAATAATGGACTTAGCTCCACTGACCTCTAGATACATTCATTAAAATGAACACATGAATTAAATTTGAAAAGCTTAGCTTAGGTCTCTCAAAGTAATTTCCCTTAATGTCCAAGGAAAAAAATAGAATGCCAAGATCAACATTGATTCAACCTGGTGATACATTGAGAATACCAGTCCAAGTATCAATTTCTATGACTTTGGGCAGATTCCTTATACCTCTGTTTCCTTACTTTGCAAATGACTATAAGAATTCCTATCTTGGGATTACATTTGTAGAGTTGTTAGGAACGGGCTGAAAGCTGAGCATTTTGTGGCTTTTGTAAGCTTTTGTAGGCTTTTGTAAGCAACAGTGACTTCTTCCCATTGTGTTCCTATAGCATTTACTCCTCACATAAGGAATAGTAATGGTTATTAATGTTACATATGCAGGAAGGCATTGGGACTGCAGTTTGTTTCTATGGAGATTCATGTCAAGTGTGTCATCAAGACCTAAACCTCTTCTGATTCAAATGTCCTCTTTTTGTAAACAACCAAATATATTTTCTTCAGTCTCAAAGAAAAATAAGGAAAATAAAATAAAAAAGAAAGACCAAATTTCTTCTGGAATGGAAGTAGAAATGAACCTCCTACAGCTAGCAATATTACAGATGAAAACGACCTTATTAGGTCATGTAGTCCTGGGCGTTTGAATTTTTTTCAAGTGTACTGCCAAGTGGTTCAGACCAGGCTAGACTCAATGTCCCACCATTTCCTAGAGAAGGCTGTTTTCTGAGCTAATAAGGTTTGAAATTTCATTGTATCTCCAGTTTATGAACTGCTAACAAAAGGAAGTAGATTGAGCTCCATTTTAACCATGACTGGAAGGATATTAACTGCTACAAAGGCCAGTGACAACAAGAACAGATTAAAAATGTCCAATCTGTGGCCCTGGAGTGATAAACAGTTATGGAGATGGGGACCCACTATGTATATAAGGGTATATAAATGTATATAAGTACTAAGTACTGGAGTGTAGTAACGGGAAGTGGCTGACAAAAAGAAGGTTATGGTATCCCTGACTTCAGGGATATTAGGATCAAAGGGTTTGATTGATTGGGCTGTCTAGTTGAATTATTTGCCATTCCCAGAAACTCTCCTAACTTTCTTGCATCTGATTATTCATGTTGTCCCCTGTCCCCTCCCTTCTATCCCTCCCTCCTTTCCTCCTTGAATCCTAATTTGTATTAGATTTATTTATACACCTGGGAGAAATTTAATCCATATTCTAATTTGTATTATATTTATTTTGGGCCAGATTAGTGATTTCATTAGTATAGTGAGCTTCTAGGGAAGAACACCCCCCCCCCCCCAACCAGCTACAGACCCAAATTATCACCTGCTTTACTTTTTTTAATTTTAGAAAAGTTTCATTTATTTTGAATTTTACAGTTTTTCCCCCAATCTTGCTTCCCTCCCCCCACCCCCACAGAAGGCAGTTTGCTAGTTTTTACATCATTGTCATAGTATGGATTGATCTAAGTTGAATGTGATGAGAGAGAAATCATATCCTTAAGGAAGAAACTTAAAGTATGAGATGTAGCAGAATTACATAATAAGACAACTTTTTTTTTTAAACTAAAGGTAATAGTTTCTTGGTCTTTGTTCAAACTCCACAATTCTTTCTCAGGATACAGATAGCATTCTCCATCACAGACACCCCAAAATTATGCCTGCTTGCTGCCTTGTTGGTATGAGCAAGTCCATTAAGGTTGATCATCACTCCCAGGTTAATGTTAGGGTGTATGATGTTCTTCTGGTTCTGCTCATCTTGCTCAGCATCAGTTCATGCAAATCCCTCCAGGCTTCCCTGAATTTCCATCCCTCCTGGTTTCTAATAAAACAATAGTGTTCCACCACATAAATATACCACAGTTAAGCCATTCCCCAATTGATGGACTTTCCCTCAGTTTCCATTTCTCTGCCACTGCAAACAAAGCTGTTATGAACATTTTTGTGCAGGTGATGTTGTCAACCTTTTTCATAATCTCTTCAGGGTATAGACCCAGTAGTG
Organism: Macrotis lagotis; assembly: GCF_037893015.1. NCBI lineage: Eukaryota > Metazoa > Chordata > Mammalia > Peramelemorphia > Peramelidae > Macrotis > Macrotis lagotis. The sequence continues at coordinate 125,446,152 of NC_133659.1, forward strand.
TTATTGCTAGATCAAAGGGTATGCACATTTTTATTGCCCTTAGGACATAATTCCAAATTGCTCTCCAGAAAGGTTGGATGAGTTCACAGCTGCACCTTACAACAACATATATTCTTAGTGGATAATCTGGGAATATTAATAGATTAACCCATGATCACACAACCAGTAGGTATCAAATTCAGAACTTGAACCCAGATATTTCTTGCTTTGAGCTGACTTTTTCCACTCCATTCCATTGCACCTCTGTCTTCATATAGTCAGAAAACTCTGAATTCAAGCCCTGACTAATTCACACTCTCTCTATGACAGTGGGCAAGTCACTTATCCTTTGTGCTTAAACCAAATTTTGAAGATTATAAGTTGCAGAGAACATGTAGATTTTATTTCCTGTGGGAAAAATCCCTCTGCCAATGAAATCACAGATTTTACCTCTGCCATCCCTCCAGTTATGAAGATGACTGGACTATGAAGTCCTCAAAGACAAAGACTGTGCCTTGTTTATTTTTGTATCACCATTTATGTCTTGTACAGATTAAACTCAGTGAATGTTGAATAGAATTTGCTGAACCCAAAGTGAATCAAATTTGGAAGCAGGGGAAGCACAGATCTTAGTTCAGTGAGCTCCATGGAATCACAGTATCTCTGGCAAGCTATGGTTTGCATAAACAATTACATAGACACCAGTAGGGTGCCTAATGAAGTTAGTCTTCTAGTCCGAACTAACCTGGGCCAATACCTATTCTACTGGTTGCATACCATTTTGGCCCTCCTTTTCAACTAGGGCAGTCAGGATAGCTCCTGACTCCGGAAACATTTTCCTCCTGAATCAAGAGAGGGAGTGAAGGGCACGAACTGTACAACTTCTGAGGTCTGTTCTCCTTGTGAATTCTCTGTTAGCATGACTGACTAGTTCTTTTTGCGATAAACTCATACATAAAATTGCTAAAGAGACAGAAAGCATTATAAAGTGAGAACTAGGTAGTCTGTCCAGTCCCTCAGGATTGACAGCTCAAAGGCACCTTAGAAATAAATTTGTCATAGGATCGTAGATTTACAGATTTGAAAGCTATCCAGCCTAATGCCCTCATTTTATGGATGGAGAAATTGAGCTTTAGAGAGATTAAATTGCTTGTTCAAGGCCACCAGGTAATGTGAGAGAATCAAGATTGGATTGCCTCTTCTGACATCAAATCTGAAGTTTTTCTTATTATACTATGATCTCTTCAATTGTTTGCCTCTTTGTTCTCATTCTAGCTTTTCCTTTTGTTGGCTGTAGTCTCCAGTTTGGGTATAACTTCTTTCTCTCTACAAACTCCACTGCATATCCCTTTCCATTTCCATATGATGACTTTCTCAGGTGATATTTAATCCAAACTATCAGGACTCTGCCCAGGTTTCAGCATAACTCTAGCCATCTGTTCTGGGCTATTTTTTCAGGTACCTTTGGTTAATTTCTGACCAGAGTACCATTCCTATCACTTTTTGATCTTTCTCAGAATTCCTGGCACCTCTTTCTAATATTTATGGTTTGTCCTTAATGGCTCCATCTCTACTCTAGAGTCAGGACAAATGCAATAAAGTTGACTTACAGCAGATTCTGGCATTCTCTCTCTCTCTCTCTCTCTGCATCAAATTTACTTGATATTGACACCTTATTTTATTTAAAATAGATTTATGTTTATGTTTTTGTTTTTACAACACCTAAATTTATTTCCCCTTTTCTATCACATTTTCTTTTCTGAATTTATGTCCTCTTTCCATAAGTCATCATTTCTAACAATTAAAAAAAGAGCAAAAATACTTCTAAGTCACATGATCCTAGAAGACTAGGCATAATTTTCCCCCCACCTCAAGTCCTCAAGTTCTCTTCCCAGACAGAAATTTTGTGCAAGAGCTAAAGAAATTGCAATTGTCTTTGCAGGCCAAGATACCAAGAAGCCTAACACTGTTGTCTAACAAGGTAAGAATGAGATGAATGAATAATAAAGAAAACGAATTCCTATTATATTCACTGAACACAGAATAAAAATGAGACTAGAAATAGGATTTACAATCATGCTATCAACCAACAAAAATAAAAATTTACAATATAAAAATAAACAAGGAAATTACATTGTCCTGAAAGAAACTATAGCTAGCAAACCAATATTAACATTAGATGTATCTATACCAAATTTCAGAAATTGTTATATTTTGTCTTTTATTTTGACCAATGAGGGTGTTATCTTGACTCCTTTGTGAATTGGATTTATGAGGCAGGAATACACAAAGTTCTAAGTCTCATCTTAAGTCCAGGGGCAAGGCAAAAGTCAAGATGACTCAGGATGCAGTGAATGACTGGGCATCTTCAATATCTTACCAAAATCTAAGCACTTTACATCATTGTGGCTGTTAGAACAAATTGTTCTCATTCATCCATTCTGCCCAGGGAAGTTTATACATGTTTGGGGTAGATATTTCCTCCTCCTCCCAGATAACTTCTTGGTGGATTTGTGTTTGGTTCACTTCAACCTACCCAAGAATTTTTTCAGTGTGGCCACTAAGCATGCCACTAAGCCACTAGTGAGAGTTTACTGGTTGAACATCAAATGTGGATGAGAAGTTCTGGAAAGGATCTCAGCAAGCCCTCACACCATTACTACCACTATTACTTCTACTACTATTACTACTACTACTATTACTACTACTACTGCTGCTGCTGCTGCTGCTGCTGCTGCTGCTACAATTACTACTAATTCTTTGAATAAAGGATAGTGGCAAAGGAGGGCAGCTAAATGGTATAGAGGATGAATTGCTGGATCTGGGGGTCATTTTCCTGAGTTCAAATCTACTATTTTCTTCTCTAAGATCTCACAACTACTAAGTATTTGAGACCAGATTTGAACCCTCTACTATGCCATCTAGCTGCCATGAAAATATAATATTTAATATATTTTTGTTGTCTCCACCTCAGAGAGAGAAGGTAAAAACCTTGAGGGCAGGGGCTGTTTATTTAGTATAATGCCTGTTATAAAATATATATATATATATAATTTATATTATATATAGAATATGTTTATATATATAAGTACCTAATAAATGCTTATTGATCAATTAATTTGGTCCCATTATTTTATTGATCTCTCTGATGCTCAAGTGGAACTAGCCTTTCTTTGTTCTCACTTCAGACTCTCCTGCAGAAGAGCCTCTCCTTAGTCTATTCTTATAGTCTTGCTTGGTCTGGAACAGACTGTGTTTTTGTTCTCAAATTGATGCCTAAAGATGCATGAAAATAAATGGTATATTTTATAAAATGGGTTCTTGCCTCCTATGGTGAATGCTTCTCAGAGCTGCTGCTGATACCCTTGGGACTGAGTTTACCTCAATTCTGAATGTATTGCAGACAGACTCTTCCCTGCTGTTTTAGTATTCTCATATAGGGGGTTTGGATTTACTGCCAAATAGAAATGTTTCAGTACTTGGATAGGAAGACATTGGGTCAGTATAATATATTACATTACTTTTATTTATAATATTTCTGTTTACAATCTGTATATATGTATATATTTTTGTATATACACACAAATATGCTATTAAAGTTTAAAACTGCACTGAGAGTTTTGGGACATCTTATGTATTAAAAATCATATTCCTGGTTTGACTCTACCTGAAGATGAGAACTGGGGCTGATTCAGGCAAAGTTGTTTCCTGTTTTACTATTTCAGAGGATAATTGGATAGTTTCCTAATGACTTATGGGAGAACCTAGATCATCTACATCCCCTAGGAAAGTCAAGTGAGCAGATGGAGCACTGTCCTCCCTGAAAACAATTTTTAGTGACCTTTTACATCTTAGAAAGTTTTACATCATTCTTTTGTTGGGGTCACCCTGACTTGTGTGTGGTGGTACAAAATTAATAATAACTCAAACTTCTATAACCTTCATTAAGACAGTTCTGTGAGATGGGGGGAGTAGAAATATTATGAACCCCATTCCTAGTTGAGTTCATTGAGATTGAGAAAGACTAAATGATTTGCTCATGGATTTGTGTTGAGCACATACTTAACCCAAGGTCTACAAGTTTCAAGTCAGAGGTGTCAAAAACAAGACAACATCCCCCAGTGGTTCTCAACCAGATTAAAATGTAATTTGGAAATATTTAGCAAAATAATTAAAAATATTATATGACAGAGATGTTAATATGTGCATATACAGTTTTTAGTGTTTAGTGACCCAAGTTTCTATTTGTTGTCACTGCTTTAAACAGTATTCTATTGTTTCCTCTCAAAATGAGGTGGCGATAAAGTAATGCTGAACAACAACAACAAAAATGTATAATCAGATCTGATCTCTGCTGTTGTCATTGATGAGATTGAAATCTTCTAATTCTATTAGTAATTGATGTAAAATTTGGGGTATGGGATATGGATCAATTAACTTTTCTTTTTTTGGGGGGAAATTTGATAGACTGACCCAGTATGCATTCTATTCCCATTGATTTTGCTATGTAAAAGAAATTCTTGGAAAAGTATGGAAAAAAGTTAATTATCAATATAAACAATGTTTGGTAATGGGGGCATGGTCTGAGACAAATCAGCAGGTGACTAAAAGACTTGCTTGATAGGAGACTGTAAGACCCTTTTTGAAGTCAGATTTTTGGATTATGAACTTGGGAGATGATTTTGCAAACAAAAGACTCTGGGGTCAGTCTTTGTGCAAGCTCAAAATGACAACTTGCCATGCCCAAGACATGCCCTGGTTTTTCTATAATATTCCCTCCACCCACACCTGTTAGCCTTCACTGTAGGTCAGTTTATCTAGGAAAACACTAATGTGTTTGCAGTGCTTGTGCTTCCAAAGAATCCAAATGGATTCTCCTTCTTCCCCCTCCCTGAAGCATTTGTATTTGATGAAGAAGCAAGTTTTTCCACTTTCAGAATAGAAAAATGAAGCCTGGTTTAGAAAAGATGTTTGAAGATACCAACCCCTTGGATCTCCTCTCTGTAGAGATACTATCTCTGAGGGGCATGGAATAGCATGAGAAGCAACAGCTCACAGTGAAAGATCCTCCCTTTTTCTTTTTCATTAGAAGCCCCAACTTCATGGTGCAGACTCTTTCTGGGCCTGGCATAACGGGATGAGACATATATTTATATTTATCTTCTTATTTATTATTTAACTGGCCCCCTTGTTTAAAGACTCCAGTTCTTGTTCACAATTTTAGTCCTTTCTTGAATTAAATTCAGTGACAGCCTGCAAAACCATTCAGCAGGAAATAGTCCTAATATGTTTTGCAGACATCAGAAATACCCTGAGGAGAAAGTTAATGGGAGTGAACATAATAAGGCTTTTTGTGAGAAGGGAGATGTGGGATATATTTTATCTTAACAGTTTTCAACAAAGTCCCTGAAGGTTTTTTTTTTTCCTTTTATGAGGGTAGGAGTTTTTCATTAAAGCAGGACTTAAAAAAATTGAAAGGATTTTTTCTTATATGTATATACATATACATCTATATGTATATATAGTCTTCATATTCAATTCCAATGCTAACCCTTGCTTCTTGCTAAGTGACCCCCCCCCAATTAGAGTGGCCCATCTTTGTTAGAGAAGGGAAGGCACAAACCTTACAAAACAACCTTTTTTCCCTCCATGTGGATGTATTAGGGGGTGGGGTGGGGATGGAGGTGGTGGCAATTCTATTAAATAAATGTCTTTCTATAAAAAGACACTGAGATCGTGAATGGTCCATTTGAGCAAACTTGGGGAATTTTTGGTATAGTTACAGATGGGAAGAGTAGGTTCCCTGCCCAGAGAGGAATGAAGTACAGACTCAGCAGAGCCACAGATGTAAAGTAGAGGCTGAATCCAGACAAGGTCTCCACTGGAGTCCAACCTTGGGAATGTTGCAGAGAAGCTGCATTGCATAGGTCCCACTGATGTTCTCCATATAGCCTGAGTAGGCCCAAGTTGAATTCTTGCTCATGTGGGTGAAGGCTGGACAAATTGCACAGTTTAAGACAAATGATTCTTTTGGGTTGATGGTGGTAATAACAATAAAGCAAAAAAAGGCATTTATTTTTATACACCTGGGCAATAGTCCATGGAACATTTAGTATATAAAAAATAGCTGGATAACAACTTGTCCCAAGATGTTTTCTGTTGGAATATTAGTGAAAAATGAGGAGAATCAGAGAAAATAATACTAATGATATCTTACTTCCTAAGTACAAGATACTTGGATGATCAATTAGGAGACTAAAACATGAATCCAAGTGAGATGTAATGGTCCTAAACTAAGATGATGGGGCTTTCAAAGGGGTGGTGTATGAGAAGAGAGAAATCAGTGGGAGAGATGTTGTGGAAGTAGAAATGTCACTAAAGACCAGTGATAAGAGTTAGATCTTTCAAGGCTACTTTCCTTTACAATTTTTAGTTACAGTATGCATTGTGTTCTTAGATTTGCTCATTTTACTTTGACTCAGTTTCCTCAGCTATAAAATGGAAATAATAATAAGCATCTACTTTGAGGAGTTTTTGTAAGTATCAAATGGGATAATATTTATAAAGTGCTTAGCACAATTCCTAATTTATAGTATGCACTTAACATATGCTTGATTCCTTCTCTACCTATCCAACCATTTTCAATAATTTTTAAATTCACTTAAATAGCATCTCTTTACATGCAAATACCAGTCATATACTAATATCATCTGTTTGTTAAAGTAGGTTTGATATGCCATTATTAACTGTTCATTAGGCATAACATTCCTTACCGAACTTGAAATACTAACAATTCACACTGCATTGATTACAGAGGGCACTTAACAAATGTTTGTTGAATTGGATTGCATTAACCTTGAACCTCATCTGAGTTATACATCTTTAAAAATATGTTATATTTATAATAAGTATTGTGATACAGTAGGGAAAGGGTCAGATTCATAGGAAGAGGTTCAAATTCAAGTCATTCCATTTGCTGTCTTTGTGACCTGGCCAATGACTTAACAATATTTCTTGTCTTTTATATTTGCTATGTATAGATTATTGATAACAAGGATTGATATAGTGCTTCAAAGTTTACAAAGTGATTTGCAAATCCCATTTGATCCTCACAACAACTCTGAGGGTGAGGTGCTATTAGTAATCCCATTTTAGAGATAAGGAAACTGAGGCAAAAAGCACTTATGTGATTTGCCCAGGATCACACAGTTATCAGGTATATGGATGCAGATTAGAACTCAAGTCTTTCTGACTCCAAATCCAACACTTCATACACTGGGTCACTTAGTTGCCTCCTCCTACTAGAGTGGCATAAACATGCCCTCCATTTTATCTCTCAAATTTCACATACCCTTTTAATTTGCATTGCCAAAAAATTTTCCCTCACAGATGATGCAAAGATATACTTTATTCTTTCCAGTCATTAGCATTTCTTCCATTTGAAATGACTTTTATATGCTTTATATTAACTTCTCTTCTTCTTACCTTACTTTGCTATATCCAAGTAGAATGTAAGCTTCTTGAGGTCAGAAGTGCTTTTTTATTTTGATCTCTATATTTCCAGTCTAGAAAGCATTTATAACAAATGTTTATTGAATTGTATTGGATAACCTTGGACCTTATCTGGTTTAATATGGGCTCCTAATTTGAGGAAATCTCAATAATTTTTTCCATTCTATAAGGGTTGCATGGAGAAAGAAATAATAACAAAAAACTAGTGATGTAGAAGGAAATGGTCAAGAAAGATGAAGGAAGGTGAGAAACAGGTACACATTGTGTTTCAGAACTTCATTCTTCCATGTCATCCTTGATGCTAGTGAGCAAGGAATGCAAACAGATTTATTATTAAAACTCAGACTTGTTACTGGGAATAATTTCATGGAGAGAATGATGAAATTTATAGTTTTATTTCTGAATAGTTTATTTCCAAAAGCTTCTTTTGAGAGTGGAGGGGCAAAGAATAAAATCTGATCCTTTTTATTTGTTAATAGGGATTCCACCAAAGAAAAATGGTTTAATACACATTTCTGATGTTTCATTGCACACCCCTGTAGAGATAAAGCACTGGGGTAGAACAAGTTGTTCCTTGCACCACAGGGGTGGTTGATGAGAGAACTGAAGGAATGATGGGAATCTGATAACTTTATAGAAATCACCAAGACTAGGAAAGATTATTTTTTTCTGAAGGCAATTAGGGTGCCATTTCATGTGTGCTAATTGTATGAAAGAAAGCAGCTGGTAGAGTCTCCAAAAACTCTCAGAGAATGAATTACACGTTTGGGTTTGGAGATAATAAGATTGGCCTGGGCCTTCAGAAACCATGCTTATGTGGGAAGTGCATTTGCTTATTGTATACCAAACATCTATATGTGATAGTCCATGTCTCTGTAGGTTCTTTGAAACCATGTCCAATTTCTAAATCTTCTTTATTTATTGCATTTCACTGTGGAAGAGTAGGAGTGATGAAGAAAGGAGGTTGCTTTTCTCAGCATCCCCCCCTTTCTCATCTATCTATCTATCTATCTATCTATCTATCTATCTATCTATCTACCTATCTATCATCTATCTACTTAAATATCTATCTTCTTATCTATCTACAGTTTAAGTTCTGAACAATTTCTCTCCCTTACTCTCTCTCCATCCCTCACTAGAGAACGTCCTCTTATTGATGCAGATTTATAAATGTATGTAAAATCATACTATGCTCACTTTTATTTTTTTAATTTCTTTCTCTGGAGGTATATAACCATCTTTCTTCATAGATACTTTATAGTTCATTTGAGTATAATTATCAAAATAACTTGGTTATTTAATGATTATTCTTTGAAAAATATTATTATTACCATATACAAAATTCTTTGGGCTCTACTCACTTTGCTTTGGCATTATTTCATTCAAGTTTTCCACATTTTTTCTAAAATCAGGCAGCTTATCTTCTTACAGCACAGTTGTATTCCATCGCACTTATATATCATAACTTGTTTAGCCACTCAGTTTTTTTTAATTGAAAAACTGCCTATTCATATTCATTGATCATTTATTAATTGGGGAATGATACTTATTCCTAAAAATTTGACAAAGTCCTTGATGTATTTGAGATATGAGAACCTTATCTGAGAAACTTTCTATAAAACTTCCTCCACAATTTTTCTGTTTTCCTTTTAATCTTGGCTACATTGGTTTCATTAATATATAACTTTTTAAATATAATCTAATCAAAATTATCCATTTTATATATTACAATACTTTCTATCTCTTATTATTCATAAATTCTTCTCCTAACCACAAGCCTATGAGGTAGATTATGTAAAGAAGAGGTGAGAAGGACATAACTGAAATTTTTCACCTTGAAACAGCAAGGAGAGAGACTTAGGAGTGAAGATTTTTGAGCATGGAAGAATGTGTTTGAGAGTAAACAATTGTCTTTTTTTATTTATTGGTGAGTGAGTCAAAAGAAGGAAACTTCTGTTTATTCAAAGCCAAGAGTCATTTTCTTAGTAAAAAGAGCATTGTAAAAAATAAAAAAAGAGCATCAGCCAACTCAGTTAATGTCAGAAGGTGGGCAAAGACTGTAGGTGCCCCTTGAACAGCAAGCCCAGAAGACCAATGGATTAGTCTGTACATGAGAGACACCTCACCTTGAGAAATATCCAATGGATGAGCAACTTGCTCAGGGGCAGAATGCCCAACCTGATCCCATCCAACAATCATTGCCTAGAATCTTGCTGGAGAAGTCCAGAAGTAGCAGAACATGGTAGTACAGCTATTGAGTGACCTCCTGCTATCAGAATATCAGCTCTATTGGTCAAGATATGCTTTAGGAGCTAGCCCAGTTGAAAAGTTGAATGACTTGTGAGGAGTTTTTGTGAGAGCCCTATGGAAAAAGACATTAAGTTCCTACACTTCTAGAGTTGTGAGATGCTTTGGTTATCTCCTACACATTGGCATCTTACTACCTTAGTATTTTTAGTTTGTATCTATTTCCCACCCCAAGCTCCATTCTGGATTGTAGATGTGTTTGTGGGAGAGTGTAACTCTGGTTTGGGAAGAAATGCTTTGTAACTACTGTTCTTACTATGAAATTTTAGTAAATACTTCCACTGCTTCCCATCTGATTATTAGTCAGAATTAATTAACACTTGGAAAGGGTTATATTAATTATTGATTATTGTGGTTGATTATTGATCAAGGTGGTTAAGTATGAAGAGTTATTATAAAATATTTCCCCCCAAAAAGCCTGGGACAAATTCTCCCCTTGTCCAAGACAGCACTGGACACCAACTTAATGTACAATCATGGTTAGACACATAGGTAGAGCACATGGGTGGCAGTTTCTAGAAGTCCTGTCATAAGTCTCTAGCCATCTTTCTTTTCTGGATAAAGGAGTTATGAAACTCACAGTTAATTTTTCTCTTAGGTGGTCACTTTGTGCATCTTTCTCTGTCTTATTTGGCTGAATTAGTTGTAGTCTCTCTTATTTATTCCTCTTCTCTGAATGGGTAAGAAGAAGAAGAAGAGGCAACATGGAGCAGTAGCTAGAGCATTATACTTGAATTCATGAGGGCCTCAGGTCAAATCCTGCTATAGATACCTTTTAGCTGGGGCAAATGACTCTACAAAAATAATTCAATTTCTTCGTGTCCTAGATTTCTTATTTATAAAATGAAAAAGTTGGACTTGATGGCCTTGAAGGTCCTTTATAGCTCTAAATATATGATCCTATGATGAGTGATTTCCTCTCAGGAGTATGACTGAAGGTGAAGTAAAATTCAAGAACTGAAATCTTCCACCACTGTATTGGACTCCTGGAGACTAAGCTTAACAATGGATTGACTGGTATTTAGTGCATAGGCAGAATAGGCCAGAGGGATCTTCTTAGCCAATTATATGATTTTTGTTTTTCTCTAAACAAAGAGATTCATACCTCATAATGAAGTGATAGTATATAAATTTATATAAACATCTTGTTTACACATTTCAAATTTTATCCAGTCCATTGATTGATTGGATAATAGGAAAGAGGGAATGTTTTTTTTTAAATTGTTATTTTATTTTTCCAGTTACATGTTATGAATGCTTTTCAACATTCATCCACTCATGTATTTATAAGTTACACAATTTTCTTGCACCTTCCCTTCCCATCCCCCTTTCCTCAATAGTGAACAGCATAGTGAGCTTTGTCATGTACATTTATGTTTATTTTATTCTATTTTTTAAATTTATTTTTTATTCTCATTTTGTACAAATTTTTTTTACATTAATAAAATATTCTTGTTTACAAGTAAACAAAATACCCCTCCCCCCATGAATATAGATAGACTTGCTTGGGCGAAAAAAGTAAAGGGGAGAGAAAAATAATTAAAATTAAAAAAATAATAGTAATAATTGTAGGTATGGCCAGGTGGCGCAATGGACGAGGCACCAGCCCTGGAGCCACGAGCACCCGAGTCCATATCCAGCCTCATAAACCCAACAATCACTCAGCCATGCAACATGCAAGCCACCGGATCCCCACTGCCCTGCAAAAACCAAAAAGAAGAAAAAAAAGACCCAAAATAAAATAAAATAGTAATAATAGTAGGGGTGGCTGGGTGGCAGACAGAGCATTGGCCCTTGAGCCAGGAGCACCTGGGTCCAAATCCGGCCCCAGACACCCAAAGATCACCCTGCTATGTGGCCCCAGGCAGCCCACCCAGCCCCACTTGCCCTGCACCCTCCCCCAAATAATAATAACAAAAAATGTGCTTCAGTCTTTGTTCCAACACCAACAACTCTGTCATGGGTGGATCACATTCTTTATGATAAGTCCATCACAAAAGTTACTTCCATATTTTTCCAACGTTGCCATTGCTGATCGCAACTCCCTCCTTTCTTATTTCTCCACTGCCATGTACTATATTTTCTCTCTCCTTTCGCTCTGACTCTGCTGTAGGGTTGCTGAGTGGCGCAGCAGATAGATCCCTGGTCCTGGGGCCAAGAAGCCCTGAGCCCCCATACCACCCCTTAGGCCCAGAATCCACCTGGCCCTATGGTCCTGGGCAGGCCTTCCAATCCCAGCCCCTTGCAAGAAGTAAAAAAGAAAATGTGTTATATCTGACAACTCTTCCCCCATGGTCCATCCTCTCCTCCTTTATTCACATCCCCACCCCTTCCCCCTGCTCCCCCTCCTTCTTACTCTAGATGTCTATACCCCATTGAGTATATTTGCTGTTTCCTCTCCTAGCCATCTCTGATGAGAGCAAAGATTCCCTCATTCCCCCTTGCCTCCCCCTTTCCATATCACTGCAATAGCTCATTTTAATAAAAAAAATCTTATGTGAAATATCTTGGACTATTCCCCCTCTCCTTTTTCTTTCTCCCATTCCATTTCCCTTTTTTTTCTATTGACTCCATTTTTACACCATATTTTATTTTTGAATTCAGCTTTCTCCTGTGCTTCAACTATAAAAGCTGCTCTATTAACTGAGAAGGTTCATATGAATATTATCAGTATCATTTTTCTATACATGCAGTTCATCCTCATTAAGTCCCTCATATTTCCCCCCTCTCCTCCAATCTCCATGCTTCACCTGGGTCCTGTATCTGGAGATCAAACCTTCTGTTCAGCTCTGGCCATTCCAAAAGGAACCTTTGAAATTCCCCTGGTTCATTGAAAGTCCATCTTTTTTCCCTGGAAGAGGACTTTCAGCCTTGCTGGGTAGTTCATTCTTGGCTGCATTCCAAGCTCTTTTGCCTTCCGGTATATTGTATTCCAAGCCCTACGAGCTTCCAATGTAGTTGCTGCTAAGTCCTGTGTGATCCTGACTGCAGCTCCATGATATTTGAACTGTGTCCTTCTGGCTGCTTGTAATATTTTCTCTTTGACTTGGGAGTTCTGGAACTTGGCTATAATATTCCTAGGGGTTGGTTTTTTGGGATCTCTTTCTTGGGGGGATCGACGGATTCTCTCCATTTCTATTTTGCCCTCTGCTTCTAGAATATCAGGGCAATTTTCCTGTAGTAATTCTTTGAAAATGATGTCAAGGCTCTTTCCCTGATCATGACTTTCAGGTATTCCAATAATTTTTAAATTATCTTTTCTAAGTCTGTTTTCCATATCAGTTTTTTTTTCAATGAGATAGTTCACATTTTCTTCTAATTTTTCATTTTTTCGGTTTTGAAGTATTGATTCCTGATTTCTGGTAAATTCATCAATCTCCCTGAATTCTATTCTTCGTCTGAAGGATTTGTTCTCCTCAGAGAGTTTTCTTATCTCTTTTTCCATCTGGCCAATTTTGCTTTTTAAAGCATTCTTCCCTTCAATAACTTTTTGAACTGTTTTATCCATTTGACCTAAGCTTGTTTTTAGCATGCTATTTTCTTCAGCATTTTTTTGGATTTCCTTGACTTAAGCTGCTGACTTCATTTTCATGTTTTTCCTGCATCTCTCTCCTTTTTTTCCCCAGTTTTTCTTCCAACTCCCTCATTTGATTTTCAAAGTCTTTTTTTGAGCTCTGTCATAGCCTGAGCCCAATTTCTGTTTTTCTTGGAGTCTTTAGATGCAGGAGCTTGTGCTTCCTCATCTTCAGACTGAGTATTTTGATTCTTCTTGGGATCATATGCAAAATATTTCTCAATAGTCTTCCTTTTGTTTCTCTGCTTGCTCATTTTCCCAGCCTGGGACTGGTTTTGGGGTGCTTCCTGAGCTTTTGGGACACTCCCACAAGGGTCTCAGTGTGTGAGGCTCTGTCCTCCCTCCTGGTCTGTGAATGACCATAAGCACCCCTCTCTGCCACAAGGCTGAGGTGGGGGGGCACTGCTATTCTATGGGGGGGTCTAGACTGCCATCAGGATCTGAATGTGGTCAGAGCCCCAGAGCCCTGTTCCAGGGGCAGAGGACAGAGCTAGGCATTCTCTCTTCACTCCCCTCCCTCAGCTCAATGGGCTCATGCCCTGGGGGCTCCTGCTTAGGGGCTCCACCTGCTTCTGTTTCCAGGTCTGGGCTGCAGAAAGACCAAGCTGCTAGCTGTGTGCCCTGAGGGCTGGGCTCCATGTGCTCGCTCTGGCAGAGGTCCCCGTTGTTCCCCCACTTTGTGCCCGGTGCTCCCCGGGGTATAGCTCAGGAGACTCCCCCACTGCTGTGAGCCCCGGCTCCCAGTGCCCTGGGGCTGCCTCCGGGAGGCTGAAGTTCTTTCGCTCTGGCCAGCCACCCCTCGGGTGGGCCGCCCCTCCGACCCGGGGAGCAGAGCCTTTCTGCTCTTTTTCAGGTTATCTTGAGTAGGAGAACTGCCTCACTGGGTCCCTTTGTGGGTTCTGTCTCTCGAAAATTTAGTTAGAGTCTTTAGCTTATGAGTTTTATCAGAGAGCGCCTAAGACTAGATCCCTTCTTGTTGCCATCTTGGCGACAAGAACATTTATGTTTAACATTTACATATTAGTCATTTTGTGTATGAGGAATTAGGACTGGAAAAGAAAGAAAACCATGGGATAGGAAGGAAAAACATAAGAGAAATTTTAAAAATAAAGTGAACTTAGTGTTCATTCAGATTCTATGTATTTTTTCATCTGGATATGGATGGTGTTGTCCATAACAGGCCTCCTAGGATTGTCCTAAATTCCTGAACTGTTGAGAGGAGCTGCATCCATCATAGTTGATCATCATAGTTGTTAATGTGTACAATGTTCTCTTGGTTCTTCTTCCTTCACTCAGCATTAATTCGTGTAATTCTTTCTATGCTTTTCTAGCATCTGATCATCCATGGTTTCTTTTTTTTTTAATTTTTATTTATTTAAGGCAATGGGGGTTAAGCGACTTACCCATGGTCACAAAGCTAGACAATTATTAAATGTCTGAGGCCACATTTGAACCCAGGTCCTCTTGACTCCAGGGCCACTGTTCTATCCACTGCGCCACCTAGCTGCCCTTCATTCATGGTTTCTTATAAAACAATAGTACTCCATAACATTCATATATCATAACTTATTCAGCCATTCTAAGAAATACCATTTGAATTAATTTAGTGTATAGCTGCAGAGAGGTGATTTTGGGGCTACAAAAGAGTATATTTAATTATTGTTATACTTTTTCCTTATAAATAGGAGGTTATTGTCTAGCTATATATTTAAATATCTTAAAAATTAGTGTGAAAAACAAGTTTCTCCTCTTTTGTAAAGATTTGTGATACTGGAGGCATTCTGAGGCAGGCCATTTTTACACTATTTAATGCTTGAACTGATGAAGAGCTTCTTGTCACTCTTAATTTATGCCTCTTGGCTTCTTTAGAGAGCTCACTGGTCTGTTAAAAAAGCAGCTGTATTAGGCGAAGTCAAGAGTTGTCATAGCTTTCTTCTTTCTTGCTCAGGTTCTACTGAAAAGGAATCTGACATTTCACATGTGTAGGACTGACTCATGTCCATAATTATTTATATGGAATAATATGGGATTTCTGTTCAAGTAGAAAACTCTGGAAGGTATAAAAGCAGTCAGGTGTGTAAAGACCCTTAATTATAGGAGAGATGGTTTCTGTACTTTAGACAAATAGATACCAACCTTTTTTAAGTGAAAGGAACCCTTTTTTTCACATCAATGATTTTTAAAGATCCATATATGACATTGGCTGTATTCAACTATCTACTATGATGTGGCAGTTTGATGTAATGAAGTCAGTGTTGCATTTAGAACCAGGAATGTTTAAAGCCTCTCTCTTATAACTTTATTAGTGTGTAAAAATGAGAAATCCTCCAAACCTCACTGTAAGAGGGGGAATAATAATAATAGCTGCTTTTTTTAATCTTACAAGATTACTGGGAGGATCAAATAGAATAATATATCATAAATACTTTGATATCCTTAAAGCATTATATAAACAGCATACTAGATATCATAAAATTTGTAGTGTATTTTTTTTTTGCTATTAAAGTTCAAAACTGTACTTTTGGGAAACCCTGCATTTTAAAAATATTATTATTATTATATTACTTAGCTTGTTGAAGCAAAATAAAGATCAAAATGCCAGATCTTGGCATGTTGATGGATTCCCCCTGCAATAATACCTTTAGGATCTACATCTTGGGGGTTAGGAAGTATTGCTGTATTCTGTTGCTGTGGCGTCTAGAGTGCTGGGCTTGGGGGCAGGAAGACTTGACACAATCGATTACCAGATCCTATAATTTCTCCCTCCACTGTATGTGTATTCTCTTCACTCATTCAGTACCCTTCCTACTTCAGGCTCTTACTCCTTCTTGCCTGTGATATTACAGGCAATTCTAATTCTCCTTGTCTCCCAATTCCCCCCCCCCCCCTTTAATCCATCCTTCACTTAAACTGCCAAAGTGATTTTCCTAAAGCATAGGTCTGACCCTGTCACCTTTCCCCATATCCAATAAACTCCAGAGACTGCTCTAGGTCCCTCAGAATTGAATATAAAAATCCTTTGACTTTAAAGTTTGTCATAATATGACCCTGTCTAATCTTACATTCTACTGCCCTTGACAAATCCACTCTCCAGCCAGACTGACCTATTGGCTGTTCCTCACATACAACTGCTTTCACACTGGCTGTTCTCCATAAGTAGAATGTTCTTCCTGCTAACTTCCGACTCTTGGAATCCCTGGAGTCCATGATTAATTCAAATGCCATCATCTCCTCTGGAAGATCTTTCCTGGTCCCCATTGATGTCAGTGCAGTCCCTCTAAAGTTATCTTCTGTCTACTTTGTTTTTATCTCGAACAGTGTTATTTTCATATATTTTTCTCTCCCATTAGAATGTAACATTCTTGAAGAAAGGGACTATCTTGGCTTTTTTTTTCTTGCTTTCTAGTGCTTATCAGAATTTATAGCTTGCAGAAAAGTGTAATAAATGTTTTGTACTTCCACAGGAAGCTTCCTCCATCCCTTCTTAATTCTAGTGGCTTACCTCTATTAATTATTTCCTATTTATTCTATGATTAACTTGCTTTGTATTATTTGTATGTTTTCCCCCATTGCCTGGCTTATAGTAATAACTTAATTGTTTAGTAATTATTAATTATGATGTGTGTATGATGTGATGATGATGATGATGTGTGTGTGTGTGTGTGTGTGTGTGTGTGTGTGTGTGGAGAGAGAGAGAGAGAGAGAGAGAGAGAGAGAGAGAGAGAGAGAGAGCAAGAGACTGAGCAATACTGCAAGAGGTAAGTGAAGATTTTCTTACCAGGGCTGAAGGAAGAGGGGAATGGAGGTATGAATAATTTTCATCAAAAACATAGAATGTTTTAGTATTTTTTTAATGAAAAAAACCCCTCTGTCAATGATAATAGTACCTGGAAGTTTGTGAATTTAGCCTATTTCTATTGTACAAAGCCTTTCTCTACTAAATGACTCAGTGTTTCTGTAGTTGTTTTGGATAAAGGCGCTAGTTCATTTTGAAGATTGGTTGAAGTAAAAATGGGAACACTCTCCTGACACCTAGAGTATTATCTGAGGAATATGACAACAGTTGGCCATCCTCTCTTCAAATTTTCCTTTTTAGACCAAACCAATTCTTCCCATTAGGGTAACAAACTATTTGCACAAGATCATCAGGGTATGGATATAAACTCCATCAAGATGAAAATTATACATTCTGTTATAGAACATTATTAATTGGAAAGAGAAATACTCACTAAATTAGTTACCCATTCTACAAGCAATTTTAATAATGCTTACTTGGTTTAATTCTAATTAAATTTTACTTATTTAGCCTACTGAATAATAGATACATTTAACAGCAGTGTTTAGTTGTGGCACCATTGTTTACAGACATCTTTATGACTTGAGGATAAATAATTCTCAGCAAGAAAGAGTAATTGCTTTGATATATGAAGATAATGAAGAGTCTTGGATTCTTAGGAGCATTGGTGGTTTCTTTGTGTTATTTGTACCACTTAAATGAATTTATAGTAAAATTAATGTGCAAAAAAGACTACTGGGGAAGAAGAAGCAATGACAAGGAGTACATTGAAAGAAGAGACAGTTATTTAAACTGATATTGAAGCTATTTGCTCTAGTGCTCTATCTGTACCTATACTTTTTATGGTTAACAAATTATATACCCAATGGAATTTTGTGTTCTTTGAGGTAATTGGTAATTGCATGACTGTATAAAAAATAAACTAATATGAGTATTAATTATGAAAACTTGCCTTTTCCCATCTCAAACCTTCATCAAGGATGCTCTCTCTCAATCTCTCTCTCTCCATGTAAATATATATATATATATTATATATATATACTATATTCATAAATACTGTGTAGATATGGGAAAATAGGCACAGGGATTTGTAATTGTTGAATTTTTCTCAATCTTCTCTTCTCTTTCTGTTAATAATCTTTGACATTAATGTCCCAGAATGTTATATCATTTCCTTTTTCAAAATATTCTGAAAATTCATTTTAATACCCTAAAAATATTTGGCTACTTGTGTAGATGTCTTTTGCCAATATATGTGGTCCAGTCCAGTTACTTTTGCCACTTTCGTTTTCCTTTGAGTCATTCTTATTTTCTTCTAAAGCACTTCGGTCACCTTGACATAATGTTCACATTATAGTGCAAATGTAGTAGCTCTACAGTCATTGATGGAGAAAAGAGTTTACACTTCTCTTCCTTTTTTGCCTCCTTGCTGTTCTACTAGTTTTATGCTCTTGGGATGATCTATCTTAGTTGAGTCTCTTGTAAAGTTTTTTGAAAGCCTTAAAATTTCTCAATGAGCCAGGTTTTCTCATGCATATATCCTTGAAAGAAGTAATGAATATTTTTGTTTAATGACACATTAATTAGTAAGATAAAATAAATTTTATAAGAGAGACAGATGCATGCCAAAAGTTGCAATGTTATTGGAAGACATCCTTTGAATTCTATAGTTTACCTTCAAGATAAAATTCTGATAGAGGGTGAGGTGTCCCACATGTTTCTACTTGTAGATGACATTGTCCTGGTTGAAACAAATTGCCTCCTAAATGAGATATATAAACACTTAAAAGAATTTGGCTTAATGATCTTCACAGGAAAATACAAGTAGATAAAGAATAAATATTGCTTAGACTCTTCTGTGCAGCTGGATAGAAAATTAGAGTTGGTCTGTTGGTATATCCATATCTGTATGTATGTCTACATATCATCTATATCTACTTCTATGTTTGCTCTTGTGCCTATATCAGTATCTATAGCATCTACATCTTTATCTGTACTCATGTCTGTATCTAAATTATATTTATATCTAAATGATCTATAGCTATGTCATCTGTTTATGTCTATGTCAATATCTGTGTAGATCTATGTTTATAGCTATATTTATATCTAGATCATCTCTCTATATTGTCTATATTGATATCTAATTTATATTATCCATCTAAAATCTATATACATCTTAGATACTATGTTTAAACAAAGAATTCACTTATTCAGTCAATCATCAACCATTTATCATAGAGAAGAAAGACTATAAGCTAATAACTGAAGTCATTGAGGTAGGAAGGAGAGTGTTTAGATTTCAGCTAAGAATGAAGAAAAGGAGGAGAGTGGAATGGATTTACCTTTGGGAATTTTTGCCATGCTTTTTATGACCCCAAACTTCTTCCTGAACCAAGTCCAACCTTTTAACATCAATATTTTCCCAGTGATGTCTTATGGCTAAAGTAATAGAACATCAGTTATCAGAGTTAAAATGCTAAGGTCACCTAAAGAGCAATGGGCAGGCATGTGTTTGCTATGAGCAAGCTATAAAATATTACCAAAAGATAACATTAGAGAGATGCATTATCACAAAAGTAGGTGGGTTGGCAGGAAATGACCATCACATAGTCTATGTGCTCTATAGATGTCCATATAACATCAAAGCACCCTGGCACCATCATGTTGGATTAATGTGAATATATGAAAAAGTATCCCAAAGGATGAGAGGGTGTGGAAATGTTACTATATGTGACTTTAGAAACAGTATGCACCTTGATGAATGTAAGCTCTTTGGTCAGGATTTATTTTGTACCCTGGGGTCCAGCACATAGTAGACTCTTAATAAATACTTATTGATTAATCACAAACACATCAAAGTACAGAGATATTGGACTGTCTGATCAAAAATATTGTTCCTTGGAGCAACTAGGTAGTGAAGTGAATAGATTACTGTGCCTAAAGTCAGGAAGACCTGAGTTCAAATTTGACCCTAATTAATTACTAGCTATATAATTCTGAAAAAGTCATTTTACCCTGTTTATCTCAAATTCCTTATCTGCAAAATGGTCTGGAGAAGGAAATGGCAATATTTCTGCCAAGAAAAATCCAAACTGGTCATAAAGAGTTAGACATTCTCAATGATCTTAAAATCCAGTGACTTTAATACAGAACTATAACCAAGTCATTTGTAGAAATAAAATATTCGCAAAGAAAAAAATTGTTCCTCTCAAAATGATGGTTCTATGTAGAATTAAGGAGAAAGTTAAGTATATAAAAGCAACTTGACTTTGGGAGCTGGTTAAGATGATTTGATATATGTACTTAGAATTTTTGTTATTTCACATTTTTAGTGAAACAACAAATGGTTAGAAAATCAGGTTTTGGGGAAACTCAGAATCAGAAGATGTAAACCATAGACTAACATAGCTAGAAGAGACCTTAGACCATGATTTCATAACCTTGGGTCTATGAACATACTTAAACAAATATTTTTGACAATTGTATTTCAATTTAATTGATTTCCCTTTTAAACATCTGTTTTATTTACACATTGAAAAAATATGATTCTGAGTAGAAGAGAATAGGTTTCTTCAGACTACCCAAGGGGTCCATGATCCAAAAAAAAGATAAGACCTTAATTTTACAGATCAGGAAGCATATCTGAGTGAATTGTCCAAAGTCACACCACGTGTCAGTGAAAGGGTAAGACCTAGAACCCAAGTCTACTGATTCCTATTCTCCTGTAATTTCTGATACTTAGCATTATCATGGTTCTTGTTGACATGGAATATGTTCAATTTTGGGGAGATAAAATATACAAATTGGAATATATTGTAGTGGGCTTCCCTTTATTGGAGGTCTTCAAGCAGAGGTTGTATGACCATTTGTTAGGTGGTTGTAAAGGGGATTCTTGGTCATCTACTACTTGGACCGCATGACCTCACTGTATATGCTAAGTGAGTAGCAGCAGTTTGATATAGCGAATAGAGAAACAGCATTGGAATCATAAAGATACTTGTGACCTGCCCCTGAAACATAATGACTGTAACCCCAGATGAGTGTCCCTAGGAGATAACTCTAAATGTGAAATATTCCTATATCCCTCTCCTTTTTTATTTTTTTCCTTCTCACCCCTCTCCCCCCTCCTCAACACACACACACACACACACACACACACACACACACACACACACACACACAAATCACTACACCCACACACAGTACAGAGGTGGCGTGGGGGGGGGGGGGAGAAGAGAGAGTTGTCTAGATCTGTGATTTCAAGATGATGGGAAATTTCCAGTGAGGATACTTTCCATTGATGTAAATCAAGAAATGTTTAAAATTTGTTGAGTCTCTGGGATTTATCTGAAGCATTGAGAAATTAAGTGATTTTCTTGGGGTCACACAGCCAGTTTAAGTCCAAGGTAGGACTTGAACCCCAGTCATTCTTATCTCAGAGAATAACTCTTTCCATTATGTCGAGCTGTCCTTCAGTTATTATTTGATAAGACCAAGAGAAACTTAATCTGCCCTTTATCTACCTGCTTCAAAAATGGATTCTTACATTTTGCTTTTTTTGACACATTTTTGTAAAGTCAGAGCATAATCTCTACTTATCATTAGATGTGGACCAAAACCTAAAAATTTTAACTTGAAGTTTTAAAAATGGGGATAATTGTACAAAAAACATTTTAAGATTAGGAAATCTTTGAATATTAGAGCTTGAAGGAACCTTGAAGATCATTTATTCTATCCCCATTCATTTAGCAGAGAAGGAAACTGAGGTAAATCTCATTTAGTACCTTGCATGTAGTAGGTGCTTGATAAATATTTGTTGAATAGAATGAGCTTGTTCAAGGTTCCAAGACAAGGATCAGGAATGTTGTTCCCTGATCCGTGCTCCATGCTGCCTCTCTCTCTCATTGATTTATTGACAGTCTACTTTTTCATAGGAAATACTTAATGTGACATATATAGTTACTTAGACAGTTATATAAGGTGGTACAGGATATAGAGTCTTGGGCTTGGAGCCAGGAAGTCAAGTTCACTTACTAGCTTTGTTACACTGGGCAAGTCACTTAATTTCTAGTTGCCTCAATTTCCTCATCTATAAAATGAGGATAATCATATAACCTAAATATCAGGATTGTTGTGAGCATCAAGTGAAATAATATTTGTAAAATGCAGGCCCATAGTAGGCACTATATAAATGTTTGTTTTTCCATTCTGGACTTAGGCAAAAATGTCAGTATCTTCATATTTTGCTAACTGTAGTTCAATATTTCCAGGTGAAAGGAGCACCCTACCCCTTTTGTAGTCCATACTCATAATATGGGTTGCATCAGATCTTATTTGCTCTGTTTATAAGCAAAGGGTTTTGTGAAATATTTAATGGACTAACAATCAAGTATGGCTAAAATATCTACTTAGCCAAGACTGGAAACTTAGATGCTGTAGGTAGCTTATAAAAATGAGATAGGCCTTGTCAGGAATAAGTGACAGTCCTTGGTTGATTAATGATCAAATGATATGAACAGACAGCCTAAAAGAAGCTAGTGCTATGAAAAAAAATACCCTAAATCTTTACTACTTAGTGAAATACAAATTAGAATAATTCTGAGATTTCACCTCATACCCATCAGAACGGCAAAGATGATAGAAAAGGAAAGTAATAATAATAATAGAGGCTCATTGGAAAGTCTATGAATGGGTACAAACAAGGGTATCCTGGAACCAGCTCCTGAGCTGGTTATTGCAATTTCAATATGAGCATTCACTCAGAAATTGAAAATACTACAAAGTGGACATGATTATTATTTTTTTGATTATCTAGACTTAAGAAAGTGATAAATAAAATGTTAATGCAGATTTATGTTGAGAATTTCCTTTTTTCAGTTAACTCTAAAACATTTCCAGCATACCATTAGCAACCATGCTGGAATAATATATAAAAAGATATTAAAGATTGCATGCCATATGACTCAGCTATACTATTGATAGGTCTGTGCCCAAAAAAGAATCAAAGAAATAGGAAGAGGTTCTACATGTACAAAAATATTTGTAGCAACATTTTTCTTGTGGCAAAATACTGGAAACTAAAGGACAGTTGAGGAATGATTAGTTGTGGTATATAATGTGATTAGAGTATTGTTATACTTTAAGAAATGAGGAGAGAGATGCTTTCAAAGAGATGTAGCAAGACTTATATGAACTAATGCAGAGTTTATAAATAAACATTTCCAACTAACACTGATTAAGGGTCAAATCTGTGCTGTACTAAATATTGGGGATACAATAAATAAAAAGAAAAACAGTCCCTGCCTTCAAGGAGGCAATCTAATGGGAGGAGATTGTAAGCACACAAAAAGAAGCAGTGAAGAGTGTGGGGAAAAAAGAGATTATCCCATTGTCCCAGTTTGGGGACATCCTATTCTATGGAGTTGAAATCAGACAGAACAACAGATACAAAATGGAATTAAGTAAGCATAAGTTATATCATGATATCAATTAAATTAATTAAAAATTTAATGAAGAAAGAAATAACCAAACTCAATTTAAATAATAATAATAATAATAATGTAAAGACAAACAACTTTGAAAGGTGTAAGGACTATGATTAATATAATGATGTATATTTATAATTTATATGTATATAAAATTTATATAATTTAGAAAATGACAACATAAATTTTTATAATAATAACATATAATTGATATGTTTATATAATAATTACTCCATATAATTCATACAAAATAATTTATATTTATATAATAATTTATATATATATATAATATTTATGTTTATATACATTTATATAATTTATATGATAATAATAATAATAATAATACAGTAAAGACAAACAACTTTGAAAGCTGTAAGGACTATGATTAATACAATGACCAGTCATGATTCCAAAGGAATCCTCATTCCCAAATATACATACACATTCTGATAGAGAAGTGATATATTTAGGGTTCAGAAGGAGACATACATTCATTTGTATGTGAATAGACATGCAAACAAATAAATAAACACACACACAGACACAGACACACAGACACAGACACAGACACAGACACAGACACAGAAACAGACACACACACACACACACACACACACACACATATATATGTATGTTTGTTTGTATTTGGCCAACAAAAGAATTTTATTTTTTGCTTGACTGTATATTTTTATATGAAATTTGGATGGGGGGATAGATGGAAGAGGAAATAGATTTCTGTTAATTTTTTTTCAAATAGAGAAGTGGAAAGGTGTTCCAGATTTAGAATGTTTCTTGGACTTTCAGAAGAGGTATCTCTATTCATTTTGTTTACCTGTTTGGCTTTTAAAAAATTTTTTAATTTTCTATTTTTTTTACAATAGTCCTGTCAAGGAGTGTGGAAATATATTTAATGTTAAAAATAAAATATTTCAATAAAACTTTTTAAAAATTTAAAAAGGAAAGGGAGCTGAGTTTGAAAGGAGGGCTATAGAAGCCTCATTCTTTTGTAGGCTGAACCTTAATCAATTAGTCTGCATGGTCCTGTTGCAACCGGCTAGCTCTTAAAAATGTTTTTTTTTCAGTCAACAAAATTCCACCTTCTTTACCTCCTACCTTTCCCCCTTTAAACCCTTTGTTCTTCCTTCTTCTATTCTCCTACTGATGGAGAGATGGGAGAATTGTGATTGGAAGTAGATTTTGTAACCCTTTTACTGTTAAATTTTGTAAAATGCTATCTGCTTCTGTGCCTATTGTTCCATTGTTAAATGTAAAATTTGTGCCATCTCCTCATTCCCAAACCCTAGCTTTTGTTCCCCTTCTGGTTTCCAACTACCTGACCTTGGCCATTGATAGGTCTTAAAGGTCACACACCTTGGGACTGGATGGACCACTATGTAGCTTCCCTATTGGAGAACACCTGGAACCAGGTGCTAGACCACTTTCCATGCACCACCCTTTTCCAATCCACTATGGAAGTACTTTTAAGTCTGGAAAAGAAGCGCCAGCCCCACTTTGCTCTTTCTTCTTGACTCTACCTTTGCCTGGCTTTTATCTGTACACTTTGTAAGTTATCTATAATAAATTCTGAGAAGTTTTAATCCAGGGATGTGAGTGAATTCATTCATTATTCAAAAAAACTCTCAGTCTTTATCTCTCAATCTTTAATTGGTAACCCTGAATCCCTCCTGCAACACTACTTCTTAGCCTCTGTTCTACCTCAAATGCTTTTCTCAAACTTCTTACAAGGCATGCAAACCTAGATGAAGAAGTAAGGTATATTGGGGAAAGTAGGGAGGCAGCATGCACTGAGCAAATTTGACCACCATCATTACTGGGACTACTATCTTTCCTTGGGTTTCAGTAGGGAAATATCCCAGGATCCTAAAGGAAGTGAAATTTCTGACATATTGCTTATCTCTGTGTATTTCTGGCAGATTGTAGTCTTTGAGTCATGAATGTCTGTAGCACTATATACCCAGACTACTTTTTTTAAACTTTTGTTTTAGCTATTTCAAGTCCTACATAAGGTAGCAAATGTTTCTCCAGATGAGTCATTGTATAGTAATCTAATGTTTACACTATAGAAAGAGAAAGGAGAAAACCCACATGCAAAGATTGCCTGTCTAAAATGTGTATTTTAGGGGATATTCTTTTTAACCATTCTTCTGAGTAAAGTCAAGTCAAATCAGATCAAAATGCATTTAGCAAGTGCCCCCCCCCCCCCCCCCCCCCGTGTCAGACACTGTGCTAAATAAGCACTTGGGGAAACAAAGAAAGACAAAAAACACGTCCCTGCCTTCAAGGAGCTTGGTCCAATGGGGGAGACAACATGCAAACAACAATGTACAATGAAGATATATTCAGGATATGTTGGAGAGAGTCTTCAAAGGAAAGTGCTAGAATGAAGGGTTTGGGAGTAAAGTTTGTTGTAGAAGGCTGAGACTTGAAAGAAACCAAGAGGCCAGAAGTGGAGATGAAGAGGGATAAAATTCTAGGCATGGGGAATGTGTGGTCAAATTCGGAAAGGGATGCCTACAGGGATCTATGACCAGGTCTAGGTCCTGAAATCTGTCCAGTTTGGAGTGATGATATAACAGTTCCCCTCAAGATAACTTCTTAGTCTTCCTTTTGGTATGGAAATAAAATCCCATCTCTTATATGTGTTTGAAATTCTCTCTTTTCAGGGATTCTAGGACGGTGATTAAAATCTTTTCCAATTTACTTGAGGACATTGGATAGAGAAGAGAGAAAGGATCTCATCTATAATCTTAGGTCTGGGTTCTGGGGCTATGTGAGCTCAGATAGACACTTGGTTATGAAATTATAATTGGTAAAACAAGTGAAGATTTGACTGGTTTCAGGGATGAAAACAAAAGAAATCAAGAAGCAATTAAAATTACATAGTTAGCCTGTGAATCTGGGTATAAGTCTTTCTAGAAAGTCCTTCCTCTGAAATTGCCTGGCTAGTGCCTGGAGGGTAACCTGAATCTATCTTCTCAGAAAGAGGATCAAAGACCTTAAATGGCCTTTCTCATTGGGATTATGATTAAGAATATTAACTTGAATTCTCCAAGAAGAGGAAATAAATTTTGAATATATAAAGATTTCAACAAAAAAAGCAAAGTTCTTTTAGTAATACAGCTATGTATAATGTTTATACATAAATGTATTCTCCAGAAAGCAATTATTAAGCATTTACATTCCCCAAAGGAAGGATGTCACTTGTAGCTGCAAATTAAAAAAAACATATTCTTAATAAAATAATATGAACATACAAAGAAATCACAAAACAGACCTAGGAATGAATCATGGCAGTCAGAGGTAGACAACTTGGCAGGTGAATAGCAATACTTGTTTGCAACCATGTACCCAAATCAAGTTATGTATTTTAAAAACAAATTTTTATTAATTGCTTTTGTTTTTATATTTTCCAATTTTTCTCCTGTATCTTTTTACTCTTTCCTCTCTTCTTTCCCAGAGGATCATTCTTTATAACAAAATATTTTTAATAAAGGAAAAGAGGAAAAGGAAATTTCTCTCTTTCTTTCTTACCCCACAAAACTGATGAGTATATTAAAAAAAATTGACACATGAAGTTTGATACCTCTCCACTTCTGCAAAGGAGTGTGTGTGTGTGTGTGTGTGTGTGTGTGTGTGTGTGTGTGTGTGTGGTGTGTGTGTGTGTGTGTGTGTGTGTGTGTGTGTGTGATGTATGAGGAGTCAGGGGGTGGGGGGGGTCTTCTCATATCTCTTCCTAGGGTCCAAATTTTTTCTTTATGGTTTTGCAGCATTTTTTTATTGTTTTGTGGTATTTGTTGTTTTTATTTCTATTGTTATAGTCATTTTATTATATATTTATATATATAAATATATATTTATAGAATATATATATATATTGTTTTCTTATCTTTCTTTACTTCATTTTGAATCAGTTCATATAAATCTTTTCATACGTCTCTATATTCATCATAATATTAATTGATTTTAGCAAGGTCATATTTGTTATATTTTATGTGCAGCAATTTGTTTAACCATCCTTAATTGATGAACATCTATTTTATTCCAGTTCTTTGCTACCACAAAAAGAATTGATAGAAATATTTTGGTGTATATAGGGAGTTTCTCTTTTCATCAGTGACATCTTCAGGGTATGTGCCTAGCAGTAGAATCTCTGGGTCAAAGAGTTTGGAAATCTTAACCATTTCATTTGCATAATTATAGATAGACTAATTCACAGTTCCACCAATAATGCATTAATATTTCCATCTTTCCATAACCCATCCAACAATGATTATTCCCATCTTTTGCTACCACTGACAATTTGCACCAAGTTTTATTGAAAGATGACTCATACCACCAGAAACATGATAACTGCTTAGGCTTGTAAGGTAGAATTGGTTGAGGAAGAGATATAGGGCATTTGAGGAATTTTTAAAAACATGTAAACAGGGATGGATAATTCACATGTTCTACATTCCTTCTTGGTGTCTCAGTTTATCCCTTTGTGAAATCTAAAGGACATTAATAAACAATGGATATCAAGAGTCCAGGATGGTGAGGAGCCTTCTGAGGTACAGTTGAAGAAACTAGGGAATAGTCAAGAAAAGTCTTAAAAGAGATATGATAACTATCTTTATGTATTTAAAAAATTGTTGTGTGGTGGAAGGATTAGATTTGTTTTGCATGGATTAGAAGGCAGAAGTATGTAGAAGTTGCCAAGACCTAGCTTTGGGCTTGATATTAAAATTGTCATGGCAATTAGACTAGTGTCAAAGTGGAATAGGCTATGTCAGAAGGTTGGAAGACTGAATACTCCAAAGAAAACTTTAAGTAAAAACTGGATGACCTCTTATTGTGGACTTGTTAGATATACTTCTTGTTCATATGCATGGTGAATTAGATGTCCTTTGAGCTCTCTTCCAGCTATGAAATTTAATTACATTCTTGACTTTTGAATTTCTCCTGACCTTCCATTGCCTAACCTAGTGCCTCATCCTCGGTAGGCATGTAATAAATATTTGTTGAATAAATAAATAAACAAATGAGTGAATGCATGAAAGAATGAGCTATCTTAATTTTTGTATCCCTTATCACTCTCAGGAATGCCTTGTGTAGTAGGATCTTATACTTTGGATGTAGATACAGTCTAAGAGGGAGAAAATAGTCAAAAAAAATCACAACTACTGTCAAGAATTTAGCTTCTTCTGACCTTGGGACACAGATTAGGGAGAGGAGGGACTAATTGCTGGGATAAGTTGCTAGAAAAGGGATAGAATGGGACTATATTAAAGGGTTTGTCCTTTGTAAGAACTGACATTTTTCTTTGGAGACTAGAGGAAAGGAGAGGAGAGGAAGATGGTTGGTTAGGGGTTTTGGAGATAGAGGAATAAAAAAAGAAATTGAGACCCTATATTTTCTCAGCTAGCTAGGAGGTAAGGTCCTCTATTGAGAAAAAGATGGGGGGAGGATAAGGGGGAGACTTAAGGAGAAAAGAAAAATGATTAAAATAACCTCTATAGTGTATGTACGTAGGTAGGGGTCTCTCTCTCTCTCTCTCTCTCTCTCTCTCTCTCTCTCTCTCTCTCTCTCTCTCTCTCTCTGAATGACAGGGTCAGGGTCAGTTAAGGAAGTATAAAACATTTACTATTTTAGATTAGATAATAAATCTAGGGATTGATCTTATATTGTCTCTATGTAAGTAATTTCTCCAGCAAAAATGGAGTGGAGAAATTACTTGGTGCTGATGTTGTCATACTTGGGAAGCAATCTAAGATGCTCAGAGAAAAGTAATGATATTATTTGATGTTTTAAAAAGGACTGATTGCTCTAGGATATCGGTGGCCTTCATGTCACTGGAAATGTGAATGTTTGAAAGAATGTCAGATGTATTCAGCATTATTATCCAGGAGTCCAAGTCACCTCAGATTTTCCCACAGGGAAGACAGAAATGACTCATTAAAGGGAAGTGCTTGGTTTGGGCACTGAAATGTTACAGAGATGATTAGTGGCCCTTGTCGGTCAAGGTCTAGCATAGACCAAAGATTTATCAATGACTGAAACAAGGAACAGATAACTTATCAGTTTTAGTATTATCTCATAGATTGTTGGTGCTGTTTGGTCATTTTAGTTGTGTCTGATGCCTTAGGATTCCATTTGGAGTTTTGTTGGCAGAGATGCTGGAGTGTTTTGCCGTTTCTTTCTCCAAATCATTTTACAGATGAGGAACTGAGGAAAACAGGGTTAAGTGACTTGCCCAGGATCACACAACTAGCAAAT
The DNA here is from genome assembly GCF_037893015.1 of Macrotis lagotis. Classification (NCBI taxonomy): domain Eukaryota; kingdom Metazoa; phylum Chordata; class Mammalia; order Peramelemorphia; family Peramelidae; genus Macrotis; species Macrotis lagotis. The sequence continues at coordinate 125,476,081 of NC_133659.1, forward strand.
ATCTGAGTCTTTTTAGATTTTCATATCCAAAAATATTTTCTTTCTCTTCCAATTTTCCTGTATCTTTAGATCTTTCCTTTGCCCCCTATTTTGTATCATACTTATTTTATGTGTGTTGTATCACCTTTGTTAGACCATAAGCTTATCTAGGGCAATGTGGTGTTGATAAGAACACTGATTTTGTATTTGAATTCTAGATTTGTTGCATACTGCTATGACCTTGGACAAATCACTTTAACTCTATGGAAGGAAGGAGAAAAATATTTATTATATGTTTTAATTTATTATTATTTACTTATATTTATTATATATACTATATCATATAAGAGGTAAATTGTACAAGTAATTAAGATTTATTATTTTACTTTACTATTGCATATTATTACTATGTCTTAGTTAATGTGTTAAGAACTTTACAAATTTAATCTTGTTTGATCCTCATAACACCTCTGTGAAGTAGGTGATATTGGAAACTGTGGCAGAAAGTAATTAAGTGGGGTCAGCTAGGTGGTGCAGTGGATAGAGCACTGACCCTAGAGTCAGGAGGACCTGTGTTCAAATCTGACCTCAGACACTTAATAATTATCCAGCTGTGTGACCTTGGGCAAGTCACTTAATTCCATTGCCTAGCAAAAACCAAAAAAAAAATTTGAAAAAAAGGAAAGTAGTTACATGGTTTGTCCAGAGTCACGCAACTATTATGACTATAAGGTCACATTTGAACTCAACTTAATAATTCCAGATCCATTATGCTAGCCACTGTTTCTAATTCTTAAATACAATGGGTCTCATTTTTCTTCATCTGCAAAATTGAGGAATTGTACTATATGGACTTTGAAGTCCCTTTAAGCTCTAAATTTACGTTTTGAATCATGTGTTGTTTTTCCATTATTGTATCTTCAGTACTTTGCCCATTCAATTGAAATTCCCAATATCAATTAAGAGCTCCAAATCAAACTAGTATATAATTGATATCAGAAGCAATAGAACTTAGCCAAATTTTACCTGATAAAAATCCCTTAATATTTGTATGCTGAGAAGCAGTGTTTCATATTGAATAGAGAGTTGATCCCCAAAACAGGAAGACCTAAATTCAAATCTTGATTCTGATGCATCTTGGTTTTGTGACCCTGAATGAGTCTCTTAACCTCTCTATACTTCTAGCTATAGCCTATAAGGAGCAGAGCAAGTGCCTGTCTTCATTAGTAGAGGCAGTATCTTCACTGGGAGTTTCCTTTATCAATGAAATCAAAATTGTGGCCCCCAAATATATAATACTATTTCCTATGAAATCTTTTCATTTGCATTGTCTCATCCTTAGATAGCCTAAGACCCTGAACTCAAGAACTGTGGCAAAGTTAATACTTCCATCCCAGTGTCTGCAGCCATCCTCTTGTGAAGCAACCCTATGTGGATATAACTTATCAATCACTCCTGCAGAATAAAGAAAGTAAAAAAAAAATCAATATTCATTCAGAGTTTATCAGTTCTCTCTCTGGAGGTGGATTGCATTTTTTTGCCATTGGTACTTTGGAATTGACTTGAATCCTCATCTTGATCAGAGTAACTTAGCTTATCATAATTGATCATTGTTATAATATTGCTGTTACTGTGTGCACTGTGCTTCTGGTTGTACTTACTTCACTTTGCTGTAGATCATGCAAGTCTTCCCAGGTTTTTTTGAAACCATCCTACTTATAATTTTTTTAAATTTAAAATATTTTATTTAATTGTTTTACCAACTATAAGCAATGGTATTTTTTTAACCAATCCTTTTTTTTTGCAAGGTTTTGAGTTTTACATTTTTCTCCCTCTCTCCCTTCCCTCCTTCTTCCCCTTGACAGAGGAGTAATCTAAAATGGGCCCTACATGTATAGCCATGCTAAACATAGATCCATATTGATCATGCTGTGAAAGAATAATTAAATCCAAATAGAATTTTTTTAAAAAATGAGAAAAAAGGCATAATACCAAAAACAATAGTTAAAAATTGAAGTTTTGGTCTTTATTTAATCTCCATAATTCCTTCTCTGGATATGGATGATATTGTTTATCATAAGTCTTTTTGAATTTTCTTTTATTATTGTATTGTTGAAACAAACAAGTCCATTATAATTGATCATCCCTCCATGCTGTTAATTGTGAGTTTAACATTCTTTTGGTTCTGCTCATTTCACTCAGCATCAATTCATGCAAGTCTTCCAGGCTTTTCTGAAGTCCTATCCTTCGTGATTCTTATAGAACATTCATATAAAACAATTAGTTCAACCATTCCCCAGTTGTTGGACATCTCCTCAACTTCCAATTCTTTCAGCTGCTGTGAATATTTTTGTATATGTGGGTTTTTTTTACCTTTTTTGTGATCTCTTTGGGATCCAGATTTAGTAGCATTATTACTGGATCAAAAGATATGCAGTTTTATTGCCCTGTGACATAATTTCAAATTGCTCTCCATAAAGTTTAGAATCATTCACAACTCCACCAACAATGCATTAGTTTTCCCATATTCCCTCCAACATTAATCATTTTCTTTTTAGTCATTTAATCTGATAGGTGTGAGGTGTTACATCAGAGTTGTCTTATTTGCATTTCTCTAATCAGTAATGATTTAGAGCAATTTTTTCATATGATTATAGATAGCTTTGATTTCTTCATTTGAGAATTGACCTTTCATATTCTTTGACCATTTATCAATTGAGGAATAACTGTTTTCTTACAAATTTGACTTGGTTCTCTATATATGTTAGAAATGGGTTCTTTGTCAGAAACATTAGCTGTAAAAAATCATTTCCCAATTTACTTCATTCCTTTTATCTTAATTTTGTTTATGCAAAAACTTTTTAGTTTTTCTTTCTAAATTATCCAGTTATCTTTTATAATGCTCCCTATCTTTTTTTTGGTCACAAACTTACTTGTTATTTTTTATAGTACAATAGTATAATATAGTACATCACAATCATACTATTCCCCAATTAATGAACATTTTCTCAATTTTTAATTCTTTGTTATAAATATTTTTGTACATATAGAACCTTTTTTCTTTTTATTGATCTCTTTGGGGCATAGATCTACTAGTAAGTTTTTCCTTCATTCTCAAAGAAGACCATGACATTTATGTTTAAGATGTTTACACATTATTTATTTTCTGTACGAGGAATTAGGACTAAGGGAAAAGAAATAATGTGTAAACATCTTAAACACAAATGTCATGGTCTTCTTTGAGAATGAAGGACAACCAAGAGACAGAAAGAAAAAAACATAAGAGAAATTTTAAAAATGAAAGTTGTATTCATTCATATTCTATAGGTTTTTCTTTGTTTTGTTTTTCTTCCTCTGAATGTGGATAGCATTGTCCATGACAGGTCTCACAAGGTTGTCCTAGGTATAACATAAATTGTTATAAATTCCCTCATTTCCTGCTTTCTTTCTAATTTTGGTAGCATTAGTTTTGTTTGTACAAACCTTTTTTAATTTCATGTAATCAAAATTAGTTATTTTACTTGCTGTAATATTCTCTATCTCTTATTTACTCATAAACTCTTCCCTTATTCATAGATCTGACAAGCAAATTTTCCATGTTCTGTTAATTACCTATTATACTCTTTATATCTAAATTGTTTATCCACCTTAACCTTATTTTGAAATTAGTATGAGATATTGTCCTAAGCCAAGTGTCTCCCAAACTGCTTTCCAGTTTCCTCAGCATTTTTTAAACCCTTACCCTAAATGAGTCTTTGACCCCCAAATCTTGGATTTAGCAAAAATTAGGTTACTATGGGCATTTACTACTGAATCTTGTATATCCAGTCTATACCATGATCCATCATTCTATTTCTTAGCTAGTACCTGATTATTTTGATGATTATCATTTTATAATATAGTTTAAACTCTGGAATTACTAGGCTGCCTTTCTTTACTTTTTTCCCAATTGATTCCTTTGATATATTGTACCTATTGTTCTCCCAGATGAATTGTGTTATGATTTTTCTACTTTAGAAAATAATTGCTTAATTGGTATAGTACTCAATAAGTATATTTATATAGAATTGAAATTTTAATTTTTATTGATTCAGTCTATTCATGAGCAATTAATATTCTTCAAGTGCTTATATCTGTCTTCATTTATGTGAAAAGTGTTTTGTAATTTTGTTCATGTAGTCCCTGTGTTTGTCATAGCAGGTGAACTCCCAAGTATTTTTAATTGTCTCAGTTATTTTAAATGAAATTTTTCCTTGTGTTGGGTTTTCTTAATATATAGAAATTCCTATGGTTCATGTAGAGTATATGTTATATCTTGGAATTTTGACAGAGTTGTTAATTGTTTCATTAACTTATTTGATTCTCTAGGGTTCTCTAAGTATAGCATCACATTATTGGCAAAAAGTGATAGTTTTGTTTCCCCAGTGCTTATTTTTATCATTCAATTTCTTTTTCTTGTCCTACCACTATAGTTAGCATTTCTAATACAATATTGAATAAAAGTAGTGTAATGGGGCAGCTAGAGGTGAAGAGGGTAAAGCACAGAACTCGGGATTAGGAAAATTCATCTTCATGAGTTTGAACCTGGCCTCAGAAACTTACTAGCTGTAGGACCTTGGTAAATTATTTAATCCTGTTTGTCTCAGTTCCTCATCTATAAAATTATCTGGAGAAGGAAATGGCAAGCCATTTAATGTCTTTACCAAGGAAACGCCCAGAGGGAGTCATGGGCAGCCGGGCCTGAACAACAACAACAGTAACAACAGACATTCTTGCTTTTCCTTTCCATAGACAGATGATGATACTGTGGGTGTTCCTGAAAGGAAGTTTGAGTTTTCTACTTTCTGATGTAATCAGTAATTCCAACCCCTTCTATAGCTTCTAGTCTAGAGTAGGTTTTCTGAGACTTTACATAGAAACAGACTATTTAGAGTCCAAAGTGACAAAGAGAAAGTGGTGATTTGATCCTGAGCTTGGGATTGTGAGGGGTGTGTGTGGGTAGGTGGTGGGGGGAGAGGGGTTAAACATCTTCCAGGTACTCCCTGCTTCCCATCAACACTTTTAAAAAAAATCATTCAAGTCCAGGACTTGGCTCATTGGTGCCATCTACTGGTTTTCTTGCTTCCTGTTTTTCCCTGGGTTCCTTTTTCCCATATGGCCCATACAATCATGGCATCATAGATTTAGAGCCAGAAGGAGTTGACTGAGCTCAGTTACCTCATTTTCCAGGTAATGAGCCCCAGAGATAAATGTAATTCTCCAACTCTTCAGATATAATATGGAGCAAAACTTGGAGTTGAATTCAGGTCCTTTCACTTTAAATTCAATGTTCTTTTTACTACAGAGGAGAAGGCTTTTTCTTTCCTACTTTCTACTGTTCCCCAAAACAAGTGTTTTAAAAGAGTACTACAAATCTATTTAAGACATTGTGTGGTGCATAGAACACTAGGCTTGGAAAAAGGAAGACTCTCTTCATGAGTTCAAATGTAGCCTCAGACACTATCTGGCTATGTAACCCAGGACAAGTCACTTGAACCTATTTGCCTCAGTTCCTCATCTGTTAAATGAGCTAGAGAAGGAAATTTCAAACCATTCTACTATCTTTGCAAAGAAAACCCCAAATGACGTCATGAAGACTCAAATACAACTGAAACAACTGAACAACAATATAAACTAATAAAAAAATACTGACTGAAATTTGAATTCAAAAATTACTGGCTGAAATCTGATCTGAATTTAAATCTTTCCTCTGATGAAAGACTGAAAAATTACTTACTCTCCTTGGGTTTTAGTTTCCTCATTTGTAAAATGAGGGGATTAGATCAGATAGCCCCTGAAGTTCATTTCAAGATATTGGGGGAAAGCAGAATAATAGATTAAGTGAGGTAAAGTTGCAAAGGTCCTTAGATATTAATCTTAATCCTAATGGCAGGAAACTAAATTAATTTTTATTAGTTCTTGCTCCTTTGATTAGCTTCCTTCTTATCATTGATGTGAACTCAATTTTAATTCATATCCTGTGCATTTGGCTGGCAAAGGTTGAGGTTGGCACCACAACAGCTCTGGTTCAGACATTGCGTGGCATTTTTTATTTTAGATCATTGCTTTGGGGTCCTCAAGAGGTTATACCTTCTCACTCTGGTTCCTAAATGGGAAGAACTCTTTCTTTTTTTTAAATATTTTATTTGTTTTCCAATTATATACAATAGCAGTTTCTGCCTATCATTTTTTAAGGTTTTGAATTTTACACCACCCCTCCAACAAAAGGTAGTCTGATAATCTTTACATGGTTTCCATCCTATACATTGATCAAAATTGAATATGCTGAGAGAAAAATAAACATATCCTTGAGGAAAAAATAAAATATTAGAGGTAGGAAAATCATGTAGTACATAACACAACTTTTCTTTTTAAATTGAAGGTAGTAGTCTTTGGTTTTTGTTTTAACTCCACAGTTCTTTCCCTGGATACAGATGGTATTCTCTGTTGCAGATACCCTAAAATTGTCCCTGATTATTGCACTGATTGAATGAGCAAGTCCATTAAGATTGATCATCACCCCCATGCTGCTGTTAGTGTATACAATGTTCTTCTGGTTCTGCTCATCTCACTCAGCATTAGTTCATGCAAGTCTTTCCAGGCTTCTCTGAATTCCCATCCCTCCTGGTTTCTAATAGAACAATAGTGTTCCATAATGTAATATATCACAATTTGTTCAGCCATTCCAATTGATCAATATTCACTGAATTTCCAATCCTTTGTTATCACAAACAGAGCTGTTATGAATATTGTTGTACAAGTGATAATTTTACCTTTTTCATGATTTCTCCAGGGTATAGGCTCAGTAGTGGTATTGCTGGATCAAAGGGTATGCACATTTTTATTGGCCTTTGGGTGTAATTCCAAATTGCTCTGCAGAAAGGTTGGATGAGTTCACATTAAAATAAAAAGCTTTTGCACAAACAAAACCACTGTAACCAAGATCAAAAGAAATGTAGTAAATTGGGAAACAATTTTTACAACTAGTATTTCTGACAAAGGACTCATTTCTAAAATATATAGAGAACTGAGTCAAATTTATATTTATATTTATATTCATTCTCTCTTTTACACAGTTACACTTCTTGGAAAGCCATGTTTTGATGATCTCATTAGTTAGCACATCTTAATTTCACTAGGAAAACTATAAACATGGTGCCTAAGATCATAGAATCATGGGATAGTAGAACTGAAAAATTCCTAAGGGATTATCTAGTCCAACTGAAAAACTGAGTTTCAGAGGTTTCAGAGAGGAAAAAAGCCATGCAAGTTCACACAGCTAGGAACTTCTTTATATATAGAGTTCTTTCTATCCACTAAACTGACAATTCTAAAGGAAACTGTAGGAGTTCAATTGCATTGGTAAGAAATTTTTTTTTTTCCCCACAAATCCCACCTTCTGCAAGATCTTGATCCCATCATTTTCTTATTAGCTTTCCCATCTGCAGTTACTATCCATCTACCCTGTATTTATTAGCAAATACACATGTATATAAATACATTTATTTTAGCATATACATGCATATATGTTCTATACCAAGTTATTTACATGTTGTCTTCTTCACTAAAATGTGAATACTTTTGAGTTCAGGGCCTACTTTTTATTTTTTAACTTTTTCACATCTAACATCCTAAGTAGACTTCCTGTAAGCACTTTTTAATGCTTGTTGAGACCTTGGCCTAGAGTCAGGAAGACTTGAGTTCAAATCTAGCCTCAGTTATTTATTAGCTATATGATACTAGGCAAATCACCTTGGCTTTACTTTCTTAAGTTCTCTCAATTATAAAATGGAGATAAGAAAATCACCTTTCAGATGAGTTGTGAGAATCAAATGAAAATAAAATGAGATATTTGTAAAGTCCTCATCATGTTGGTCAGATAGTAGTCAGATAAATAAATACTTATTTCCTTCATTTTCTCTTTCCTTTTCCATACTTTTGATGACTACTCAATAAATACTCATTGAATGACTGCTATTCATATTAAATCATTTTTGGAATGCAATTGTGAAGCAGTGAGTTTTTGTCCAATATTAACAATTCACATAACAACTGACTGATAATCTAGGGCTGATATAGAGTAAAGCCATCTTTGGGTTATCATTAAAGTCAGTGTCTCTTAAGGTCTCTTCCAACTTTTAGATTCTGACTTCCTTATATATGCTGTCAGGGGGAGGAAGGTACTTGCCCCATTGGAGAATGAAGGAGCTAGAGATAACCGCCATTCTTGGGGAATTGCCAATAGCCTATCTTGAGGAATCACCTATTTTCTTAGTAAAGATTTCCTGTCCTAGTTCAGAGATGAGCAGGCATTGTCCAATAATATATCTCAGATAAGTGAGGCATGAACTGGTTGCTTACTTGGGTTGAGCTCCTATGTCTGTTGCCTCCCACAAGTGTGAATATGGGGAGATCACTTCACTATCTTAGGCTTCAGTTTCCTCATTTGCAGAATAAACTGGTTGGACTTGATGGCCTCTGAGGTCCTTTACAGCATTAGATCCATGATCCCTCTGTTTCCAGCTCCCTCATGGAGGGAAGCTGAGCTGCTGAATGAGTTATTTGCAAGGTCATTGCTTTGAAGAAAGCAGTTACATAAAGTATCATTACACTAATCTGTACTGAGACTCCTTTAAAAGCACCAGATACATCCATTTGCCATTAATGCCCCTCCTCTTAATAAAGATGAGCATGGACTGCTTGTCTTGCATTCAGCTAGGAGCTCCTCCTCATAATGAGAGAGAGAGAGAAGAAGAAGAAGAAGAAGAAGAAGAAGAAGAAGAAGAAGAAGAAGAAGAAGAAGAAGAAGAAGAAGAAGGTGAGGGAAAAAGAAAAGAAGGGAGGTAGAAAGGAAGGAAGCTGAAAAAGAAAGGAAGGAAGAAGAAAGAAAAACGAAAGAAAAGAAAAAAGAAAGGAAGAAAGAAAAAAGGAAACTAGATTAGAGAGGATTTATAGAGGAAAGCAATAATAGAGGTGCAGAGATGCACCCTTCAATAGGTATGTTGATTTAAAGGACAGATTAAAGCATTAAATACATATAATGAAATGATAAAAGAAAAGGAATGCAAATAACTATCAATCAATTGAAAGTATATTGTATGGGCCCCTCTTGCAGTATCCTCATGGGATGGTCTGCTTGTCCCAATTTTCTGTTTCTCATTTCTGGCATGTCACAGTTTGAAAGCAATTATAATAATGAGGACATTCATAAATGGGAGTTGGAAGTTGTGTGTTTAGGGGAGGGCAAAGAAAATACTGAAACCCAGGCAGAGATTAGGTTGATTTAGGCATATTAGACTTAATATCAAAAGCACCATAATGAAAATGATCACAGCCTGAAAAACTGGATGCTGTCCTTTGGCTTAGGAGAGAAAGATGGCATTTCAGGTCTCTCTATTGTTTTAACACCAAATTTGAGTCAAGGTATGCTTTACTTTAAGAAGATCCAATGTTGATAAAGTAACACAGATGAACTGGCTCATAGTTCATTTTACAAACGGAATTTATTAAGTGTATTTAAGTATAAGACTGGCTTAACAAAAAAAACTAATGTACATGATATTTGCATCAAGTGATTTTTGTCTTATGTCATTTTGCCCATATTTTTTGAATATTATTTTTTTTTCTAATTACATGCAAAGATATTCCTAGCATTCATCTTTTGCAAACTTTTGAGCTCCACATTTTTCTCCCTCCTTCCTTTCCCTTCCCCCTCCCCATGGCAGTAAGCAATCTGATGATATAGGTTATACATGTACAATCATGTTTAATATATTTCCATATTAGTCATGTTGTGAAAGAAGGATCAGAACTAAAGGGAAAACTGAGAAAGAAAAAAACAAAAGGAGTTTTAAAAAGTGAAAATAGTTTGCTTTGGTCTACATTCAGACAACATAGTTTTTCCCCCTGGATGTGGATGGCATTTTCCATCACAAATCTTATAGAATTGTCCTTGATAACTGAATGGCTAAGTTTAACAAGAGATTGCTAAAAAAAAACAACAAAAAACTTAATTTTCCTTTGAGACACTATATGAATATTTTTCTTCAGAGATTTTATTTTCTTTTTCTTTTTTGGGGGGGGGGTCGGTCAAGACCATTTCTATCATGACATAGGGGGAGGTGTGTCTTATTAAGCTGCCTGGTATTGTGGAAACAGTGTAGGATTTTGAGTCAGAAGAAGGGTTTAAAATCCCTTTGTCCACTTAACTCCTTTTGTAACCTTGGGGCAAGTCCTTTAACTGCTCTTTAACTGTGAAATGAGGGAGTTGGAGGAGATGACCTTGAAGGTTGCTTCCAAATTTAAATCTATGATACTATGATGATGATGATAGTAGAAATGCTGGTGATAAGGATTTATGCATAAGTAGCATTTATACTTGACAGAACAATTTACATAAGTTATTTCATTTGATCCTCATAACAACCTGAAGGTTAGGTAACAGAAAATAAGCTTCCGACCTAGAAGAGCTAGCATTTCTCTCTTGTCCTGTAGAAGTCTTTCCCTCTTGAAATTCTAAGCCAGATGGATGTCCTTTTTGGGGAAGGAGGGCTGCCAGGGAAGTAGCATTTGTCTCTGCTTCATACCTCCATGACCTCTCTGCTGTTCTAATTAAATCTCAGGTTGTCAGCAGCAAAAGAAATGAGAGAGATAGTGATTGCAATTTGATTCTCCTTTATTCTGGAAGAATCCTATCCTTGTAAACTTCAACAATTCTGAATCCACTGAACACTCATCAACTCTGAATCCACTGAACTCTCATCAAGGATGAAGAAAGAGGGGCAGAAGATATAGCACCAGCTCTGGAGTCAGGAGGACCTGAGTTCAAATTCGGATTCTGATATTTAGTAATTCCCTTGCCCTTGGGCAAATCACTTAATCCCATTGCCTTGCAAAAACCAAAAAAGGAAAAAAAAAAGTAAAAAGGGGTGAAGAAAGAAAGAGAAGGGAAGGAATTCAGCAGGAATGTAGTTTTTTGGCAAGTTATCAAGGGTCAGGTACATCCTAGGATGTGTTGGTAGAAGTCTACAACAACTAACTCTCTCCCAACTTCCCGCAGAAGGAAGTAAGGGAGCACTTTTAAGTCAAATGTGCATCATTGATATTTTCTCCATCACTTTCTTTTATCAACAGTCCAAAAAATCAAGGCCCAATTTGTAGAGTTTGACAATTTCCAAAGTGTAAATACTGTCACTGAAAATTTAACAATCAGCTCAAGTTTGTTGGAACTGGCTTTAGCACATTTCTGGTACATCCAATATTTAATTAAAAGGGAGCAGTGTTCTATTACTGTCCCATAGAAAAGAAAGGCTTTATAAAGACTTCAGTAGCCCCCTAGTTCAGTTAAACAAAGAAACTGCTTGAAGACTTGAAGTCCTATAGTAGGGCTGAAAGCCCTTTTCCTGTCTATGGAGGAGTTTGACCTTCAGCTAGTCACTAATTCTCCAGATATTCCTCCATCATGAATCTTGACCTGCACACTTGGTCTAAGCTCTCCATGCCTGGTCCTGTTTGACTCAGAGAAGAATTCTATTAAAATCTTCTGGACTTTTCCACCCGGGAACCCAGTAGCCCTAATCTGCTTCCATTTCCCCCCAATTGTCCTTTCTTAATGTGAGCTGAGTTGATATAGTTTCTATCCTCTGATTCTCATTTCATACTATTTCATACTATTCTGTGAATCCAAGATCTCACTCACCACTATTATGTTTGAATACAGAAGCTTTAGAAGATCAAAGCAGATTTACTAAGTGAACAGTAGAATGTGATTGAGAATGATATTTTTATTCTTTGTCTATATCTTAAAACATAAGAATGAGTGCTGGATTCTTGGTCAAAATAGAGTACAAGTAGTGAAGGCTGGTCAAATGTTTTTTCTACAGTCTAGTGATTTTAATCAAGAGGGGTTTAAATAGAAAATGGAGTGAGGTGGGAGAAGGGGTGAGAAAATCACACAAAATGCTAAACCAGGTATTATAGTTAATTTATGCAAAATTAGACAAAGTTAATTCATAAAAGGACCAGTTAATTCATGAGCCAATATCAAGGAAGAAGCCAGAAATAAAGAGCAGAAATAAAATTATTTTATGCAACTGAATAAAATGGGTTTAGATGTTCACAGAAATGTATTGAATTTTGGTAATAAATAATCTGAATTAGAAATATTGATCCTCAGAAATGCATTTTGCCATGTAGATATCCTTGAGACTTGGTGGGATGTAATTTGTAACTGGATGATGACTCTGTTCCTTATTCCTTAGTTTCTCAATGAACAGATTAAGAAGATGACCTCACCAATCCTGTGGAGCAAATGTGTCAAACAGTGGCCCACAACCTAATGCCTTAAGGGTGCCCAAAACAATTTAAAATGTAATTGGGAAACATTTAACAAGAAATTAAAAATACTATAGAACAATAATAATAATATAGAATAACAATAGATAATAAGTAAAAATACTATAGAACATAGATAATGTTAATATGTGGTTTCTAAACCAATACTTTTAGTGGCCTTCACTTTCTATTTGAGTTTAATATCTCTTCTGCAAATAATAATGCCATCATTCTAGTTATCTGGGTCCAAAACTTCTGAGTGATCTGAGACTTTTAGCTCTAATTTACCCCTCACTTTTAAGAATTGCCAAGTCTTTTTGACTCTATTGCCACATCTCTTATGTATCTTCTTTCCCATTAAAAAGTCATCAGCCTAGTTCATGTGCTCATCATGTTTTGCCTATAATATTGCAATAAACTTTTAATTGCTCTTTTTGACTCAGATCTCTTCCCTTCTCCAATCCAGCCCCCCCATGAGAGTTGTCAAATGGGTTATTTTTTTAATTGCTTAAAGATTTTATTTATTTTGAGTTTTACAATTTCCCCCCCAATCTTACTTCCCTCCCCCTCCCCCCATAGAAGGCAATCTATCAGTCTTTACATTGTTTCCATGGTGTACATTGATCCAAATTGAATGTGATGAGAGAGAAATCATATCCTTAAGGAAAAAACATAAAGTATAAGAGATAGCAAGATCAGACAATAAGATATCAGTTTTTTTTTCTAAATTAAAGGTAATAGTGCTTGCTCTTTGTTCAAACTCCACAGTTCTTTCTCTGGATTCAGATGGTTTTCTGCATTACAGACAGCCCCAAATTATTTCACTGATGGAATGAGCGAGTCCATCAAGGTTGATCATCACTCCCATGTTGCTGTTAGGTTGTACAGTGTTTTTCTCTGTTCATCTCACTCAGCATCAGTTCATGCAAATCCCTCCAGGCTTCCCTGAATTCCCATCCCTCCCGGTTCCTAATAGAACAATAGTGTTCCATGACATACATATACCACAGGACATTTACTTGATGTCCAATTTTTTGCCACCACAAACAGGGCTGCTATGAATATTTTTGTACAAGTGATGTTTTTACCCTTTTTCATCATCTCTTCAGGGTATAGACCCAGTAGTGGTATTGCTGGATCAAAGGGTATGCACATTTTTGTTGCCCTTTGGGTGTAATTCCAAATTGTTCTTCAGAAAGATTGGATGAGTTCACAGCTCCACCAACAATGTAATAGTGTCCTAGATTTCCCACAACCCTTCCGACATCAAATGGGTTATTTTTAACACACTAATATGACCACGTCATTCATTTGCTCAAAAAACACTAGTGACTCCCTATTGCCTCTAGTATGAAATACAAACCCTTTAGAGTCCCTCACAATCTGAATCCAGCCTTCCTTTCCAGGCTTATTTCTCATTATTCCCTTTATGCATTCTGTGTTCCATACTGCCCTACTTCTGTTCCTCACATATGACATTCTATTTCCCATTTCTTCCCCTTTGCAAGAACTGTTCTCTGGGTCTGGAATATACTTACATTTCATTTTTGTTGTATCTGCCTTCTATTTTCATATGGATTTATTGTCTCCTCCCATTAGAATGTAAGTTTCTTACACATAAATATTGTTTCACTCTATATATTTGTTTTTCCAGTGTCTAGCATAATGCCTGCTACATGGAAGGCACACAAGGGTTTGTTGATTGAATAAAGGAAGTTAATTTCATGGTTAAGTGATCTGATTAATCAGAAATCTACTACAGCTGAACCTCAGGACTTGTCACTCCTAATCTAGTTAAAGGTCTGAAATATGAAGACTAATATTTGGTTTCTGTAGTTGATTGGACAATTGAAATATTACTTCCTGTATTAATTCCTTATTTTCTTTGCTTGCTAGTGGCTCTCAAAATTACTTTGTATTAATTTATTTGTATGCATATAGAATATTAATCAATTAATCAAAGGCAGGGTGTATTTAATTCTCATCTATTTATCCTTAACTACTGCATAGTGTCTGGGACATAGTAAATGGCTATGTTATTTGTCCTTTGTGCTTGAAAAGGACCAATGACATTGTGATATTGGGGTCAAGATACACTTGTGTTCAATTGTGACGGATCAATCCAATATGAACTTGGATAAGGCACAAATAATTGGTTTAATCATTTGGGATAGAGGTGTCTCCAGATTTGTTTATCTCATATTTCCTTTGTGCTACTGTGATTTTGCTTTACTCATAGAGCATAGCATCTTCTTTGATGCAAGGACACTGTGCTGAGCAGTCCTGTGCCAGCATCTTCCATGTCTCATAATTGATACTAAAGTTCTTCAGAGAGACCTTGAGAGCAACATTGTTCCACTTCTTCTGACCTCCATGTGAGCACTTGCCTTGTGTGAGTTCTTCATAAAATAGTATTTTAGGTAAACAAGCATTTGGCATATGGGCTGTTTCATCATCCCCTAGGAGTTTTATGCCCTCTGCATTAGAACTTGAATGCTTGGGAATTCAGCTCAAGAGAAGATAAATGAATGAATGAATGAATGAATGAATGAATGTATTCATGTAACATCAATAGACTTCCCCAGAAATAGAAAGGATATTATAAAGCAAATATACTTCAGATTACCTGACCAGAGAGCAGAAACAAATGAGAGTCAGAGGAACAGATCACAAACTTTACCAAAAGGTATTATACACCAGTGCTTATGGGCTATCTATATATACTATCTATATAGATGTTAAAGCGTTCTTTTTCTCTACCAAACAGCAGAATGTATGATAGATTTGTGATGTTTTGATGGCAATTTTATTCTGTAAAAGGTAGAGAAAGCAATGAGGGGAAACCTGGTACTGACCAATAGGGTGAACTGCTTTCTGAAGGAAAAATAATGGAAACTTTGCATGGAAATAATCACTATATTGGGGCAGCTAGGTGGCGCAGTGGATAGAGCACTGGACCTGGAGTCAGGAGTACCTGAGTTCAAATTGGACATCAGACACTTAATAATTACCTAGTTGTGTGGCCTTGGGCAAGCCACTTAACTCCATTGCCTTGCAAACATCCCCCCCTAAAACAAAAAGAAAATAATCACTATATCAATACTGAAAGGCATGGATTTGGGGGAGAATGGATTTCAAGAGATTGAAGAAAGGATATGTAAAATATAGTGGCTTAAAATTTGTTAGGGAAAGTTGGTAAGATGGATAGGAAATTCTCAAGAATGAAATGATGGAGTTAAAATAATAGTTCCAATGAGGAAAAATAAATGATACTAAGGAAAAAGACTGCTATGGATGCACAAGGAGTTTATAAACCAACTTAGATTTTCAAAAGACTCAGGAGCAGAATGTAGTGGATACTGAGCTGCCCTTGAAAAAGAGCAATGGCATCTTGATATTGGAATCAAGGTATAATTGTGTTCAATTGTCACTGATCAGTCCAATAAGAACTTGGAAGACCTTGATGCAAGTCTAATTCTTAGTCTGAGCAAGGGAAATGTGGAAGAGCTTCAACTCATAAATCAGGGAAGAAGACTTAGGTCATCTACTGGGAGTGTGAATTTTGGTAGAGTTAAGGTACTGTCATGGAGAGAAACTTGGGGTATACATCTATTTAGGGACAGAAAAGAGAGTGGAGGATTATAAACAGAAGGATTCTTTTCATAAGAGGAACTAAGAAAAGATTTGGAAGAGTTACTTTGGGAATGAGCTAAAGAAAGGTAGAAGATAGGTAGCTAAGTAGTTTAGATGATAAACCATAATTTTATACTGGATGAAAATATCATAATGTGATGACTTTATTGTTATTTAGCATCCTTGGACAAAGAATAGAGAAATGGGGCTTGGAGAAATTCATATGCCCAGGAAAGTTAAAAGTCAGGAAACAAGAACCCTTAATTAGGGTAGTGACTCACAGAGCCTAAAGTGAAGGATCATGAAGTCATGATTGGATATCAAAAGGAGCAAAACCAAAAGGACAAATTAGAAGAGGGATGAATCTGAGAAAAGAAGTTTATCAAAACAGTAAAGAGGTATTGTGTGAATGTGAGAGACATAAACTCACTATTGTATAAAATATTGTGGGGGCATCAAATCATTAAATATGAATTTGAAGTGATCTCCAGGGACTGTCTGATCTATTTATTTCATGAAATAGCAAATTTTTCTATTACAGCATCCCTGACAAATATTTACTTAACCTTTTCTTAAATACTTTTAGAGACAAGGAACTCATTACATGAGGAAGCCATGTTCAATTGCAATTTTAAATTTAAATTGATAGAAAGTTATTCCTTACTGTGAGTCAACCTCTGGTGAAAAATGAAAAATATATCATTTTTGTTCTGCTTTCCTGGGATGTAGGATGTCACTAGTTCAGTACTCTGAGTCTCTGCCCTCCAGGAATTTATAATCCAGTTGGGTGAACGAAGACCCACATACCTGAAATAGCTCTGAACATTACAAGAAAAGTAATCAAGAGTTGAATTGTATATTAATTCAGAGAAGTAGATCTATAAAGTCTCTTTAGGAAGGAGGGAGTGGACTTCAATTGGTTCTTGAAACATGCAGGGGATTTAGAGTAGAGGAGAGAAGAGCATTTCAAAAGAATTATTATTTGTCCTTTGTTTTCAAAAAACAAAAGGAGATGATGCCAATGACAAGGATGTGAATTGGATTTGAGTGGGGGATGAGGGTGGCTGTGTTCACTTTCTCCTCCAGAGCCATCCAGGTTCAGTGGCAGATATGGATCAGGAAGATTGAAGATGGTCCTGGATGTGAGGCAATCAGGATTAAGTGACTTCCCCAGGGTTCACATAACTAGGGAATGCCAAGGATCTGAGTTCAAAGTTGAATTCAGGTCCTCCTATCTCCAGGACCAGTGTTATAGCCACTGTATCACCTAGCTGCCCCTATTTTAAGTGAAGTATTGGTATGAATGAAGATAGAGAGGGAGCAATGAACATGGTAGACTTGAGGGACAATAAGGACTCCCTAGAGCAGAAACTGTATATTAAGGAATGGAATGAAAATTATACTTTAGCCATTCTCTCCTTTTTGTTTCAGAGATTGAGGTATGGCTCCTTTTTGTTCTTTGAATTTTTTATATAGACTTTATTTTCACATATATTCACACCCACCACCCAAACATACCCACCCACACCCACCTCATTCTCTTTTGAGTAACATAGATTTAAAAAGAAAAAAAGCCATAGCAAAACAACCAACCAATGAATCCATCAATATATACATTTTTTTGTCCCAACACATCAACCATGTCTGATAGTATATACAATATTTCATGCCTATTGTCTTCTCAAACATGAAGAAGGTGCATTTTCTTAACTATCCCCTAGGGCTAAGCTTGTTATGAATATATTGAATTCATTTTTTGTTCTTTATATTAACATTGTTGAATTAATTGTATATATTATTTTCCAGATTCTGCTTACTTCATTCCTTTTTATCTTTCTAAAGAGAAGCCAGTACATACCTGTGCTCTTCATCCCCTACCATCCTAATTCCCATGGAACCTTCATTCATCTTTCTTGTTTAAGTTATCCCTCTTTTCTCCACTTCTTTGAATTTGCTCAGATATCCCCAATCCCTTAATTTTCCCCTGTTACTCACTCATGCAAATCTTTCTCTCCACTACCAAAGTTTTGAATGGAGTGAGACACTCACTACTTTCATTACTTACCATTTAATCTCTTGCAATCTGGTCTCAACTTCAACCATTCCACTTAAGGTACTCCCTCAAAGGTCACTAGTGAATTCCTAATTGCCATTGCCAATGACTTTTTCTCATTCTTTATCCTTCCACCACTCTGGAGTATTTGTCATTATTGATCCTGCCTCTCATCCTTCTGAGACACTGCACTATTTTGCTTGTCCTCTGTAACCCTTCACTTGCTCTTTTTTCCTCCCCTGCCTCCTAAATATAAGCACCTCTTAAAACTTGGGGTTTGGCTTTCTTTTCTTTCTCTGTTTTCTCCTTTGGACATCCCTTAGTTCTGCCACTAAAGAATTATATAACCTTGAGCAGATCATCTCCTGACTTGGACCTCAGTTTTCTCATTTGTAAGATGAGGGATGTGGACTAATAACTACTTTATTAAATGCCTACTAAGTACAAACACTAAAGAGACAAAAGACAGTCCTTGTCTACAAGGAGATTACAAACTAATGGAGGAGACAACATGCAAACAAATATAATTAAAGAAGACTACATGTAGGATATATAGGAAATAATTAACAAAAAAAAGTCCTGGATCAGAAGTGTTAAACACATTGCCATTTCCTCTTATCTTCCCAGAATCAGATTAAAATATAATTGTGAAATATTGAACAAAAATATAATAAAACATAAATGATATTAACATGTGGTTTTCTTTTTTTCTTCTTCAAGGCAATGTAATTAAGTGACTTTGCCCAAGGTCAAACAACTAAGCAATTATTAAGTGGCTGAGACTGGATTTGAACTTGAATCCTCCTGACTCCAGGGCCAATGCTCTATCCAATACACCACCCAGCTGCCCCCAATATGTGATTTTCTAAGTTAACATGCACCCCCAAGAATCCTTATGTAAGTTGAGTCCCTACCCACCCACCCCCAATTTCTATTGGAGTTTGATAGCACTGAATTTAGAAAACCTTTAAAGTACCTTTGATCTCTAAATCTGGGATGCCTTGATCTTCTTCTAAAAGATAAAGGGACTGGTCCAGATGACCTTAAAATTCCTTTTCAGCTCTATAATTCTATTTATATTTCTTAGTAATAAATTAATGGCAGCTAAGTAACAGTGGAAAGAGGTCTGGGCCTAGAATTGGGAAGACTCATCTTCCTGAATTTAAATGTGGCTTCAGACATTGACTAGCTGTGTGATCCTGGGCAAGTCACTTAATATTGTATGCCTCAGTGTCCTTATCTGCAA
This sequence comes from Macrotis lagotis, assembly GCF_037893015.1. Taxonomy (NCBI): domain Eukaryota; kingdom Metazoa; phylum Chordata; class Mammalia; order Peramelemorphia; family Peramelidae; genus Macrotis; species Macrotis lagotis. The sequence goes on from NC_133659.1 coordinate 125,495,364, forward strand.
AATGAGCTGGAGAAGGAAATATTAAACCACTCCAGAATTTTTGACCAAAAAAATCTCCAAAGTTAGACATGACTAAAATGATTGAACAACAACCACAACAAAAAAAAATACTATGGTTTATAATGAATAAATTAAAAAAATATTTTCTTTATATGTATGTATGTATATATGTGTGTATGTATATAATTTATGTGTATGTGTTGTGTAGTCATTCACATATGCAAGTTTAGGAATTACTGAGATAACTGGAATAAACAGCGCAAGCTGTCTTTAGTTTGTGAAGGCTTCATGGAGGAGGCAATTCTGAGCAGACATTCTTATTTTAGTCTCAGTCAGTATGGGCAGTTGACTAAAAACATCATCTCTCACTGTGTGTTTTTCATTAACGTCATGATTCTGTTTCTGAGGAAGGAAAATGGGAAGGATATGGAGCTGGCAAAGAATAAGATTTGTCGCTAACAGTTCAAATATTTTCAGATGTTTTTTGGGTGCAAAGAATGTTCCATTATGTCATGGAATTGCTACTCCCTGAGACACACTTTTAGGTCTTGTTAAAATAGTTACTTCATGAAGTGGTACACATAAGCTGTAGGGCTCTGCTGACTCCCCAGCCTTGAGCTACAAACCTATTCTTTACTGAGAGTCCCACAAATCTTATGTTGCATTACTTTGATGGATTCTCTCTCTTCGTTGGGCAACCTAGGCTCTACTCTTAAATATATGCATGAGGTGGGGGGGGGTCTTATCCAAGCTCCTGGAACATGCTAGGTGAGTTCTGTCCTCTTGGGATGGCACAAGTTGCATTGACAGCAGTTTTCTTAATTTCTATCTCTCCAGGATATGGAGAGTTTGTAGAATCATAGAATGATAGAACTGGAATGAACACTGGAGATACTCTAGTCCAGAGGTTGCATTTTGCAACTCAAAGGCCCAATCTGGTCACCAACCTGCTTCTGTATGGACTGCGATCTTACAAACCTTATTTTGATTGTAAAAAAAATCTTTCTTAGCCTACCAGATGCAAAGACAGACCAGGCTGATTTGACTCCCTGGCAGTTTGGAACCCTGCTCTAGTCCAGACCTTTGGGAATGAAGGGAAATGATCTCTTGAAAGTCCCATATCTATTGGTATATGGATAAAAATTGATTTATCAAATGCCTGATTCTAATCCTTTATGAATATAAATACAGACTTTTTGAGGTAAGAGCATAATGGAAGCTAGGCAGTGAACCTTATGAGAATCATACCTGAGCCCAAAGAAATTCAATATCTTTTGTTTCTCCTTTCTATTCCTCTGCTTGGTTTTCCAGGGGAACTTGTGTCTAAGACAGAATCCTGGATGAATCTGCTGAGAACAGATGCTTATATTCTAGTGGGATTGTAAGTATGAGGGATTTTGACTAGGAGGAAGAAGAAGATGAAATAGAGCTGATACAAAGTTTGAAGCCTAATATGTGGGCACACTGTGGTTTAGAAAAGCAATCTATATAATTAGTCAAAATTTTATCACTCCCCCCACAAATAATCCCTGTATATGGGTAAAAACAGACTTGTCATTTGCTAAGAAAAATTGCAATATAGTTTCTCAGCATCTCCCTTCCCACCTTCTGAGAAATAATGTGGTGTAATGGATAGAGTCCTGAACTTGGTGTCAGCAAAGTGATTTTACTCCACCTCTCTGCATCCATTTACCCAAAGTTAGTCAACTGGTATTAAGTGCCTATGCTAAAAGTGCTGGGGATGCAAAGAAAGGAAAAACAAAATAAAAAAATGAATCTCTGACCTTGAGGAATTCAGTCTAATGGGAAAGACAACATATTAACAAGTATATACAAACAAAATAGCTATAGGATAAATTCAGAGGGAAGTTAGGGAAAGGACTAGGAATTTATATAGTACCTATTAGGTGCCAGACACTTGTGGCCCACACTGAAAATTTAACATTTGACCCAATGGAGTCAGTGTGATTCCACATACCACTGACTGTAAGTCAAATATCTCATTTGAGCCTCAAAACAACCCATTGAGGTAGGTGCTGTTGTTATCCCCATTTTACAGTTGAGGAAACTGAGGCAGAGGTTAATTGACTTGCATATTTTCTTTCAGACACTGGAATTTCAAATGAGATCAGGAAAAAGTCTGTGAAGCTAAGAGGTGTCTGTGAAGCTAAGAAGGAAGTTATTTCACACATTGAGAATAGCCAGGGAAAATGATGGGAGCAGAGAGATTGAGTGTCTTGTCCAAGAAACAGGAAGAGAAACAGCATCACTGGATAATGGAGAATACAGAAGGTAATAATGGGCAAAAAGAGTGGCAAAATAAGAAGGTGGCATTAGGGTATTTGATATTTGATTCTGGAGGTAAAAGGAGTCCCTGGAGTTTATTGGATAGGCCTAAGGATGGGGATACATGGGAAGATCTTTCTTATCCTCCTAATTCCCTTTCATCTCTTTACCTATGATCCTTTATCTCCTTCCTATCTCAGCTCACAGCAAAACCATTACTAACACTCCCTCTAGGTTCAGCTTCCCTTTTTTGTCTGATTTCTTCCCTGATTACTTGGAAGCAAGGTGGCATGTGTTTTAGACATAGAGACAGAGCTGCTTCCTGTTTGGGTTCTACCAGTTGCTACCATAGTTTTTTGACCTTCCCCTCTATGGGTTTATTTTCTCATTGATAAAAAGAAGTGATCAAATTCAATAGGCTCCAGAGTTCCTCCTAACTTAAACATTCTGTGATTCTTTAGAAATAATGTATAGGTCTCTTATTCTCTCTGAAAATGACACTTCTGTGACTTCTAAGAAATAATAGATGCTAATAAAAATGGCCTTATTTTTCATTCATTCTGATTCAACTGGACCATTATGAGAGAATGATCTTGAAAGAACATCCAGTTTGGCCCTTTCCTTCCATGTATCCAATCCACTTAGCTTTCTTTTCCTGTCTTTGAGAGCCTTTTACTAGTTGACTATTTTTTTTTCTATTTTGTCTTAAAACTTTTTTATATAACAAAATTTCTAATGCTTTTTACCTCTGCTCTTTGTATTTTTCCAATTACATGTAAGGAGAGTGTTCTACATTCCTTTTTTGTAAGATTTTGAGTTCTATGTTTTTCTTCCTTTCTTCCTTCAGTTGACTTTTAAGCTACTTACCATCTCTACATCCTATGAAAGGTTTATCTAAACATTGTATATCCTCTAACACCTAATACATTGCTTTGCACATAATAGATGCTTAATAAATATTTATTGAATGAATGGACTTCATGATTTACTAATAGAATAGAATGCAAGTTTTAGGATTCTTGGTTCTGTTTTGTTTTTCTTTGCCTCCCAAGCACTCAGTAGGCACTTAATAAATGCTTGTTGAATCAATGGACTTATCCAGTGTTAACCCTGCACAGATACAAAAACATGAAGAATATGGTCAAAGTTTCACCTAACATGCCTCATGAAATTTTTCTTGAGATACTAGATTGTGAGCTCCTTGAAGTCAGGGACTGTCTTTTGCTTTTCTTTGTATTCCAAGTACTTAGCACAGGGTTGTTAAGGTATATAATACTGGTTTAAAAAATGTTTATTGACTGATCAACGAATTATTTTGACTCATGCAATAGTTGTATTCCATTCATGTTTACCCTGTGGCTTTTTCCAATGGACAAATTGGAAGATGTACTAAAGTGGAGGTGTCTGGGGACCTTAACCAGAGGAAATTGCCTTTCTATGGGTGGTGTTACTGGATTGCTCGGAATATTATCTTCCTAAGTGATTTCATCTAATTAAAGGTGGTGATTTGGAGGTTGAAGAGTTCTCTATTTGAAGTTGCAAAAAGAATTTGGAATATTGAATCAGAGAATGGAGTTTAAATGCTATCTTTGTTCATTATTACCTTTAATACTTGGAATTAGTTACCAGCTTCCCTAACTTCCTTCAAATCTCAGCTAAAGTTCCATCTTTTGAAAAACACTCCTGAAAATTAAGATTTTTCAAAAAAATTAATACCATTTCTCCAAGACTCCTCCAATTTATCCTCTATATATCTTGTTTGTATGTAGTTGCTTACATATTGTCTCCTCTATTAGACCGAGAGTCCCTTGAGAGCAAGGATTGTGGGGGTTTTTGTTTGTTCTTTGTCTTTTTTTTGAATCTGTAGTACTTTATACTGACATATTTACTTAATGCTAATTCCTAGTTGATTTGACAAATGAAAGAGTTGGATTAGATGAGACTTCTAAGGTTCCTTTCTGTACTAAATCTCTGACCCTAGAATCTCAGTATGTGTATAAATCCAAAAGATATAACCTCATTCCATAAGCATTACAGAGACCTTTTGCTCAGTTCAGAGTGACCATATCTATAAAGTGCTAAACTCAGCTTGGATGGTCAATCCAATTGTACTGCTGATGAATAAAAACCAGGGCTTGAAGAGGACAGTAGCAGGAGGATTAAGTTCAGTCACCTGTTGGTTAATAGATCTTTTGAAATCCAGGAAGGTTTCTTCCTTTTGTTTGCCTGTCCCAGTATCTACTGTCTTCTTCAAAGAAGGAAACAAATCTCTTGCATTGTCACCATTGCAGGAGCAGGTTGACTAAAGATAGTCAGAAAAGCATATGCTCATGAGCTGGTTCTCATCTGTTGATCCAGACTATTGATTGCATCTTTATCCACCTGTCTGACAGCCTCTATACCACTCTTTAAATTCCTGGCATTTATTTAGATCTTATGTCCAGGAACTAACTAATGACTTATACAACTCTTTTTGTGTATCTCTAGACCCTGAATGTCTCTGTGAAAGATTGTGTTGATATTTGGAGTTTATTTATTTATTAGGTTTTTGCAAGGCAAATGGGGTTAAGTGACTTGCCCAAGGCCACACAGCTAGGTAATTAAGTGTCTGAGACTGGATTTGAACCCAGGTACTCCTGACTCCAGGGCCGGTGCTCTATCCACTGTGCCGCCTAGCTGCCCCAGAGTTTATTTTTTTGTTTAGCTCTTGTAGCACCTGAAAATCTCATGTTACATTACTGAAGAAAGTGAAATGAACTATCCAGTAGTGGGGGAAAGTCTTATGTGGTTCTATAGCATGATATGATGAGCTTAGGAAGAGGAGGAGTACAGTGGGAAAAATGTTACCTTAGTAGGGGCAGCTAGGCGGCACAGTGGATAGAGCACCGGCCCTGGTATCAGGAGGACTTGAGATCAAATCCAACCTAAGACACTTAATAATTAACTAGCTGTGTGACCCTGGGCAAGTCACTTAACTCCACTGACTTGCAAAAACAAAAACAAAATAGATACCACCTTAGTTACTTGTTAGCCATGAGATCTTGGTATATCATTTAATCATATAGACTTCAGTTTCCTCATCTTTAAAATGAGGGAGTTAGATCAGATGGTCTTTGAGATATCTATTAACTCTATCTCAGATACCATGATAAGAAAGTGACTAGGCAGCACAGTGAATAGAGAACTGGATCTAGAATCAGAAAGATCTGAATTTGAATTTAGCCTAAGGTCCTTACTAGATGAGTGACCTTGACCAAGTCACAATCTCTGTTTTTCTAAGTTTCTTTAAAGGCAAAATAATAGTAAATAACTCCCAGGGTTATTATGAGACTTCAAGTAAAATAATATTTGTGAAACTCTTAGCCTAGTGCCTTATAGATACTATTCTAGGAATTATTATTTTTATTATGATGATAGCATACAGACTGAAATGGCTATTGATTTCCAATGAGAAGTAATATGACGGGGCAAAATTTACCAGTATTATTGCTCACAAATTTGAAATTTCCTCCCTTCTCATCTGCCTTCACCCACCATGACTATAGAGTTCTCATGGGACACTGTTAGAATATTATTTTAGGACATACAAAAGTCAAATGACTTTGAATCACTTGGACCAATGCAAATTCTTAGAAATTAGAGCTGAAAGAATCATAGAAATCATCTAGTCTATCTTCCTTATTTTATAATTGAAGAAACTGAGGCCCAGAGAGGTTGAATAATCTAAGGTCATACAAGTGGTAAGGACAGAGACAAAATTCCAACCCATGTCTTTGATGCTACATTCAATATTCTTTTCACTATACCACAGCTATTGGTATGTCACATTTCTTTTTTTCATGTTTCTTTCAAGGTATTCATGTCAAGTTTCAAAGGATTTTCATCACATGGAGATTTATTTAATTCAATCAAGGATATAGTTTAGTACTGAGGTAATAGATTGAACAAGCTCATTCCCAAACATTAACTTAGTGCTTCATCTCTTGGTAAAAATTGTTTGAATATTCACTAATATTTTTTCTGGTATTAGTTTGCTTGAGTTCCTATGAGCTTTTAACCAATAGGCTAATCTCTAGGGACAGAAGTACAAAAACAAGAACACTTGTAGGAGAGTTATAACCCAGGGATGGATGTTTTGATTTGGGGAGTCCCAGAGATAGAGAATGTAGTATAACTAATACAACCTTTCCAGAATCAGCAACTGTATTGATGTGATTACTTTCTCTAAGAGTTTTCAATGGCTTACTTGGCACCCCAAAGTTGTGGTTCCCAAATTCTCTGGAAATGCAGGTGGTCTAAATAATATGGTAATAAGAGACTTTCTAAGAGATGGTGGGGATGGATATTCAGATGAGATGTGAAATAATGGGTTCAGCTAGACATATAGCAATCTTGCTACCACTACCACTACCACCATTACCACTATTATTACCACCACTACATTACTACTACTAGTACTACAGCACAACTAGTACTACTATTACTACAACTACTACTACTACTACAACTACTACTACTACTACTACTACTACTACTACTACTACTATTACTACTACTACTACTACTACTATTACCCAAGGACTTCTTTGTGGAAGTGTGTGTGAGGCTCTGGTTAAGAATATATTTTATATCTATAGAATGCCAAATACCTGAAGGAAAATGTAAAAATTCTCCCCATTGTTAAGATATATTTCCCAATAATAAACTGACTGACTTTGTCATTTCTTATTTGTTGCCATGGTACCATATCATTCAGTGGCAGCAGGGAACACAAGGTCTTTCTATGGGGGGGGAGGGAGATGGACATCTGCATCATGGTCACATCAGTCAGACAGCACTATGGACATCATTGTAATCACAGTGTTCTAAGCTGATTATTTTCCTTGGAGCTAAAGAGCTATAATTGAGTTCTTTAGAGGAAGGGCATTATGTAGATGCAAAATAATAACATTATAATAATTTCCATTCCATCCAGTACAGCCTTAAGATGAAAGGGGAAGTGGAATGATTTCACTAATTTGAAAAAATAGGCAAAGATTATATAATATTGTTAGAGGGTGGAAATGCCTCCAAAGAAAGAGCTGTTTCTGTCTGAGCCCTGACCAAAACAAGGAGAAAGATTTTTTGGAAAACACTTTTAGAGAGCCCTCATGTAAGAGCACATTTGATCACTTATTTTTCCTTAGGCTAGGAAGAGGTGACATTGTCTGAGGGACAAATTTAGAGGAAAATAGGAAAGATAATGAGTCAACATGGTGTAAGTGGAAAGATAGCCTTGGAGTCAAGGAGGATCTGGTTTCAAGTCGTACTTTTGAGATACAATGACTGAATGACCCCGAGACAGGTCACTTAAATTTTATTCCCCAGGAAACTCATCAATCGACCAGTCATTCAACCAGTCAGCCAACAATAACCAACAATCATTTATTAAGCTCCTCTCTATGTACTTGGAATGCAAGTGCAAAGAATGAAACAATTGCTATTTTCATACTACAAAATGAACATATGGTAGGTTTGGGAGGGACTGCATGAACAACGAGGGGCATCAGATATCTTATAAGTAGAAAGGCTCTTGAGAAAAGTCTTACAGGAAAGTAGGGATTCCAATAGACCAAGGTGTGAATGAGGTGTTTTATAGGAATGGGAAAGAGCCAGTTTAAAGGCATGAAGATGAGAGAAAGTAATCTAGGATGGCTAGGTCACAGAGTCCTTGGGAAGCAGTAATGTATGAGAAGATTGTTAAGTTAGTCAATAAACATTTGTTGAGCATCTTCTAATGGGGAAGACAAATACATTCAAATTTTGTATATGATGAAAAGGAAATTATTCAAAGATACCCCGAGGGCATCAGAGTTAAGAGAAGTTATGGAAAGCTTTGTGAATATCATAGGATTTTAATTGGGACTTGAAGGAATCCAGGGAAACCAGGAGGCAGAAAGGAGGAGAGAGCATTGGAGGTATAGGGGACAGCAAAAACAGTGCTTGGAGTCAAGAGATGGAATGTTTTGTTCACGGAACTTAAGGAAAAGTAGAAAGAGGTCAGGACATGAAGATCTTTAAGTGTCAAAAAAAAGGATTTTGTATTTGATACTGGAGATAATAAGGAGCCACTAAAGATTATTGAATAGGGGAATAGGAGGATGTGAAATCACTTTGGTGGTTATGTGGAAGATAGACAGGAGGAAGAAGCTTGTAGAAGGAAAACCAGATTGAAAGTCATTGCAATAATCTAGACAAGAGGTAAAGAGCTCCTGAAATAGTGGCTATAGGAATGGAGAAGGGATGTATATGGGAGAGATTCTGTGAAGGTAAAAGCAACAAAATTTGGGAATGAATTGGATATGTGAGGTGAATGAGTGTGAAGAGCCAAGGCCACCAAGGTTGTGATCTTGGATGACTAGAAGGATGTCTTACTTTGACAAGATTTTAATCATTGTATGCACCATCTTTCTGGTGTTGCTAATTTCACTCTGCATCATTTCGTGTATATCCTACACGTTTTTTTTGAAAGCTATTTTTTCCTCATTTTGTTATGGCTCAATAATATTCTATTATATTAATATACCATTTTTTTCAATTGTTGCCTAATTGTTGAAGACCACGTGTTGCCACTACAAAAAGAAGTTGCTGCAATAAATATTTTAATACATTAGACTCTATTCATCTTTGATGTAATTGGACTTGTAAGTTTCACAATGAATCTTAAGATTGTATACAGTTAAATGACTTTTTAGTCTCAGTTCCAAATTTCTGTCCAGAAAAGTTGGATCACATCATAATACTATCAGTAACACATTATTGTTCATTGTTCATGCCCTTCCTTAGCCTCTCTAACTATTATTTTCCTTATATTTAACAATCTGATAAGTATGAAATAGAACCTCAGAACTGTTTGAATTTGCATCTCTCTTATGAGAAGTGATTTGAAGTCTGTTTTTGGTAGTTGTTGATAGTTTTCTTTCATTTTTTAAGAATGTTTGTCCATATCCTTGAACCATTCATGTATTTGGAAATCTGTGAAGCTGTAAAAAAAACAAACTGTTTTTTACCATCAAGAAAAAAAAAGAGTCATCACATTTGGAAACTAATATCAGTCCCAGATGTACTAAGAGAAGATGAAGAAAGCACTCAAGAGAACAAAGATGAGAAAAATTGAATTAAACTTAGTGCACATAGAAGTGATCCATGTTAGATGTGACACAAATATGAGGGTGTTGAAAGATTAGTTCAAAAGATATCTGAAGGAGGGGAAGAGACTAAAGACATGGAAAAAAATTATGGATCTTATTAATGTGTAAAAAGGCAAGTCAAAGAACATCAGGAATTACTAAACCATATGCCTACTTTCCCATAGAATTCTTGATGGTTGTATTAGTAGAAAACAGACAGACTTTCAGGCTTTCACAAACAACATTCCAAAGTAGAACACATCTTTACCATCACGTAATTGGCTGAAAGATGTAGGTAATATGGAATGCATTGAATTTGTTATTTGTTGATTATAAAAAAGGATTTATTCAGTAGAACAAGACCTTGCCATAAGAGCTCTCTCAGGGAAATAGCCAAAATAGCTAAACATTAAGGAAAACCTATTGTTCAGATTATGACCTAGTTAGGTGCATAATCAATTGAATTAATCTGATTTTTACATAAGTTTAAATGTCTAGATGTGCATTTATATGATAATATGAATCCACATCTAAATTAATATCTAATAATATATGTCATAAGTCATATATGTCTGTGAGTCTATATCTTTCTCTGTATCTTTTGGTCTTTTTGTCTCTGTCTCTCTTTCTCTGATATCATGAAAAAGCCTAGCTTCTAGCCACAATGTTTGCTCTCCCTTGCCAGCTTTCTCCTTAGCCTTCTCTATTATCACACTGGCTGTTTGGCATCCTCAGTTAGTACTTAGTTGGTTTTCTCATTGCATTCTTTAAACTTATATTAATATCCACTGCTTTTGTTTTATGAGGTGATACTGCTTATAATCTTCCATGGTCTTTCTTTGTATGTTGTTATAAATGGTTCTATTTTCTAAATTGGTTTTTCCCTGGGCTATCAGCCAAGTTTTCGCTGACCAAAGCACTTTTTAAGTCTCTTTTGATATCTTTATAATGGCAATTGATATACATCATTTAAATGTTTGTTAAAAATTATAGCAATTTGCAGTCTATATCCTTTTTTGATCCACATACCATTTTTCACCATCAGAAGCTTGTTTGAAAGGGTCAGGATGAAATTTTGATGCATGTCATAATTTTTCTCATTTTTATTTTTCTAACTTTGTAATTTTTAACTTTAATCCAACAAGTTGGTGGTCTATATGGCTTTAGTCATGACTCCTTGCAAAAACTATTTATACTTATAGCCTGTCCTTCCTCTTGTCTCATTACTAAACCCTTTGCAATCTATCTTCTGATAACTGAAATTGCTCTCTCTAAAGTTACCAATGATCTCTAAACCTCAAATATGAAGGTCTTTTTTCAGTCCTAATCCCACTTAAGCTGTATTTGATCCTATGGAACTCCTTTTGTTTCCAGATATTCTTTCCTCTATGTATTTTTGAGACACCTCCTCTCTCTCTCTCTCTCTCTCTCTCTCTCTCTCTCTCTCTCTCTCTCTCTCTCTCTCTTTCTCTCTCTCTCTCTCTCTCTCTCCCTCCAACTATCTACCTACAACAATCTATCTCTAACTGTGGGTGCTTCTCAAAGATCTATTTTCTGAGTTCTCTTTTCTTTTTCCTTCTCTCCCTACTTTCCTTTCTTTCTTCTCTTCTGTTTCTCTTTTTTTTCCTTTCTCTTTTTCCTTTCTCTTCCTCCCCCACTCTCTTTCCTCCAACCCCCACCCATTGGTTCTTCTTTTTGAAGAAAGAACTGTACTATTTTTTCATCTTTATTTGCCCAGTAATTTTCACAATGCATTGTAGCCACTCAATACTTGCCTGTTGATTTAAAGATAATTGTTGAGTCAAATGAAATTCAATTCATTTCAAAGAACTGGTCAAATTCCCTAGTTGACTAGGCATATAGATGTAGCCTCAGCTGTTCTTGAAGATTAGTGATTCACAGAGAAAATTGACATAAGGGAATCGGAAAGAAAAGTGAAGGTTTTTTAAAAAAATATTTAATTTTTATTTTTCTTCACTGTTGCCTTCCTTCTTTGAGGTTCTGAGTGTATGTGTGACATATATAGCTTTATATAACTGTAACTTCCTGGAACTATTTTGGAAAGAATTTCCTAAATTAAGAGGAGGATCAGTTGTGGCTTTTCCTGTTTGTTTGGTGTGCTCAAATGAGATTCTAGATGAGCACATAAGGTACTCTGAACAGACCTGGATTTCAACCGAAATTTGCCCCCTCCCCAAACACAAATCAGATAAATAACACAGAGGCCTCATGAAACCATGCTACTTAGTTGATGTTGTCAGTCATAGTTCACTGAATTGAACCAATGTCATCTCTACTTACAGATGTTTATTTAAAGGAAAACAATGCATTAGTTTGTATTGTTTCTGAATTAGTTAATCCATTTCTGATTAGAAGTCTAGAATGTATCTTTAAACATAGGGAAAAAACTTTATTCCTTAATTATTTTTTATTAAAAACCTGCCTTCCTTTCTGGTTTGCCTTTTGGAAGCAGACAGTTGTCAGAAAGGGATTTTAGCATTATCTTGAGCAAACTCTTTATTCTGTATGTCAGAGGCATTTGAAATATCTGTTTTCTATGTTAACTACATATTTCTTTGAATAATGACAAACTCATAGTACCTTGTATTTATTCAGTGCCTAAACAAGTATCTTCAGAAACTGTATAAAGGGATCTGTCAATCTACTTGTAATTGGAAAACATGATCCAGAACCAAAACTTTGAATTTGCATCAACTGGGTCCAGACTTTGGGGCATTTTACAATTCATTTTTTGTTATTTTGATTTGTATTCCCATATTTCATCCCCATCATAACAATTTTTGTATTTGACTCGTTTTGCTCCGAGTATATTGCCCTCATTACAGTATAGCTCACGTCTAGGCCTATAAAGAAAAAGTAAAAGGGTCCTTGGATCTCATACAACACTTAGGCTAACAGTACATTGAATTTAAGATAAACTTTATTTTTTTTTTTGTTTTTGATTTTTGTTTTTTAGTTTTTTGCAAGGCAGTGGGGTTAAGTGACTTGCCCAAGGTCACACAACTAGGTAATTATTGAGTTTAAGACTGAATTTGACCTCAGGTCCTCCTGACTCCAGGGCCAGTGCTGTATATACTGTGCCACCTAGCTACCCCAACTTTCTTATTGAAAGACATCCTATCCCATTGAGGATGAATGGGTGTTAGGTTATTATTTTGCATTTAGCCACAAAGGGTTATTTTTTCCTTGACTGAAACCACTTGGAAATGAGGATGATATAAAACCAAAAAATATTAATAATTCCCAGAGAAGTAATTGTTTATCTTCCTATTAAAGTATATGGGATATTAAGGGAAGACCAGCACATCTTGGCTGGTCAAGACCTTTTTAGGGCTGCTCATCTACTATTGGTGTCCAATTAGTCACTCAACCTACCATTTTCAGTGGGTATACTCCAGAAAAACCTTCTTGGCAGATGGCTAAATCAGATTGAGGGTTACTGGACATGTCTGAAGCCCATCAGTGAATTGGGGGATGTCTACCCTAAGCTTGTGAAGACTGCCCCTTGGCAGAATGGGCAGATGAAGCAATTTATTCCATCAACCTCGATAGCGACTGAAGCAGTTTCTGTGAAGTACTTCAAGTATGGTCAGACATCAAAGACAACAAGACAACCTACTGCATCCTGGGCAATCACCAGTTGTCTTGCTTTTGTACTGCCACTGGACTTTGATGACTCAGGAAGAGAGAAGTGAGGCTAATGACTTTATGCAACTCTGCCTCACTTAAATCCAATTCACTTTCGATTTAAGACATCACTCCCAATGTCATTAGTCCTCTTTAAAAACAAAGGACAAAACCAATCTGCCTAATGCCTAATGGTAGATAGATTTCCTTTATTTTTATTTTGAATAAAATTTCTTGAGAAATTTTAGTCAGTGTTGATGCCAGATGATTATTCTGTTCCATGAAGAGATTTTTCCTGAGGCTTCTGAATCAAACAAATAATAGTATGTACTTCTGAAAGGTAATCTCAGTCTGAAATCTCTTAAACATTGGTGACTAGAAATTCCTATGGTCAGACACCTGGTTCCAACAAGCAGCCATAGTTGCTGGGAAAGTCAAGTGATCAAAAAATATGAATAGCAATAAAATCATAAATCCAGACTTCAAATGCTATAAAGTCTAACTTTTTATATATAGGGTATCAGCAATAGGAATTGAAATCAAATCTTTTGACTCCAGAGACAATGTTCTTTCTGCTGTACCATATGATTCTTCTTTTCATGAATCAGAAATAACACAACTCTAAGGTGATACATGTGCTGGATGTGTTTCCAGAAGATCTGGTTTTGAGTTTAGATGTTGCCATTGATTCATCATGTGACCCTGGGCTAATATCTCTATCAGTTTCTATATCTCTAAGATAAGGACATTGATCTAGATGTCCTCTAGATTTCCCTCTCTCTACAACATTTTATGATTCTGTGAAAGAAGGGTTTGTATCTCTGGCATTGTACAGAGGGCAATTGTCTGCAGGGTGCCTTGGTTGGGCCCCACCAAAACCTCTCCCTGAACTCTCCTCTTACACATGACTCACTTTGGCCACCCAGGCCTCTAGACATAACATAGGATTCTTGCTGTGTGGTGGCATTAAATAGGGGCAGGAAATTAAAACTTTACAAAAAAACAACAGCTGAATTCCTGACTTATAAGGTAATGGGATTATTAGTACAAAATAGTAACAATGAAGTACTCTGGGAGAAGAGGGAAATAGCAGCTATAACAGTGATAGTAATACCCTACATACAAAAGTTTATCATAAAACTAAGGTCCAGGATCCTTTGGTGAATTAAAGACTAGGATCACTTTGGAAAGGGAAAGAGATACTGATAATATGTTACTGCATATCTTCCTCCAGGAAAAAGAGAAAATTAAGATATAGACATCTTGGTAAACCAGTAACCTCTCTAGAAATTCTTCTGTATGTGTTTAGAATGAGATGATTAACTTAAAGCCAGCTGGGACAGACTTCATGATGTCAGGTCCTGAGGCAGAGTTTCACAGCATTCTTTACACCCTAGGGAAGTAATCCTCCAGGGCAGGCTCTCTCCAAGGAAACTGGGCAAAGGTCTGATTGGCTTCTAGGGAGGTCAGAACCTATTGAGTGCCAAGAATATGACCAAATATTAGAGTCGGAAGATGAAGAAGAGAGATTTCATATTGTTGACTTTTGCTGTGGACAAATGTCATGCCCTCAATCTGCCATCTTTGTGCTTTTGCACCTGCTATACCTCCTTCTGGGTTGCTTTTCCAATTCATCTTTACTTCTTGGAATCCCTGATTTCATTTTAGATTCTGTCCAAGTGCTTCCTTCTTCATGAGACCTGTCCTAGATCTTCCATTTACTACTGCCTTATCCTCCAAGGTTACTTTATAACCATAGATAATATAATTAATATAATGTAACATATTATAACATAAGTTAATGTAATGTAATATAATAATATAATGTAATGCAATACAATATAATGTAATAAATACATCTTGTAATACAACATAATAGAATTAATAACATAATACAGTATAATATAACATATAGAACAATATCATATAACAATATTAACTAAAAGATAACATTTAATTTATATAGTGCTTCCTACATGTCAGACACCATTGCTGCATGCTTTACAATTATTATCTCATATGATCCTCACAACAACCTTGGGTGGCAGATGTTATCCTTATTTTATAAATGAGTAAACTAAGGCAAACAGAAGTTAAGTAAATTGCCCAGAATCATAGAGTTAGCAAGTTTCTGAAGTTTTATCTGAGCTCAAGTCTTTCTGAATCCAGGTCCAGCACTCTTTCCACTGCACCCCCAAGGTGCCTCAAAATATAACATAAAATAAAGAAATATATATTTACTTCCCCACCAGAATGTGAAATTGATAAGGAAAGATGTGATGATTTCAATTTTTTTCATACTCATCTGAGATGATGTAGATGCTTGCTTGACATGAGAACCATAAACTTTGTGGGCTGTTGGCTCTTGGAATAATAATATGTGGAAGTTGGAAAGAATCTCAGAGGTCCTCTAGTTCAACTAGTACAACAAAGGAATCTCAACTACAACTTGCCAAACAAGGGTTTCTTTAACTTTTGCCTGAAGAACTCTAAGGTTGATGAGCAGGTTTCCTCTTGAAACCTCCCATTCTACTTATGACCAGTTCTAATTGTTGGCCTAAACTGGCTCCCTTTTATCCATTGATTCTAGTTCAGACCCATGGGAAGAAAGGAAAGAAGGAAGGAAGCAGATATTATGCTAAGCATTTTACAAATATGATCAAAGATCCTCAGAGGCTGGGGGCTAAGAAAAGGAGACTAATCTATCTTCCACATAAAATTCAAAAGTGGAGAAAACTACATTAGAGATATAGTAGAAATATAATAAAATGGACCAATCATCTGATTTCATGATGGGGAAGGGATAAAAGAGAAGGAAAAGTTAAAAATGACTCAGGTTATTTGGAGACTAGATGCTTATAGGAGAACAGTTCTACCATAAACAAAGATGGAGAAGTTAGAATGAAGAACTAGGCTCTACTCCAAGATGGAGGTTCCAAGGAGAATTCACTAAAGAGAGAAGGGTAATGAGGCAGTTCATTTGTTTGGTCCCGAGATTTGACAATGAACAGGATATGGATAGAAAGATTGCAGCACCTTAGTGAAGGTGAAACTGAAGTTAGATAGCATGAATTTGTGAGCAACTAGGATATTATTAGAGCTAAAGAAGAGTACAGAAAACCACTGACTTTCTCTAGCAACACACTCTATATAGAGTAGAGGGTTGGATTTACATATTATTGGAATTACTTGAAAGGAGGGATTTGTATGACCCATGTTCTCTTTGGGAACTACAATTTTCAGAAACCTTTATATTAACTTATTAGTTTTGGGGCTGCCTACTTTGATCCAGGATTAGAAATCTTCTGTAGAATCAGATCTTATAGGTAGGATCAGATGTAGGGTGAGGAAACTAGGGTAAGGAGGAGGAGATAGGGATAAAATGGTATCTAGAACCTGCCTCTGACAGGAGTTGGGTATTTCTGGACTTTTGGGTATTTTTGAATTCCTTAGAACTCTTCACTGCCCAGTACCATTTGAACTACTAATATTTATTTCCTCTAGGGGACAGATTCTGAGAGGAAGTTTATGTTTATCATATTAAATGCACCTAACCTTCTATTGACAATAGTTATATTCATTTGGGTTTCTTAATCTTGTTACTTAGGTTTAACTGCCTAACCACTAGTTAGGGATTGGCAGTATGTGGGGAACACTATCCCTTGCTGTCTCTCCTAATCTTGGATTCAATTAAATTGACTGGTTTAAAACTCTGTTATCCATTTCATGGACATGGAACATATTTCAGCCCTAATCCTGGCATTGGAATACATTTGCAATAATTAATTGTACTAACTATTATGTACTTAGGGTTAGAGCCTCTTGAATGTAATTAGCAGATTTATGCAAAATAGTCTGGCCCTTCATAATTCAAGGATCTTTAATTTCACCAGTGGAAATACTCTCCACTAATGAAGTTCACAAGGAGGTCTTTGTAAGTTGCTGTGGTTTAAAATAAGAGCAACAATCACAACTAAAACAACAAACAAATGTGCTCAGCTGGCAGTCAAGCTACTAGTGATGAATCTTTCTAAACTTAGCTACACAGATCATAAGAGCAGTGATTTAGAGTTAGAAGGGATCATAAAAGTCAATGAGACATGGTTTCATTTAACAGATGATAAAAACTAAGACACTGAGTGGTTAAATGACTTGCTCAAAGTCACACAATTAATAAATATTTGGGACAAGATTGGAGAAGCAGGGTAGTGGTTTCCAAAGATTAAAATTCCACTAAAATTTCAGGGTCACCCTGTATAGTGTTTTCCATTCACAGTATTTTTTTCAGTTATCTTATTTGAACCTTACAAAAACTCTGTGAAGCATTGTAGCTATTATTCCAGTTTACAGATGAGGAAATTGAGATCCAGTTACTTGCCCAAGCTTATAGCCAAGAAAATAGGACTTGACTATCATCTTATCTCAAATCTAGCAGTCTTTCATTATGCTACACTGCCTCTGATAATTGAAACCTACTAAATTACCACACATGAATCTCTTCTATAACTTAATCAACTTTGATTTCATTCTTCTTTCTCATAGATCCTAGTCTTCATAGGATCATGGGTTTTGAACTGAAAAAGAGATCAATGAGTTTAACCTACTAATTTTAGATTAAGAATTTAGGATCAGAGGAAGTACAGTGACTGGCCTCAAATCATATAGGCTACTATTCTTAAGTAGTTAGGAGGTAAATGGTGCAGTAGATAGAAAACTGGGCCTGGAATAAGGAAATTTGACCTCAGACACTAATTATTTGTGTGACCCTGGGTAAGTCACTTAACACTATTTGTCTATTTTCTCATCTATGAAGAATTGGAAACAACTGAAATGATTCAACAGTAATAAAATCTAAATAGTGAAATTGGTCATGATTTTGAACCACTACTGATCTGTTTTGATTTGTTGTTTTTAAGTAGTATTTCATGAATTATAGCTACACATTATCAGAAGATTATTGTTTTTTAAAAAAAGGGTCTTTGTTTTTTTATTTGAGTTTGGAGTTTTACAATTTTTCTTCCAATCTTACTTCCCTCCCTCAACCCCCACAGAAAGCAATCTGTCAGTCTTTTATTTTGTTTCCAAGTTGTACATTGATCCAAATTGAGTGTGATGAGAGAGAAATCACACCCTTAAGGAAGAAACAAAAAGTATAAGAGATAACAAGATCAAACAATAAGATATCATTTTTTTTCTAAATTAAATGGAATAGTCCTTGAAATTTGTTCAAACTCCACGGCTCTTTATCTGGATACAGATGGTATTCTCCATTGCAGACGGCCCAAAATTGTCCCTGGTTGTTGCACTGATGGAATGCGCAAGTCCATCAAGGTTGAACATCACCCCCATGTTGCTGATAGGGTGTACAGTGTTTTTCTGGTTCTGCTCATCTCACTCAGCATCAGTTCATGCAAATCCCTCCAGGCTTCCATGAATTCCCATCCCTCCTGGTTTCTGATAGAACAATAGTGTTCCATGACATACCTATACCACAGTTTGCTAAGCCATTACCCAATTGAAGGACATTTACTTAATTGTCAATTCTTTGCCACCACAAACAGGGATGCTATGAATATTTTTGTACAAGTGGTGTTTTTACCTTTTTTCATCATCTCTTCAGGGTATATACCCAGTGGTGGTATTGCTGGATCAAAGGGTATGCCCATTTTTGTTGCCCTTTGGATGTAGTTCCAAATTTCTCTCCAGAAAGGTTGGGTGAGTTCACAGCTCCACCAACAGTGTAATAGTGTCCCAGATTTCCCACAACCCTTCCAACAATGATCATTATCCTTTCTGGTCATATTGGCTAGTCTGGGAGGTGTGAGGTGGTACCTCAGGGATGCTTTGATTTGCATTTCTCTAATAATTAATGATTTAGAGCAATTTTTCATATGGCTATGGATTGCTTTGATCTCCTCATCTGTAAATTGCCTAACAAAGGGTTATTTTTAAAAGAGAAAAGAGAGGGAAAAATCAGTAAAACCAATTAATCCATTGAAAAAATTCTGACTATATACAATATTTCACACCCATGGAAGACCCATCATCTCTGCAAAAGAGTTGGGAGAAGTATCTTCTCATATCTCTTCTTTGGGGCCTGGATTATTCTTTGTAATTTTTTCATATTGCATATGACTTTTATTGCATTGTGATCTTGGAAAGATGTATTCACTATTTCTGCCTTTCTTCAGTTGATCATTAGGTTTTTATATCCTAGTACATGGTCAATTTTTTTTATAAGTTCCATGTACTGCAGAGAAAAAGGTATATTCTTTTCTATCCCTATTCAATTTCCTCCATAAGTCTACCATATCTAGTTTTTCTAACAATTTATTTACCTCCTTAACTTCTTTCTTGTTTATTTTATGATTCGATGTATCTAGATCTGAGAACCAGAGGTTGAGGTCTCCCACTAGTAGAGTTTTGCTGTCTATGTCTTCCTGCAGTTCTTTCAGCTTCTCCTCTAAGAATTTGGATGCTATCCCATTGGGTACATATATATTCAGTATTGAGATAACTTTATTGTCTAAGGTACCTTTTAGGAGGATAAAGTTTCCTTCCTTATCTCTTTTAATGCTATCTATTTTTGCAGCTGCTTTGTCTGAGATAAGGATTGCTACCCTTGCTTTTTTCACTTCAGCTGAAGCAAAATATATTTTGCTCCAACCTTTTACCTTTACTCTATATATGTATCTCTCTGCTTCAAATGAGTTTCTTGTAAGCAACATATTGTAGGATTTTGGTTTTTAATCCGCTCTGCTATTTGCTTATGTTTTAAGGGAGGCTTTATCCCATCCACATTCAAAGTTATGATTACTAATTCTTTATTGATTTCCATGCTATATTCCCTCTGTTTGCCTTTTCCCCCCTTCCCCCCTTATCCGTATTCCCCAGTATTTTGTTTCTGAATATCACCCCCTTCAGTGTGTTTGCCCTCCTATATCACCCCTCACCTTTCTTTCCCTTTTCCCTTTTTCCATTTTCCCTTCCCTTCTTTTTATTAGTTCCACTTTCCCCCCACTCCACCTCCCTTTCTTTGTCCCCCTCCCATTTTCCCCTTTTAATACTTGAAAGGTTAGATTTTTTTAAGTTAACTAAGTATGTGTAAATTGACTTTAAGCCAAGTCTGATGAGAAGAAGATCCAGATGTTTCTCATCTCCCCCCTTCTTCCCTTCTATTACCATAGGTATTTTGTACCTCTTAGTGTAATGAGATTTACCCCATTCAATCCCCTCTCTCCTCCCATCTCCTTGAAGGGTCTTTGTTTTAAGGAGAAATGAGAACATTTAAAGGATTACACAGTTTTCAAAGGAAATTCAACCCATTCTCCTACTTAGTTCTAGGACCAAATCAGTATCCATTTTCTGTCTAAGATAAATATACTGTGGGTGTACATCCATACAACTGTATATTGTTATTTGGATAATAGACATTCTCCAACCAATTTGATTTTTCATTTGTAGATAATTTGCATTTAGGAGCATTGCAGATAGGTTTGCAATGTTTTGAGATAGTATATCAGTATAATAGAAGAGGGAGGATCTCATTAATTTGGACACTATTCTGTATCTTTCCTATAGTAGCAAGCACTTTTGGTGGGGCTATTTTTTTCTCCTTTATTCCTCACTTGTTATTAATAACCAAAGTTATTCAAGAAAGATCATCTCTATTGCTATTTATTTCATTAAGTCTCATATGATTTTGATATGTGCATGGGAGATATTGAATAGAGAGCCATTAGATAACTTTTTGCTCTTATGAGCCAAATGCAAACTGACAGTTAAACAATAAGCACAGTGGAATCTTGTATTCTCTGTGCTTTTCAGTCAAATATGTAACTGTAAAAATCTGATCTGTTGGGAACATAATGTTCAAAAATCTGAATTTGTAAAGTGAGTAAATGATGGAGTGACCTATTAACATTGCAAAAGGGTTGCAAAAATTTTGTGAAAAGACCTCATCATCAGATACCTATAAGTAGCTCTCTTCCATACTTTAAAATACGAACGTCATTAACAAAAATTTTATTCACAGACAACTTTTCAAGAATTTATGTCTAATATGATTCAAGAAAAAGATATACAGACTATTTTAGAGAAGGATACATAAGTGATTGGAATAAAAGTTTGATAAAAGATAAAATCCTAGGCAAAGGACAACTATGGCACAAGTAAAAATAAAATGATTTGTTCAAACTATCATGGAAGACAATTGAGGGGTACACCTCCTTTTTCCTGCATTATGGTACCTAAATCTTGGGCTCTTAATGTCAGACCCTGAGTTCCTGATGAAACCAGGCTAGAAACTAAAAGTTTTTTTTCTATTTTTTTCCTGATCCCTTTATTTCTATAACTAGCATTAAGGTTAATGAACTAGAGCCAAACCACTCTCCTCCCTCCCAAGAAGTTTGTGATTGAGGGCAGAGACTTCCTTTGAAAGACAATTCAATTAGTTCAAACCATCTACATTTTACTGTTAAATAGACTTCCTTCCCTTTTACCCTATTCTTTTTAAAAATAAGTTCTTTTTCAATCAGAAAAAAATCCTCCTCTCTCTATACCCCAATTGAGAGAGAAAAACAAACCCCACATTACAAACATGTATGGTCAAGTAAAACAAATTTCCACATTGTCAGTTAAAAAAATAATAATGCTTCATTTGTTCTCTGGCTTTTTCATCTCTCTGTCAGGAGATGAATGGTATGTTTCATCACAATTTTTTCTGGAATTGTGGTTAGTCATTATGCTTATCAGAGTTCCTAAGTCTTATAAAGTTGTCTTTATAATTTTCTATTAAGAATTGTTATACTAGTTTGGTTTATTTCACTCTGCATTAATTAGTCCATACAAATCTTCCTAGGTTTCTTTTGAGAGAATTGAATGAATCAAACTAACTCCATCTTGTAACTTAATTTTGAATTTAGCTCAAATTCCTTTTCTATTCACTTATAAGTCTGGTCCAATTTCTTTCGTGTGAAAAATCTTTATTCAGTTATGAGAATTGTGAGAAAAATTTTATTTAATTGTTTGAACCTAGCTCTGAATGACTGAGAAACTGGACCACCTCTATCTATTGCTGAGAGACCCTTAATTAGGACAGTGGCTATGTTAACCAGAAACCCAGGCAGATTTAAAAATGGATACATGGAGCTTTCTCACAATTATTCATCTCAAGTAACTCATATATAGCTTATCTGAAAACTGATCCCCCCTCCAATACTAGTCAATAAATTATCATCTCCATATTCCTTTGATTGAATTCAGATATTTGAGGGAATGAGACACTTCTTTTTCCAATTTTTGGAAATTGCATCTTTTCACTTTATCTGAATTCCAACTTTGAAAGCCTCTAATCTTTCTTCTCATTAGAAATCAGAGTGACTATTCTTGTGACCTGTTTAATAATTTGTATATGGTTTTCTTATAATGTATAAAAATCTGTCTCACCCAGTATTTGGGGGCCATTGCCAAACTGAGGAAGGCTTGGTCCCAACTTGCTATGTAATTGGCATACATTACTTAATAAATTGGTATTCTTGGAAACTTAGACCTTTGTTTCCTAATTTCCTTCATCATTTCTTTACATCACAATAGTATTCCATCACTTTCATATACCATAACTTGTTTAGCCATTACCTAGTTGAGGAACACCATCCCTTGCCCTTTCCAATTTCCAGTTCTTTACCACCACTAAAAGAGGAATAAATATTTTTGCACATCCTTAGAGTTTTTGACCTAGTACTATTCTACCCTTAATGTAGACTTTCATTAATTTCCTCTTCTCTCTTCTTCTCTCTTCTTCTTTTCCTTGTAGTCTATACTCAAATGTATGCACACACACAAATATATATATATATATATATATATATATATATATATATATACTTCCTGTTTTTAAAGCAATTAAATTGAAAGCAAGGTACAAAGGTTGTCTGCTTTCCCTACCTTTGTTAAACTTGTACATCTATATTATGTGAGAGAATTTTCCTTAATATTTTTCCCTTTTTGCTCCTTAGTGTATTTTTCCTCTCCTTTTCCATTCTTTTCTTAAGATCATCAAGGCATAACAAAACCACTCCCAGGCTTTCTTTCTAATTAGACTCTCTTGGTTGCCATTAAAGAAGATAGAATTCAGAGGAGCACCTATATTATCTCCTCAAATTAGAATATATGGCATTAATCTTTAATCTCTTATGGTTATAAATTCATGTTTACATTTTTGTATCCTTAATGACTCTTGTGTTAGCACTTCAAAATTTTTTCTTAACTCTGATCTTTTCACCAGGAATGCTGAGAAGTCCTCTATTTCATTGAGGGTTCATCCCCCCCTCCAACCATAGAACTATATTCATAGAACTATTTTTTGGGTAAGAAATTCTTATATTGTATTACAGTATTATTTACATATCTTTTACTGTCAGAGAAAAGTCTCAGTTCTAGCTGAATATGAAGTCTGAAGAGCAATAACTAGGGCAGAAATCCGAGACCAAAGGGAAGCTTGCATTTCTACCACTTTGAACTAGCCAAACTTTCCATCTGACTGATAGTAGCTGAATCTAGCAGCAGTTTATTGAAATTCCAAAGAGGGTAAGCCTACTTGCATGCTGCTCAGAGCCAAGCCCAAGTCAGGAACTTGCAGAGTTCAGACCAGGGAGGCAGTAATGAGACCTTGCCCTAGATCAGACTTTGGGAGTCAGTCACTCAATATACATTTATTAAACACCTACAATCTGCCAGGTACTGGGGTAAATGTTAGTCATTGGAAGCTTGTAGGTTCCCAGACCCTGTGATCCTGGAATAATGTAGCACTGAATATTCCAAGAAAGCAGCAGGATCAGTATAGATATTTCATCTAGAAGTTCACAGAGCTTGACTTTAACATTAGTTTTGAACCCAGAAAGAATACTGGAAGAATGAGTAAACAAGAAAAGAATCTCACTATAAAAAGTTTTTATGGTGAAAAGGATGCTTAAGTCACAAAGCAAGAAGAGAATGAATCCAAAATATCTGCAAGCAAATCCTTAAGGAAGAATACAGCCTGGACAAAAGTTGAACTAGAATTCCATGGGGAAATGAGACAAGAGTTTTTAAAAGAAATTTAAAATGTTTTTATAAATAAAAAACTAGAGGGGAAATAGAAAAGAAATGAGAACTTTGCAAGAAAAAATTGAAAAGGCAATTAACAGCTTGGCAGAAGAGGTAAAACTTTGCCCAAGCAAAAAACTCCTTGAAAATTAGAAAGGAAGTAAATAGAAACTAATCACTCCACAAGACCATAAGAAATATTAAAATGTAACTGCACTCTGGAATTCCACCCTTAAATTCAGGTCCTTTCCCACTTTAGCCTGTCCTGGGGTCTATGACCCAGAACTGAATAAGGAATGACAGAACTTTCAGGTGGTACCTGTTTCTGTGTCCTACACCAATTTAAACTGAATTTGGTACAGCTTGACTAGGTGCATAACCTGCTCTTCTTTTGGAATGTTCCACACTAGGATTTTTGATGAATTTCCAGTGTTCCAAGACCTCTCAATCTTTCTCCCTGTACCAACCAAAGTTGAAAAGATGGTTACTGAGATTATTTTCCCTTGGATTTCTCAATCATGGTTTGGGCTTGTGTGTTTTCTAGATCTGTTTGATCTGTTTAAAGGAATTTTTTTTCAGAGTGGGGAGGGGAGTGAAGAGTTTGTTGTATAAAAATCTTAGAGGTTTTTTAACTTTCAACTGAAACTGTTCTTTCCAAAATCACCAAAGAGGTCTTATTTGCCAAATCAAATGACTTTTTGTTAATTCTTATTCTTCTGGCTCTCTCTGCTGCTTTTGACACTGTTGATTATTTTCTTTCCTGGACATTTTCTTCTCTCTAGGTTTTTGTGAGTTTTTTCTCTAGGTTCTCTTCCTAACTATGTGACTGCTCTTAATCAGTCTCCCTGTTCTTGTCCCTTTTTAAAACATAAAGCTCAGGATTCTTTTTATTACCTTAACTTTGTTTTTTTTTTTTGTTTTATGTTTTTTTTTGTTTTTCTTTGAAAATGAATATTGAGTAATTCAAGATCAATTAAAAAACATTTATCTTTATTACCTGCTATTTCTAGGTACTGGGCTATCAAATGTGCTTTGTAATTGCATATTTTGGTAATAAATTAAGTTAGTGAAATTTTAGATAATTTATTCAGTATATTTATGAAATGAAATGTTAAAAAATCAAAATACAGCTTCATGAGACTAAAATGAAATCCAATCAAATATACAAGTTAAAATTAACTTTTGTAATTTTAATTGTGATAAATAGCACTGTTCATCTTATAGGCTAAGAATCTAAAAATTATTAAAATTTTATGTTATGTTGACATGTTTCTCATTTCACATCATCTTCAGTCAAGTTCTGTACACTTGATATTCTCTCATTAATTGTTAGTAGTTTAGTCAGAAGCACCTGGAACACTGGTGGTGGAAGTTTACTGTAAAATTTGCAACAATTTCTGTAGTTACCCACAGACAGTAATGTCATTTGTCAAGTGATTGACATATTTTTTCTATTTACCTTGGGCTAATAACTCCTCATCAAGTTCTGTTTCTTCAAGGAAGAACTTCAGGATATTTTCAGCATCTTTAAGGTCAGGTATCTTTGGAATTCCAGCTCTCTCTGGCAAGCTAATATAATAATATTTACCTTAGAACACATTGAAGTTCTGGGTTCTCTAATTTTTGTGGTTGAAGCAAATGGAATAACTTATAAAAAGAGTCCCACACATACTGGTATCCATAGTATTATTATAGCTTACCATATTTCTGGTCGCTGCTCTTCATTGAGGTGGAAGCCAGCCATCATCTGGTGAAACCCAAGCCAAAGAATTAGTCTTACTCCTCTTCCATTTCCTTTCCTGGATCTCTATCTAAGTCATACTCACTAATCAGGGATATCTCCAAAGAATTTTTCTTGGGCACTCTTCCAGTCTGAACCTCTCTACTGAGCTCAAATCTTTTACCACCAAGTATCTTTGGATATCATGGATTGGATGAATATGGAAATCTCAAACTCAACATTTCTGAACATATCATCACCTCTCCCCCCAGCCCCTCTAATTCTTTGTTTTTAACTTTCCTGTTATTGTCAAGAGTATCACCATCATCCTAGGTACCCACTTTCACAAACTTAGTTTCAGTTTCAACTCCTCAGTTCCACCCACTATGCATATACAATCTATTGATGTCTTATTATTTCTCCTTTCATATCTCTTCTCTAATGTCTCCTTCTACAACCCTGGTGCAGGTTCTAATCACCTTTTGCTTGGATTATTACAATAGCCTCCTTGTTGTTCTGTCCATCTCAAGTCTCTCCCTAGTCTAGCGTCTATTCAGCTGCCAAAGTAGTTTTCCTGTAGCACAGGTCTTACTATGCCACCTCATTAAACCTCAGTGGCTTCCTATTCTCTCTAGTATCAAATAGAAAACTTTTTCTTCAATATTTAAAATCCTTTACAATCTGGACCCCGTTCTACTTTAACATTCTTTATATTCTTTATGGTACAGTAACACTGATCTTGCTGTTTCTCCATTGCTGGACTTGATG
Source organism: Macrotis lagotis (assembly GCF_037893015.1). Lineage (NCBI taxonomy): Eukaryota > Metazoa > Chordata > Mammalia > Peramelemorphia > Peramelidae > Macrotis > Macrotis lagotis. The sequence continues at coordinate 125,522,040 of NC_133659.1, forward strand.
TCTTTTCATGAGTCATGCCCAATTTCTAGAATTTTCTCCCTCTTCACTCCTGGCTCCCTGTAAGTCTCAATTCAAATTCTACCTTCTGCAAAATGTGTCATTGCAAGGTGCTCCCTTTTGGTACCATATTTTCCCCCAAATAAGCCTTGATATGATTTTTTCAGGGTGATTGTAATATAAACTACCCTCAAAATAAGCACCAGTTAAGGTCATCAACCAGACAGACACATTTGTCTGTTGAAATACATGACTGACATATTGACTTATAAAATAAGATTAATATATAATTAAAAATTAACAAATAATATTATTGACATTAATACTTAAAATAAAAATATAAATTATAATTAAGTATATTTAAACACCCAAGCAGGTACCTTTAGATGAGAGGTAAATGCATATATAAGCAGATGAACTTGAAACTCATTGCCAAATGACCAGAGCACAGACACAATGCAGGAATAATATACACACTGGATAATGAAAGGACATGGTTGTGTCTCATGTGAATCTTTACAATTCAACATATTGGTGTATTGTAATGAAGAAATAAAGAAAAATGTGAAATAAAGAAACATTTTCTGAATGTTCGTGCCTGCAATTTTTCTTCTCTTTTGAGTGGACTGTCATTCTTAACTGTCATCATTTTTGTTGCCACTCCTGTCTTGTAAATCTTCAGTTAACACTTGAATAGATTTAAAGGGAATAATATTTTTGCCTCCAGACAAGATCAGTGCAAAAAAGAGCTATTCCTTTAAGTACAAGAAAGAAATCATGGAGGATTCCTGGGGCAAGAATTTTCTGACTTTCTACAAACAGAAGAAGTTGGATCTCCTCATGGTTCAAAAATGGCAAGTTGAATAGTATAACTTCAGTCAACAGGTGGAAGAGGGAAATTCTAAGAAGTGCATGTATGGATCAGGTTGGCAACCATTATTTCCTGAGCTGGAAGACATCATCTACAAATGGATTGCTGAAAGAAGAGTAAAGATTTTGATTTTGTGTAGGGCCAATATTCAGGCATTTGCCCTTGCAATGGCACCCTAATTAGAAATGCCCCCAAAAGAATTCAAAGCATCAAAACACTGGGTGAATGGCTTCCTTCAGAAATATAAACTGTCTCTAAACTCTTCATAACCTGGCCCACTTCCATCTTTTCAGTCTTCTTACATCTTATTCCTCTTTTAATATTCTGTGATACAGTGGCCCTGGCTTCTTAGTTGTTCCTCACACAAGACACCTGTCTCTCCCCTCTATTCTGTGCCTTTTCAGTGACTGTACTCCATGTCTAGAACTGCTCTCCCTGCTCAACTCTTCCTCCTATCTTCCCCGGCTTCCTTCAAGTCACGGCTTCAATGGCACCTTCTTCAAGCAGCCTTTTCTACTGCTAATATCTTCTGAGATTATCTCCAGTTTATCCTGTCTATATTTTGTCTGAACTTAGCTATTTGCATTTCTTCTCGAAATATTGTAGGTTCCTTGAGAACTGCTCCTGTTTTTGTCTTTTTTTTTTTTGGTAACTCCCTATACTTAGCACAGTACCTTAAATATAGTAGGCACTTAATAATTCTTGACTTTGATTTGACCCACGTGCTAATATGGTCCACCTAAATATAGAACATCAGCAAAGTTCTACCACTTAAAGAATTGCAAAGAAAACATTTATAAACAATTTTGATCCTAATTTCAGAGAATAACTTATTGGCGGTTAGAATTGACTACTACTATCCTCTGTATTAGGCATTCTTAATTTGGAACCCAAAGGAGTTTGTGAAAGGATTACAGGTGATCTGTGAACTTGGATGAGAATAAATCATACCTATATTTTGATCAAAAATGTTTAATATTCATTTAAAAATTGAGTTCAAAATTATCTCCCTCCCCCCTCTCATTGAGCAGGTTAGCCGTCTGATATAGTTTATAAATGTATTTCCACAGTGTTTTTAATTGTAATTTAGCATTTTTTAAAATTATGAAGTGGTTAACAAATCACAATAAAATTAGGCTTCATCAAACTGGCAAAGGGTTTTTCTATGATTAGAAAGGTTAAGAACCTATGTCAGTGTAAATGGAATTGTTTATTGTTTTATTTTCACCTCTGAAACCAATTAAGTGGGTCTTCCCCTTTTTCTCCATTTTAAATCCAAAGTTAAGGCCCTATCTGGATCCAAACATCTCAGACAAACTGGGATGACAGATCAGACTCTTTATATATTTTCTTTGTTATCCAATTTTAAGGAAATAAGAACAATTCCAATGTCATATTTTTATTCTACCCAAAGATGCCAAAGGGTTTTTATCAGGAAACAGAGTTAATAGATAACCCCTGGTGGAGAGATAACTCTTCATGAATCAAGTTTCCTAAAACACCTGAAAAGGAAAAGACATAATTAATCCATTTTTAGAGATGAGACTGTGCAAAAAAAAGAAGCCAATAAGCCATAGTTGATACAACTGCCACATCACCAACTCCCATCTGAAATCAGATTTGTACATGAAATGGCAGGTAATGTGCATTTCTTTCCTTCCTGTCTCCAGGTATCTATTTAAAAAAAATCTTTCAACAAATCACTTTTTTGGATATTAAAATTTTTGTAACTTTGCCTTTCCCTTTTTCTCCTTTCCAGTGTGAATGTTGGACCACCGTATAATCATTCTTTGGAGTAGGCATTTGCCACTAAATATAGGAATTTAAAGGGGAAAGCAGAAATGGATCCTGTCTCCTTATTTTAAAATCCCTTAAACTCAAGAGAGCTCTTATTCCAACTTTTGTAGCCAATGTTTCTAATTTAATCTATCACTTATGAACACTATGACTTAAAACATGGCACTTAGCCTTTCAGTTAGCCTAAACAATTTCCCCATATTTAACAAGGGATTTAGACTAAAATGAATTTTTATGACATATTTTGTATCACCTTATTATGATAACACAGAGATAGATAAACTATAGTTTTCCCTCTTTTATAGATAGAAACACACCTAGGGTGAGGCAACTGGTCCTTTGCTTCAGAGTACCTACTCCTTGTGCAACATAGAAACAACTGATATTAGTTCTTCATTAGGGAAAGAAATTGTCAAAATAAAAGGTTAGCAACCAGCAGGCTTGTTGCCACATACCAACTGAGCTTTTCCATCAACAGTGTAAATGACTTCCATAGGAGCAGTACTGCAAGATCCCAGAGTATCTGTCTCCTTTTTCACCTCCCACCATAGCATGGTAGCCTAAAGTTCTAAATCAAATTTCCTCAGTTACAACTATGTGTAGTTATAGATGTTTCCTAGAGCAGAGGGCAAGAAAAACTAAAGATAATAGATTCCAGATAAATTTCTTAGGAGAAAAGAAGAACTTCCTAACAGAGAGGGACCATTATCAGACTATGGCAATTTGGGAAGTATCTTTTAATGGTGGGGAGAGGATTTTTAAAGATAAGATTGGTTCTCAGTGAGGTCCAGTTTGGAGGGATGAAGACAGATTAACTAATTTTGAGTCATCTTTTGCACTTTGTGATTCAGGGTCATGGTAGTGAACCTCTACCTGTCACTAAAATCCTGCAAAGTATCTTTGAGGAAGGCAAATGGGGTTATGTTCCAATGAGAGCCACTGGCTCTTGTACCACATTGGCATCTTGGCCTGAAAGCCAATGTGCAAAGTGCAAGGTGGAAGAAGTCTGTTTTTTATAACTTCCCTTACCCAGTACCACTCAGCAGGACCTCCCATTCTAGCCTCCATTGAAACCTGACTCTTGACCATCTCCCTGACACTTCTCCATTTCTATCTTTATTAATGGTCTGATGATGGAATAGTTTAATTTAGTGTCCATGAATGCCTTTACATCAAACTACTATTTTTGTATAATTTGTACTACACACTGTCATCTAATGTTGGGCATTTTAATTTGGCAAAGCTTTTTGAAATGCTGTTTGCATGAAAAATGCAATATAGAAGAAAATTGTTTTGTATTGATTTCTCTGGATCTAATTGGCCTCTGGGGTTCTATTAAATTTGGTCCTATCTGTTTTTCTAATATATATTTCCAAAAATCCATGAATTTTTTAATAATGTTTTATATTCACATAATGCTTTTTTTTGGCCAGACTATTAATGTGACATTCTCATTCTATAGAATCATGGTCATGGTGACAGTCACTTGGGACAAGTGAAATGTTTTTGTCCATGAAGAAGAGTTTAGCTTTTAGAATCTAGAAGACAATTGAGAAAAATGAGCTAAAATTTTCTTCAATTGTTCAGACTCTTGTGGACAATGTCAATATGCTCCAGAAATAGTGATTCTATTGAGATTGTATTGACACAGTAACCACACAACTGGTTTATTCAGCCAGTTCAAAGGAAAATTCAATTTAGATTCCTGTCCTATAGATTAAAGAACTAGTTAATTGAATTTTTTAGGCTCCTAGCAGTTTGGATAGGGTTAGAGGTACGCTTTAATTGAGAGTTAAAGTAGTTGAAAGAGGATGAAGAGTATATTACAGTGTTTCTATCTCTCCCTTTCAAATCTCAAGTGTGTTGAGGTCATAGAAATTGTGTTTTAAGAATGTTTAGTTATTATCTAGTTAAATGCTCTCTTTTTTGAGAAAACTGGAGTCTAGAGAGCAGAAACCACTTTTTAAAAAATTGTTTAATTTTTATTTTCTCAATTTACCTAGCCTACTTAAATTCTTAAAATGCACTAATTTATTTCCATCTTTTTAATTTTCTTTGTATCTACTTTCTTTTTGACCTCTCCAACAACCTTAGAAGGTAAATGTTCCAGGTATGATTATTTCCATTTTTCCATTTATAGGTGAGGATTTTAAGGGTAAGGTAGGTCATGTGAATTACCCCTGGCAAATGCCAGAGATGAAATTCAAACTTAAACCTTCAAGTCTTGATCATTTTACAGGTGAGAAAACTGATTACCATTGTGGTTAAATGCTCTGGTCATGATTACATAGGCAGTAAGGATTAGGTTCTCTCCTAATTTTAAATCCAATACTTTTCCTTACATTACACAGAAATCATCTACCATTCAATGTACACAGATAATGCTAAAGGAGTCAAGATCTTGTGGAGACTTGGCATCTAATTCCCTTATTTTGTGGGACTCAGCTCCTTTTCCCCCAGCATGCTGCCTTGTATAAGGATGAGGTTATGGAGGTACAGATGGCAAGAGTTATTTGGGACTGCTTGACTGTGGGTTATTAGCCAGCATGCTCCCCATCGTAACTCTAGACTGGACTTCAAGGTTCTTTGCAATTTGACCCAAATTGATTTGCTCAACTTTCTTATCTTTTGTTAACCTATTCCCTGACATGAATCCTCTATTACTGTCAGTCTGGTCTACTCACTCTTCTCTGGTTCTTCTTCCATCCCCTAATTCCACTACAATTTCACATTCTTCTACTTTTTCTCCATTAGTATAGACTCATTTTCATTTATTTCAATAATGCCTACTTCTAAAGGCATAGTTTGGACTTTGCTTGTTCTAGGAAACTGTCCTGGTTAAACTATTTCTCCTTATGAATTTATTATCTATACTTAGAAATAAAGACAAATTAATCTGTGTTCATTATTCAGATCTTGGGGGACCACTATTCTGAAGGACTAATCTCTTTCTCAAGGATTTTAGCAGCAGGATCACTATTTTCCTCTTCTCCCATCTCCTGACCTTATAGTAGTAAACTTTTAAATGCATGTTGGTAATTTCTCAAAATCCCTATCTTCCCAATTCTTCAGTTTCCTTAAATCCCAATACATTATTTCACAACACCTCAGCCACTGAGAGGGATGATCATATCCTATGTCTTACCAGTACCCATGTATTATTCTACTTCCCTAGTCAAAAATCACTCTCATTTTTCTGGCTGATAATAATTTCTCTTATTCTGTTTTTCTTTGTGTGAGGGTTTGTTGAGCCCTTTTCAGGACTGCTCATCCACTTTTGGTGTCCATCTGTCATCCAACTTTTGTCTGTGGCTTCAAGGGACTGTAGAATATTTAATTTGACAGATGGGTAAAACTAGGTTGCAGGCAACCAAATTTGCCTCAGTTTCATCAGTGGGTTAGGAAGATGTCTATCGCAGGCAGGTGAAGACTTCACCTGGCAGAATGGGGAGATGAGAATGATTAGTTCCAATGTCCATGAAAGCAACTGAAGCATGTGCTGTGAAGCACTTAGAACTTGGTCAAACATCAAGGATGCCAATATCAACCCATGCATCCCCAGCCATCACCAGTCATTCTGACTTTTGTCCTACATTGGACGTTGATTACCCTAGAAGGGAGAATGTGACTAGTGATTTCATGCTGCCTTGTTTCATTTAAATCCAATTCATGAACAAGCCAAGACGTCACCCCCCGATATTAGTCTCTAAAAATAAATGATGAACAACAGCAACAATGCCCTATTTCTTCTCAATATATTATTTGTTCTGTTACATTTATTCCCTCTCCCCCTCATACTTTTTTCAGTCACCTTTTCTTTCTTCTCTTTCCAATTTTAACCTATAGTTAGTCATTTTGAATACAATGCCATCAACTCTCATATCTTTCAACCTCTCTCCTATTTCCAAACAGATCATTCTTTGTCAAGTTCCAGCCTTTGATTACTTCAACCACCTGTCTTCTATGTATATCATGTTGAATAAGTTTGGGGAAAGTCATTCAACAAAGCTGCCTGGAAACACTATCATATCACTTTGCTATCCAAGTTTCCCTGGCTCCTTACTGCATTGACAAGATTTTTTTTATTGCTGGTTTTCTTTCTTTCCCATCCTCCATAAAAAAGTATTCTAAACTGTTTCTTCTGTCTTCAAATCATCCAAAATTTTACTCCAACATTTCTCTTCATTGAGTACTTCACTTTTTACTTTACTGAGAAAACTGAAGCCATTAATTGTGAACTACCTCTTTTCCATCTCAAAATTCCATGACTCTTTTCCCCCATTCACTGATCGTGAGGTGTCCCTTGCTAAGATCAAGTCCTCCACATGATCTCATCTCCTTCTGTCTTCACCAGCAGATTGTTCACTCAATCATTCCTTTTCTCTAATTTTCAGTCTCTATTTATCTACAGATTCCATTCCTATTGCCTTTAAATATACTTATCCCTCCCATCCTTAAAAGACATTCATCAGATAATACTATTTCCTCAAGCTATCCAATGTTTCCTCTCTCGGCTAAGTTTCTTGGAAAAGTCATAGTACTCACTTGCCATTTCTTTTTCTTTTATGCATTCCTCATTTCTTTGTAATGTTTTCTGATCTTATCTTTCAAATGAACTTGTTCTCTCCAAAGATACCAATGATCTTTTAATTGCATAAGATTATCTTTACCTTATTTGGGTCTCTCTGTCATATTTGACACTGATGATCACCCTCTCCTTCTAAATACTTTCTTTTTTCTGTGATTTTATGACATTACTCCCAGTTCTCTTACTAATCACTTAACTTCCCCTTTTAAATCTCATTCAGTTTCTTATAATTTGTATTATACCCCTTAACTATGATTATTTACCAAGACTTTGTCCTTCATGTCTATATACTCTCCTGGTGATCTTATCTAGTTCCAAAGGTTTTAATTATCACCTCCATGAACATCTTCATAACAATTCTCACATCCAGTTCCCTCTTTTCCCTCAAATAGCTACTACCTTGGTTCAGACCTTCACCTTACTGCCCTTAGATTATAGCTAATCTTAATGTGCTTCAAGAATCTGCTTCAAGAATCTCTCTAAAAAGGAAAGAAATAAGCATTTGCAGCTTTTATATAAGCACCTTACAAATATCTCATTTTATCCTCACAATAAATTTGTGAGGTAGGTGCTGTAAATGCTTAAGGTTAAATTTGCACTCAGGTCTTCTGAAGTCCAGTACTCAGTACCTAACTACTTCTACACAGCTGCCAAAATGATTTTTCTTAAGAACAGATCTGACCACATCCTTCTTTTACTAAATAAACTCCAGCCTCTAGGGTCAAATATAAAATCTTCTATTTAGATTTGAAAAACACTTCACAACCTGTCCCTGGCCTCTTTCAGCTTTGGGCCATTTAACCAAATTGGAGCCTTCTCTTTGTTCCTCATCCATGGCTTCTGCCTGCTGTTTGTACTAGCTGTCCCCTCACACATGGGATGCAATCCCTCTTCTCTTTAACCTCATAAATTCCTTTCTTTTTCTTTCAAGATATAATTTTAGTACTATCTTCTGTCCTTTAAGTACCAGTTCCTTTCACCACAATTGCTTTGTATTTAACTTCCTTAAATTTATTTGCATTGGTTCTCTGAATTTTTATTCTGTATTGACTTATATAGATATTTGTGCTCTCTCCTGAGGGAATATAAACCCTTGAGAAAAGGGACTGTTTCATTCTTTGCATTCATATACTCAGTCTAGCTGAGGCCTGCTATGTTAGATTAGGCTATTAATAAATGTTTTAATTGCTTGTTTATTTAGAGAAATTGAGGATGTTTTAATTAGATAGAATTGGAAATTGTGGGGATACCCCTCAATTGGGGAATGACTGAACTCCTACAGCATCCAGAACATCATCAGAAGTTTTGTTTCCTATCAGAGCAGGCCATGGGGTGAGACAGTTATGGGAAAGGTAGAGTGAAGGATGTTTTTGCACAGCATTCCCCTCACTATAAGAAAAACAATGTGCAAGTCATACCATCATATAGATGATGTCATAGTCCTCTTTGATCATGAAGGGAAATTACTACTACTAGCACTACAATCACAGTGGTACTTTTTCTAGAAGATCTCGATACCTTGATGTCTTTTGGGATACCTAATTGTTCTTGGTGGACTATTAACATCTATTTAATTTGTTTAAGCACTAAACTGTAGCTCTGATTTATAAAACTTCAGTTTTAAAGCCTTTATCATTTTATTTTACTTTTCAACAGCAAAACTGTTTTAAATGTGAGTTAGCAGGCATCTTCACTCATAGTTTGGGATTTTCCTATAATAAGTCTGGAAAAACTCATTGACATTGATAGTAGAGCCATTAGTTCAATTTTACACTTACCAGTTTCAGCCAGTTCTGTAAGACTTTTGGTGTTATGCTTTGGGGTATAAAAATCAAATATCATCACTTACCTATCAACATCTGTAGGTTCAGATTCATGCATGCCTACTATTTATTCTTACTAAGGTAAGAAGTATGTGCATATATATATGAACAGATGTGAACATATGGATAAATGGTTGTTAGATAAATCTATAGATTTATAATTAATAGATCCATATATAGCTATTTTTATCAATTTATAAATATATTAACTTAGCTATTGATCTAGCATTTATACATCTATTTATCAGGATCTCTCTCTCTCTCTCTCTCTCTCTCTCTCTCTCTCTCTCTCTCTCTCTCTTTCCATTTATGTTACCTTGACTTTGACTTGACTTTATGTCCTCACTTTTTCTTCTTCTGATCCTGTCATTGATAATTGAATTAATGATCTCTTGTTTGACATTAAACTCTGATGTCAGTGTGTTCCTTAAGTCTTTTCTTAATTATTTGGATTTCCAACCATCTACTTCTTCTGACCTCAGATATCTATATGAGCATTCTTATAACATTTCCTAGTTCTCCCTATAATGACCTGGGTGCCTAACTTCCATTCTTTAATAATAATAACTGACATTATGATTCTTCCATCACCCACAGACCTTGTAGGTGAACAAGAAAAAGGTAACTGCTTCACTTTTTATTGGGGAATTTCCAGCAATGTAATCAGTGAAAGAAGTCCTTCTTCTCCCTGAGAGGGGATGTTTCTACTTTCTAAATGGAGCATCTTGGGGCAAACAAAGTGTGAAGCTCCTTCTTAGACTTGTGCATGACTCATGTCACACCAAATTTATCCTATTTTCCTCTGAAAAAAATTATAGCCTAATACAACTTTTTGTGCATGTGAGCCTGTGATAAAAGTTCTAATCTTTTCAAAGCTTTAGAAATTTTAATGCAGTTTGGGAAAATCCCCTAACATCCTTGATTTTCCTGGTGTGCTCTCGCCAATGCAGAGGCTTATCTTGTAAAGGCAGTGGAAGCCAGAGTGACACTTTTCAGACCAATAAATGTAGAACATTCCCTCTCTGGTCCCTACAGCTTCCTTGCAGCATTTCAGAACAGCAGCCATGTGCTGAGAGAACATTATTGATTTGGAAGGTTGTTCCTTTGCTGTCCTTAGCCAATTCGTGTTTTATGCAATTTGTCAAGAGAGATTCAGTTTTCCAAGGATACCAAGAGAAAGAGGGGGAAAATAAGACATTTGAAGGGATCCTATTAGAAGGGAACTATATTTCATTGTAGATGACATCAAAGCTATAAGTAAGAATTTTTGTATCTGGGCCAAGAAGCACAAAATCTTACTAAGGCCATCATATAAAGAAGATTATCCTCAGTTGAATAGCAGTAACAGATGGAGAATATGGTTTAACAACATGTCTACCTACTGCTTTGGGGCCAATATGGAAAAATTAGAATGGGTCAGAGGAAGATCTCATTTTAGTTTGCTGTTCCATAGGTTAAAACCCCAGTAAAAAACCCAGTGGGTGGTATCCATTCCCCAGTTTAATCCTTAAATTCAAAGGGGAGACTTGCATTAAATTAAGAACACTATTTTATTAGTGCTTTCAGATTGGGTTGTTTATTAGGTGGTTATAAAGGTAGGGTAATAAGGAAAGTCATTTAACCATTCTTCCCCCACCACTTATTGGCAAGATGGTATAATGTTCCTGGACCTTCAGAACTTGAAGTTTCTAAATGATTTATGATGGCATACAATCAAATGTGGGACAGAGTACCTTTTGCATGGATGGTGGAAGAAACAGAAGGAGCAAAGTTTATCAAGTTAGTGTTCTTTAGTAACATATTTTTCCTGTAGCCTTTGGCCTATGATTTGGGGGCAGGGGTGATAGTGATAGGAAAAATATCAGGAAGAAAAGAAAGTATTAAAAATAAAAAAATAGAAAAGGGAACAAAAGGTTGCAAGAGTCAGGTAGTAAGTTTTCTTAGAAATGAGAGATTTGGGAAGGAAATGGGTGGATATGCAGGCTTTCACTTTTGGCTTCATTGCAGTGGAAAAGCAGGGGCGATGATCTACCATCCCTGAGAGTCTGCCTAGGTGCTTGGCCACTTGGATGTAGGATCAGGATGTTAATCTCGAAGGGACCTTAAAGGTCCTCTAATCTAACTCTCATTTTACAGATGAAGTTTAATGACTTGCCCAAGGTTAGCAAAGGGCAGAATGGGCATTTGAAACTGTATCCAACAATTTCCCCCACAAACCCAAACTTCTTTTCTCCAGGTAGCTTCATGTATGCTGTCTTATTCAGCTTGAGGCTTGTTTCATAAAGCTTTTACAGTTTTAGAATTCTGTCCTTTTAACATGTTAGAAAAAAGTTTCAAAATAGATTTAAAATTCCAATTTAACCTGCATCAAAGGAAATATAATGTCTAGAGACATCATGGGGATGTGAGGAAAGAGAATGCATAAAGAATCTCTATTGTCTGCATCAAATAGAGTTGTTTGCAGTGATAGATAATCATGTTAATATGTTAAGCAGGACAATGACAGACTGAAAAATTCCCAAAGGAAGGTGACCAAGATGATGGGAGACTGCAAAACTCTGTCATCCCAGCAGTTAGAACCAGACATGTATGGGTCTTAGGAAAGGTTTGAAAATTGACCTGTCTTACATTTGAAAATTGTGCCTTATTATATAAATTTCTACTTCTCAAGCTTCTGCTGGAGTTGGATTTCAGGTCTACAGGACTTGACTCATCACAAAATAAATACATGCATATTGTGAAGAATAGAATTTTCTGTCAGTGAAAAATGATGCATTTCTTAAAAGGTAGAATTAAAAAAAGTCTCTTGTCAAGGACAGCTGCCTACTTTACTTATGCCCTTCTTCCTGAATATAAAGAATGGGTGAAGAAAATAGGAATATTTAGAGAAGAGAAAACTTCTTGATGCCATAAGAGAAGCTTTCAAATATTTGTAGAAATTCCCCATGGCAGTGATGGATTTATTCTGTGGGGTTACCGATAGCAAGTAGTAATTAATTTTTTTTAGGCTTTTTTTTTTGCAAGGCAAATGGGGTTAAGTGGCTTGCCCAAGGCCGCACAGCTAGGTAATTATTAAGTGTCTGAGACCGGATTTGAACCCAGGTACTTCTGACTCCAAGGCCGGTGCTGTATCCATTATGCCACATAGCCGCCCCAGTAATTAAATTTTGGTAGCATATTATTTTTTTCCTTAGCCCTCACAGAGGAGAAAATAAAGGTCCTAAAACTCAAGAGTTTTGTTCAAGGTCACACAACTAGTATCAGAGCTAGGATTCAAAGGGCCATAAGTTCTTTCTCTATGATATTTTGTCTCAGGTAACAGAATAAGAACCACTGGTTGGAAATTAAGGGGAGTCAGATTTTGCTTCCTAAGGGATAATCATTTAACAATGAGGGGTGTCTAACAATGAAACAGACTTTCCTGTGAGGTACTGAGATCTGTTGTATCTAAACAAAAATTAAATGACTCTCTGAATTGATCATCTTAAATATCTTGTACTTATTTAACTATTTTTTTTTTGTTTTATCTATATGTGTTTTCTCCTGTAAGGAAACAAACTCAGCATCACTGACTTTCACTTCTGTCTGCTCCCCATTCTCCCCAAAGAGGACCAAGAACATAGCAGGTTTTTAATAAGTAATTTGTTAGTTCATTGTTTGATCTGTCAAAAATGATAAAGAAGTTAGGGATGTACTCAAACTGGAAATTCTACTAAGGGGTGGTCTTGGCATGGAGATGCTGACAATAGCTAATACTTATATGTTTCAAAGTACAAGATACTTTACAAATATTATACCATTTGATCCTTATCACAACTTTGTGTAATAAGTGTTATTATTATTATTCTTATTTTACAAATGAGGAAATTGAGACAGAGTAGGATTAAGGTCTTATTTAGCATTGCATAGTAATTCTCTGAGGAAAGATTTAAAATTGGGATATGTTGACTTCAAAAATACTACTTTATCTGCTGTGCTATCCATCCCTTCCCACCTCTGTAGGTTCACTTTTCAGGACTGGTGAGATCTAACTCTCATTTTTCTCTATAATTTGTTATCCCTCCCAAATTCTGTTTTTTTTTGCCATATCAAAGGGAAGAGGAAAGAATGAAACTTAATGGTTTACATGTCTTTGAGTCCTCCCCAGTCTTCTTTTCTTTGTATTCTCTTCTTCCCACTCCTACCCATTTTTTCATGAATTAAGAATAATTCAGTGGGCAATCAGTGGGAAGTCATACTGTGAGTTTCCAAGAACTATTGAATTTGGAGTAGCTTATCACTCTCAATCAGAATCCTGGAAAGCTCCATTGCTTGGTATAGCTTTTATAATACATTATTTTATTTTCATTATATATTAATATATTAATTTATTATCATATTATTTATTATTATATTATTACATTAATTATATCTTAATTATTTGCTTATTTGAAACCAAAGAACCTGAATTCAGATCCCAGATTTACCAGTTCCTAGTGATATTGGATATTAGATGAATCACTTAACTTCTGTGTTCCTCAGTTTCCTTATTTGTAAAATTAGACTGTTAGAACAAAGGACATTTTTAGTGTCCTCTAGACATATTTTATTCTATTATTCTATGAGTCAATGATTCTGACAAGTGCAAAATGAACTTCCTAGCAGCTTTATTTGTTTCTGTGAGAAACTGGTTCTATTATGCTGTCATGTGAAACTTTCAGATTTTGCCCTTCAATTCATTTTAGCTAGTGCAAAGGATAGCATGCTGGACCTGGAATCAAGAAGACCTGAGCTCAAATACTGCCTCAAATATTTGCTAGCTCTATAAGCTCTTCTATAAAATAAGGAAAATAATATTACCTATCTCACCAAATTTTTGTGAAGATAAAATGAAATATTTGGAAAGTGCTTTGAAAATTTTAGAGCCATAAAATATTAGTTGTTGTTATTATTATTATTATTATTATTATTATTATCTTTGCTACTGTTTATTTTTATTTTTTTATTTTGAGGGGGTTTTTTTGCAAGGCAAACGGGGTTAAGTGGCTTGCCCAAGGCCACACAGCTAGGTAATTATTAAGTGTCTGAGATGGGATTTTAACCCAGGTGCTCCTGTCTCCAGGGCTGGTGCTTTATCCACTATGCCATCTAGCTGCCCCACTACCGTTAATTTATTTGTAAATTATTCTATAACCATCTTAATTTCATGGGTAAATTCATTCTATTAATGCCTATGTTTATAATTCTTACGCTTTTCCCCTCAAATCCTGTTCTAATATTTTTTCTCCTTTTCCTCTCTTTTGCTTTAGAAGAAAAATGAAAAAAGAGAATGAAATTAACACAATATATCTTTAAGTTGGATGCTTACAATAATTTGATCCCCGTCTTCTAACTTTTCTCTTGACCCTATTACAAATTACCTTTTTTTCTTTCTGTAACTAAAATGTGTTTTGCTTAGGACTATCTCTGTTTCAGTTACACTCTTCTTGTCAAATTTTACTCATCATTCCTCTTCCCTAATCTATTCTTCCACTTAATTTATTATATTGCTCCCATTAAAGTGTTTTATAGTTATGTATGTATCATCTATCTACCTACCTATCTATCTATCTATCATCTATCCATCTATCTATATAATAATTTTCGAAGAAGACAGTAACATCAGGGAGATGATGCCATGACAAGCAGATGAGTTGAATTGGAGTGAGTTGGTGCTGTGTAAGCCACCAGCCTCACTTTCTCTTTCAGAGCCATCTGGGTCCAGTGGCCAGATGTGAATCAGTATGACTGGAGATGGCCCTGGATGCAAGGCAATCAGGATTAGGTAATTTGTCCAAGGTCACACAGTTAGTAATTGCCAGAGGTTGGATTTGAACTCCCATCCTCCTGATTCCAAGGCCAGTGCTCTATCCACTGTGCCTCTCTCTCTCTCTCTCTCTCTCTCTCTCTCTCTCTCTCTCTCTCTCTCTCTCATCTATCGATCTATTTATCTATCTATCATCTATCTTTAAACTTTTCTTTTCTTGGTTTCTATAAGAGTGAGATTCTTGTTCTTGTTATCCTCTGCCCCTCAATATTTGAATAATCTTCCATGGTACTTGCTGCTAAGAAATGGTAAATTTTTCTATCCTCTTCTCCTAGGTTCTTCTTATCTCTCTCTTTTAAAAATACTCAATTCTATACTTTGTACTTAGTTCCATCATTGACCCTTGGAGATGATAGGATTATAAAAGGACAATAGTTTCTCCTCCTTTTATGATGTAAAGACTTGATTATAGCCTAGCTCTTTTAAGTTGTTTAAACTTGCTAACCATCCTTAAGTTTCTACTAGCTTTCAAAGGCACTTTTCTACTTTTTTTTTCAGTAGAAATATTTGGAAGTAATTAATTTTCCCTTTTGTAACATTACACTCAGTTTTCAGGGTAGAATTTTATAGACTTATACTCAATTTCTCCTTAGACATGAGCAATTTTCCTTTGCTTTTTGAGACAACATATACCAATATTTTCTTTTTTTTTCCCTTATAGTTGATCCAGTTTGGGAGCAAAATATGTGTGCTGGGGCTCCCTTTAAGTGATATTAAGATCAAGTTCCTTAATATGTGCTCTTTCTCTTTATAACTACTTATATTTTCTTTAATCAGGGAGTTCTTAAAGTTGACAATTATGCTTGTGGTTGTGTTTTATATAAAGTTTATTTTTAAATGGTGACCTTTGGAATCTATCCTTTTGATTCAATTTTTCTGGGCAAATTTTATTTTGCCATTTCCTAAGCTATGGTAGTCAGATTTTTTTGTTTATTTGATTACACTCTTCTGGTGATTCTTAGATTATCTTCCCATGCTTTATTTTCCAGGTCAATTGTTTCTAATAGTAAAAATATCACACTTTTTAAAATTTTGAGCTATTGACATGGTTCTTAACCTGGGGTTCATGAAAAGATTTCAAGGGGTATATGAACCTGGATGGGGGGAAAAAGTTAAATCCTTATTTTCATTAACTGTTGCCTAAGATTTAGAGTTTTCTTCAATAATGAATTTAAATCAAGTCATCAAACAAACAAAAAAAATCCAAGATATTATTCTGAGATGTCCATCAGACTTCATTAGACAGCCAAAGGGGCCCATGACAGACAAAAAAAATCAAGCAACCTTGTTCAACTATTTCTTCTTTTAATTATTCTTTGAATTTTAGGTTCCATTTCTTCTATTTTTCCACATTATTCATGGCTTTACTAAAGTTTCTTAGATTCTATTCTAATTTATCTGTTATATTCTTTAGTATTTCCTTCAGTCCTTTTAGGATTTCAACCAATGGTAGAGTTCCTGTAGTTATTCCATTCTCTTTCTGGTGGCTTGGTTTTAGTTATTCTAGAGTTAATTTTATCCTGGAATTTCTTCAATGTACAAGGAGTTTTTCATTGCTTAATCATTTCCTCAGTTACTATTCATCTTCCCCTATTCTCTGAGGTCTTAACTCCTGAAATTCTTCCTTTTTAGAAGTTGAATCACTGTTGATTGTTGTTGAGGGCAGACTGTGCTAAATTGACTGATGCCCTTAGCAGTTGTCTGCCCCACCTGCATTATTTCCAAACTTGCTTTGATTCAGTAGCTAGTGGGGTAACTGCCAAACTAAACCATTAGTCTGAGTCTAGAAATGAGACACTGGGGGAGGGTGGATGTAATAGAAAGTAGAGAGGATGGCTCTTTGCTGCTTTTAAAAAATAATTTCGTGTGGACTTTAACTTGAGGAAATTTCTTTCTCCACTTTTTCATTTTTTCTTTGACTTGGTGGGGCACATTTCTTACTTTTATGGGGTTCATGGTGGAGTTTAGTCAAAACTATTTAGTCTTCATTACTGACATGTTCTAAGATATGGCATTTCCACAGGTATCAGTGAGTGCTTATTATCTCTATGGTTATTAGTACTGTTCATTGAGAACAAGAGGAATAAACCAAATCCCTTTTCAGAAGAGTTCTTTAAAATTTCTTTCCTTGTGATTTCCACATTTTATGAGTCATGATTTATGATTTATGTATCATGAAGTAGGAAGGAAGAAAAGAAATAAGCATTTATTAGTACCTACTGTATGTCAATGTGCTCAATGCTTTACAAATATTATCTCAGTGGAGAATTCTCACCATAACCTGGGGAGTGGGGGGAACGTGTTATTAGCTCCATTTTACAGTTCAGAAGGCTGAGGCTGATAGAGATCACATAGTTGTTGAGTGTCTGAGGCCAGTTTTGCACTCAGGTATTCCTGATTCAAGTACCCTACTTTATCTACTGTGATGGCTAGCTCCCCTTTAGCAACAGAAGCCATTAGAAAAGATAAGTATATTTCTCCCTATCCATTGTTATGCTGCTTTATCAATTTTCTATCTTTTTTTTAGGTTTTTGCAAGGCAAATGGGGTTAAGTGGCTTGCTCAAGGCCATACAGCTAGGTAATTATTAAATGTCTGAGGCTGGATTTGAACTTAGGTACTCCTGACTTCAGGGCTGGTGCTTTATCCACTGTACCAACTAGCCACCCCACATTTTCTATCTTTTAATTATGAAATTTGGCAAAGGTTTTTTATTAGGGCTTTTTAACCTTGTTAATGTCAAAGATCCCTAATGCAATCTGGTGAAGTCTGTGAAACTCTTCTCAGGATAACACTTTTAAATACAAAAAGTATATAGAATTATAATGAAAATAAATAATTTTGAAAAAATAATTTCCCATTTGAGTTACTGACCTTCTTATAATTTAAAGCCTCTAGTTCACAAAAAATATAAATTCTGTAGAAGGTTTTGACTGTTCATAGCCTTTCATTGCCAGTATGCTAATTCTTACTGGGGAATTCCTGTGACTCAGTGTTGCTGTTTATACTTTCTTTCTGTTAGTTTCCCTTAGGGGTAGGCTAGACAAGTTCAATGAATAGAGATCCCCCCCCCAAAAAAAAATAAAACAATCTTCTAATTCCTCTCCTTCCTTATCCTGCTCTAACAGATTCCATTTTCTTCCAAAATGCATCTGCCAAAGAACTGATGACTTTCTTTTTCTCTCTCATTCTTTCCCTTTCCTTACAATTTAGATTTCTGCTTAGAGGGTGAGGGAAGGCAAGAGTGAATGAACTGTATAGGCTCTGTAAATTCCTATGATTCCAAGTCACAGAAGTAACAAACCTGGATACAAACTGTTGGAACTGACTAATCCAGGTCTTCCCAACCTTACAATATACCTAAAGGAATCTTTAATGTAGGATCCATGAACTTAAAAAGTTTTTTGATAATTTCAATATAATTTGTTTCCTTTGTAATTTCTTTCATGCATTAAAAAAGACATTATTCAAAGAAGGGGTCCATAGGTTTCCTCAGCTGGCCCAAGATGTCTAGTCACAAAAAAAAAAAAATGAGGAAATCCTTCCTTAGAGTTAAAAAAATTCCAAGTTAGTCAGTGTCTATTAATGCCAGGAACTATTCTGGGATTTCTAAGAGGAAAGAAAAATACCACTTTTCAGGGTTGATGTTTATATTCATAATGAGACAGAAGAAGCACTTTAGACTATTAATGCTCCATAATACTTTCTTTTGTTTCTCCTAAGAAAGGTGGGTTTTAATAGCATTGATTTAAGTGTATAGAGGATAAATCTGAAGGACAAGAATATGAAAGCAACTTATCCAAGAACATCCAGGAAATTGTGTCAGTGGTCCTGGAATAATAATACATTATAAATAAAATAATTTCTCTCATAAAAGATAGATTTTTCTGCTCTTCTCCTTTTCTGTGTTTTTGTTGATAATAGGTAGATGAATATTTCTAATTCAGGGCCAAGCAGAGTTTGGTGAATCCTAGGGTGGATAAGTTTACTTTCTCCCCAGGACTGTGCTAGGTCACTTGAGGAATTAACATAGCTAAGATGGAAAAGTGAATTCATTTCTGCACAAAATGAAGCAATGGAGAGTTCATGTGATGTTGTGGAAAGGACACTTGGATTTGGATTCAGGGATAGGCCTCAGACACTTACTGTCTGTATGACCCTGGACAAGTCACTTTTCCCTGTTTGCCTCATTTCCTAATTTGTAAAATGAGCTGGTAAAGGAAATGGTCAACCTCTATCATATCTTTGCCAAGAAAACTCCAAATAGGGTCATGAAATATTAGACAAGGCTAAAATGATTGAACAACAACCATCAGCTGAATCAAATCACAACTTTGACACTCAATTTCTGTGTAACCTTGGATCAATGACCTCTTTAGCCTCCAGTTTCCTTTTCTGTAAAATGGAAGGATTAGATCATCAACCAAGTCCCTCATAATTTGAGATCCTATGAATATCTAATGGCAAGTCAAATAAGATAAACCATGAAGAATCATAAAAGCTTGACTGGACAATCATTTATTAAGTGCCTATTATATGCCACACACTATTCAATGTGCTGGTTATACAAACACAAAAAATGCATATAGACCATATCTTTGAGGATTCACTATTGCTTGACCAATCCATATCTGAACCACTACTATGACATAAATGAGAGATGGTTATCCAGTCACAAAATGCAAAGACTTTCAATTGAGGCAATCCATGATTTCCCAAGGCATACAACTGACTTTTGATTAACCCTGGTTATTTAGAACATTTTTTCTTAAATCACTTCTAAATCAGCCTTTCCACAACTTCCTCCTGTAACCCCTGGGGAGCCCCTTTCACATATGGACCCTGTTGAAGGGTTGCCCTGGTTTTGAAGTCAATTGTGGGCATGGGTCATCATCCATTCCAAACTGCTAATTGAGATTCTCCAGTTTTCTTTCTTTACTAGTCATGTTTCAAAGCAAAAGGCATTAAATTTAATCAATGTAGCAAACCAAGTTATGTTATAAGTGAAAAAACCTGGAGAGACAGAATTTCTGAGTAATAATTTATTAAACTAACTAATAATTAATAAATTGATGGTCAGTGCTTTCTCTGAGTAACCAAAGATTGCTAAAATATGGAGAACCTGAAAGCTTTAAATAATCCTTAAATTCCTTAATCCCCTTAAAAGGGAATTCCCTTGACAACTAAAAATCAACCCTGATTGGTAGATATTTAATGAGGAAGCTGGCTAGAAGTCTTCAACTCCTCCTGCTGAGAATGTGACTGGATCATGAGATTTAGCTGCCTCCAGCAATCTGTTCAGGGTAATTTAACTCTGTCCAGATCATCCTGGTGATTTTCTCATTCATGGGCTGGGTTACCCTACATGCTGGTGGAAGAGTACAAAGATAGGGACTCTTTTCCTGAGGACAAGAACTACTCTAGACTAGATTCTGTTTATACTCCAAGTAGAAGTAAGGTCTCCTAGTTGGGAGGGACATCATAGATTGTAGAGCCTGTTCTCTGAACATTAGACTTAATCTCAATCAGTCATATCCTTCAGAGACTAATCTTCCATAGAACCTGGGTCTCAATGAAAAAACAGAAGAGAAAAAAACTGGATCCTAATTTAATGATTCGTTATTAATATAATAAATAACAATACAATAGAAATAAAATAATTTTTCTCATAAAAGATAGATTTCTCTGCTCTTCTCCTCCTAGACACATAGGGGATTGCTGCTCCATACATTACCACACTTACCATACTACTTGGGGAGAGAGAGAAAGACTCAGATAACCCCAATGGGCCACAGGTATAGAAACCTTCATGGAGTCAGTTCACACTCTTGAATGATTACACCACTCATACAGATCACATGTAACCAACATGGGTCCCTTCTTTTAGACTCCAGACTTGATGATGTCATTTAGGAAACTTCTTTCTCCATTAAGCTGGGAGTCTTCTGCTCTTCCTGGAATATGACTTTTTTGCTGGGTGTTTCTACTAGGGTTCTGTTTTGTCTGTTGGGCACCTTCATAACTTCTACTGGTTTATGCTGCCATATGTTAGTCTTAGACTAGTGTGATAGATTTTGTAGGATTGTCTCAGGAGCCATGTTTCATTTTTGTGATTCTCCCTCTTTGTCAAGGCTTTAGCAGAATCTAGGTAAACCATAACCTGATATCTAGTTTAATAAATCTCTGTGGTCTGATGACTTGAATTCAACCAAGGTCAGCTATGTTGCCCTATTATCATCTCCCTACTTATCATGTTAGCTATTTTCCTTCTGTTTATTCCAATCCAAAGATTGCAGTGAAAACAGAAGCAAAATCAGAACTGAGTTCTAACTCCATGATATCCTTTATTATCATGATTTCCCCTATTCTCCCAATACCACAAAAGTATTATTCAGTCTTGTAACCTTCTTTCTTCTCCAATAAGGTTACAGTATCATTCTATATTTGAGCCTCTCTTATTCTCTAGGCTACCTACCCCATTATTCCTTCGATCCTTTATCTTTATCTTTCTTCTCTACCATCGACCATCCTAAATTGAAGAACCTCTGATATTCTTGTATATATAATACTTTTGTGTAATTTTATTTTCATCCTCCAACACCTAATTTATTTTCATATGATCATAGATTTAGAGCCAGATGGAGATTATAGCCCCCTCATTTTCTAGAATAGGAAATTGAGGTTAAGTGGCTTGCTCACAGTCACACAGGCAAATCATTTAACCTTTTTAAAAAATTTAAGTTAGTGTTGGTGAGTTCTGTGGGTATCCATATTGATTTCTTTAGTCAACTCCCCCCTTTTCTTCCTCATTAGAACTGTCTCTCTTTGTGTCTGAAATTTTAGGTTTGAGAGTTTCTTGTCTTTCTTGGCCTAACTACTCTGTGGAGTGTTGGTCCATGATAATTTTATGATTTATTCAAAAGGAATAGCAAGTTGTACATAATAGATTTGTAGTTTCATGTACAATCATCTTTTTTAATCATACTATGCTATGGAAATGCTTGTTTTATTCCATAAATTTTAAGAAAAAGGAATTTTGGTCCATGGGACTCTTGCCTCTCCTCCCTCTGAATGTTTTATATGTCCTTTGGGTTGGCTCATTCTAACTTTGTTTTCTATGATATTTTGAATAATGTTTTAACTTTATGGCACAAAGATAAGTGAGTTTAAGCAGACCTTAGTAGTGCCTTCATATAAAAAAAACTCTTCTCCAAAATAACTCATGAATTTTATAGTCAAGGGACCCTATTAGGAATTTTGTTTTGAGCACATGGGACTTAAATTTAGGTGTCAAATTATTTGTTTTTTTTCCCCATTCTAACTTTGGCAAATACCAGCCAAAATAAATTATATGCATAGTAATAGAAAATGAAGGCCATTCATGAAACTGATAATCTTCCATTTTGTACAATTCACTCTTCTTTTAAAATAAATTCATTGTGAAACTTTCAAAGAGTGACAACTCATTTGTACCAACGAAAGATAATAGTAATAAGAGTGATGTTGAGAGAAGGGGTTGGTCAATTATGGGAGATCTATACACAGGGTTGATGACACAATCTTGTGATGATAAATATTTAAAAACCAGCTTTATGTAAAAATAAATAAATAAATATTAGAAGTACTTTTAAGTTATTAGTAACATTTTCCCATTACTCTCTTCAGTCTTGACCAGGGATTTCAAAACAGTGACCAGATAGCCAAATCTGTCTGACTTGTTTTTTGTTTTGTTTTCTTATTGGCTAGTGAGCATAAAATTACTTTTACATTTTAAAATAAAATGTATTTAAAATTGTATTTTGTATTTACAATTTACTAAATATAGTTAAAATATATTTGAAAATGTAAAGACCACTCTTAGTTCACATCCTTACAAATATCAGGCAGTTCAGGATGGAAGCCTGTTCAACCTGGCTCCAGAAAACCGCTGGATCACCCCTGCTCTGGGAGGCAAGGAAGTTTATCTAATAAAGCTGGATCATAGCTCTAGCTAGGTTTATTGAATGTGAGATTTGCTTTCTTCAGGGAGCATAACAGGTCACATTCCTGGGCAATTGATATCAGCTGCTCAATATAATCATCATTTCCCCCCACCCCCAGTCTCTATCATTATTTTACTAGTCATCTAAGTATAAGAACTGGATCTATGCTTATCCCATAGTTTCCACAGAACCATTAGTGAGCAGGGATGGAGTATGACTTTTAAATAATAACAGTGTTCTCAAATTCTCCTGACATTCTGTACATGGAACTCTTTCTACCATCACTGAACTATTCAGGCAAAGCAACACTTCTTTTCAAATCAAATTAACAATGTCTCACATCACTGTCTAAGTAGATTAGGAGGTTTTCCTTCTAGGCAGCCTTGTGTTATAAAATTTTGAACTTTATTTTGATTACTACCAATTTGGATAATACTTACCAGAGATAGGTAGGAGCTATTATAGTCAATAATGATTTCAGCATATACTACAAGCGTGTGATACTTGAAGAACTGGACAAAAACAAAGTGGACATTTGGTTGAGAGTTTAGAACTTTCACCAGAGGGCATGTCAAATGCATGAATGAACCTTGTTTCACCAAACCAAACTACTTTGCCTCTGTTGACTGCAGATGATTGGCAACCAAACCATATAATTAATGAAAGACTATGAGAAATGATACAAGCCCCAATGCATGGAAATGACCCCCCAAAACCTTAAATTCTAATCAACAGGCACAGAGACGATGGAAGAAATTAGAGCTATTCAATGGAGCACTATATTGGACTATGACTTATCTCATTCATGGAACTAGAAAGCTGTAGATGTTACCCAGAGTTAATTGCCATGAATGTATGATGACATTGGGCATATGGGTCAAGAAAGAGCACAGAATTGGAAAGATACAGATTTTACTTACTTAATATGGCTGCAGATGTCATCAAAAAGTGTGAAACATGATAGATGTGTATAAAGAAAAGCATTATCAACTTGTGCCATATATTTGGAAAATATAAGTACCAGAAAGTTTTTGGAACTTGTCTGTATTAGCTTCCTATCTTTGGAAAAAGATAGCAAAATGATGTTCTAGCTTAGTGGTGATTGACCATTTCACCAGGTATACCCAAGTATATGAAACCAGAAAAAAATCTGCTGTTGCCAAGGTATTCTTGAAAAAGAGTAGTTTTCATTAAATGTGTCCCTTTCCAGAATCTCCTCTGAATAAGGAAGGGAATTTGAGAGCAAACTACTCATGGAAGTGTTGGATTTGGCAGATATCAAAAAAGTCTAGAACTACTTCACAAGACCCATAGCTTAAATGTTTCAACTGCATCTTGCTGAATATGTGGGGAGCTATGAGAGTCCAGAAAAAATCTCAGTGGAGTCAACATGCCTCTTTTCTAGTACAAAACTGTGACAGAAACAAAATATGATATATATGGCTAGAGGTTGTTATTAAAACTAACAACAAAAAGAAAAAGTATAGCTGAGAAACTCTGGCAGACATGAGACTTCCAAGTTGGCTTGATGGATGAAAAGCTAAACCATACAAAGTTATTGAGAGACTAGGAAATCAGCCCATTTACAAAAAAAAGCCCCAGAGAATGAAATGTCTTACCCAGAATATTCACAGCCAACATTTTTTTGACCATAGGAGAGTTAGGTTTTTCAATGGTGGAGAAAAAGCATGAATATTCATGCTTGGAGAATATCGTACAAAAGAGACCATCTACCAGTGTATAAATATTAACTGGAGAAGATGGGGTACTGAAAACATTTCCTCCATGAAAGGATACTATAGGGTGGGAGAACTAAACCCAGAAGCAATTCCTTTCTTGCTCAGAACTTCTCTGCACATACTCCTAGGGGACATACACAATTCATGGAGACAAAACATATTGAAAGCCAACTTGCCCCTTATGCCAGCAGCAGAAGATTAAGATGTGGTTGCAGATAAAAAAGTCTCTGCTGATCCCGATGTTCACTTCATACAATCCATTGGTTCAGGTATGGGCACAGAGAGATCAGTCAGTAACAAAGGAACTCAACCCATCAGACCAGGCATTAGACTAACCTAGGATATTGCAAGTGAACCTGAAGAAGCGTATGTGTATCCAGGTGACATTCCTAGAGATTACCTTTATGAAGTTTGCTTTTCATGTAATTACACATATTTATTTATGCATATGTTAAGTACTTAATGTTTGAACATGCTTGTTTATAATTTTGCTGCCATATTTGTATTTAAAGTAATGCCTATGATTGCCATTCTTTTTTTTTGGCATACAATTATGCTTCTGGTTATTTTTTAATATAGATTTATTGAGAATATTATCATTACATTTAGCTACCTTTGTTTTGTTAGTCATGCTTTGATTTGTTTGTGAGAAATGACTATGAATTGGATGAATTCACACTATAAAATTAATATTCATGTTTGTATTGTTCTGTTGTTTCAGTTGTGACCCACTTTTTTGTGACCCCATTTGGGTTTTTTTTAGTCATAGCCATTTTCTTCTCCAGTTTGTTGTACAATTGAGATGAATAAGGTTAAGTGACTTGCTCAAGGACACATAGCTAATAAATGTCTGAGGCTGGACTTGAAATCACAAAGATGAGTCTTCCTGACTTCAGGCCTGCCACTCTATTCTACTGTGTCATTGTGCCATATAAAAAATTTGAGATTTCTGGGTAATTAATCATTTTATTAATCATGCTAGCAAATAATTAATAAAGGATCAGTGGAACTCTTAAATGCCAAAGACCCTCACAGAACTCAATCAATGCTTATATGTCCTCAGAAGAATGAGTATTCCTGTAAGTGGCAATCAACTTTGATTAGTTAGCAAGTAATTGAGAGAATGGATATTTTAATGAGAGTTGGGTTTATTCTGGATCTAGGGGATGTGACTCTGATCACAGTCTTGGTCAAACAGTCTTATCTATAATCACATCACCCCATTTAAGGTGATATCACCCTAATGACAAAAGGGAGAATCTACTTTTCCCCTGAGTAAAAAATGGTCCAGAATCCAAGAGTTCACCTAAACTTCTTTATCTTTTGAATAAATCTTTATTTTACCTCTCATTATCAACCCTGTACTTCAAAGGTTGTCTGAATAACCTATAAGGGCTGATTTCTGAATGAGTAAGTAGACAAGGGAAGAACCTTAGACCTAATTCAATAATTGGCTATTAATGTAAGATAAATAATCATTTTTCTCAGTCACTTGACTGATTCTCAGTCATGTACTCTTAATTAATTGTTGTATGCTATGGCTCTGTATGTCCATAAGCTATGCAACTTTTATGTCCTGCATACAATCCTTATGTATATTTTCACTGAAGTAATTGATAAGGTGATGATTTATTGTCAAATTTAGTGCATCTACCATAATTATATACTTGTTTTCAGTGATATCATAGGGTAGTTACTTGAAACACATTATTTTAAAGCACTGTTTGTGTTTATGCTGTATAGTAACAGGTTTCAAGCTTACTTCAGATGATTTTTACAAAAAGTTACAAAGTGTATCAGTCCAGAGAAGGAATGCAGTATCTCTACCAATAGGGATTAGGCAGTTTTTCTAAGGGATATTCATGTTATTCTGTGTTCTTGGAAAGAGAAATGACCCCGATTGGCTCAGGGAACAATAAGTCATGACCCTGTGTACCTGTGTGAATGAAGAGAGGATTTCTTCAATAGACTTCAATAGAGTTGGATGGGAGAGACAAATGGGGACTTTTAGAAAGTGGATTGCAAATGTCCCTGGACTCAGAAAAAAAGGGAAAGATCAACCCCCACCAAGTTCTCAACTTCTAGTCTTTGATACCTTAGAGACCACTACCTTCCGCTCCCTAAGAAAGGAGATTATTTTTTACTTATTTGAGCAGAGGAATTTCTATCTCACTCCCAAGCTGAAGAGCTCATTTACTCTAGTATATTCTATTGTCCTCCATATTCTAACTTCCTATTTCCTATTCACTTTGATAAAGCTATTTGTGATAGTCATTTGCATAAGCTACATTTGATTGAGAGAGAGTTAAGATGGTAATTTTAAGCCAAGTATTAACTTCTCCTTAGACCAATGAGGGAAAGTGACTTTTATCCTGAGCCCCAAGGTAGTATACCCCTAGACAATCAGCATCTGAGGTATGGTAGGAAGATAAAATTCTAACCCAATAGACCTCTTAGAGACAGGTAGGGTAAGGAGGAATTGCCTGGCCAGGTGGTCCCAGATTTTACTTGCTTCTCTCAGTAGGCTGTTAGTTTGGTCCTCTTCTCACTTGCCACAAAAATAGAAATAGAAATCTTCCCTGGAGATGGGATAAATCAGATTAGAGATTGTATTATATAGCCCAACCACACATTTATTATGTATTATATGAAATATATTAAAATTATCAACATTTATTGAGCATCTGCTCTATATTAGGTGTTTATTCTTTTTGTTCTCCTTATCCCCCCATTATCCCCATTTCTAGCTAGCTTTAATCCCTGAACTGTTGTGGTTCATGAGTTTGTGAGGCACAGGACCTTTCTCTAGCCTGGATTTTCACCAGTCCTTCTGTCTATAAATAATCCTAGCTATCACTAGGATTCTCAGGATATCTTAAGACCCTGAAGACATCAGTGTTTGTAGTCTCGAGGTCCATAATGTGGCCTAAGCCTGTGGGAAGAAAGAACAAAAGCAAAGAGAAGAGAACTGAGATGAGAATAGAGGGCAAAATAATAATGATAATGATATAATGTTAAGAGAACTAATAATAAGTTTGACATTGGCATAGTATATTAAATTATACAAAGTACTAATTGATAGATTGTTCAACTTGGTAGGGAGATCTGGTTTCAAATCCCACCTCAAGCATTTATTAATTCTGTGTGACCCTGGACAAGTCTTATTTTCTCTGCTTGTTTTCTCATCTATAAAGTGGGCATAATAACACCTTTAGCACTTATATTCAGAGTGGTTAGGTGGACTAAACAAGAACATGCATATTAATCACTTGTCAAACCAGAAAGTGCTGTATTGGTATCAATTATATCACTGATGCCTCACAATAATCCTTTTACTGAAGTGCTGGCATTATTACTCTTATTTTATAAATAGTGTTTGTGAGAGACCTTAGGAAAGTGATTTAAACTTCTTTGCTGCTGCCTCAGCTGTAAAATGAAAGCTGTGGATTTTATGACCTCTGAGGTTCTCTTCAGTTCTAGACTGTATAATTATATCATCCGATGAATTTTGATAACAGATTCAGAGATGTTCAGTGACTTCCCAATGGTTCCACAGCTAGTAAGTGATCTAAGTTGAGGTCTTCTTGACTCTATGTTCAAACCTCTGACCACTCTGCCAAAATTGAGAGTAGGTGGGATGTAGGGGAAAAATATCAAAGGAAGAGATTTTTTGTTGGTGGAGGGTGGTGAAGTATTGCTAAAAGCTGTATCCTTCATCCAGAAAGATGACTCATCCATCCTAATAGAAATAATCTTAACACCTCTTCTACCCTGTTCTTCTAAGGAATTGCCCTTATGAAGACAAGCAGGCAAAATGAGCAGGAGGTCTGCTTTCCTGTTAACCCAGACTATAAGCCCATGTCCTTCACCCTAGATTCTGACTCTCCTGGTGTTCTTGTTTAGAATCCAAATGTTGGGAAGGTCATTCAGATCAAAAAGCAATGAGAATGCCCAAGGAACCAGCATTTTGTTTACTTGAAACTCAAGGCAGATGGAGAGCTTCAGAGTAGGCAACCCTGCAGCAGCAGAGTTGCCAGCACAGGAAAACAAGCAAAATTAATCAGCTGCCAAAAGGGGAGAGATGTCCTGAAGGGTAGAAGCTGTTGGAGCCATGTTTCGGATCAGGAGCCAGAGGCTACTGAATTCAGGCCAGGAGGAAGGTCTGAGGAGACTGTAGATCAGCCCAATAATAGTTCTGCCTCCAAACAGTCTCCATTCAGGCTGTCCAGGGGACAAAGATGCGATATAAACAGAGATGGGCTTAAAGTTACTTTCCACATCCTTGCACTGTTAGATACTGTACTTCTGTTGTTTCAGCTCCCTTATAACAGTGGCATTGCTAGTTGGCATGAAAGTTTTCCTTGTCTTTATCTATTCTTCCTACTTTTCCATCTAATTAGTGATCAAGTCCTGTTGATTTTGTCCCTGTAGTAACTAATTACCCTCTCCCTCAAGGCCTGCTTAGGATGTCTATGGTCATCACCCTAATACAGCCTTTCTTTTCCATTTTCTGGGCTATTGCTAGAGCCCCCCAATTGGTCTTCTATCTCTAGCCTCTGCCTGGTCCATTCCAGTCCATAAACTGGTATGAGAGAAATTCGCACAGCTCTATTCATTCTTTCTTCTGTGCAAGGATACCCTTACTGACTACCAAATAAAGTCCAGACTTCCTAGTCTGGTATTCAAAGTTCTCTTTTTACCAGATTGCTATGTACTCCATTCTGTTGTTTCCCCGGTCAAATCATTACTTAACAGCATAGTAATATCTGCCCCCTTAAGAAATACTCCTTTGGTGAGGGGGTCACATTTGCTGAAAATACCTACTATCTGATGTCAAAGTTTTGCTTAGGGGCTTGAAGGTGATCTGGGTGAAAAAGAAGGTCTTTGGCCACTGTGGGACACAGGGAGAGATTTTTTTGGTTCTAATTCTCCACTATTATTTTACAATTCTTAAGCTCATTATCTATTGAATTAACTAACAGTTCATCAGATCTGCCCATATGTCACCACCATTTTGCTATGATAGCATGCATGGACAGCAATATATTGAGAGATCAGAGGCGTGTGTGTGTGTGTGTGTGTGTGTGTGTGTGTGTGTGTGTGTGTGTGTGAATTGTTTGCCTTGCAGACAGTGGTGATGTCATCCCTTGACTCAGAACCAGTGCCTGTCACAGTCATCCACCATCCCATATTCATCAGCAAGTCTCCCTTCCCCAAATCTCCCTTCCCCAAATCTCTGATGATGAAGATTTTCCTCAGAGAAATCTATTAACAAGCATTATTACATACTCACTATTTGCTGGGGCATGCTCTCAATACTAGAAAAAATGGTCACTGCCTATGGATTCTCTGTTATGATCAGAGAAGCTGGGGTGGGGGTGGGGTGGGGAAGCAAAGATTTGATAAAATAGTTTCATGCCACATAGTATTCATCTAGAAGATGTTAGGAGATGCATATATTTGTGGAAGCTTACTTCCATGAATGGTACTTATTCATTTACTAATGAGCAATCAAGATATAGGAAAGCAAAACACAGTCCAGCCCTGTGAACTCCCTCAGTGGCAAAGATCTCATTTAATTGAATCCAAACACCTGCTTCTCTCAATCACGGGGACATGACTGCCTCCTGAGGCTAAGGCAGGAGAAAGCTACAGCTGATGCTTATCTGATACCTGAGTGGGCTGTATGTGTGTGTGCTTGTCTGGGTGTGTCTGTGTGTCTGTGTGTGGTGTGTATCTGTTATCTGTGTGTGTGTCTGTGTGTGTGTCTATGTGTGTGTGTGTTTGTGTGTAGCAGGTATTTGATTGTACTGCCTGCTTTTTTTTTTAGCTGACTGATCATCTCAGTCACAGAATATTAGAGCTGGAAGTAATATTAAAAATAATCTGATTTTATGAAGCTCAGAAAAGTAAGATGATTTATTTGCCTAGAGTCAAACAACTAATAAGTGATGAAGCTTCTAACATGGTACATTCTATGGTTCTCAATTTTTTTGACTCTATACTCTTGTTTATGTGGGTTATAGATATTAATACTTACTAATGTAGAAATTAAAGCATATTATTACTGTTATGAGAATATTTTGACCTCATGGACCCCATGAAAGCATCTTGAGGATACCCAGAAATCCTCAGACTACTCTTTGAGAACCATTGGTTTGTGTCAAACTGGTCCTGTTGGTACAGCTAAACTCATCATGTGTAGACACAGTCTATCTAGGGGAAATAAGAGCACACACAAAACACAAAACAAACCAAAAAAATTGACAGTTGAGGTTAAAAAATTGGTAGTCTAATTGTGGTTGTCTTAACAACCACTTTGGTTCATTAAGGCAATTGAGTTGGATTGACTATCCTGCAACCTGATCAATTATCCAGTGCTCCTCCTGCAATCTTTCAAGCCAATGCGTTTTACAAACTGCCCCTATGTCTTTGTACCTCCATTTCCTGTAATGGAAAATAGTGACATCCCTCAGTTATTTTCATTAAGATGGATGGGATGGTGTTTCCAAAGGCCTTGGGGAACTTAAACTAGAAGTTTCTGACTGATTAGAGTCTTGTGGATAAAAATAAGATATTCTTAAGGGGTTCAGAAAAAAAAGCAGAATAACATACTTCTCTGTTCTCTGTCCACTGGGACCTCCTGAGATCTTTACTGTTTTAGAATGGAACTACGTGGGTTCTATGAAGCTGGGTGAAAAAGCAGAATATAAGGATGCAGTGTTCCCTGGAGGATCACTGAATGGGACCACAGGGTTACTTGAGTTCAAATTCTGTTTCTTCGAGAAAGACATTTAATTTGACAAGAAGTATGCTAGAAGATAATCTTAACTTCACAGGAGGTCTTACATGGAATGTCCTAAGAGTGGACAAGTCTTTTAAGTATAAACATTAGTTCATTTGGGACACTGTCCATCTTCAGAGCTTTTGCTTTAAGTCTCAGACTTCTCACTTTATAGAAAATAGATTCTCCTTGCAGGTTGACTATGAAGTTATCCTACTGCCCCTGAAATTAAGTGGGTTCCTTGGTTCTGATTAAGCAGTAGAATATAAGGATGTAATGTGGTACCAGAGGAGAGTGCTGAAAATGGGACCACAGGATTACTTGAGTTCAAATTCTTGACTTTGGG
This sequence comes from Macrotis lagotis, assembly GCF_037893015.1. Classification (NCBI taxonomy): domain Eukaryota; kingdom Metazoa; phylum Chordata; class Mammalia; order Peramelemorphia; family Peramelidae; genus Macrotis; species Macrotis lagotis. Next base: position 125,553,811 of record NC_133659.1, read on the forward strand.
GGAAGTACTTGACTTCTCTGGACCTCAATCTTCTCTATAAAAAGAGATTTGATCACTAAGGTCTCATAAATATTATCTGTAAGTAACTTGAGACAGCCAAACTCCTCCTCCTCCTTCTTCTCCTCCTCTTCCTCCTTATTTTTAGCATAATTCCTGGCACTTAAAAAAACCCTTAAAGTTAGGACTTAAAATTTCATCACTGTAAGGAGTTATCCAGTAAGGAAATGCCATCTACCAAAATAGATCATGAATTGTCCTGAAGTTTATATTTTTACATAGTGGGCTAAGGCACTGAGAACATATTAGACCCAGAATTACTTCACCATCACGTTTAAGAGACCACACTTGAACTCAAGGCAGACTGATCTCCCTTGATATCTGCCTAACCCCTCCTATTTATCTACATCTTTGGTACTGTCCCCCCCACCATAACCCTAGAGACAATGGAAATTCTGGTTCCATATTTAACATTTCCCCATCCCAATTCCTCTTCAGTGTAATAGACATCTAAAACAGAGCTCAGGTGTCCCTTTCTTTTTTTTTCAATGACACACAAAGATGATTTTCAAAATTCATCCTTTTGCAAGATTTTGAGTTTCATATTTTTCTACCAGCCTCTCTTCTCTTCCCCCTCCCCATGGCAGCTAACAATCTGATATAGGTTGTACATGTACCATCCCGATGAACATATTCCTACATTAGGCATGTTGTGATAAAATTAGAACTAAGGAGAATGCATAGATCACAGGAGAGAAAGATGCAACATAAAAGAAACTTTAAAAAGTGAACATGTTATATTTTGCTCTGCTTTCAAACTCCATAGATTTTTCTCTGAATGTGGATGGCATTTTGTATCACAAATCTCTCTAGATTGTCCATGATCACTGAAATGATGAGAGGAGTTGTACCCTTCATAATTGATCATCTCACAATGTTTCTTGCTGTTAATGTGTACAGTGTTCTCCTGGTTTTACTCACTTCACTTACTATTTTCAAAATCTGACCACTTTTAAAAAAATTTTTTGCAAGGCAATAGGGTTCATTGACTTGCCCAAAGTCACACAGCTAAGTAATTATTAAGTGCCTGAGATCAGATTTGAACTCAGGTCCTCCTGACTCCAGGACTGGTGCTCTACCCACTGCACCACCAAGCTGCTCCCCACTCATCATTTCTTACAGAAATACTAGCTGTGAAAATTGTTTCCCAACTTTCTGCATTCCATCTAATCTTGGTTGCATTGATTTTATTTGTGTAAAAACTTTATTTCCCTTTATCTTATCCTCCCCCATTTGTACATTTCTTTCTCCCTTCCCCTTTTTCCTCCTCACCAATGTTTTGTTTTTGACTGTTGCCTGCCTCACACTGCCCTTTCCTCTGTTCCCTCTTAGTTCCCTGTAGGCTAGGATAAATTTCTGAACCCAGTTGAGAATAATATGTAACCCCTTTTTGAGTCAAGGCTATTGAGTGTGTTTTTACTCTCCCTACTTTCCTTTTTTTTTTTTTTTTTTTTGGCAAGGCAATGGGATTAAGTGGCTTGCCCAAGGCCACACAGCTAGGTAATTATTAAGTGTCTGAGACTGGATTTGAACTCAGGTACTCCTGACTCCAAGGCACGTGCTCTATCCACTGCGCCACCTAGCTGCCCTGTGCCACCTAGCTGCCCACTTTCTTTCTAATATAATAGGTCTTTTGTAACTTTTCACATATAATCCTTTTCCAAGTCTTGATTTTTTTACCTGTCTTGTACCCTCAATCTCTGTCAAAATATTAGTCCTTTCAATTATCCTCAATGCTCAAGAGTCATAAACATCATCATATTATAATCAGTTATAGTCATACTTTCTGTCCAAGTACCCTCCCTCTAGCTGTCCCAATAGAAATATCCACATTTTTGACTAATTATGTTCCTTTCAAGTGTCCTAAGAGAAATACAATTTTCAAGAGTTATAGATGATGTCCACCCATTTAGTCTTATTGACTAACTTTTTTTCTTTCATGTATCGCTTGTATCTTTTGTATCTTTTCTTTTATGTATCTCTTGAGAGTTGCATTTCAATATCAAATTTTCTGTTCAGTTCTGGTCTTTTTATCAGGTAAGTTTAAAAGTTCTCTATTTCATTGAAAATCTCTTTTCCCCTGAAAGATTATGCAGGGTAATTGAGTTTTGGTTGTAATTTAAGCTCCTTTGCCCTCCAGAAAGGCATGTTCTAGACCAGGGCTGGCCAACCTTACTTTTAAAAGTTTTATTGAAACAATAGACAATATAATTTGATCTGCCATTTTAGTTAGAGCTCTGCAGTAGCTCGACTTCATTTACTAAAGCATTTAGTAAATCCACAGGGGACTGCATAAAATTGCCCTGTGAGTCTGCTTTGGACAGCTGTGTTCTAGATCCTCTGATCTTTTAATATTAAGTTGATAAGTCCTATGAAATCCTGATTGTGGCTCTCTGGGTATTTAAATTTTTGGCAGCTTGCAGTATTTTCTCCTTTAGCTAAGAATTCTGAAAATTGGTCACAATATTCCTTAGAGGTCCCCCCCCACTCCGGGATGTCTTTCTAAAGGTGATTGCAGGGATTCTTTCAAGGGCTATGAATATCAGGGCAGTTTTCCATGATAATTTCCTACATGATATTATCCAGATTAAAGTAGAAAAATAATTTGTAAATTATCTCTCTTGGATCTATTTTCCATATTGCTTGTTTTCCCTAAGAGATACTTTACATTTTCTTCTATTTTTTTCAGCCTTTTGGCTTTTTCTGGTTGAATCTTGGTGTCTCCTAGAGTCATTTGTTTCCATTTATTCAATTCTAATATTTAAGCTGTTATATTCTTCAGTTAGCTTTTATATTTCCTTATTCAGATGGTTAATTTTTCTTTGAGAAGAATTTTTGAAGTAGCTAGGTGGTTCAGTAGATAGGGCACTGACCCTGTAAGTCAGGAGGATCTGAGTTCAAATCTTACTCAGACACTTAATACTTACTTAGCTTGTGACCTTAGGCAAGTCACTTAACCCCATTGCCTTGAGAAAACCAAAAAAAAAGAGTTGTTTTCCTTTTCCAGTTGGTCAGTTTTACTTTTGAGTGATTTAATTACTTTTTTAGTTGGTCATTTTTACTTTTTTTCTATGTGAAGTTGGTGGCTTTTAGGGGTAAACTTCTAAACTACTTTTCAGTATAGAGTTACCAATATTGCCTTAGGGTGCTTGTCCTCCCACATCTCCTCCAAAATTGTTATTTTTCTTTGTTATCCTTGCTAATCCCATGGTTCTGGGATAGACTCTCAGAGTAGCTTTCATTTAAATTTCATTTAATTTTTATGGATTTGAAGTATTTTTCCAAAAATTGTTGATAACTTCAGTTCTTCTTCTGAGAATTTCCTGACCCTGTCCCTTGACAATTTATCTATTGACATATGACTCTTGTTCTTACATAGTTCACATTTCCTGACATTTTGTATATTAGAAAATATTGGAAAAAATATGCTGCAAAAATTTTTCCCCCAGTCATTATTTCCTTCTAATTTTTTTAAATTTTAAAATGTATTTATTTTTCCACATGTGATGATAGTTTTCAGCAATAATTTTTTGTAAAGTTTTGAGTTTCATATTTTCCCCTCCCTTACTTCCTTCTCCCCTCTCCCTGAAAGAAAGCATTCTAATATAGATTATACATGTATAACTATGTTAAACATAAATCCATATTCATCTTGTCATGAAGAAGAATCAAGTTGAAATGAGAAAAATGAGAGAGACAAAAAATAAATAAGATAACTTTTTAAAACTTGAAAGTAGCAATTTTGGTCTGTATTTAAATTTTATAATTCCTTCTCTGGCTATTTCCATTACCATTTTTACTTTTAAAAGAATTTATTTCTTTTCCATTTGCTAATTTTACTTTTAAAAGTATTGTTTTCTTCAGACAATTTTATATAATTCTCCTGTATGACTCTCATTTCCTTTCTCTGTTTTTCTTCTTTAACATTTTGGATTTGAGACCAATTTGAAAACCCCTTTGAGGCTTCACATATAGGCATTTTGTCACTGCTCTCCTCTTCTGACATGATGTTTTCATGGTCAGTCCACAGAATAGTAGCTTTTTATGCCATATATATATTGCTCATTTTGATAATTGAGCTCTCCTCTTGGGGCAATAGAGACACTTTCACAAGTTTTTTTTGTGCTGGGGCCTGGGTTTTGGACCTTGGTTTACTACTGCCTATGGTGTTTCAGGTACTAGTGGTTTGTTCCCTGTGTTAGTAGCCCAATCAGTCCTGCTTGTTGCCCCAGCATTCCTGGGGCTTGAACTTTGTCTTCTGAGCTGGGGTTAGAAACCTCACTGTTGATCTGTTCCTCTCCTGTCTTGCTGAGCCCAGACTTGGGCTGTGTTGTGGCTAAGAGCCTCCCATTAGGTTTCAAGGTCTCCTGTCTAAGCTGGGCTACACTTCCCTTTTACCCACTTGATAACTGTCCTTTCTGAAGTTCCTCTATGAGATCTAGAGTTGAGAACTTGTTTTTTGTGGGTTCTGTCACTTTAGGGTATATTTAGAGGCTTCATTAAAAGTTGTTTTGGGAAAAACTCCTGGAACTTCCTTTTGTTTCAAGCTGCCCAGTGTGCAACACCTTAATTATTCTCAGGTAACTTTTTTTTTAAACAAGTAACACTTTCTTAAGAATTTTCCAGTACCTCTGTTTCCTTTTCATGGTGCTCTTTACCCTGCGGGCTTCCTGTAGTATTTTGTGAACTCCCATGTGGAGATGGAGCTGTTTAGTTAGTTTTGTTGTTTAGCCTTTTTTTTTTTTTTGTATGACTCTTCATGTCCCTCTGAGATTTTCTTGCAAAAGATACTTGGAACAGTTTACTATTTCTTTCTTCAACTCAATTTATAGTTGAGACTGAGGCTAACATGGCTAAGTGACTTGCCTAGTATCCACAGATTGGAAGTGTCTGAGGTCAGATTCAAATTCAGGTCTTCCTGACTTTAGACTCAGAAGAACTTTTATCCACTGCACTATCTACTCATGTAGAAGTATTATTGTCATAAAAAACCAAAGGTAAATAAATGTCTTTCAGCTATTCATTTCCTTGGAAATCAGATCTTTCATTATATCATGGAATTGAAGGATTAAATTCTTTGTATATTTTTACATGATTCAGCTAGACTTCTATTAGCCAGTTCTCATCCCTGGACTTTCTTCAGTTCTTCTCACCCCTACTTCTGCCCTGCTCTCCTTCCCCTACTTTAGATTTTTTCCTCTCCTTTAAAAGCATCTATAAATTAGTGAGAATATAACCTTTGTGGTTTTGATTCATTCACACTCAGAGCATAAAAATATTGATTACAAGGAGCCATTTGACACCCCTGAAGTCTCTGGGGCCTTCCTAATGAGCTTTTTAAATCATTTTTTTTTGTTTTGGTGACAGAAATGCTATTTTTGCTTCACAGTAATCAACCCAATTGAAAATCATAGATTTAACAGGGGTTAGAAAATTGTACAAACAAACTCATCTTCCTCTGTGCCATCCACTGGGGCTAGGGTATAGAATGAAGGGAAAGTCATCTATATGTAGGAAGTAATTCTGGTCATCTTTGAATACCTAAGGCATGAAAGGGTTAAATGGGGGATACTATTCCATCTCTTTTCAGGAAGGCCTGAAATCATCTTACTGGCTTTTCAACCTAGACCCATGGAGAAACCATTTTTCTTTCTTATTTCTCAAATAAAAATGATGCACAGACCCCTTCATACTGTTCCTTTTTTTCTCTTAGTGCAGACTCTCCAAATGCCCATTTCTCAAAAAGTCATAGGTCAGTGAAGGGTTAGAGTAAGTAGTATCAAAGAAGGACAATTTATCTTGCCTCATGAAACCTCCATGACTTGAGGCAGAGAGTGGACCAGTATAAAATGTTCTAAGCTGATGAACTGTAGCACATTCAGCTTGTTTCTCTCCTTTCAGGTCCCCAGGCCAGTCTCCCAGGAGGGTGGAGATGAGACAATTCACCTTTTGCTCTAGTAGCAGGAAGGAATAATGAAGGGCTGTGAATCAGGGAAGGAGATGGGTTAGGGAGATCTGGCTGCTGATCTGTAGTTTGGAAATTCAGACCTATTATTCCATTCAAGTGGCTAGGAGTACAAGAAATAAAATACCTATATGAGAAGATGAGCTTCATTGCATATGTCAGAATATTAACATTTTGTGGGGAAGTAATATCTTTCTTGGAGATGCTTAAAACATTGTTAGTTTCTTTTTGTTTGGTTGTTTTTTTTACAAGGTAGTGGGATTAAGTGACTTGCCCAAGGTCACAGAACTAGGTAATTATTATGTATCTGAGACCAGATTTGAACTCAGGCCCTCCTGACTCCAGAGCTGGTGCTATATCCACTGCACTACTAGCTTCCTTTCACATTGTTAGTTTCTAAAAGAAGAGAAAAAAGATGCCACTGCCCTAGACTACTCTATGACCAATGAGTTCCTTATCTATAAGCATCACTCCTTTAAGTATTGCCTATTTCCTTGTTTATAGCTTATTTTTGTATATATATATATTTATCTTCTTGCTATAGATCACTGACTTGGATTTAGGACAGGAGTTCAAATCCAACCTCAGACGCTTTCCATTTACTAACTTACTGTGTGACCTTGGGCAAGTCACTTAACCCTGATTACCCCAGAGTCTTCCTGATTCATGGCTGGCTACTGGACCCAGATGGCTCTGGAGGAGAAAGTGAGGCTGGTGACTTAACATCAGCCCTGCCCTCAATCAAATCCAATTCACATGCTTGTCATAGCATCACCTCCCTGATGTCATGGTCTTCTTCAAAAATGAAGGACAAAACATCTCTCTCATTAGATTGTAAGCTCCTTGAGGTCAGGGACTATATTTTTTTATTCCTAATACTTAATATAATGCCTTGCACCTAGCAGGCACTTAACAAATAACTGATAGATTGGTTCACCATAATTTTATGACTAATTTCTTGCTTTATACTGATGTTGCTTATGGTATTGTAGCATATAAGTACATGTGACTTAGCTAACGGGGTCATACTTGCATATAAATTTAGCCAAGTGTTAACAGGTTTTATATACTTGCTATTAATTAGCTGTGTGATACTGGTTGAGACTCAATCTGAGTCTCAATTTCCATATATATATATATATATATATATGTATACACACACACACACACACACACACATATATATATATATATATATATATAAATAACCAACTTTTGTTGTTGAGTTGATTTTCATGTTCAACTCTTTGTGACCTTATCTGAGGTTTTCTTGACAAAGATACTGGAATGATTTGTGACTTCTTTTTCTGATTCAATTTGCAGATGAGAAAACTGAGGAAAATGGGGTTAAGTGATTTAAAAAAATATTTGAGGTCAGATTTGAACTCATGATGAGTCTTTCTAAATTCAGATCTGTCAATTTATCCTCTATGGTGCTACCTAGTTCCCAAACCAACCTTAGAAGTTGAATATCTCTCCTTTATTCTGCATGTATCTTGTTTGCATGTTGATTCCCCTACTAATTTAGGAGCCCCATGACAGCAAAGCCTGATTTATTTTCTTTTTTCCTTTCTTAGTATCCCCAGTGCTTAATATGGTGTCAGACGTATTGTAGATATTTAATCAATATTTGATAATTGATTGACTAATAAAAGATGTGTGAAATAAATAGGTTGATATAAAAACACTTTGGATTAAAGGAAGAGCTATGTATCTAAACTGGATAGTATAGAAAACCAGGTAGTCAAGTTACTTAATAAGCATTTATTTTCTGTGCCAAGTATTGGACTATGCCAATGCCAATGGTTGTTACCATATTTCATACTTGATTTTTTTTACTATTTGTATGAAAGGTGAATCATTCTTGATAAGTATTTTCATTTATGAATGTGACCTAGTTCAGTGGCATTACCACTAATGAATGACTTTGGTCCACAGGTGGGAACTCCTTCTACACTTGACAAATAGTAGAGTAACTTGCTACATATCATACAGTCAACTAGTATTTTCTTACCTCCCACCCAGCACTCTATCCACTTGGCCTCTCTAAAGGGTAATAAAATAATCCCATGTATTTCTGATAGGAATGGTTTTAGTAATCTTGTTCATTATTATTCTAATCAGGAAACTGTTAAACCAAATAGCTTTTGCACTCATCATTGAAGGCCCTTTCATCTTTCTTTCCCAGTGACATACTTTAATGGAAAGAGGTCCAGCTTTGATCTGCCTTTAATTTTTTTGTTTGTTTATTTGTTTGTAAGCTGTCTTGTTCTCTCATCAAAACAGAATGGTTTAGGTTGGTGAATTACCCAGAGACAAACTGCAGGGAGGAGGCAAAGGAGAAAGAAGAAGGATATGAAGCTGATTCTTTCAGTTCTTTCTGTAACTTTCTTAAGCAATCCTTTTCATAGAGACTTTAAGTGTTATGGGATCTTCCATTTTTAAGGAACTTCCAGTAGAATTGGGGTTCTTAACCTGGGTCCATGAACTTATTTAAGAAAATTAGAACAGCATTTCAATGTAATTGGTGTCCTTTGTAATCCTGTCTTTAGAAACATGATTCTGAGAAAATGTCTGCCAGTTCCTTTAGACTGCCAAAGGGGCCCATGATACCAAAGAGATCAAGCCCCTGTAAGGTGTGACTGCCTCCAACACCAGAAGTTCTACTTTTTGTAAAAGAATAGGAGAAGCAAAAGATAGGAAATGGAACATTCATTGTCCCTCTCAAAGATGGATTCTGTTACTGACTTCAAAGTCTTTTCATTCTTCCAAGTTATTTCCCTGTATCTGCTCCATCTAATGACAGTCAACATTTGTCTAAACTTACTGAATTCTCTCAGCCGAGGCAGTCCTCTTGCTGTTAATCACTCACTTCTTCACCCCTTCCATGTACTTTGTCCATGCTCTTCACCCCACTTAAACCTACCCTCTTCCTTTTGCTCTGCCATATTCTGTTTGCCTTCCAAATTTCTTTGCCAAACACACTTTTGGCCAAGTTCTCTTCACCTCATAATAGAAGCCTACCAGACTTCCTTTCAGATCTCTACTTACTTTGCCACTGTTGGTTCATAGTTACTGGCACAAAGGTTTGTGCTCACAGGATTACAAACTCACATATATAAAGTTGGAAAGGAAATTAGAGGTTATATAGTACAATAATGTCAAACACAAATAGAAATGGATCCCTGCATGTCTCAAAATACTTTCGAAAACCATAAATTAACATCATTTATATTGTATTGCATTTTTATTTATCTTGTCAAACATTTTTCAATTATATTTTAATTTGATTCTGGTGTACTCAGAAGTTACTGTGATACCTCCAATTAGTCCAATCCCTTTATTTTACAGCTGAGAAAAATGTAGTATAGATAGAGAATAAGTACCTTCCCCAAGGAAATAACAAGTATTACATAGTAAAGCTGGGATTCATACTTGAGTTCCTCAAGTGTCATGAAATTTTTCTGACTTGGCTTTACTTTTGCCATTTGCTTAAGACAGAAAGTCACAGAATTTAGCTAACTTGTCCAAGTAGGTTAGATGATTAACTGGTTAGTGATAAAATAATTTTGACTCAGTACTGTTTCCCATATCTACTTAAAATTGCTATGTCCAGGGGCATCTTGGTGGTGCAGTGGACAGAGCACTGATCCTGGAGTCAGGAGGACTTGAATTCAAATCTGACCACTTAATACTTGCTTAATTGTGTGATCTTTGGCAAGTCACTTAACCCTATTGCTTTGCAAAAATTCCCCCCCCCCAATTACCATGTCGAATATTAAATAATAAGAACTAACATTTATATAGTGCTTGTTCTGTACCAGGCTGAGTTATCTCATTTAATTCTCATAGCAACCCTGGGAGGTAGGTGTCATCACTCCCATTTTACAGTTGAGAACATTGAGACAAATAAAGATGAAGTGACTTGCCCAGGTTCAGGCAGTGCCTGAGGCTATCTTTGAAATAGAACATTCCTGATTAGGTCCAATGTTCTATTTATTGGGTCACGGGTTTTCTAGCTTTAATAGTCTGCAAATTCCAGATATATTCCTAGTGTTTATTGAACAGTTTATTATTTAACCTGACATAGATCTTTTCTTTCTGCTATCTGTTCTTTGATGTGTAAATCTTTACTTTCAATTCTGCCTTTTGTAAAATTCCTTTGTATGTCTCCTGATTACATAATTATATCTGGTTGCTGAAATGACTTCTTAAGGTCCATTGGTTTCTGTATACCATGGGTCTATGCTCTGAGCATATAATAAATTGGTTTTCAAAATATTTCTGTGTTTGGAAAGTATGATTGGCAAAAGAATTTTTATATCACAGATTTTCTGATATATATCAGATATACGTCTTTATTTTTCATTACACCATGTTGTCTTATTCTGAGGCTGAACATTAAAATTAGTTTGTTAACTTCTTTGAATCTTATCATTTTACAAAACCCTAACTCACTCATTGGTTCAAACCCACTTCTCTACTTACAGGATTGAACAGTGTTGTCTATCACAACAGTTTAATGCTGTGATAGCTTAACTGATGGGTTGATAAGTGCTGCCCATGGCCTTGTCTATTCCTTTGTTTGTTCCTTCCTTCTGTCCTACAGATATTTAGGTGTGTCTGCTATGTTCAATGCTCTCTGCTGAATTCTATGGGTTACAGAAAAAAGAAATAACAGAAGCAAGGCAATTCATGTCTTCAAGGGGTTTATAATCTAAGAAGGAAATTTCAGTTTGCTTTTTCAGTCTCTTTGCTATAAACAGTTCTTCAATTTAGCTATTTAATCAACCACTTTAGTTATCCATTAGCTTTAGAATTAGGACTAAGCTGTTGGCATTTCTATAAATTATCCCCATTTAAATAAACTAACTGAATTTGTGCCTGGGCTCTTGATTGGAAATAATGATATAACTTTATCCTTGGGCTGCTTTGGTTATCAATTTGGATCCTTCTAGGATGGTGAAACATGTAAGAGACCCAAGTTTAACATGTGAGCCACTGAACAAAGTTCTAATGAGGTTAAAAGTGTTTCTCCATCTGCTCTTTCCCTTTTCAGCACCGGAGGGTTGTATTGTGGTCCCAAGTAACAGAAAAATCTTAATGTAATGGGCATGTGAAACTGCAGTCTAAGATTTCTCACTTTCTCTGGAAGTTTTGGGTAAATCAGGTTATTTGTTCTACCTTTAAAATGATGATGATGATGATGATACTAGAAGTTTTGTGTTTAAAAATAGAAATTATTATTATCTTTTTTTAAACAGATGAAATGGATTCAGAGATTAAATGACTTACCCAAGGTTACTCAGCAACTGAGAAAATAGAGTCTCAAGATCAGATGTTATGATGGCACTGATTCCTGAGTTGAGTCTTGCAGAATTTCAACAGGTAAAAATTCTAGAGTTTGTAGATTTGTAGTAAGCACAATATTAATGATATTAATGATGAAAGGAACAAGGAGTAATCTTCAGAAATAATCTTCAGACCCTGACCAGAGTAACTTAGATGCAGACTCATCTGTAAGTCATGGTGAATCTGGATATAAACTTGGTGGGACCAAGGCTTTGTAGGAATTGAACTAAGTTTTGGACCTGGTCTGTATGAGCCTTCTCTTCCCTCTCTGCCTGTTACCTCAGGGGAGATTATGCACCAAGGTATCAGAAGAGATAGTCTTTTATTGTTTTATTTTGAAATAAAATATTCCTTTGTAAAAAAAAGACAAAAACAAAAACTGAGTCTAAACCAGAGGTTCTGAGATCTTGAACTAAGATAATAGAAATGTGAATGGAGAGAAGAGAAATATGTGAGAGAGGTAGAATACCTAAAATCTATCTATAGGATTGACAATGATTGGATATAGGCATAAGTGAGAAGAGAAGAATCAAAGATGCCAAGTTTTTAAACTTGGCTAACAGTAGGCTGCTGCTATTGTTGACAGAAGACGAATTGTGAGGGAAGGTTTTGCATCAAAATGATGAATTCAGTTTTGGAAATAATGAATTTGAGGTGCTGGTGGGACAGCTAGTGCAAATAGATATTCAACAGGTATTTGTAGTTTTAGAGCAAGGAGAGAAATAGGAATTGTATAAGTAGAATAGCAGTTTATTTTCATAGAAGTAATAATTGCCATGTGAAGTTCACCAAAGGAGAAAATGTAGAGAAAGAAGGTCTGAGGTTACTCACATTCAGAGGAATCATAGATTTAGAGCTAGGATAGCCTTTAAAAACCCTCAAGTCCAATTACCTTATTTAACAGATGAGAAAACTGAGACTTTGAGAAGTGAATTGCCTAGGATCTTACATTTGGGAAGTTCCTGAAACAGAATTTGAACCTAAATCCTTCTGTGTCCTATATACTATGATGTGCTGCTTCTCTAATACAATTTAGATGAAGAAGCAACAAAGGAGACCAAAAAAGATTAATCATGAATCCAAGTTGGTGGAGATCATAGAAGAGAAAGAGTTATAGAAGTCAAAGTAAGACTAAGTATCCAGAAGGAGTGGATGATTAACAATTAAATGACTGCAGGGGTTCAATGCCTGATGCAAAATTCCTTGGTTCCTCACGTGCCCCACAATGCATGACAAAATTCATGCCCCAATTTAAACAGACTTCCTGTTGGAATGAACTTCTAATGAACCTCAATGGCTTTCAATTTGATTGAGCACTTGGAAGCATTTAGTGAAATGTCCATGATCGGTTTATCAATTAAAAAGGTATTCAGACTTTGTTCACATTTACCAAAAAAAAAAAAAAAAAAAAATCAAAATATGCTTTTATCTGGTAGAGGTATCAGGGAATAGTATCTTGACACTTTTAAGTCTGGGCTTACTCCCACCCTTATAAACGACATTATTTTGTCCAAGTTTTAAATATTCTTCAGTGATTGTTTTCATGTAAATGATTTAGTTTTCTTTTCTCAGCTAAATGTGTAACTGTTCCAAAGCATGGATTAGTTTTCATTATTTTTGTGGTGTTTTATACCACACCTATATGTTACTTCATTGATGGTTTGTAGCTGTCATTCCATACCACCAGTGCTGTACATTTTGAAGTTAAAACAAACATGATGAAAAAATGCTTGCCCTTGGCAATGTACTGAAATACTTGAAGAAGAATTGGCACTGTATTTTATAAGCCCCTTTTAATATGAAAATCCTTTCTACTAATTCTGGCTTATGTAGAAGGTAACCTGTGAAAAAGATGAGTGTCAAATTAACTTTTCCAGTGGATGGCCATGGTATGGGATACGATTTGTCCACTGCCTTCATAAAAAACTTCAGACTTAGGGCTCCATCCTCACTTTCATGTTTTTGCTTAGTTCATCATCTGCTCCATTTATTTTTTACAGTGGAACATTCAAAACATGATCTACTCTTGATTATTAACAAAGGAAGAAATTCTTGGGCTAATTTAGAATAGTGGAATATTCACAAATTATTTATACTTTCTTTTGCAATCTATTTTATGATTTCGTTTTTAGTGATTTTCTCCCTATTTGCAGATTTGCCAGCTTAGCAGTATATGAAGACAGGCATATAATAATCATACTGTAAACTTTTAAAGTGCTTTATACTTTACAAAGTGCTTCCACATACACTATTAGTTCAATTAGTTCATTCTATTTAACATTAGTTCAATTTTATTTAACAAACATCATTAAGCATTTACTATAGGCTAAGTGAGTGTGTTCCTAAAGTGGAACTGATGCAAAGGAATGGAGATGAGAGATGGAATATTGCTTATGAAGCACAGTTAGCAATTGCGTTTGACTAGAATAATGTGTGTGTGTGAGTGTCTGCATGTAAAGGGAAGTAATATGAAATGAAATTAAAAAATATGGGTCATAAATAAAAATGGGGAAGATGATGGTGTGATAGCTTTTGCAATACAGGTAATGACTTTTCCTCTGATCATATTTATTTTGAGATACCTGTGGAATACCCAGATGGTGATGTCCACTAGTAATTTGATGATGCAGTCCAGGAGTTCAGGAGAGAGATTAGGACTAGATGTATATTTATATACACTGGATATATATGTATGTATATATATATATATGTATATACTCACATGTGTATATGTATATAGAGATATATGCATAGCTATAGAAGTATATATGTTATTTATGCATATATGTAGACAGATAGATATATGAGTTTTCTTCATAGACATGATAATTGAATCAATGGGATCTTAATATATATCACCAAAGTTTTCACAGTACTCTTTCATGATTTAAGGCAAATATTGTTAGTACCATTTTACTGATGAGGCTCAGAGAATTTAGAAGGCCAAGTCAAATAGCTAGTATGGTACAGAGTTGGGACAAGAATCCAGATTAAGAATAGAGCAGGAGAGGATAACTTGGGTATTTTACCATCTTCTGGATAACCATACAATCAGTGATCAAAAGCTAACCACATAATTATATTCCACCATACTTTGGGAAGTGTCATTCCTAAGTGTAAAAAGTTTGATAAAATTCCAATTAATAATATTTTTTAGTGGCAGGGGGGGAAGATGTCCTGTTAAAATCAGAATCTTTTATTTTCCCCCGTAGAAAGCATAGCATCAATTTATTTTGATATAAGCTTCCAGACACATTAGGATTGCTTGTGTTTGTGTGCTAGCCACTGCTGACTATAGGAGAAATCAATATCTGGTTGCTGGAGGTTGTAAGCTGTTATCACTTGGTGACAGTTGATATATTAGTGGCCAGCAATAAGGAGAATAGGGGTGTGTGTGTGCTCTATCAACTCTTAAGGCATATTTTATTTGTAACAGTAGCAGTGATTTGGCCTTCCATTTGTCATCTGTGCCATTGGAAGTGAATTGATAAATAAAAATAACTTCTTAGCCCATCTAGCTTTTCCATGTCCCACAATTCAATTCACTGCCAAAAAGATGCTGATGAGTAAGTGGGAAAGAGTTGGTGGAGAGGGAGAATGAAGAGAGGTAGTAAATATTCTCAAAGTCTTTAACTTCATTGAACAATGTCATCCACTCTGGGAAGCATGCTTAGGTCTTGTAAAGAAGTTGTTATCTTTTCACATAATAATCTTTCAATAAATATCATTGTAGCTAAAGAATTATTATTTTTGACAAGTGGTTAGTTAGATCTTGGTAAGATTTTGCCAGACAGTTTGTTAGCCTATTGGTGGCATATATTATTCAGTGATTTCACTAGTAAATACCCATGCAGATTGTATTGTTTAGTTATTTAGTTGTTTCGACTTTTTATGACCCCATTTAGGGTTTTCTTGGCAAAGATAATGAAATGCGTCTTTTGGCCTACCTTTCTACCCCTGCTCCCTGTAGTTTTCAAAGAAATCGCAGGACTATGTTGAAAAATCTTAAAACATGTTTCCTTTTTATTTTCATATGAATATAATAAAATTCACAACACTAAAAAAAAGATAATTGAAATGCCACTTTCCTTCTCTAGCTCATTTTATAGATGAAGAAACTGAGGCATACAGAGTTAAGTGACTTGTCCAGGGTCATACATATTTGAGGTTGATTTGAACTCCTTAAGATGAATCTTCCTGACTCCAGGTCCAACAATCTATCCGCTATGCCACCTAGCTGCCCTGACAGATTGTGGCCAATCTATAATTATGTTCTAGGAGCCAGGGAAGTATATAATCAATGAAATAATCCCTCTACTCAGGGCAGTCATGAGATAAGGCTTAAAGAACTGCCTAAAGCCTATCAATGAAATAACTAGCTCATGGGAATTTGGCTGATAGCTGGGGAAGGCAGGATTTCAACCTAACTCCAACTCTAGCATGCTATTCATGATACCAAACTGTCTTTTTAGGAAAGAATAATCCATAGATAGAATTTTGAAAGTTGGAAAGACTCCTGGGGTTCATCTAATATGGGAGTCACAAGTCTAAGTTAACAATCAAACTCTGTCACTTCACAACTAGCTGTTGTGAATTATGTAGCCTTAGATAACTAGACTTTATTGCATGATTAGAGGCTATACTTCCTAGTTAGGTGGTGCAGAGGATAATCATTGACTTTGAAATCAGGAGAACAGGAGTTCAAAACTGGCCTCAGACACTTGACTCTTTCTAGCTGTTTGACCATGGGCAAGTCATTTAACCTTGATTGGCTTGTATCCAGGACCATCTCCAGTTGTCCTGATTCATATCTGGTCACTGGACCCAGGTGGCTTTGGAGAAGAAAATAAGGCTGATGACTTAGCACAGTAACCCCTCACTCAAATCCAATTCATGTGCTTGGCATGGCATAATCTCCCTGATGTTGTGGTCTTCTTCGAGAATGGACAAATATAATTATTACAACCTACCACCCTATAAATGGAAACTGTGACATCAGTGAGAGTGGGGAACATGGATTAGTGTAAACATAAGACTGTTCCAAATTTGGAGCAAGGGCAACCACAATCCAGATTGTTTATGCATTATTAAGGGTAGATCAGAAGGGCCAGCTTTTTCCATTTAAAGCAGTATCTTATTGTTAATTGAGCAAAGCTATGACTAATTGATAGGGATTATTTATTTGCCCACATATATATCTCTTATAAAGTGCTTTGTAAACATTTCATTTGATTCTTTTAACAATCCTATGAGGCAGGTTTTATAAATAGAATTCTCATATCCTTAGCAGAGTCAAATGACACACAGAGGGGTTGAGTGGCTTCACTAAGCTATTAAAAAGTTAGAAAGTGGCAGATTCTGGATTCGAACCCAGGTCTTTCCCTTATGCCATCTTGATTCTCATAGGTCAATTCCCACCCTGTGAAACTAGATCAAGACTCACTACGAGAGTTCGGAAGCTGACAAATTGCTTCATTTTTTCTAAAACTCAGTTGTAGATTGAGATGAAGTTCGAGTCAACATATATTTCCTTGGTATTTAACATGTTCAGTATCCTCTGAGGAAGACACTGGAGGGCAAGGCAACAGGTGGTAAAAATGATTGGCATTTACACAGAACTGTAAACTTTGCAGAGAAATCTTAATATACATCATTTCATTTGACCTTTATGAAAACACCAGGTATCTTTTAATTCTCATTTTATGAATAAGGAAGTCAAAACTCACAGAAGAAAGGTGAATTCTCCATTACTACAACTGAGAAGCATCTAAGATAGGATTCAAACCAATGTCTACATGATTCTGTGTCCAGTATGCCATCCATTAGCCCTTGATGCCTCTGTGGTTGATATTCTATGGCAGGACTGTGGTCTCAGTAGCAAAGAGATAAGGTCATTTTCCTCAAGGCAATAACAATTCTTCTATTATGTCTATCTCTTATTTGAACACTCAAGTATCCTGATGATGGGTGACCAAAGAAAGAGATAACCCATTGTATCTCTTTTTGACTCAAATTACAAGCCTTGGAAGAAGCAAAATATCATGTTTGAAGGACAGATTCCAGTTTTTCTTAAAACAGTTATATGAGCATGAACTTTGATCTCATTAGGAAGAAAGATCACTAGGAAGAGATGGTTATTTGGATGATGAATAATGGCACTGTTTGCCAATGCTTGTGAGGCAAAAGTCAATATCAGCTAGAAATTTGGCTTTCTTCTCTCTGCCTTGTCCTGACTTTTCCTTTCATGCTCTGTTTTATTTTTTGGAATGACAGCACTATTGTACATCTGTATGGAATATCTTATTTTACTTCACATTTTTCATTCTTCTCTAGGCTATTCCTAACTATTTCTACCATTCCACAGAAACTTTTCACTTTGGAAGCTCACTGTACTCCTATACTTCTCATACTGTGGAAGCATTTTCTGACTCAGAACTTCCACTTTGAGGTTACCCAGGATGGCCATGTCTTCATTTCTCTCCATGCTGCATACTCACATCTCCAGACTTTTCTATCATATCTCTAAGGATGTATCTATCCTTCCTTTCTATTTCATTTCAGTTTTTTCTTATGTGTAGTCTTCCCCCATTAAAATATAACCTCCTTGAGGGAAAGTACTTTCTTCTTCTCTGTATTTGTATCTCCAGTTATATGCCTATCTTGACTTGACAAATTCTAAGGGACAGACTCTAACTAACTTACACAGCATAACACAAGTATGGAGATAACCAAGGTCAAGAAAGATAATAATGCACTGAAAAGTACTTTCCTAAGAACCCTGATGTTCTCTGAAATGAAATAAATCACTAATCTCTGGCACTTCCTTAGATGCTACTTAAGGGAATCCTCCTAAACTTTCCTACTCACACCACTGCCTAAGCTCTCTGACCCTATGAGTCAAGATGAATATTGATGGTTGGTTTTTAAGGTGTCACCTGAAAAGAAATACATATTTCTTCATGAATAACAGGTCAAGAATAGGCATAATAGCTGAGGTCATTATCATTCTTGTGCTATATACTTCTTTTCTCTTCCTGTTTCTGAGAATTATAGTCATATCAAGAATACAATGGTCTCTTGCAAGGGAATGTCAGTAGACTGCCCTATGGTTCCACTCACCATCTCTATGCCTTCCCAAAACATAAGTTGTTCTACTGTCCACTAGTTTCCTATTTGTGATTTCTCCCATTAGACTGTAAGTTTCTTGAGGGCAGGGACTATTTTAACTTTTTATTTATATCTCTGTGCCTTAATAATTGCTTTGCATTCATTCATTTATTCATTCATCAGTTTTGTTATGGAGTAACACTGCCCACTTGTCAAGGTGAGAGAATGAGTTGCAGTGAATGGGAAGGAGCAGAATAGGAGCAAAACTATTGAAACCCAAAAGAAGAATACGATATTTGGTCTCCAAAGCAAGTCGTTCCCCTTCTCCAGTCTCTTGCTATTATTAAAAAGGGGGTAAATAGTTGGTCAATTATGTTATGTCTGTTAGTGTGTGAGAAAGAATTGTGGAATTTGCTTCCCCTTCTCAACCCTGAGAAGCAAATACCAGCTATCAATAAACTATATCTATACAAGGTCTCTTATCTTAACTATGCAGAACTTAAAATAGTTTCTTTTATTTCTCAAACCATTTGAGGAGCATGAAGAGAGGACTAGAATATCCAGATTAAGATGGAAGAAGCTGCATATCAACAACTGCTTTTCACTGGACATAGAATTTGGACTAATGATTTTAGTGTTCTTTTTCATCCTGTAAAGTGATCAGGGTTAGGATTTCAGGAAGAATATTTTTTATTTGCATTAAAAATAGAAATGAAGGGATGAGAATTATTAATATCATCAGGTGAGGTAGTGGTTCAGTCATTGGGCACAATGGGGAAAGAAGGTGGAGTAAGGATATTGGACAGAGGTGGAGGTGGGGGTGAGGGTGGGGTGACTCTATAGCTGTGTGGCAGCATGGGTCAATGATGGACTATGTTGTATGGTAAAACAATGGCAATGTTCTGATAAGGGAGATCCCATGCTCACCTTCCCTCATCACCCAAAGGAAATACATAAATACCTCTCTCTCTCCCTCTCTCTCTCCATATATATATATATATATATATATATATATATATATATATATATATGTGTGTGTGTGTGTGTGTGTGTGTACCTTGGGACAAAACTCCTCTTGTCCCATACTATCTAAGGCTTTGATTCTAGAAGAGGGGGAAGTTATAACTCCATACAGTGAAAGTAATATTGACCCTGGAATCAGAGGATCTGGATTCAAATTGTGGTTCTGACTTTACTGCTTGTGTGGCATTGGGTAAATCACTGGATCTCTTTGACTGTTTTCTCAGCAATAAAATGAGGGGTTAAATTAAGTGACTTCTGAGGTTCTACTCAGCTCAAAACCTTATGTTCCACAGGGATAGTGGATCCTGAAAGATATCCAAGAGGTCTTCTTTCTCCCTTGATTAGATATCTCATATTCTGTATTCTGTAACCCCTAATCTCAATAGCTCTTTGGAGCTGCCTATCACAGGTGGGCAACTTTTTTCATTCTGTCACTGGAAAGCATTCTTTCTTCAACTAGAATTTAGAACAAGAACCAACCAAACAAACAAAATACAGCCCAGAGGTTAATTTATAGTTTGATTTCTTTCTTTAGCCTTGTAGGCTCCTGAATGAAAAATGCTGAGCTATTTGTTTGAAGGGAGCTTTTGAAGTACAATACAAGAGAAAACCTTGGTGCTGGGAGTTGTGTGAGATTTACATTCAATCTGTAATAGCCGAGAGCTCCAGAGATATTCCTGCTTACTAGGCATAAATAGCTGGGTGAGCAAAAAGAAAGAGTGAATCTATAGGGTGGAGACTTACGATTATAGAATCATAGATCTTTGAGCTACAGGATCATGGATTTAGAAGTGGAAGGGGCATTCAAAGTCAACTAATTCAACACTTTCATTTTACAAACTATAAAATGAAGAAATTGGAGCTCAAAGAGTTAAATAATTTGCCCAAGGTCACACATCTAGTAAGTAGCAAAGTCGAGATTCCAACCCAAGCCCTCTGGTTCCAAAATCAATGGTCTTTTTTTTAAACACCAGAACTGCTTCTCTCTGCCTCAGTTCTCTAATTTGTAAAGTGAGAATGAGAGGTAGTATGGGTAGTGGACCCAATGCTAGACTCTTATTCAGGATGATTTGGGTCCAAGTCTTTCCTCTGATAAATCAAGCCACAACTTCTCATCTTTCAAAGCATAAGTTACAAACATTGTCGAATTATATTCAGTAACATGAATATACTGTCAATGTGTTACTTTTTATTAGACACTGAAACATGATTCTAGGTTCCAAGAAGACTATACATGGCTAACATTTTTTCTTCTCTTTTGTGTTTGCTAAAGTTAGTTCTCCTAACTATTCTCTCTTGCCATTACTTTATGGTAATTCCATAAATCCATTCAACAAGTATTTATGACATGGTTAATATGTACCAAGCAAGAAGTAGCATGTTCTGGAGTTTAGAAAACCTGGTTTCAAGTTCCATCTCTGATATATACTGGCAGAGTGACCCTGGAAAAATCACTAGACTTATCCCCCAGGCAACTATTTTAAGACTTTATGTTGTAGACATAATAATGGAAGAACTGGTCAATGAGGGCTCAGGCCTTAGAGCATGTATAATAATCATTTGGAGGTTGGAAGTATGTGAAGAAGGGGGATCTTTCCCTTCCTGATTGAGTGCATATGTAGATAGATATTCTTTGACTCTTGCCTTCTTGCTTGGTGGCAAAATGTATCTTAATTGTCTGTGAGCTGGAACTGCGTATATAAGCAATAGGCTCAAACACATACAATGTGGCTACTTTAGCCTTATTTCCTCACCTGGCCATTGTGTGGCTATGAATGAATGCTACTGTTGTTTCCTCCATCTGTATTGTGTTAATTTTTATCCTGATCCTAGGTGAATGAGTATTAGAGACAAAATGGATCTGCTTGATACAGCCTCAATATTCTGGGGATCTGACCTGCTAGTTCAAGTGTGAGTTGGGATAGTAGTCCCAAAATTTAGTTGGTTGCTCCTTTCAGGTTTCTATGGTTAAGTACAAAAGGGAGGTTCCAAACACTCTAGAGAGAGAACACATCCTGTGTGTTGTTCACAATATCAATTGACTTGGTTAAAATATCCTCAGTATCATCAATCAGTTAATATAAATTGCAGCTGTCTCAATTAGCACCAATAATTATTCCCCTGAAATGGTCACAGATGTTCTAATTTGCAGTATTTGAAGCTATAATTGTGTAAAATATGGTACTTTGTTCTATCTCAATGGAAATATTCAGTGTGAATTAAAATATTGCCACCAGTCAGGGTATTCATTATTTGCATTAACCAAGAACTAGCTTTAACTAACATTTTTACTTAGAAATATTTTACAAAGTGATATTTACTGAAAAGGTATAGTAGGGACAGGCATACAATAACCTCAAACTAAGTGCATACTTTTCTCTCAAAGTTATGTGGTTCTGAAGTCAGAAAAATCTGAGTTCTGAGATTTGACCTCAGATACTTATTAGCTATGTGACTCCAGGCAAATCACTTAACCTTTGATAGTCTCAGTTTCCTCATCTGTAAAATGAAAATAATAATACTACCCACCTCCCAGAATTGTTGTGAGGGTCAAATGAAGTGATGGTTAGAAAGCACTTTTTAGTACAGGGCTTGGTACAGTAATAAGCACTATAGAAATGTTAGATATTTTTATTATTACCTTGGTCCCTGAAGAGAGATTCACCCTAAGTTATCAAACTTGAAGTGGTTGATACAAACACTTCCCCTTCAAGTTTCGCTTCTGAGTATAGCATAACCATTGGTCAAGTTGTTCCCTTGCTTTTAGGACATGGTCTGTTGCCAGACTGATTTACTTCTGGACTGGCTCAATTAGTCGTTTGGCTGCTTTAAAATCTCCTTACTGGATTCTTTCCTGGGCTTGATGGTTAAGACCTCCAAGAGACTGTTACTGACTCCGGTTGCTTAACCTTTTCTGGTTCTTCTAGCAATATGAAGCTTACAAGGTCTTTACCTTATTCATTCATCTCTGATACTCATTTGTATAAGAACAGAAAAGACTAACCAATAACAGAAAAGAATAACAGAAATAGAAGCAATCAAAACATCATGTCCTCATGGCCACAAGGTGTCCAGTTGGAAAATAATGGAGCTGGCAGTAGCCAGCAGTCCACTCCTATTGGAAGCACTACCATGACCTCTTCTCTCACTTGAAAGCTTACAGGAATTCTTGCTTAGCTTATTAGCAAGCAAAAGAGAAAGATTTTTTATCTTCTTGAGCCATTCGAATGCAGACTCAATTTCTAGCTCAATAGCTAATTAAAAGGCTTTTGGTTACCATGTGGTTAGCTGACAGGAAACTGTCAAAGAATACCTGCCTAGGCTCTAAAGCAGAGAGAGAAAGGGGTTCTCTAATTATGCATTTTTGAAAATAGCTTGCCAAGCCTCCACATGGATCAGATGCACATGCTTTATGGATTGGACTCTCTTATCAATATCCTCATTATACAGACAAGAGGGGGTCCATATTGGTAGTTTCCTTCTGAAGATTTCCATTTACCTAATATCACTCAGTCAAAATTCTCATCTCCCCAGTGTGGAAGCTGAGACCCAGAAGTTCTAGTGAAATGATAGGTAAATAGTCAAACTCCCTTAGAGTTTAGCCCGGTGCCTATCAGATATTGGCACTTAATAAGTGTTAGTTGATTGACTAACCCTAATCAATAATAATGTGATATTAATGAAATTATAGCAGTTTTACAGACTAGGTCTAGATTCAGTTCAGGGATGGTATAAAAATTTAATGTTCCAAACATCCTTCTCACCTGAAGTGTCTTATAACACTTTTAACATTGCCTCATAGAAATTGGATTTATCCCCCACTGCTGAGATTTACCTCTGATTTGACCTATGGTAAATCATTTTAACTCCCTGGACCTCAGTTTCCTTCATTGTTAAATGAGGGAATTGAGCTACATGCCCATTGAGGTCTCTTTTAGCTCAAAATCTATGAACTATAATAACAAACTTTTCCTTCTCTTTCTCTTTTTATACTTGCCATATAACACAAGCAATAAAATGCCCATTGAATTAAATTGCTTTAATGGGTAAACCTAATGAGTAAAAGAAATGGAATTTCTTTAGAGAATAGTGATTATTTTTGAAGGATGAAGGTAGGGGGAGGGGTTCATTTGTCCCATTTGAAAATAACCTGCTAAGATTTTGAAACTTGTCTTTATAATTTTTGTTCTCACTCCTATTTTCTTTATTGCTTCCTGGTTGACTGAGATTGAGCTTACAGGTATTATTTTTTCATCATAATTCTGTGTGTGCATGTGTGTTTGTGTGTATGTATGTGTGTGACAAACCATAGGTAACTGTATTTCTGTGATGCCCACTTTGATTCTTCAGAGTCCCCAGAGACTTTCTTGCATTCATTACAAATTTTGCACTGTCAAAGTTTCTTGCTTATGTATTTAGGCTGATTTCCTCTCTGGTCCAGGGAAAAAGTCTAAAAATAATTTGAATTCTGGAAACTGTAGTCTTAGACTGACCCTGGGAAAGAATGAGACTATTATTGTGAATTCTGAACCAGTAGGGCACTATGACCACCAAGTGCTCTCTCCAGGATACAGGAAATCTGCACCTCCCAGCTGAAACTATCTTTACTGAGGGGGGAAGAGAATGCTGTCTTTCTAGGATTGTAATTCCCAGAAGTCAGTTTAATTCAGAACTTTTACCCTGGTATACAGGGGAAATCAGCCAGAACCCTTATACTTAGAATGAGGTTCTATTGCATTGTCTCTTTGGTTCTATAAAGTCAACAAGACGAAGCTCTTTATTCTGCTGTTTAGGAAGCTGATTCTCAAAGAGCTGCAGTAGTTTCCACATAGTCATATAGGTAGTGATTTGCAGAGCAAGGACTCAAACCCAGGTTTTCTTTCCTTCTTTTTTAATTTATTTAAGGCAATGCGGTTAAGTGACTTGCCTAAGTTCACACAGCCTGGCAATTATTAAGTGTCTGAGGCTGGATTTGAACTCAGGTCCTCTTGACTCCAGGGCCTTTGCTTTATTTGAGCTGCCCCTCAAACCCAGTCTTTCTGATTATGAATTTACTATTTTGTTTTTTTTTTATTGGAAACTGTAGTGTCTACACATTAAATTTCATCCCTGTGATTCAATTTCAGATTGAATGTAAAATTAAATATACCAGAAGACTAAGATTTTCTCTTGCATTATTCTTTCAAAGATCCTTCTAAACCTATAGCTCTCCTTTTGGTTTGGGTTCTTTGCCAACAGTTTTGCTTACTCTAAGGTCCTACGTGAGGCATGCCTATTACATGCCATTAATTCAGGACTCAAGTCAAGTTGGGTTCATTACCAGAGTGACTGTGGGGTGCCAATATTGAAAAGCTGCAATCAGCAGGAAAATTGGTACCAGATATTTTAAAGCCAAGCAATTCTACCAAAGGTTTTAGTAATAATTTAGAATGCCACTGAATTGAAGTATTTTTTTCCAGTTAAGTTGCTTCCAGCAAAGTCTTTTTTATTCTAGAAGTTTCTATGATTCATATCTGGCTGGCACTCATGCCCAAAGTGGTCTCAAATGATTCTTACCACCTCGTTCTCATCCTTGCTAATTATAGGCTCATATACTTATTTGAAGGCCAAGATGTTTCCTTTTATTTACTCTATATTCTACAAGCACCAAGAAAAACTTCTAGATTTGACTTGGATTCTTTTTAAAATAACAGTTTAATTACTAACAAATCAACAAATATTTATTAAGTTCTTACTTCACTTCAGGCATTATACTAAATGGTGAAGGTATAAAGAAAAAGCAAAAACAGTCCCTTCCTGAGAGGAGCTTGTATTCTAATGGAAGAAGCACCACATGGAAATCAGAATAACAAGATAAATACTGAGGAGATGAAAGGTAAACTTGTAGGGGGTGGCACTAGCAAGTAGCAGGGGGACTTCAAGAAATATTTGAGCTTAGTCTTGAAGCAAGGGATTCTAAAGAATCAGGGATTGGAAGAACACATTCTATGGTTGGGGATTACTCAATGGAAAGTTATAGAGAAAGGAGAAAGAATGTTGTGTTCAAGAAATTACAAGTGGGTTAAGGGTTTGTAGAAAATATGAAAATTGGAAATAGAAGATGGGGTCAGGTTGTGAAGAAGTTAAAATGACAAAGGACTTTACATATAATCTTGGAGAGAATAGGAAACCACTGGAGTTTAAGGATTAGGTGAAAATACATGAAGGTGAAATAATAAACAAAGGTAAAATTTATAGAAGTCTTCTTATGATCTGTTGACCTCTAATAACAAATTCCACTGTATCAAGGGTAACTGGGCAGGCAGATATCCTGGAGTGGGGGAAGATTCACATTTGTGGAAATCTTGTCAAAACTGATAAGCCATCCCTTAGAACCTGTTGTCTGATATCCATCCCCAGCCTAAACTGAAGGTTACTCCCTTCCTTGATGGAGATGCAGCTTTGCAGATCTCACATTCTGATAGTGGAATGTATAAGGACCCACTTCTAAGATTCCATCTTTGGGGGTCTGGTTCTTTAGCTGGACTTTCTCCCCCCAATCAATGTGTGCCTGCATAGTTAGTGAATTTAGAGAAATATTAATCAACATGTATGTTAACCTAATTCTGTTTTGCTCTTTCTTGAGGCCAAACCCAAACCCTGAAAATTGTTTGTTTCTTATTAGGACAAACTCTGAAGGTTAACACGTATTTAATAATTATTATTTTGGGGGCAGCTAGGTGGCGTAGTGGATAAAGCACCAGCCTTGGAGTCAGGAGTACCTGGGTTCAAATCCAGGCTCAGACACTTAATAATTACCTAGCTGTGTGACCTTGGGCAAGCCACTTAACCCCATTTGCCTTGCAAAAACTTAAAAAAATAATTATTATTTTTAAGAGCAAACTCAACAAGTGTCTTAGGTCCACACACAGATATTCAGGAAATTGGACTTTAATCTTTTAGGTTCTTCTTTGTTGCCTGACTAAACCATTTTCCTGCTCTGATTTCTAAAATCAGTTATTCATTCCCAATGAAGCTGAATGCTCCAAGTTTCTAGATGAAGTAGATTCCTGGATCAGAAACTGAAAACCTTAAGGACATAGGTGGTGTTTCAAAATTATGCCTACTAGACAAATGAAAAGATTACAGAATAGAAGGCAGATCTGGGAGCTGACAACTTGCTGATGTCTGAGAACCTGATTTGAATTTTCAGACTACAGCTTAGGTTATAGGAATGATGATGTACTCCTGGACAAGAATGCCTCTATCAGGGACTTGGAAAATTTATTTGCTTCAAGTCTTGAAAAACTAAACAAAAATAGGGTTTTAAACTGAAAAGATGGGAGGAAAGAGAAAACCTTCTATGTATAGCCACCATTGATGATGACAGGAGTAGCTATAGTGTAGAAAGAATTATGATAGGGATGCCTGGAAATTCACAGGTGACAAAATATAAAAGATACATCTATAATACACTTATCCTCAGATATCTATTCACAAATAATCAAAGTGTGGCTAAAAAGGAAGGCAAACTCAAGATTCTCTTGAAGGGAAGCAAATTTACTCTCCTTTTTATTACCACTGAGACTTGGTAGTATGGAACTCATGACTCTGGAAAGATATGATGATGATAAGAACTAATTTTATATAATGATTCAAAGTTCTTTACAAATATTATCTATTTCAATCTTCACAACTTCATGAAATAGGTATATGATTATGCCCATTTTACAGTTTAGAAAAGTTAAGTGACTTGCCCTGGGGGTGCAAAGTTAGTAAGTATGAAATGAAAATTAGGATTGGAATCCAATTTTCTCAGTTCCAGTGCTTGAACTCTACCTACTACATCATACCTATTTATTTTATCTTCTATTGCTTTATTTTTATGTACAAGACTAATTTTATTCTACCTCCCAGAAAGTACAGAAAATATATAAACAACTAACAGCAACCAATGATAAGTCAATATAATACTCTTTCATCTCTAGGATTTCTACATTTCTCCTAAGGACCAAACAGCCCTATAGACTCAGCACAATCTAGTGATTTGAACTTCCCTCAAAAGGGAAACAAACCATTGGGTGACTAGAGGGATAACTTGCTTCCATTCTTGTGAGTCCCTCTTTGCCTCAAAGACTTTCACAAGTATCTAGTCTTCTGGGACTCTAAGACTTTATCTTAAAAAGACCAAGGTCTCCCACTGCATCAGGGTCATTGCTGGACTGGTTGTCCTGACCTATGTTTTGCCACAGGACTCAGAAGGAGAGAGAGTGAGGAGGAGAGAGTGAGGCAATTACTTAGATTCAATTCACTCATAAGTCAAGACATTATACCCTCATGGTGTCATTGGTCCTCTTTGAGAATCAAGGAAAGACAACAACAACAACAACAAGCATGTAGATTAAAGAGAGTATGACCAGTAGGACGGCAAGGTGTACCAGTGGATAGAGCACTGGCCCTGGAGTCAGGAGGACCTGGGTTCAAGTCCAGCTTCAGACACTTAATAATTGCCTAGCTGTGTGACCTTGGGCATGTCACTCTTAACCCTATTGCCTTAAATAAATAGAAAGCATGACAATTCCTGCATCATACTAGCTTTCCCCACAGCTACATCTCAGCAGCCAATAACAGAGTGCAGCAGATATCTCTGAAGAGCCCAAATACTGAAGATTAACAGTTGATAGTGGGAATCAAAGTAGTATACACCACAGTTGAAATAACAATAGAACTTTCCAACAAAGAGTATAGAGATCATTAGTAGAGGTGCATCATGATTCCCTATAGAAAATGACAGGCACAATGGAATGTCCAGTACAGATCTGAAGT
Organism: Macrotis lagotis; assembly: GCF_037893015.1. Taxonomy (NCBI): domain Eukaryota; kingdom Metazoa; phylum Chordata; class Mammalia; order Peramelemorphia; family Peramelidae; genus Macrotis; species Macrotis lagotis. The sequence continues at coordinate 125,582,120 of NC_133659.1, forward strand.
AACATTCAGTAGAGTGGAGCAAAGAGTGCCATGATGACATCACCAAAGTAAACCAGCAATTCAGCTATTTGATTTGTCCCAGACATCTTCCTAGGCACGTTCCCCTTTTCTTACTAGTGCTACAGCAACCCAAGGCAGACCATACCTCCAAGGGCACAGGAAGAATCTTTCTTGTTACTTGTTTGGAACTGCATCCTATTTCCTTTAATTAGCTCAGTAAATGTAAATATATTGGTGAAGCCTTGTGAACTCTGATTTTAAATAGATTAGAATCCAGAATTCAACAAACCCTGGATAGTTTAGGGGGAACTTATGTATGTGTGAAAGAAGCTAGATGGTACAATGGATAGAGTACCCAGGCCTATATTAAGGAAGACCTGCTAAAGAAGGTGGCTTAACCTTACCAGATCTAAAATTATATTGTAAAGCATCAGTCATCAAAACTGTCTGGTACTGGCTAAGAAATAGAGTGGTGGATCAGTGGAATAGACTAGTTGCAATAGCAGGAAATGATTATAGTAATATGCTGTTTGATAAATCCAAAGAGTCCAGCTACTGGGATAAAAGCTCTCTCTTCATTCAAAACTGCTGTGAAAATTGGAAGTTAGTATGGAAGAAACTAGATTAGACCAACACCTCACACCCTATACCAAGATAAGATCAAAATGGATACAGGTTTTAGACATAAAAAACAATATTATAAGTAAACTAGAAGATCAAGAAGTAGTTTACCTGGCAGATCTCTGGAAAGCGAAGCAGTTTGTGACCAAGGAAGAGATGGGGAACATCATTAAAAAACCAACTAGATGATTTTGGTTACATTAAATTAAAAAGCTATTGCACAGACAAAACCACTGTAACAAAGATCAAAATAAATGTAGTAAATTGGGAAATAATTTTTACAATTAGTATATCTGACAAAGGACTCATTTCTGAAATATGCGGAGAAGTGAGTCAAATTTTCAAAAAAAAAAGTTATTCCCCAATTGACAAATGGTCAAAAGATATGCAAAGGCAATTTACAGTTGAGGAAATCAAAGAGATCCATAGTCATATGAAAATTAGCTCTAAATCATTTCTTATTAGAGAAATCAATTTCAAGCATCTCTGAGATACCATCTCATATGTCTCAGACTGGCCAATATGATGAGGAAGGACACTGATCAATGTTGGAAGGGATGTAGGAAATCTGGGAAACTGATACATTGTTGGAGCTGTGAACTCATTCAACCTTTCTGGAGAGCAATTTGGAATTGGGTCCAAAGGGCAACAAAAATGTGCATACCCTTTGATCCAGCAATACCACTACTGGGTCCATACCCTGAAGACATTATGAAAAAGGGTAAAAACATCACTTGTACAAAAATATTCATAATAGCCCTGTTTGTGGTGGCACAGAATTGGAAATTAAGTGAATGTCCTTCAATGGGGGAATGGCTTAACAAACTGTGGTATATATATATATATATATATATATATATATATATATATACATACACATATATATGTGTGTGTGTGTGTGTGTGTGTGTGTGTGTGTGATGGAACACTATTGTTCTATTAGAAATCAGGAGGGATGGGAATCAGGGAAGCCTGGAAGGATTTGCATGAACTGATGCTGAGTGAGATGAGCAGAACCAGAAAAAACATTGTACACTCTAACACAACATGGGGGTGATAATCAACCTTGATGGATTTGCTCATTCCATCAGTGCAACAATCAGGGACAATTTTGGGCTATCTGCAATGGAGCATACCATCTGTATCCAGGGAAAGAATTCTGGAGTTTAAACAAAGACAAGAGACTATTACCTTTTACTTAGAAAAAAAATTGTTATCTTATGATGTAATTTTGCTATCTCTTATACTTTATTTTTCTTCCTTAAGGATATGATTTCTCTCATCACATTAAACTGAGATCAATGTATACCATGGAAACAATGTAAAGACTAACAGACTGCCTTCTATGGGGGTGGGGGGAGGGAAGCAAGATTAGGTGAAAAATTTTAAAAGTCAAAATAAATAAAATATTTCTGGAATGAAAAAAATACTCCTAACATAAAAAAGAAAATCCCAAATGAAGAATTGTACACAATTGAAAAATGACTGAATAAATCCAAAAAATGTATGTATGAGGGTAGTTCTGTTGCAGGGTAGGGGAAGGGATGAATAGGGTAGAGGGAGCTTTAGAAATAACCTTATGTCCTGTTGTTTGTCCTTTATCTTACTGTTTTCCTCTACTAAGGAAATGTTACATAGAATTGAGGCAAAACCCTTATTGAAGTTCAAATATATGACATTTACTGCCTTCCCTTATCTATCCCTGTCACTCTGCCTAGAAAGGAAATTAAATTTGACTGGCATGATTTATTTTTTAGAAAACCATTCTACTTATTCACTACCTCCTCCCCCAAACCCCCAATCTTCCAGCTGTTTGTAAATTAAAAGTAGGATAATTGTTTATTTTTTTCCTATGTATTGAAGGAATACTGGTCAAGGAAGCTCAAAGCACTCTTTCCCTCCACTTTCAAAGACATCTTTTTCTCTCTATATTATTTGACTCTATAGTATTCTTTTTCACTGCCACGTGTAAAATTACTAAAGCATAATAGATTAATAATATTTAGAGCTAGAAATTACATTTAACATAATCCAGTTCAAGGGGTGGTTAGGGGCACAGTGGATAGAGCACCAGCCCCAGAGTCAGGAGTACCTGAGTTCAAATCTGACCTCAGACACAATAATTACCTAGCTGTGTGACCTTGGGCAAGTTGCTTAACCTTACTGCCTTGCAGGACCTCCCCCCATAATAATAATCCAGTTCAAGCTTATTTTCACAGATGAGAAAACTGAGTCAAGGGAGGCAAGAAGGCTCACTCAAAGGTAGCAGAGGTAAGGTTCAATCTCAGGAGCCTTTGGTTCCAAATCCAGAACTATTTTATCAGGCTGCTTCTTCCATAGACTTGTATTAACTGGGCAACCCTAGGCAGGTCACAACATCTTTGAATGTCATTGTATTAATCTACAACATGAGGTGGGTGGGCTTGGTGACCACTATGTTCTCTTCCAATTCTAAATCCCATGTTTTATGAGTTGGTTCTCTAAAATAAGAATTTCCTGCAAATATATCACCATCTATATGTTAATTTACATCTACAGTTTTATTATCCTTAAAGAACAAAATGTGTTTACACACACACACACACACACACACACACACACACACACACACACATACACACACACCCTCACAGAAAGACAATAGTATTTACAATTTTCATTCAAGCTATTACATGAAAAAATTTGGAACCATTAAACCAATAAACCATTATTAAAACAATAATAGTTCTTTTTTGTTGTTTTTATTAACATTTTATTTGTTTTCCAATTATATAAAATAGGAATATCTACCTATCATTTTTTGTAAGGTTTTGAATTTTACAATTTTCCCCCACCATCCCTTCTCTCCCCACCCCACCCACAGAAGGCTGTTTGATAGTCTTTACATTGTTTCCATGTTATACATTGATCGAAATTGAATGTGTTGTAAGAGTAAACATAACCCCCCACCAAGAAGATGAGAAACCTCAAGAATATTGAGAGAGAGAGAAAAAAAATATACTTCAGTCTGTGTTCCGATTCCAATGACTATCTCTGGGGTGAGTTGTTTCTTTATCACAAGTCCACCAGAGAAGTTGCTTCAATATTTTCCCCACAGTTGCTATTACTAGTTGTACCTCCACTCTATTCCTCTCCACTCTCATTTATTCTATACTGTCTCTCCTTTCATCCTGGCCCTGTCCAAAAGTGTGTTGTATGTGAGGACCCTCTTCCTCAATCTCTCCTCTCTTCTGTCACCTATTCCCCTCTTCCCTCCCCCCATTCCCCCTTATCCCATCCCTTTCTTCTCATTTTTCTCTAGGGTAAGATAGATTTCCTCTCCCTATTAAGTGTGTATGTTATTTCCTCTCTGAGCCATTTCTGATGAGAATGAAGGCCCACTCATTCCCCCTTATCTTCCCCCTTTCTACTCCATTGAAAAAGCTTTTTCTTGACTCTTACGTGAAATTTCTTAGCTGCTTCTTCATCTCCTTTTCCTTCCTCCCAGTACTTTCCTTTATCACCCATTGACTCCATTTTTTTACTATATTACACCATTATATTCCACTCCTTCCTATGTCCTGTCTATATATGCTCTTTCTAACAGCTCTTGTAATGAGAAAGTTCATATGAGTTACCAAGTATCTTCTTCCCATGCAGGGATACAAACAGTTCAACATCATTAAGTTCCTCATAGTTAGTCCTTTTCTTCCACCCCAGAGTCCTGGACTTGGAGATTAAACTTTCTGTTCAGTTCTGGTTATTACAATAGGAAGGTTTGAAAGTCCCCTGTTTCATTGAAAGTCCATCTTTTCCCCTGAAAGAGGATGTTCAGTTTTGCTGGGTAGTTGATTTTCAGTTGTAAACCAAGATTCCTGCCTTCGAGAATATCATATTCCAATCCCTATGAGCCCTTAATGGAGATTCTTCCAGATCCTGTATAATCCTGATATGGAGCCTTTGTAGTTGAATTGTGTGTTTCTTGCAGCTTTTAGAATTTTCTCTTTGATTTGGTAGTTTTGGAATTTGGCTATAATATTCCTGGAAGTTTTTCTTTTGGGATTTCTTTAAGGAGGTGACTGGTGAATTCTCTTGATTTCTATTTTACCCTCTGCTTCTAGGATCTCAGGGCAATTTTGCTGTATTATTTCTTGAAAATGAAGTCTAGGCTTTGTCCTGATTGTGGCTTTCAGATGGCCCAATAATTTTTAAATTATGTCTTCTGGATCTGTTTTTGAGCTCGGTTGTTTTTTCCAATGAGATATTTCACATTTTATTCTAATTTTTGGCGCTTTTTTTGGAAGAGTTTTATTTCTTCCTGATTTCTTGCAAAGTCATCAGCTTCCTTTAGTTCCATTCTACATTTGAAGGAACTATTTTCTTCAGAGAGCTTTTCTTAACTCCTTTTCCAGCTGGCCAATCCTGCTTTTTTAAGGCATTCTTCTCCTCATTTGCCTTTTGTTTTGCTTTTTACATTAGGCCTAAATTGGTTTTTAACATTATTTTCTTCAGTAATTTTTTATATATCTTTCACCAAACTATTGATTTGGTTTTCATGATTTTTCTGCATTGCTTTCATTTCTCCTCCCAGTTTTTCCTCCATCTCCCTTAATTGTTTTTCAAAGTCTTTTTTTGAGCTCATCCATAGTCTGAGCCCATTTTCTATTTCTCTTGGAGGTTTTGGATACAGAAGCTTTGATTTTTGTCATCTGAGTATTTGCTTTGATCTTCCATGGGACTAAGGTAATTCTCTATGATTATACTCTTCTTTTTCTGTTGTTTACTCATTTCCTCAGCCCATGACAGCACTTCAAAGGCTTTGGGGTTTTTTTTGGGGGGGCACACCCCACTGGGACCTTTATTCCTCTAAGGTCTTATGCTCTCTTGCCTGTGCTTTGATATATAGATGACCACCTCACTTCCCTCTGTCCTCGAGCTGTGAGGAGGAGCCCTACTATATTAGTAGAGAAGGCCAAACTGCAACCTGGATCTGAGTGTAGGCAAACAGCAGAGTCCTACCCCAAGGTAGGCAGAGTTTACTTGGTCCTTCACTTTGAGATGTCAGCAGTCAAATTCTCCCTCCCATGATTCCTTTTCCCCTCTTCTCTCCCCGAGGGAGAGCAGAGAAATTTCTGCAGTGTTCCCTGACCCCCTTTACCTTCTCTGGGGGTGCAGGCTGCTTTCTCCAGATTCTTGCTGCAGATTCTGCAGCTTGTATTCCTTACTCCACACTCATTCTGGTGTAGCAGAGTTATTTCACTGCCCCTTCAAGCTGTTGCTGGTGATCTCTGGGCTGGGCTGGGCTGGGCTGCTCCCAGTCCTGTGAAACACACCTTTCCCGCTGAACTTCTAAGTTTATTGGTCTGGGAAAATGTATCACTCAGTCTTTCTGTGGGTTCTGCCCCTTTCAATTTTGACTAGAGTCATAATTTGTTGGCTTTTGGAGTTTTGGGGGAAGGAGTCCCCAGGAAACACTGCCTTCACACCACCATCTTGGTTCTGCCCTTCAATAGTTCTTTTGAAATATATATATATATATATATATATATATATATATATATATGTGTGTGTGTATATATATATATCTACTTTCAGCTATATATATCACCCCCCATAATCTTCAATTAATTCCTTTATGCTAGTTTTGCTTTCTACTTTTAAATCATAGGCTATGCAGAATTTGCATTATAGTTCATTTAAATACATATCTATAGCTAAACCATATATCTATATCTATATGTATTAATTATTGTGGTTCAGGTGTTGCAGTTGTATCTAAATCTTTGTGACCCCATCTTGGCAAAGATAATGAACTGGTTTGCCATTTCTTTCTCTAACCCATTTTATGAATAGAGAGACTGAGGCATAGAGGGTAAAGTGACTTATTCAAAGTCACACAGCTAGTAAATATCTGAGATTGAATTTGAACTCAGGTCTTCCTGCCTACAGGCCAGCTGCTCTATTCATTATGTCACCTAGCTTCCCTGATGTGTAATATATGTCCATACATGTGCATATTTAAGTAGACATATATATATATAATTATGCATCTACATTTTTATTCATGCCCATATTCAGATTTGTCATTTCAGTCATATGAGGACCTCCTCGTATGGAAACTTCTTTCATATGTATCTGCATAGCTTGTCTGTAACTTGGCCCTAGTTGCTTGAACTCACTAAAGAGGTTCACTGATTTGGTCCTAGGTTAAAAGTTTGTATGAAATAGAAATTTTTAAAAAGCACAAATATCCTCTGCTTTTTAAAATACATCTTCTATCAATTTCTCTTTGTCCACATGAAGGGCAAAGTTCTACTTGGTCCTTCACTTTGAGATGTCAGAAGTCAAATTCTCCCTCTCATGATTCCCTTTCCCCCCTTCTCTTATATATCTTGTTAGCTTTACTGTTCAGTGCCAGCAATTCCACAACATTCACATCAAACTAGGAATCTCACACAATTTCTCAAGAACCAAATTGAACTTTATCAACTAATCTCTAAGCTCATGACTGATTATGTATTTCCAGAAATGAAAAGGTTATGTACATCACGGCAACAGCCCATGCTCAAAGCCTGCTGCTTGGTAATTTGTTTAATAGGATGCCATGCATGTGGTGCAGCTTGGAATGAAAATGAATAAAATCTCATATCTCAAACACTGCCAAGGCCAGAAATTCTATGTTGTTATTCAATTGTTTTCAGTCATGTCCAAATTTTCATGACCCTATTTGAGGTTTTCTTGGCAAAGATACTGAAGTGGTTTGCTGCTCCTATCTATAGTTCATTTTAGAGATGAGAAAACTGAGACAAACAGGGTTAACTTGCCCTAGTGCCTTGCCCAGGGTTGCGCAGCAAGTAAGTGTCTCAGACCAGATTTGAACTCTCTAGATCTGGCACTCTCTCTCCTGTATCACCTAGTTGCCTCAGAAATTGTTTTATGTTTATAAGGCAAGAGAGGTAGAATGTTGCAGAGGAGGGAGGGAGGGAGAGAGGAAGAGAGGGGAGGGGGGGAGAGAGAGAGAGAGAGAGAGAGAGAGAGAGAGAGAGAGAGAGAGAGAGAGAGAGAGAGGAGAGAATGAGAACATTAACTTTGGAGCCAGGAACTCTAGTTAAAATCGTATTGGTATTACATATTGCATGCGTGGCCTTGGACAAATCATTTTATCTCTCAGTGTTCTGAACAACTCCATGACTGTAATTTACAGAACTAGAATGCTGATCTGCATTGGAAAGAGAGTATCCTTATCCACAATTCTCTATGCGAATGAAATCACAAGTCCAGTCTTGATTCTTTATTCAGTGACTAGAAATCATTTGGGAATGACCCTCAACTTTAAATCTGCCAGAACCATGCCTAGCTTGAGTGACCTCCTGATGGATGATGACTGGTCCACAGCTATGTTTGAGATGATCTTCTATCAGCTATATGAATCAAGATTTTTCTCATTTCTCACTGTGTGCTTTGAATTTCTGGTGGGGTGAGGAGAGAGAGGAGCTTTCTTTGTGTTTGTCTGACTCATGGAGGAGCATTGTATTGAGAAGTCTTGTCTCATGGATGATTAGAAAATACAGAGAAAGATGTTGGGATATCAAGAGGACAATATATTGTGGAACTCTAGGAGACAGTTTTCAAGAAAGAAGTTGACTTGTGAAGGACTACAAGGGAAAGGGAGCTGGTTGAGGAAAGGGACACTGACAGACCATGAGGATTCACAACATCTAGCATATACTGGTGTTTAACATATTTGTCCCTCATCCATTCTTCTATCTATCCATTTATTCGTGCATCATTTCAGGATCTGAAAGAGGAGGAAAAATCTAAGGAATCTGAAAGACTTATATGAAAATTTGCATAGTTTATCTTTTAGTTGTTGGGAAGTAAAAGAAATTCCAATTTTTACAATATCAGAGTGAGAGAGAGTCCATTTACATTGGATTTATATAGAGTCAAGTATGTGGATACAACTAAAGTCTCTGATTAAGATTCAGTATCAGACAATTTATAGATCTGTGAAAAAATTCTCTAAATCATTATTGATTAGAGAAAAGCAAATTAAAACAACTTTGTAAAGAATGTATTACAGAATTGCGTGTATAGAATGATTTTACATATTCACACACATATATTTTGTTTCTAATGTTAGCTTTCTCTACAGCAGGGGGAGTAAGAAAAAGGGGGAAAGAAATTGACAGCTCTATTATATATTTAAAAGTAATGGCAAACTGTACATAATAGACTTGCAGTTTCATTGCAATCATCTTTTTTATTATACCATTATGAAAATGCTTGTTTTATTTTATAAATTACAAAGAAAAAGAAAAAAATTGGTATCAGAGAGGATAATAAAGAAGGAAAAATAAGACCAGTTTGAATTAGGGAGACATAAGAATAAAGAACATTTTAAAGAAATTGAATTTTTATCACTTTTTTTTAGAAAGATTTTATTTATCTTGAGTTTTGCAATTTCCCCCCATTCCTGCTTCCCTCCCCCCACCCCCACAGAAAGCATTCTGTTAGTTTTTACATTGTTCCATGGTATACATTGATCTCAGTTGAAGGTGATGAGAGAGAAATCATATCCTTAAGGAAGAAAAATAAAGTATAAGAGATAGCAAAATTACATAATAAGATAATGGTTGTTTTTCTAAATTGAAGGTAATAGTCTTTGGTCTTTGTTCAAACTTCACAATTCTTTCTCTGGATACAGATGGTAGTCTCCATTGCAGATATTCCAAAATTGTCCCTGGTGGTTATACCCCCATGTTGCCATTAGAGTGTACAGTGTTTTTCTGGTTCTGCTCATCTCACTCAGCATCAGTTCATGCAAATCCTTCCAGACTTCCCTGAATTCCCAGCCCTCTTGGTTACTAATAGAACAATAGTATTCCATGACATGCATATATCACAGTTTGTTATGCCATTCCCTATTGAAGAACATTCACTTTCAAACAGGGCTGCTATGAATATTTTTGTACAAGTGATGTTTTTAACCCTTTTTCATAAGCTCTTCAGGATATAGACCAGTAGTGGTATTGCTGGATCAAAGGGTATGCACATTTTTGTTGCCCTTTGGGCATAATTCCAAATTGTTCCCCAGAAAGGTTGGATGAGTTTACAGCTCCACCAACAATGTATTAGTGTTCCAGATTTCCCACATCCATTCCAACATTTATCAATATCCTTTCTGGTCATATTGGCCAGTCTGAGAGGTGTGAGATGGTATCTCAGAGATGCTTTAATTTGCATTTCTCTAATAAGTAATGATATAGAGCAATTTTTCATTTGACTATGGATTGCTTTGACTTCCTCAGCTATAAATTGCCTTTGCATAACCTTTGACCATTTGTCAACTGGGGAATGGCTTGGTTTTTTTTTAATTTGACTCAGTTCTCTGTATATTTTAGAAATAAGTCCTTTGTCAGAAATACTAGTTGTAAAAATTGTTTCCCAATTTACTACATTTCTTTTGATCTTGGTTACAGTGGTTTTGTCTGTGCAAAAGCTTTATAATTTAATGTAATCAAAATCATCTAACTTGTTTTTAGCAATGTTCTCCATCACTTCCTTGGTCATGAACTGCTTCCCTTTCCATAGATCTGACAGGCAAATCACTCCTTGATCTTCTAGTTTGCTTATAATATTGTTTTTCTGTCTAAAACTTGTATCCATTTTCATCTTATCTTGGTATAGGGTATGAGATGTTGGGCAATCTAAGTTTCTTCCATATTAACTTCTGATTTTCCCAACAGGTTTTTATTGAAGAGAGAATTTTTTATCCCAATAGTTGTACTCTTTGGATTTATCAAATAGCAGATTACTATAATCATTTCCTGCTATTGCACCTAGTCTATTCCTCCACTGATCCACCATTCTATTTCTCAGCCAATACCAGATAGTTTTTTTTACATTTTGCAAGGCAATAGGGTTAAGTGGCTTGCCCAGGGCCATGCAGCTAGGTATTATTAAGTGTCTGAAGCTGGATTTGAACTCAGGTATTCCTGACTCCAGGGCCAGTGCTAGCCCCATTACCAGACAGTTTTTGATGACTGATGCTTTATAATATAACTTTAGATTTGGTAAGGCTAAGCCACCTTCTTTTGCACTTTTTTTCATTGACTCCCTGAAAATTCTTGACTTTTTGTTTCTTCATATACATGTACTTACAGCATTTTCTAACTCATTAAAGTAATTTTGTGGAATTTTGATTGGTAGGGCACTAAGCAAGTAGTATTGTCATTTTTATTATATTATCTCGACCTATCCAAGAGCTGTTGATGTTTGCCCAGTTATTTAATTCTGATTTTATCTGTGTAAGAAGTGTTTTGTAATTGTTTTCAAAAAGTTTTTGAGTCTACCTTGGCAGGTAGATTCCCAGGTATTTTATATTGTCTGAGGTTACTTTGAATGGGATTTCTCTTTCTAGCTCTTTCTGCAGTATTTTGCTAGTCATGTATAGAAGTGTTGAGGATTTATGAGGATTTATTTTACATCCTGTGACTTTACTAAAGTTGCTAGTTATTTCTAGTAGTTTTTTAGATGATTTTTTTGAGATTCTCTAGGTGTAATATCATGTCATCTGCAAAGAGTGAGAGTTTTGTCTCTTCCTACCCAATTCTAATTAGTTCAATTTCTTTTTCTTCTCTTATTGCTGAAGCTAATGTTTCTAATTCAATATTGAATAGTAGTGGTGATAATGGGCATCCTTGTTTCACTCCTGATCTTATTGGGAATACCTCAAGCCTATCCCAGTTGCATATAATGCTTGTTGATGATTTCAGATAGATACTGCTTATTATCCTGAGGAACAGTCTATTTATTCCTATACTCTCTAGTGTTTTTAGGAGGAATAGGTGCTGTATTTTGTCAAAAGCTTTTTCAGCATCTGTTGATATAATCATATGATTTCTGATAGGTTTGTTATTGATATAATTAATTATACTAACAGTTTTTCAACACTGCATTCCTGGGATAAATCTTACTTGATCATAATGTATTATCCAAGTGATAATTTGTTGTACTCATTTTGCTAAGATTTTATTTTTGATTTTTGCATCTATATTCACCAGTGAGATAGATCTATAATTTTCTTCCTCTGTTTTAGCTATTCCTGGTTTAGGTATCAGCACCATATTGGTGTCATAGAAAGTGTTAGTCAGGGTTCTGTCTTCATCTATTTTTCCAAAGAATTTTTATAGAATTGGAACCAATTGCTCCTTAAATGTTTGATAAAATTCATTTATGAATCCATCTGTCCCTGGAACTTTTTTCTTAGGGAGTTCAATAATGATTTGTCAAATTTCTTTTTCTGAGATAGGGTTATTTAGGTTTTTAATTTCCTCTTCATTTAACCTGGGCAACTTATAATTTTGTAAATTTTCGTCCTTTCACTTAGATTGTTAAATTTATTGGCATAGAGTTGGGCAAAATAAATTCAAATTATTACTTTAATTTCCTTCCCATTGCTGGTGAGTTAACTATTTCCAATTTTGATACTAGCAATTTGGTTTTCTTCTTTCTTTTTTTTTTAATCAAGTTGACCAGAGTTTTATCAATTTTATTTTTTTTCACAAAACCAGCTCTTCATTTTATTTATTAGTTCAATAGTTTTCTTGCTTTCAATTTTATTAATTTCTTCTTTAAGTTTTAGAATTTCTAATTTGGTACTTAATTGAAAGTTTTTAATTTATTCTTTCTCTAATTTTTTTAGTTGCATAATTAGTTTATTGAATTTCTTCTTTCTCTAATTTATTCATGTAAGCATTTACAGATATAATATATCCCCTGACAACCACCTTCAGTGCATCCCATAGGTTTTGGTATGTTGTTTCATTATTGTCATTATCTTGGATGAAATAATTAATTCTTCCTATAATTTGTTGCTTGATCCATTCATTCTTTAGAGGTTATTTAGTTTCCAATTAGTTCTGGCCCAATATTGCATATAATTTCTATTGCATTATGTTCTGAGAGCTATGTGTTCACTATTTCTGCCTTTCTGCAATTGATCATTAGGTTTTTATGCATGGTCAATTTTTGTGTAAGTGCCATGTACTGAAGAGAAAAAAGTATATTCCTTTCTATCCCCATTCAATTTCCTCCATAAATCTATCATATCTAGGTCTTTCTAACAATCTGTTCACCTCTTTAGCTTCCTTCTTGTTTATTTTATGATAGAATTTCAAAATCTGAGAGTGGGAGGTTGAGGTCTTCTACTAGTAGAGTTTTGCTGTCTATATCTTCCTGTAGCTCTTTCAGTTTCTCTTCTAAGAATATGGATGCTATACCATTAGGTGCATACATATTTAGCATTGAAATTACTCTATTTTTTTGCATTGAAATTCTTTATTTTACATTAGAAATATAAGTTCATAATAATTTTTTTCTTTTATATTTATTTATTCTTTTTGTACAAATAATTTTTATACATTAATAAAATATTCTTGTTTAAGAGTAAACAGAATACCCCTTCCCCCCACAAAATATAGACTCGCTTGAGCGATAAAGTAAAGGGGAGAGAAAAAAAATTAAAAATTAAAAAAATAATAGTAATAATTGTAGGTATGTCCATGTGGCGCAATGGATGGAGCCCCAGACCTGGAGCTAGGAGTACCTGAGCCCGTATATGGCCCCATACACCCAACAATCACCCAGCCATGTGTCATGTAAGCCACCTCAACCCCAATGCCCTGCATAAAACCAAAAAAAGAAAAAAAAGACCCAAAATAAAATAAAATAGTAATAATAGTAGGGGTGGCTGGGTGGCGGACAGAGCATTGGCCCTTGAGCCAGGAGCACCTGGGTCAGATTCCGACCTCAGACACCCAAAGATCACCCTGCTATGTGGCTCCAGACAGGCCACCCAGCCCCATTTGCCCCGCACCCCCCTCAAATAATAATAATAAAAAATGTGCTTCAGGCTTTGTTCCAACACCAACAACTCTGTGGCAGGCGGATCACATTCTTTATGGTAAGTCTATCACAAAAGTTACTTCCATATTTTTCCACCATTGCCATTGATGATCACACCTCCCTCCTTTCATATTTCTCCACTACCATATACTATATTTTCTCTCTTCTTTTACTCTGACTCTGCTGTAGGGTAGCTGAGTGGAGCAGCGGACAAATCCCTGGCTTTGGGGCCAAGAGGCCCCAAGCCCCGCTACCACTCCTTAGGTCCAGCATCCACCTGGCCCTATGGTCCCAGACAGGCCATCCAATCCCAGCCCTTTGCAAGAAGTAAAAAAAAATGTATTATATCTGACCACTCTCCTCCCATGGTCCATCCTGTCCTCCATCACTCACATCCCCCCCTTCCCCCTGTCCTCCCCCCTTCTTACTCCAGATGCCTGTACCCCATTGAGTATATATGCTGTTTCCTCTCCTAGCCACCTCTGATGAGAGTGAAGATTCCCTCATTCCCACTTGCCTTCCCCCCTTCCATATCATTGCAATAGCTCATTGTAATAAAGGAAAAAACTTATTATATGAGATATCTTGGCCTATTCTCCCTCTCCTTTTTATTTTTCCCATCACATTTCCCTTTTTTTCTATTGACTCCATTTTTACACCATATTTTATCTTCAAATTCAGCTTTCTCCTGTGCTTCAACTATAAAAGCTCCTTCTACCTGCTCTATTAACTGAGAAGGTTCATATGAGTATTACCAGTGTCATTTTTCTATGCAGGAATACATGCAATTCATCATCATTAAGTCCCTCATATTTTCCCCCTCTCCTTCAATCTCCATGCTTCACCTGAGTCCTGTATCTAAAGATCAAACCTTCTGTTCAGCTCTGGCCATTCCAACAGGAACATTTGAAATTCCCCTGGTTCATTGAAAGTCCATCTTTTTCCCTGGAAGAGGACATTCAGCCTTTCTGGGTAGTTGATTCTTGGCTGCATTCTAAGCTGTTTTGCCTTCTGGTATATTATATTTCAAGCCCTACGAGCTTCCAATGTAGTTGCTGCTGAGTCCTGTGTGATCCTGACTGCAGCTCCACGATATTTGAACTGTGTCCTTCTGGCTGCTTGTAATATTTTCTCTTTGACTTGGGAGTTCTGGAAGTTGGCTACAAAATTCCTAGGGGTTGGCTTTTTGGGGTCTCCTTCTCTGAGGGATCTGTTGATTCTCTCCATTTCTATTTTGCCCTCTGTTTCTAGAACATCAGGGCAATTTTCCTGTAGTAATTCTTTGAAAATGATGTCAAGGCTCTTTTCCTGATCATGACTTTCAGGTATTCCAATAATTTTTAAATTATCTTTCCTAAGTCTGTTTTCCATATCAGTTTTTTTTTCAATGAGATATTTCACATTTTCTTCTAATTTTTCATTTTTTTGGTTTTGAAGTAATGAATCCTGGTTTCTCATAAATTCATCAATTTCCCTGAGTTCCATTCTTTGTCTGAAGGATTTGTTTTCCTCAGAGTTTTCTTATCTCTTTTTTTTTCCATCTGGCCAATTTTGCTTTTTAAAGCATTCTTCTCCTCAATAACTTTTTGAACTGTTTTATCCATTTGACCTAAGCTTATTTTTAGCATGCTATTTTCTTCAGCATTTTTTTGGATTTCCTTGACTGGGCTGCTGACTTCATTTTCATGTTTTTCCTGTATCTCTCTCCTTTCTTTTCCCAGTTTTTCTTCTAACTCCCTCATTTGATTTTCAAAGTCTTTTTTTGAGCTCTGTCATAGCCTGAGCCCAATTTCTGTTTTTTCTTGGAGTCTTTAGATGGAGGATCTTGTGCTTCCTCATCTTCAGACTGAGTATTTTGATCCTTCTTGGGCTCATATGAAAAATATTTCTCAATGTTGTTCCTCTTTTTTCTCTGCTTGCTCATTTTCCCAGCCTAAGCCTGTTTTTGGGGTGCTTCCAGAGCTTTTGGTACACTCCCACAAGGATCTCAGTGTGTGAGGCTCTGTCCTCTCTCCTGGTCTGTGAATGACCATATGCGCCCCCACCCTGCCACAGGGCTTAGGTGGGGGCACCCTGCTGTTCTATGGGGGGGCCTAGACTGCAATCAGGATCTGAATTTGGTCAAAGCCCCAGAATCCTCTTCCAGGGGCAGAGGACAGAGCTCTGCAGTCTCTCTCTCTTTCCTTCCCTCCCTAGGTTCAATGGGCTTATACTCTGGGGGCTCCTGCTTCCCGGCTCTGCCTGCTTCTGTTCTGGGATCAGGGCTGCTGAAAGACCAGGTTGCTAGCTGTGTGCCCTGAGGGCTGGGTTCCACGTGCTCACTCTGGCAGAGGCTCCCCCTTTCCACAATTTGTGCCTGGTGCTCCCTGGGGGCATAGCTCAGGAGACTCCCCTGCTGCTGTGAGCCATGGCTCCCAGTGCCCTAGCAAAATTACTCTATTTTCTAGGAGGATATAGTTTCCTTCCTTATCTCTTTTAATGCTATCCGTTTTTTCAGCTGCTTTGTCTGAGATAAGGATTGCTACCCCTGCTTTTTTCATGGCAGCTGAAGCAAAATATATTTTGATCCAACATTTTACTTTTACTCTATATGTATCTCTCTGCTTCAAATGAGTTTCTTGTAAGTAGCATATTGCAGGATTCCCATTTTTAATTCACTCTGCTATTTGCTTACATTTTAAGGGAGAGTTCATCCCATTAACATCCAAAGTTATAATTACTAACTCTTTATTGCTCTCCATGCTATCTTCCTTCTGTTTGTATTTTCCCCTTTTTTCCCTTTATCCATATTCCCCAGTGTTTTATTTATGAATACCGTTACCTTCAATGTGTTTGCCCTCCTATATCAACCTCCCTCCCTTTTCTTTCCCCTTTCCATTTTTCCCTTCCTTCTTTTAGTTCCCCTTTTTCTCCCCTCCACTTCTCCCTCTCCCTTTCCCCCCTTCTAATACTTGAAAGGTAAGATAACTTAACTGAGTTTGTCTAAGATAACTTTAAACCAAGTCTGATGAGATGAAGATTCAGGTGGTTCTTACCTCCTCCCTTCTTCCCCTCCATTATGATAGGTCTTTTGTACCTCTTGGTGTAATGAGATTTACCCCAATCAGTTTCTTCCATTCTCCCGTCTCCTTACTGTCCCCCTTAATAAGGAAGTATTGTTTTTTAATCATTCTGTCTCAGTCACAGAAAAGTCATGAGTGTTCATCACTTCTGGCTAAGTATATTCTCTCTAATAGAGTTACAGATCTTAAGAGTTATGCTAATCTTTCTTCCAAGTAGGTATGTAGCCAGTTTCATCTTATTGGCTAGCAGTTTTTTTCTTTACTCTTTTTTTTAACCTTTTCATTTATCCCTTGAGCCTCCTGTTTGATGGCCAAGTTTTTATTTTAGCTCTGGTCTTTTTGTCAGGAAATAAGTCTCCCATTTCATTAAATGTTCATCTTTTCCCTTGGAAGAGAAGGCTCATTAATTTCCACCAATTCCATTCTTTGTTTTACAGAAGAATTTTTTTTTTCATTTACCTTTTGCAACTCATTTTCCAGTTGGTCATTTGTATTTTTGAAGGAGTTTTCCATTTGCCCAAGTTTAGTTTTGAAAGAATACTTTTCTTTTTTGCCTTTGCCCAATTGAAGATCTGAGTTATTCTCATTTTGTATTTGTCCAATTGTATTTTGCAAGAATTTGTTTTTTTGTTGCATGATGATTAATTTTCTCTTGCAAGATGTTAAATTTCTCTTGAGTTTCTTTCCCCAATTTTTCCAATTGATTTCTAAATTCCTTCCTGATTCTTCAAGGAAGTGTTTCTGGGCTGGAGAGCAATTCACATTCTCCTCAGAAGTTCTAGATCTCTCTGGGTTAGAATCTATTTCTTCATGGGTCCCCCTTTTCGCTGGCTTTTCTTCATATTTCTAGGATCTTGTATTGGGGCAGGGGTGGGGGTGCTTTTGAAGATCCTAGAGGCTTTGTTCACTTGGTTTAGTAATTCCAAGGGCTGACCAGTAGGGTACACTGGTTGCTTTCTCTGGAGTATTTGGGGTCCTCAGCAGCAGGGTCTAAATTGACCTTGAATAGTGTGCTGAGCCCTGGGGGAAGGAGTTAATCTCTTTCCATTGAGTGAACTCTGTTGCCCACCTGAGGGGGGGGGGATTGTTTATTATTTGTTCTGGGCAAAGTATGGAGCTCAGGTCCCCAGCTCAGCTGGTTGTTCTTTAGGCTTGCTCTAAAACTCTGTGTTGGAACTCACCTTCCTTGTAGCTCCTCTCCCTAGCTAAAGACTCTGCAACTAAAATTGGATCTTGCACCACCACTCACCAAAGTCTCTATGGCTGAGGCTGGCCCTCTGGCCCCCGACCCCCTTGCTGTCCCAGCGCTAACCTTCTGCTCTTGTCTCCTGATTCACCCACAGTCCCCTGAGACAGACCTTTATGGGAGGTGTTCTTCTACCTTCTCTTTCTGGGTTTTGTCAATTGAATTTCTGTTAAGAGGTTTCTTTCATGTTGTTTTTTTGGGGAAAGAGGAGCACTTCACACAGTACCTGTCTTTTCTCTGCCATCTTGGCTGAAAGTTTCATATCCCTTTTTATAAGGTTTAGCAAGGCAAATGGGGTTAAGTGGCTTGCCCAAGGCCACACAGCTAGTGTGCCTGAGGCTGCATTTGAATTTAGGTACTCCTGATTCCAGGGCTGGCACTCTATCCACTGCACCACCAAGTTGCCCTGAATTTTTATCACTTTCAAGGATTGTGGTAATTAAAACTAGACTAACCAAATCTGCTGGATTGAGGACCAAAGGCTTGGAGCAGTGGAGATAGTAATGAACTGGACATGAGTTTTAATCCCAGATCTATGACTCTGTGTGATCTGTGGCATTGGTTGACTTTTCTTTGTCTCAGTTTGCACATCAATAAAATGATGGGTTAAATTTTGTAAGTTTACAATGAATAATATATGATATAATAATTATATAATAATTAATAATATATGATAAGTTTATATAATATCTCCTGTAGGATAACATACCAACTTTCAAATCCATTTGAAAGGTTGGGTTGGAATTTCAAAGGGGCAACTATTATGCTCAGGGTTTAGGAGCAACCTTAAATGGCAGTAAAATCATTTAAGTGCTCCTACTGGTATGCTTTCCAAGAACAATGAACTATCCAGGCTTAATTAGCTTAGGAAAAATATGTATTAAGAATTTATTATAATTGAGATTTCATTTTACATTGATCAGATTGGCCAAAACATTTGAAAGGGATGTGGATTAGAGGAAATGTGGAAAAATTGGGACACTAATTCATTGTTGATGAAATTGTGAAATGATCCAACCATTTTGAAAAGCTGGAGTTATGTCCAAAGAGTAATTTAACTACCTATACCCTTAGACACAGGAATACCACTGCTGTCTACTTCCAAAGATGATTACAGAAAAAAGGAAAGGGACCAGTGTTTTAAGATATTTATAGCATCTCTCTTTGTAGTGGCAAAAGAATAGGAAGTTTTAGGGATGCCCATCAGCTGGAGAAATTTCTGAATTGTAATATGTAATGGTAATACCACTGTGCTATAAGAAATGATGAGCTCAATGTTCTTAGAAAAACAGAAAGGCTTCCATATAATAATGAAGAGCAAAATGAGCAGAACCACAAGAACAGTGTATACAGTAACAGTAATACTGTTTTAAGAATAACTTTGAGCAAATAAGTTATTTTGATTATTATAAATATCCAAATTAGTTATAAAGAAAAATGCTATCTGATAAATAGAAATATATATAGAATTATTTTACATACATAAACATATATGAATATACCTATTGTGTCTAATGGTGGCTATCTCAGGGAGGGGAGGAAGACAAAAATTACACAATAACTTTGTTGTACACTTAAAAGGAATAGCAAGTTATAAATGGTAAAAAAAAAGTTATGGTACAAACAATATAAAACATTCCCTTCCCACCCAACTCACCTAAACCCACACTCTTACAAATATCTACACTGTCTATGGGTAAAACAAACACAAACTTAAAACATCATGGTAATAGTTCTTTCCAGCATTATGGCAAAAGAATATCTCCCAACTTTTTGTTCTAGAAATCCTTTTCTTCCTCATGAAGTTCTTCTATAGTTTTCTTTAAGTGTAGTTCTCTGCTGGCTCTGATGGAGAGTGCCTTTCTTGAGACGTACTTGTCTCCTCATCATGAAGGTCCTACTATCCTTGAATGACTGCTGGAACCTTGGATGAGCCCCATGAATCTCCCAAACTCACAAGATTGTACATTGCTGTCCTTGGATACCTACTGGCCAAAGATCACAAAAGAACATACATAAGTGATCATGGCCATGTGCTTTGGGCTGTCATGGTTGTATAGGAAACCAAATAACTGTTCTTTTTTCCTATCCAACACTTTAAGAAGTAGCTCAAAGGAATACTGCTTCCTTGAGGTCATAAAGGAAAGAGAACACATAGGAAGAGTCCACCCCTTAATATGAATGTAACTTTGTATACCCTCTCAGTTTTGACTCAGCGAATTCTAAATCTGACTCTAGAGTTAAACAGAAAGTTGTTATTGCTGCTGCTGATAATTATCATCATCATCATCATCATCATTTTCTTTCAAACTTAAAACTGATTTGCAAAGTTCTATAGAGTGCTGGGAAACCAAATAGAATATTTGTGCATGCCTTTTATTTCCCACCAGGAAGGGAAAATTTAGGCCTGCTCCCTCTATTATACCTAACTTTTTTGAACAGATTTGAATAATTCAAATTTGTAATGTGTCAATTGCTGCTAAACAAATGGTAGTTACTAAAGTGCTTGAAAAACATATTTTTTCTCAGTCACAAGTTTTGCAATGGAAAATGCTCTCAGCAGAGACTAAACATAGGTAATTCTGTAGCTATAGTGAAGTACTCCAAATGTTCTTGTTTGCATACGATTAAACTGGACTGATTATATCAAGCACCAGAATTATGCAAATATTCTCAATGAGGTCTTTAAATAATCAAATTTGATTTCATAAACTACATAGGAAAAACTAAGTGGATGAAAAACTACTTTTGTCCAGGTTATGATACACAATTAAACAGTTCATGAATCAAGGCCTCTCTCTACCCATGAAACAAGGAACTAAGGATAACATTGAAAAGGAGGAAAAGTGTGGTCTAGGTTGTATTTGGGAAATTGTAGAGTACTGTTTAATGATTTCAACTCCTTTCCTTTCATTCCTTTCCTCCTTTCTGTTTTGTTTTTTTTTTCCCAATAGAAAAGAAATGATAGGTCTAGTTTCTATCTGCATTATCCCTATGCAGATGACTCAAATAATTTTTGTAGACTGAGTTCCAATGACAAGATTAAAATGATTCTTAAAATACTTGCCCATGGTGATACACTCAGGAGTTAAAATCTCAGACAGTTCTAAGTTCAGAGAATCTAAAAGCAAAGCTAGAAACAGACACATAGCAGAGTTTTGAAAATCAAAGGCAAGGAGAATCAGAGCTGGTGAGATTTTTCCTTAGTTGAAGTCAAGAGGACTAGTATGTGAGAGTCAGGTTATTAGAAACTGAGAAGGCAGTCAAGATAAGCATGGCCAGATTTAGGTAGGAAGAGGCATAGCGCTGATGATAGGGTTAATTCAAATATTCCAATTGATGAAATGATGCTATCTAAGCAATTAATTAAGCAATCAACTGGTGGATCTAATGGTGGCCATTGTACTTCTTAAATAACTGTTCAGTCACTTCATGACAGGGCTAGTGCCATTGATATATAGGCAGCTTAACAAAATGGAAAATACATTGGACTAGGAGTAAGGAAGACTTGAGTTGAAAGTTCTCCAAATACACCTAATAGTGAATATTTGCATAATTCTGGTGCTTGATATAATCAGTCCAGTTTAATCGTATGCAAACAAGAACATTTGGAGTACTTCACTATAGCTACAGAATTACCTATGTTTAGTCTCTGCTCAGAGTATTTTCCATTGCAAAACTTGTGACAGAGAGGAAAATGTTTTTCAAGCACTTTAGTGAACCCAGGTAAGTCAGTTCACTTCTCTGATCCTCAAGTTCCTTATCTATTTAAATGGGAATAATAATATTACCTACCTCAGAGGCTTGTTATAAGGATCAAATGAGCTAATAAGCACAAAATGTTTTGCAAACATTAAAGAACTTCAGGGAAATAAGTTATCATGAATGATTATGATTATTATTACCTGAATCAGAAACAGTTCAGTCCAATGATAAAATTAATTCTGTAAGGCTTGATTACCAAAGAGCTGAATTGCTATGCAATGCAGAATTGGTCTGAGTCCAAACAAATGCTAGAGAAAATGGCTGTCTTCTAAGAGGAAAAAAATGAAAATGGGGAAAAAAGCTTATGATCTTCCCACAAAAATATTGCTCTTTCCCTTGAACTCCTCCCTTCTGGCTCTATCAGAAGGCTTCCTTTTGCAGAGCCTTTTCAAGGCTCACATTGTCAGCAATTTATGAATATGAATTATGCAATTTACATTCCTTTGATTTAATAAAATGATTAAACACCATCGTACTAGTTCTGAATCATTGGAATGAAACAATACATTTCCCCCCATCTCCTTTGTCTTTTCATAGTATTTTTTTCCTTCTAAATTTGTTGGGCTTTGGCAAATGAAAGGAAGATAAGTTTTGCTTTGATTCAGTAGCAAAGAGAGCACAATAGAGAATTAAAACATTACTTAGAAGAAAAGAGGGAACTAGGCATGAAACAGGAATTAAGTCAGTTGAAGAAAATTACCTTATGGTCAAAAATTCACACCAGAATAAATGAATGCAATAATTCCCCTAGTTCCAAATTCTTAAATTTGTTTATCCAGAGTAATATTTTGGCCTTTGTACTGACATATTTTGAATACAACTATTAATTGAATAATCCTTTTGCTTTTCTCTCTACTTTTTCTTCTCTGTCCTTTAATGATTATAGTATTTTTAAAACAAATTTATTTTATTTTTAATGTTTGGAATAAAACAACATTTCCATAACATAGTAATTTAAAAAGATGATTGCACATGAAACTGCAAATCTACTAGGTACAACTTTCTGTTCCTTCAAAAAGTACAACAAATTAACATGTAAATTTCTTTTTTCCCCTCTTCTGCCACTCCACCCTAGTGATGATCACCATTGAGCACAAATAAGTGTATATATGTAAAATTATAAAACAATGATTTTGGTATTATAGAATCTTTGAGTTGTGAGGAATCTAACACATCTTCTAAAGCAAGTTTCTCTTAACTTTTGTTGAGTTATATAATATAATGACCTTTTGGCAGTCTGTTCAAAAATAAATCTATAGACTTACCACAGAAATCAATTATATTGAATATTCATCAAACTATATTAAACAAAAAGAGATCACAGACAGAAAGTTAAAAAACTCCTGCTCTAGCTTAATAAGCAACATTAGCCCAATAGTCCTAAGTTCCTCATTTCTCCATTTTACAAATGAATAAATCAAGGCCCATATAAGTGAACTGACTTGATGAAAATATTTGACATCTCTAGGAAGAAGAGAAAATTATTTAGTTAAGTTCATTTTCTGCACACTGGGAATTAGGAATGACAGCAGTTTTTCCCCCTCCTTTCTAAATTTTGGGTAACCTATACTTTACCCTTTGGTGAATTTCTTATTTTCAAAAACAAAAGCAAAAGATATAAAGGGAGGCTTTGGAATAGCTTAATAAAAAGGCTCCCAAAGGCTTTAAAGCAGGAAAACCTTTGAAATGGAAATCTTAGGGATTTTTAGCCTAGAAGGAGGTAGAATACAAGTTAGTTGAAATGACTCCCGGACCCAGCTCTGAGATCATAGGGCTATCTGAGCCTGGAAGGATCTTGAGAGGCCACCTAGTCCACCCAGTGCATCAGCAAAAATCCCTTATGTAACTTGGTGGAAAGGAATCATTCAGCCTTTTCAGGGGAGGACCTCTGCCTCTTATAAGCGGAGCATTTTGGACTGCTCTAATAGTTAGAAAGTTTTCCCTTAGGTCAAGCTAAAGTTTTCTCTTTGTGACCTTCATTCATTGAAAAAATTAGCTCTTTTGGAGCCAAGTCAAGTAAGTCTCATCCCTCTTTTCATTTGAGTAGTTCTCATATTTCTCATGTCTTCTCTTCTCAAGGCTGAACATCTGCAAGTTTTTCAATTTAGTCAAAGTGATATGACCTTGAGGCATGTCACCATCTTGGTAGTCCTCTGGATTAGTCCTCCTTCATTCATCCATTCATTCCAAGTCAGATAAAGTAGTTGTCTCCTTGGGGATCATAATTAAAGACAATGATATAAGGAAAGTGTAGAGGGAAAAGAGAAGATAAGAAGGTAAGCTTTTTGAATATAGTTCTTAATAAGTAATTGTGGAATTAGCTGAAATAACAGAGGTCAGAGAGTTGTAGGGGTGCCTTCATTTTGTTTTTATTTTTCAAATAGATTATAGTACTATCTTCTATTTGTATATCACCTACATTTCCTGATATACCTCTTTTCCCTATTATAACAAAGAATAAAACTGAAGGGAAAACATTTCTGCAAAACAACCAACACATTGCAAAAGGCCTGCATTATATTCAATCTTTCACATTCATAGTCCACACTTGTGCAAAAGGAAGGAAAAGGGGAAATCTAGATTTAAAAGGATGCAAGATGAAGAAGAAGCCAGTCATTAAAGAAGATCAAATAGGATTCGTCAGAGAAGTAGGAGGAGAAAGGAAGAATTCAATATCAGAGGAATAATAATAGCAACAACTCACATTAAATAACACTTTGAGATGTGGAAGCCAAAGGATCAGGAAATAGCAGTAAGAACGAAGTTGAAGCAGAAATCATTGCATTTGGTAATAGAACATTCATTCTTTTTTAAAATGTTTTTTAAAATTTTATTTATTTTTCCAACTGTATGCAAGGATAGTTTTCAACATTTATATTTTGCAAGATTTTGAGTTATATATTTTTCTCCCTCCCTCTTTTCTCTTCCCTTGACAGTGAGCAATTTGATATAGATTATACTTTCATAACTAGGTCAAATATATTTCCATATTAGTCATTTTGTAAAAGAAGAATCAGAACAAAAGAGAAAAAATCAGGAGAGAAAAAACATAAAACATAATCCATAATCCAAATTTCAAAAACTGAAAATAGTATGCTTTGTTCTGCATTTAGATGCCATAATTCTTTTTCTGGATGTGGATGGTATTTTCCATCCAGTCCTTTAGAATTGTCTTTGATCTTAAGTATGGTTACATCCTAGGCTAGAGTTTGTGGGAAAAACTGGAAGTAGAGTGAGTTGATCAGAAGTTTACTCTAGGGGGACAAAAGCTTTAGAGGGTCCTGGCAGTACAGTCCCTAGGGCACATTTCACCCCCCCCCACACACACACACACCTTAGATTATCATATCAGACTTCAGTTTTCTGATACCTTCACAGAGAAGTTACTAGCTAACTATTCTGAAAAAAAGGGAGAATTTGCACAATGACTATTGCATGTCCACCAACTAGGAGAGATAGTAAAATTTTTTCTTCAAAGGGAGATCTCAGGGGAGGATTTACTCAATGACTATTGCAGATCCACCAGCCAGGAGACAGAAAATCCTTCCCTCAAACGGAGGCTTGATGTCCATATGAAGAGACTGGGATTGACCAGTAGAGGGTGTACGTGCCTTTGGACTTAAGACTCTTTAAGAGGAGGTAACTGAGGGGGCATTCTGTATGATCCAACTTACATTACACAGGTTTCAGAGAATATCCAGGTGTATATTAGTATTTAATAAATGCTTTTGTTTATTGGTAGGGAGGAAGGAGATTTGATCTGTGATTTCACTGGTATAGAAAAAGTCTGATGAGAAAACTCTCTCTACTAATATAGATCAGTGCCCTCTCAAAACATTGTTTTAGAAGGTGACCTCAGACCTTGATAGAGTGAGTAGCTTGCTCAGTTGCACAACCAATGGACATGCCAGAAGTGGGGCTTGACATAGGTCATACTGATGGCCCTCTTTATCCATCCTGCCATGCTGCTTCTCTTGGCACAAGTAAATAGGAGCAGTGGTGATGAAGATGAAACTTGTCAAATAAGTTAATGTATAAGTGTTCACAATCCTGACCCACCTTGCCCACCTTCTATGTCCTCTTATAATGTATGGAAAGTGCTTTATAACTCTGAAGGCCTCTATCAATGGGTTCTTGTCATTGTTGCCCTATGGGGTGGGGTAATATGATTCTGCTTGGAAAGGTTTTTTTTTTTTTAATCTTTCTAAACTGTCTAGTGTTAGACTATGAAGAAGCACATTCTGATTCTGTCCAGAAAACTGGCTCCCCAGTATCAGTTCCATCCCAGTCTGGATACAGACAGTCCCACCATCCCTTGCCTGAGCCTGTCTGTCTATGAGCTTTACCAGCATCTACTTTAAGAAGCTTAATAAATGAATTTTGATAAGGACTTTGATGAGGAGAACAAGGACATTGTTCTGGAAGTCCCTCTATGGGAAATAGAGGGGAAAATTGCTATAGTTTTAGACTCTAAATCAATGCAGCATTAGTGTAAATATCACCGCGAGCACCCTGGCCTCTGATTCTGGGCTGAGGATGCAAATCGGCTTCTATTTAAAACTAAAGATCAGAGCAGCCTAGAGTTTCTTGGATTCTATTCCTGCTTGCTTATTCCTCCTGGATTACAGTTGAGTGTTTCAAAGGAACCGCAGATCTGCAAACAACTGCCTATTCATTTGCTTATTCAATCTGGGATAAGTTCATATTAGGCATCTCTCCAAGAGAAACTTCTTCTATTAGGTCACAGCAAGACATTTCAAAAATGGCTTTCTCCAGGAGCATTTAGAAACAGGTTGTAAATGAACATCAATTATTTCTAGTTGCTTTATAAACCGATGAGATTTCAACTTCTTCACATTAAAAAAGAAGCTAAAAACATCTTTGCTAAAAATAATATCGTGATTTTCATGGTTTTTCTTATTTTCCAATGTGTAAGAAAGGCAAAACAGAAATTTACCATTTCCAGTGGTCAGATTAAAAAGGGCAGGAATTTCAAAGGGCTTTATAGATAAATAAAGAGGGTTGTCCTGGAAGTGACTGATCAGAGATGATAAGCATAGAGAATTATATCTTTGTTCTGGGGTGACGGTGCTTCCTTAATGGCATATATATATATATATATATATATATATATATATATATATATATATTCTTAGTATCATGGGTGCTCATTGGAACATTTATATCACATATTGATTGATGGACTTTTTCAGAGACTAGGGCCTGTATTTTTTTTAAACTAGGTCTATAAAAAGAGAAGATAGGGAAAGATGAGAGTTGAGAGATGACAATAGGGAAGAGAAGCTTCTTGTAGTGACATGGGATTGGTACCATGTAGGGGAATGATGAGGGTCTTGACTTACATGAAGATTTCCCTTATGACCAATCCTGGAAGAAGAAGGAGTCATATGATGCCAGAGAAGGTAATGGCAGAGAGACAATGAGTTCCCAGACAAATTGAGGAATCCCAGGAGCAAGGTTCCTGAGAATCAAGTTTCTTGACTAACCATAGTAGTTTCTGGACACAATAGAAGTTGGGAGATATGAGAGAAAACTCAGACTTTGCTCTCTCCTAGTATTGTGATTTGTATAAACAATAATGTCTTTGGACCCAGGACAGTTGGAGTTGGGGGAAGATGGGGAGTTGACTCTCTAATAGCCCTCAGTTTTTTTCCCCTAATAGGAAGGTCTCAGTCTAAGAGTAATTCTATATATTTTTTGACAACTATATAATCAAGTGGGAGGCATTGTTTGCTTTTAAAGATGATTAATCCTAAATCCTTTGTCTCTCTCTCTGTCTCTGTCTTGTCTGTCTGTCTCTCTCTCTCTCTCAGTTTGTGTGTGTGTGTGTGTGTGTGTGTGTGTGTGTGTGTGTGTGTGTGCTGGGGTGGGGTGGGGATGGGGATGGAGTTCTCAGCCCCAGGGCCTGGGAATATTAGTCTTTCTGCTTTTTCTAAGACCATCAAAAATCTACTTTGACTTTATGAACTTTTTATTCTTTTCCCCTCATTTTTCCTAATTAAAATTTAGGTCCTATTTTCCTGAGAAATAAAATCTGGTCTCTGCATTTGTTCTAGGGAGAGATTTGGAGCCTCTGATCTTCTTTTGAAATGTCAGAAGAACGAATATCTGAGTTTTTCAGTGTCCAAGTTTTATAGCCCATTCAGCATCACTACCTAGAAGAATAAGGAATAACTCTACCCCATCAAGAAGTACCTGAGTTGAGGACATCCTGTATGTTATTTTTGGTCATGTGTTTGGTGGGATAAATGTTAGGTAGAAATTGTTCTGAGAGTGAGCCCCAGCTTCCTTAGACACGGAGGTGATATAGAGGAGAGCGTATCTTTGAGATGGAGGGGATATATATATATATATATATAAACTTTTATCTGTGCTCTATCTGAAGTAAATATTCCTTTGCTAAATGATGTTAAGTGGTTAAATAGAAATAGAAGTGGCTTACTCTTCACTGGCGGCTAATAGTAGAGGAATAGAGAGGAACACATGCAGGTTGGGGCTCAGGTTGATGGCAAGAGAGAAAAGCAAACCCTCTAATCACTTAGGGAGCAAATGTAGCCTGCTTTGTTCTGGGATGATAAATCAGAGCATACTCATTACAGATGCATAAGACAAGGAGAACAGTTTATGAGAAGCTCCTAAGATTCAATTAAGTTTCTGTAAAGACAGAGTTTCAGTTTTGGACCAGAGGTCATATAAAAGAACAACCTAAATTTTATAAAGATCCAAAAATAAATAGCTGCTATCTGTAATCATTGATCTCAAGACTCAACTCTGAATATTCATTAAATTCTTTCATTATTATCATTACTTAAATAATTTTAGGACTTGGTGGTTATAGGGCTATAAAACTTGGACCCTGAAAAACTCAGATGTGCAATCTTCTGACATTTCAAAAAAAAAAAAAAGATCAGACGCTCCAAACCCTTCCCTAGAACAAATGCAGAGACCAGATTTTATTTCTCAGGAAAATAGGACCTAAGAAGTCTAAATTCCAGAGCCGAATCAAAAGAGTAAGGCTGATAGACTTGAATGAGGCTAACCCATGCCTTCATAAGGACATCTCCAATTCCAGCTATGTAACCAATTAAAAAAAACTTAGTGGTTCAGTACATAGAACACTTGGCCCAAAGTCAGGAAGACTTATCTTCCTGAGTTCAAATTTAACCTCAGACACTTACTAGCTATTTGACTCTGGGAAAGTCCTGCCTAAATGCCTCATCTGCAAAATGAGCTGGAGAAGGAAATGGCAAATCACTCTAGTATTTTTGCCAAGAAAACCCCAAATGGAATCATGAAGTCAGACACTACTGAAAAATAACTAAATAACAAAAATAGTATGCTTTTTAAAATTTGAAAATAATGTGTGATTCCTTAAAAGAATATTTTTAGGTGGCTAGGTGGTGCAGTGGATAGAGCCGGCCCTGGAGTCAGGAGTACCTGAGTTCAAATCCGGTCTCAGACACTTAATAATTACCTAGCTGTGTGTTCTGGGGCAAGTCACTTAACCCCATTGCCTTGCAAAAACCTAAAAAAAAAAAAAAAAAGAATATCTTTAGCTTAACTATAGGTTAACTATAATTTCTATTGTGGTAAATTAGTTCACTCAATTGGTTACATTCTTGCAGAGCTGTAACCAAGGACAATTGAACATGAATTTGTCCTAGAGTGCTAAAAATTAAAGGATACTAGCATTATAGTTCCTGAAACATGCTTTAACCCAACTGGTTGATGCATCATAGCTGCACTTTTCTTTATCCTTAGGAATGGCTTGGTCTTATCCCAAGACATGCTTCTTCTGCCTTTCTCTTCTCCCAGAATTGGCCCATGCTTTAACTGAGCAGAAACTTTGTGGTGTTCTGACACATGATTACTTCTCTCCCAGTGTCTACAACTTCTAGGTGAAATTTTCTTCCCTTACACTCCCTCTCACTCATTTGTATCCCTTCAAGTATAAAATAAGTCTTCCCACAGAACTAAATTCAGGGGTTCTATCCCCATGTGATTCAGTTTGCTTTGCTCTGTTTAATTGAATCTCTCCAACCATATCTTGTGAGTGTACAAATATAGATTACAAAGCTAACCTAATGAGAGTGGTTTTAATAATTCAATCTTACCCCTGGGCTGGGGGTGGAAAACAAAATGACAAAAATAAGCATTTATTAAGTGTCTACTATATTCGAGGTGCTAAGTTCTGGAGATACCAATATTATTTGCCTTCAGGTATCAGCTTAGTATGTACATATGCATACGTATATATATATATATATATATATATATGTTTGTGTGTGTATGTGTGTATGTATATATATATATATTTATATATATATATATATATATATATATATAGAAGTTTTGTACATGAAAGTAACCTGACTTAATAAACATTTTTTAAAATAGAAAAGTGAGTAAAGTTTTCAAAGTGTAGGCTGGTGAACCTGAACTCAATTTATGATAAAAATTCCATAATGTATCATGAAAAGGATGACATGTATGCATTTAGAAGGGGAAGTGGTGATCCTATAAGTCAGTTTCATCAAAGACTTATCAAAGACAGGTCATTTAGTTGGGTCTGAATCCACCTAAGAATATCATCCAGCACACATCTCTTCATCTTGTCTACAAAGGCTTTTTAAAATACTTTGCCAAAATCCAGGCATGCTATAATTGTGACATTCCCCTAATCAACCAAAAAGCCAAAGAACCCTGTTCAAAAAAAAGACAAAGCATTTAAATACTCCATGCCTCAATTTTTTCCATCTATGAAATAAGGAGACTGGACAAATAAGTTACAGGATCTTTTCTGGCTCTAGCATCCTGTAATTCTATAATTTACTGGCTCTTATTAGGAAGTTCTGACCCATCTTATCTCAGCAATCAGTATAATGGAGATAGTGGTAAATTTGAATAGGCATTTGGAAGCCATATGGCTTACATGGGTCACAATTGGAGACTGTTCTCTTCCCCACTTCATTTTTAGTAAATACTATATAGTTAAGCATTTATTAAGTACTTCAGATATATCATGCCCTGAGCTAAGTGCTAGAGATATAAATATAAACAAACCTAGACCTTAGTAAGATAAGGCAAAATTGGATTTATCTGAGGTAAGGATACTCAGGGTGGAGGTGAGAAGATCTTGAGGGTAGGAATGATCTCATTATTGTTTTTTGTTTTAATTTTGTATTCCCAGTTTGATACTTGGCACATTGTTGCTAAATAGGTGACAGAACTCATTAAATGACTGAGAATGAGCTAAGCAATGGTTTTAGGATTCTATAATGATTGCTATTATTCTGGCATTTCCTTAGTACCAGCCACATACTTTTTGTTCCCTTATATCTTATATCTTCCAGGAATCTTTTTTTCTCCTTGAATCAATTAGGGGAGAGAGGGAGGTGGAGTAAAGACATATCTAGGATCCTTCATTCCTAGGTCCTATTCCAAAAGCTCTCTGAGCTGTCAATCGGCCTCAGTACAGTCAGTAAAATTGAACTTCCAATTAAATCCATGCTATTTGACCTAATTATTTAATCTGAGAAATCAATCTGTCAGAGTAATTTCATGGAAAGAAAGCAAAGGAGTACTCCCCTCCTCCTAAATTTTTGGTGAAACTAAATAACTATTTCTGTGGTCCCATTAGCACAAAATTCCTGTATGAGGACCTCATGGGGGTGCATACGTGATAGATTTAGCTACAATTTTGTTCTGTTGCCTTTGGCTGCAACTATATCCACTGAGGATATAAACCTGCTATTATATTTTATGTTATTTTACTTATTCATTTTTTGGCCAAGATCTATTCTTAGTTTATCTATTTGTGGTTTCAAGTGCTCAGAGAAGAGAATTTTAAAAATAAAAAAATTGGCCACACACAGTTTAGAGCCCAAGCAAGGGTCTGGGGGTGATTGGACATAAGAGGTCCATCATCATGTTCAGTATACTGGTAATCTTCTTTGATTGAGAATTATTTCTTTCTCTAAACTATAAATGGCAGTTAAAAGGTGATGACTGTAGCACTTTTATAACTCAGAGAGAATTTCTCTCTCTCTCTCTCTCTCTCTCTCTCTCTCACACATACACACACACACACACACACACACACACACACACACACACACACACACTTCTGTAGCTCTGAAAGGATTACAAATGACTTTCCCACACACATCCTTAGGTGGTATAAGAATTTTAATAGCCTCCCTACTCCTACTAAAACAATCAATCAATGAACATTTATTAAGCATCTATTATCTGTCAGGGAAGAAGAAGCATCTCTATTTCATTTTTATGATGAGGATGCTGCTTGTCATTTCTTATAACACAATTCCATTACAATCGCACATCACAACTTGCTCAGCCATTCCCCAATTGATGAGTATTTCCTCAACCTCAAGTTCTTTACCATCACAAAAAGAGTTGCTACAAATCTTTGCACATATATGGTCCTTTTCCTTTTTTTTTAAAATCTCTTTTTAGTATTGACTTAGCAGTGCCATTGCTAGTTCAAAGGTTATAGATGATTTTATAGCCTTTTGGGCATAGTTCCAAATTGTTCTCTAGAATGGTTTATTCACAGCTCCAACAACAGTGAATTAGTGTCCCAATTTTCCCATATGACCTCTAACATTATTGTTTTTTCTGTCAGCTAATCTGATAGGTGTGAAGTGGTACCTTTTGGTTGTTTCAATTTGCATTTCTCTAATCAATAGTTTTTAGAGTATTTTTCATGTAACTATAGTTTTTATTTCTTTGAAAACTGCTTGTTCATATGCTTTGATCATTTTTTTGCTCATAAGTGGCATGTAAAACAAAATTTTTTGTCTTTCCCTGCACTGTAGCTTGGAACTGTGACCAGCGATGTGCTAGAATCAGCTTGAACTGGCTTGTCAATTTAAAATTTTCCATATCTGCATTTATATCTTGGGAATTGGCAAATGCTAAATCAAGGCTTCATTTGTTTTGTAGATTGTGCAGGCTTTAAAAAGTGATAGAGAGAAAAATGTTAATAATGCAGGTTAAACTTTTAAAAAAAGTTATGTGTACTTTTTTTGTCACCCAAAGAGCCAGTTAAGTATTTAGCAGCATATCAGTTCCTGATTAGGAGAGCTATGATAACTATCATTCAGCTTGATTCCAGAGAACAGAACTAGGATCAATGAGTAGAAGGAGACTGAGCTTCCTAGAAAGTCTAATTAGAGCTTTCCAAAAATTTAATAGGCTTTCAAAATTCTCAGCGACTGGAGAACCTAGAACAGAATGCTTGTCCAGTTAGAGGTTGGAATAGATGATCTCTGAGGTTCCTTCTGACTCTGAGGT
Organism: Macrotis lagotis; assembly: GCF_037893015.1. Lineage (NCBI taxonomy): Eukaryota > Metazoa > Chordata > Mammalia > Peramelemorphia > Peramelidae > Macrotis > Macrotis lagotis. The sequence continues at coordinate 125,615,038 of NC_133659.1, forward strand.
TGAATGATTTTTTTATCCCCATTTCATAGGGGATAATTGAGGTGATTTTCCTAGTATCAAATAGCTGATGAGTGTTGGGACTTGAACCCAGGGCTACTGACTAAAGATTGAATGTTATTTCTATTCTACCCATAAAAAGGATTCCTTTAACAAAGCTATGCTTTATTTACTCCAACAATTCAGTTTCTAATTTTCAGAGTGTACATTTCTGCAAAGCTGATGTTGCTTGTATCTATCTCTCTCATTTGCTTGGTCTCTTAAGTTAATATGTAAATATAAGTTGTTGATTCATGCAATTCCTTGGTCAATTTGCTTAGGTTACAGAAAATTGAAATTTTGTTTGCAACTTTAAAATTATCTCTTTTTGAGTAGGTTGCTAGCATTTTTGTTGCTAAGGATGGCAAAGTGCTTTATGAATATAATCAGAAATATCATCTCATTTTATCCTCTCAAAAATCCTGGGAAGTAGGTATTATCATTATCCTATTTTTCAGACAAAGAAATGGAGACAGACAGATTAAGTGACTTGCCGAGGGTCTCAGCTAGAAAGTTTCCAAAACATTAGGTCTTTTGCACTTCTAATCTGGCACTCTATACATTGTGCTAACCAACAACCTGCCATAAAGATTATGAACATGCTTATTGACAACCTGATGAGAAGATTAAGTATATCTCATTTCCTGGTGGCCACCCTTTTGGAAATGAGCCTGCCCCAACTTAACTAGAGAGTAGGTATATCTCCATGCTCTCATGGTAGAGTCTGGTAGAGTCTTGTAGATCCTTATTGTAGCCTTTGAGAGGCCCAAAGGAACCTCCATGCCAGGGGGAAACCTGAGGTAGGATTGACTATAATGGAAAAACTTGGGTAAATCAATTTAATTGACAGATTATTACAAGTTTTCTTTCCCTCAGGCTGAAAGGCAGCAGAACCACCTTCATACTGAAAAAGATGTGAAATTATATGAAATCATCAGCAGAAGCATTTGTTCACCTTAGGCTGGATCAGATTAGTTCAGGGAGCACTCAATGCTTTTGTCTATAGTTCAGTACAAGACTTTGCACTCTTGATATTTTTTCAGGGTAGGAGAAACACAACAATGAATTGACATACCTGACATACCTGACATAGTTGGGTATCACAACTAGCCCAGGGAACTAGCAATCCAGGGAATTTTAAATGCATGTCATTCATATCTTATCAGTGATATCAACTTTTTTCTTTTTAACATTATAGGTTATAATTTGTATTAAAGATTCTTTTTTTTGTTTCTTTTTACAAGGAAGTAGGGTTAAGTGACTTGCCCAAGGTCACACAGCTAGGTAATCTTTAAGTGGCTGAGGTCAGATTTGAACTTTGAACTCCTCTTGACTCCAGGGCTGTTGCTCTATCCAATATGCTACCTAGCCGCACCCGAGAAAATCCCAGAAAGCAAGGTTTAGCATCTTTTATTCTGTTCACTCTCCCCTCATAGAACATAACCATAGATCTCAGGACTGTTCTGAAAATAAAGCTGTCTGAGATTTTTTAGGGGTTTTCTTTTCTATAAGGAGTGTACTATAGGATCTTTCTTCATGGCTGCTCATTAGAGTCTAAGTTTTGAAGTATGGTCCACTCAGTCTGCTATCCCAAATGATCCCAGACATTCAAACCAGCACCAAATGAAGTAATCAATCATGAATATATGTTCCCACCAAAGAAAGTTGTTTTCTGATGAGTAAGAACCCTTGTTGCCTCAGTTCCTCAACTTTAAATGACCTGGAGAAGGAAATGGCAAACCACTCTAGTATCTTTACCAAGAAAACCTCAAATGGGGTCATGAAGTATAGGATACAACTCCTCCAGGCTGTTGAACATCATAAGGAGTTCTATTTTTCTAGTAAGAGCAGTTTTCTCCATTGCTTACTGCTATCAAAGAGTTCTAAGACAAAGGTGATGCCTTAAGAGACAACTCCAGAATCATCTTTTGAAACGATTTCTCACAGGGATCCTCTGGAAACAACTTTTCTGGATAGGCTTCATGTAGGTACTTACAAGTGATAACAGATTTGTATTGTAGTCAATTTTTGGGGGGTTTTTTTTGCAACGCAAACGGGGTTAAGTGGCTTGCCCAAGGCCACACAGCTAGGTTATTATTAAGTGTCTGAGACCGGATTTGAACCCAGGTACTCCTGACTCCAGGGCCGGTGCTTTATGCACTACACCACCTAGCCGCCCCTGTAGTCAATTCTTTTTTTTTTTTTTTGCAAGGCAATGGGGTTAAGTGGCTTGCCCAAGGCCACATGGCTAGGTAATTATTAAGTGTCTGAGGCCAGATTTGAACTCAGGTACTCCTGACTCCAAGGCCAGTGCTCTATCCACTGCACCACCTAGCCTCCCCTATCCACTGTGCCACCTAGCCGTCCCTGTAGTCAATTCTTAATAGTCTCCAGAAATGAGACTAACCAAAGGGATTCTTCTTAAAGAACCACTCAGATTTGTTTTTCAGATTGATATTGATATTTTCACCCTTGATTCCTTTGACCTTCAGTACAAGCAAAGTTTTCTGGGCAAAGGAATAGAATCTCATGTTGTAGATTGAATGACTCTATCTGATACAGGACCCGGAAAGAGCTTCCTTTCTCCATGCTCCTTCTTGAGTCTTAGGACATTCTTTCTCCTTCTGAAAAGAAATACTTTCCCAAAGGTGCCTGGCTCAATAGCTTACTCAAGAAGGAATGATATGAGAGATTGTTCCTTCCCCATCCCCAAAGTCAATTCATGGACTGCACTTTAGTTTCAGATGGGGTGGGGAAATAGAGAGAGATGTCTCAAGCTACAGGTCTAGGGAGGAGAATGAGAGGGAGAGGGAATGAGAAAGGTGGATGATGATGAAGAAGAAGAAGAAGAAGAAAGAAGAAGTAGAAGAAGAAAAAGAAAAAGAAAAGAAAGAAGCAGAAGAAAAAGAAGAAAGGAGAAGCAAAAGAAGCAGAAGCATAAGAAACAAGAAGAAGGAGGAGGAGGAGGAGGGAAGGGGAGGAGGGGGGATGAGGAGGGGGAGAGAGAGAGAGAGAGAGAGAGAGTGAGAGCAAGCTCTTTTTGAATAGATTTCTTTCTTTGTACTTGTATCTTCAACATTTTGCAGATGCTTAATAAATATTTCTTGATTGGCTGACTTCTCATTCTTTTTTTTGAAAGTTATTTTATTTTATTTTTCAATTACATGCAAAGATAGTTTTCATTATTCATCTTTTGGTAATCTTTTACAGCCCACATTTTTCGACATCCCTCCTCTCCTTCTTCCATCCTCATGATAGTAAAAAATCTGATAGAGGTTATATATATGTACAATCAAATTATATATTCCCATATTAATCATTCTGTGACAGAAAAAATGAGAACTAAAGCGAAAAACCCTGAGAAAGAAAGAAACAAAAACCAAGTTTTAAAAAAGTGAAAATCATCTGTTTTAGTCTTCTACAGTTTTTTTTTTCCTGGATGTGAATAGCATTTTCCATTACAAGCCTTTTAGAATTGTCCTTGATCACTGAACTGCTGAGAAAAACTGAGTTCATCATAGTTGATCAATTGACTTCTCATTCTACAATAATCACATAGCAGTATGGTGACCATCCATTGATTATTGACTTCATTAGTCCATCTTCCTTTTTTAAGATCTATGGTTTGTATAGCTACCATTGGACCATGACTTCTTTTATCTCTTCTTTCTCCCACTCTCTATCTCCTACAGAATCTGCTCACATCTAGTTTTCCAGCCAAGCAGCCTCAATCTCTCCTGTTTCCCTCATCTGTTAGCTCCCTTCTGGTTATAATAGACCCCCCCTACCCAACTTAAGTCCCATGATTACCCATTTTAATGCTGCCCTATCACTCTTCTGTACTCCATAACCTCTAAATCTATTGCTAAAGTAAAGTACCATATCATATCCCAGACTGGGGTCATTTGACAGAGTCTGGTTTTTGTTCTTGCTTCCAGGCCACAGAGTATTGCTGAGAGAAGTCAGCATACCAGTCTGGCTGGTCCATTTTAGGGTATCCAGACTTAACTTACACCCTTGCCTTTTCCCAGCAATGCTTCTCTTCATTGCTTATTGATTTTTTAAATGAATTCTCCAGCAACTACTTCAGTTATTCTTTTTCCTCTGGTCACAGCCCCATTGCTTCATCATTCATTCTCAGTAAAGAATTTCAGTTGCTACTTCCTTGGTAATATAGAGGCCATTGAGGGTAAACTCTCAAATTTAACCCCATGATCATCTTCATACGCTTATCTGTACTTCCTTTTATCAGAAGAAATATCACTTCTCCTCTGTAAGGCTGATTTCTTAACCCACATCCTCAATTTTATCCCTTTCTAATTCCTGAGGATCCCTCAGTAATTCTCCTCTCTCTCTCTCTCTCTCTCTCTCTCTCTCTCTCTCTCTCTCTCTCTCTCTCCCCCCCATCCTCACCCCAGAGCCATCTTATCTTTTGTCTCTTCACTCCTGTCAAACATTTCTCTTAAGAAAGGATCCTTGTGGTTCCTTGTGGTGATTACATATTGTAGTGGATAGAGATCAGTATTTGAAACTTGGAAGTCTTGCCTTTGGCACTTGTATGTGAGGGAAGAATAAATATGTATAGAGTAGTTACTGTATAAGCCATGTGATACTGGAAGAATAAGCATATACATATATACATATATATATATATATATATATATATATATATATATATATATATATATATATAGTGCCTTCTATATGGGCTCTAACACAGTGTTGTCATTTTGGTTCTCTTTAAGAAAGAACAACAACCAACCAACCTATCATTGTTTGGGCTATGTGATATTGGTCAATTTACTTAATCTCACATTGTCCTAGGCACTAGGCAGCAGTGCCATCCTTAAGTAAAAAATGCCACAAAATCAGTAGCAAAATATTATTCATGATATGTTTCAGAGAAACTTTCTACTTGTAATAGTAGAGGGGATTCAAAGAGTTTATACTAATGAAATCACACGTTGGGTCTCTATATTCTACTCCTTTGAATTCAAGTCAGAGTATTATTACCTCTTCTAGGGGGATTCTCTAATTGCACAATAAGAGGGGAAAGGTAATAAGAATCTCCATAATACCCACTCTGGCAAATCTTATGCTGAATGCATTATAAATATTATCTCATTTAATCTTCACAACAGACTTATGAGGTAGTTGTAGTTATTTCCCCTTCTTTATAGTTGAGGAAATGACATTAAACAAAGGTAAAGGTTAATATTTATATAGTGCTTACTGTATTCTAGGCTTGTGCTAAGCACTATAATGACATTTGATCCTCCCAAACAGCTCTGAGAGGGAGATGCTCTATCCTCTGTTTCAGGAAATTCAGGCATCAGTGAAGAGGTATTATTTTATTTTTGTTTAATTTTTTGTTGATGGCTTAATATCAGCAGAAGAATCATGCTGGGATTCCAGAAATTGCACTTGGAAAGAAGCTACCCACTATACCTCCCATGAAAGACAGCCTTACATATATATTTGTATGTATATACATATATATGTATATAATATATATGTGAAACATCTGTATGCTGTCCCCCCATACATGTTATTCATGCTTCTTACTCTTCTATAAAATTACTAATAGTTCTATCATACCATTTTATTCCCCCATCCTCCTCCCAATTCTGCACTCTTCAGGAATCTGCTCTCTAATCTCACTGAGATCTAGTCTGTTCTTCCCAGAGAGGAGAAGGAGCCTGGCATTACAGCTCTGAGATACTAATAGCAGCCAACCAACCGTATCTCCAGTACAGAGAAGGAGCAGACGTGGAGCACTGACTGAGCCACAACTCCAGCTCTGGGCCTGTAGACCTTCTGAGGTAGAACTCTTTGAATGAATCTGAGTGGATAAGGTTCTAAGTCCCTTATCCTAGGGAAAAACACTAGGACCCGTGCACCTAAGCAATGAGATCTGTAATACTCTAAAATCTAGTTTAACAGTGGATGGGACAGATTCCCCTTTATTTAGTGACAAGTATGAATTTTGGAATATAGAAAAGAAGGATTCTGTTTCTAATGAGTACAGTCTATAATTTTTAGAAAGTAGCTAACAAGGTTGCCTAGTAGTAGTCTCTCAGGTACCTACTTTAATGATTGATAATTAACCCAACAGATGGTTTTGTGTAAGCTATAATTTTAAGGTATTTGAAAGCAAATTTTTTAGTATTTTAAATATTCTACTATATATAGGATTGCATCCCCCCAAAATCTATATAGTAAATAAACTAAAGTAATATATATATATATATAAAATTGTACTTTTTTCTTTCCATCTAGAAAAAAAATCATTTTCATTTTTAAAAGATTGATATTGAATAGGGAAATTCATAGATTTCTCTTAGAATAGCTAACTCTAATATTCATTTTTAAAGTATTCCCCTTTCTTTAAGACTTGGTTCAAGTATCACCTGTTCTGGGAAGATTTCTTCAGTTCTCCCAGTTAGAAGCTAATTTCTTCTTCTCTGTCTGGTTTTCCTATATTCTTCTCATATACTAATTCATATGAGAGTTAATTTTGTACCTAGCATGTTCTCCCACTAGTCTTTAGGTTTCCAGAGGCCTATTTTTTTCTTTTTCTTTTGTTTAATCTTTTTTTTCCTCTAACATTTGGTATTATTTCTTAGTTATTTTTCTGGATCTATTATTTAGCCAATAAAGGAAAAATCTTTGGGAGGTGAGGTGGGGTGGGGGAGGGTATATATAAAATCTCTTCTCCAATGAAGATAGAAATCTGTACTATAATTTTTATTCTTGCAACATTATGTGGAGGTACTGAGAAATGAAGGAATTTCCCTAGGATCACTCAATTAAATATACCATAGGTCAGACTTGAATCCATTTTGACCTGGTTTCCATTTTGACTGGCTTCTTAACCAGTATGATAGACTTACTTCTTATCTCACATATATTGTTGGGTCCTTTCATATATTTGTATGTATATATAATATATATCCTTTTGGGGCTTGCCATTTCCTTCTCTGGTTCACTTTTCAGATGAGGAACTCAGGCAAAAAGGGTTAAGTATTTTGTTCGGGGTTACACACAGTCAGACACATAAGTATCCAAGGTCAGATTTGAAATCATGAAGATGAGTCTTCCTTATTCTAAGTCCAGTGCTCTATCAACTGTATCAACTAGCTGTCTAACTCACATATAGTAGGAGTTAAATAAAAGTTTAGAAAACAGGAGGGATTCCTGTACAGGAGAAAAGTACTGATTATAAATTAAGAGACCCTGTATTCAATTCCTCTTGTTGCTTATTTTCTATGTTGCACAATTCACTTGTTCTTTCTTGGTCTCTGTGTACTCACTTGTATGACCACTAGATGAATTCTGAAGTCCCTTCTAACTCCAGATTTATTTTTTCTTTGCAAGGCAGGGGGGTTAAATGACTTGCCCAAGGTCACACAGCTAGGCAATTATTATGTGTCTGAGGCTGGATTTGAATTCAGGTCCTTCTGACTCCAGGGCCGATGCTCTGTCCACTGCGTCATCTAGCCACCCCTATCTAACCCCAGATTTTTAATGCTAAATCAAATAACCAATGTTTTATTTTGAATTAGGTCCAGGGCTACCACACTTAACCTTAGACACCAGTAATTTTAAGGATTTGAGTAAGAGCAATCTTGCAATATATCCACTAGCCAAAACTTCAAGGAATTTTTCTTAACTGTCTTTGTGGTCCTTTTTTTTTTCTTTGTATAAATACAGGAAATTTAGAAATTTCTAGTAAATTTTGAAGGTACAAAGAGGTAAGTTTAGTTTTGGTATCAGGAAAAAATGATCAAAGCAAGTAATCCCAGAGTAGAATGGGCTACTTTAGGAATAATGAAAAAGCATTTATTAAGTGCTCTCAGTATAACAAGTTTTGAGGACTACAAATGCATAGGTGAAATCATTCCTGCTTCTCAAGAAGTTGACATTCAATTGGAGGAAGTTACATATATATATAAGGGAAATGGTGACTAAGAAGAGAGACTTGATTTAGAAAGTATAGGGGCATTGATTGACACACTCTTTCCAGGATTAATGAGAATAATTTATTTAATTATGTTTCCCGAATGAGAAAAGGTTAGAGAGAATGGTTTTAGGAAGTGTAACCATATGACAGTAAAGAAATGATCAAGGATTGAAGTGAAGGCTGGATCTAGATTTAGTAGGAGAATGAGGCAACCACCAATACATACAGTGGACCCTCACTGTGAGGAAATAAGGAAGGAAGTTATAGCAGGCTTCCTTTAAGTCGCAAATAAAGCCTTACCTTCTATAGGAAGCCTTCCCCATCCACTCTTAATTTTAATGCCTTCCTCCATCAGTTATCTCCTATTTATCCTGCATATAGTTCATTGTTTATATATTTGTTGGTTTCCTCATTAGATTGTAAGCTCCTTAAGGGCATGGACTCTTTTCTTTTTCCTCCCTTTTTTTTTTTTTTGGTATCTCCAATGTTTAACATAGTGTCTGGCACATACTTAATAAATATTCATTGATCAATCCATAGGTTCCCTTCAATGAAAGTGGAGAATAGATAGTGTCATGAGTTTTCTGGAAGGATTTTGGGTCTGGTATGGAAATTCTGTTATTCTGTGACAGTGAAAAGCCTCTGGATATCTCTATGATAAAATGTAAATTCTTCTGTTTAGCATTTAAATCTGTTTCTAATTCAGCCCTAATCTTATTTCATATTCCTCCCCTCCCTGGTGGTCTTTCTTGGTCCTCATACTTGCCAGTGTCTTCCCTCAAAGGCTACCTTTATTATACATGATATATATCTATATCTATATCTATATCTATACACACACACACACACACACACAGAGACACACACACTGTACGTGCATACAGGTATACACAAACACACACACACACACAGTTAGAATGCAAACTCCTGGAGGGTAGCGAGGGTTATACTTAATAAATAGTTATTTATTAATTGATTGGACTGTTAAAGCATGTTTAGCAAATTAGAATTTAAGCTCTTTGAGTGAAAGAACTGTCTCAGGTTTTCATTTGTATTTGTAAATGGTTGTTCATTGATTACTGGAAATTAGTATGGAACTATTATAGCAACTGCCCCTCCCTAAACAAACCAAAAACAAACACCCAGTGATAGAGATAGCAGCTTCCATTGGTATTCCCTGGTGGTCCTGGATCCTCTCCTGGTTTCCTTTGACTGTTTTCATTCAGTGGGGTCATACTTCCCTTTTCCTGTGCTGTGACATTAGTTACATGAGCTGAGGGACATGGATTTTATCTAGGCTTCTTGACTAGACGTCTTAAATTTATTTTTAGAAGGTAGATTGGTTCTTCCCCAGTGTCAAACTCAGAGCAAATTAGAAGAAAAGAAAATAAAATCATTAAGATCCTTGGAGGTTGGACTCTTGAAGGAGGTCAGATACCCCACCCACCACTCATCAAACCACACCATCACAACTCCATTTAACAAAACTAGGACATAGGTCTCTCCAGTCCATAGCATATTAAAGCTTAACCCATGCAGATCCAGAAATCTTCTTTCTAGCAGATGAACTGAGAGGTCATACCTGAGCTAAAATCACTACATGCAAACCTAAGCATTTAAAGGAATTCTATGTATTGGTAAGAGTTGAGGGAAGAAAATTTCATTTACAACACTGTTCTAGGTCCTGAATCTTCAGATGCTTCCTAAAGTAGATTCTATATAGGGGCTGTAATTCCAACACTTTTGGAACTTCACTTGAACTATTTACTCTGCAAGGTTTAAAGGTTTAAAATAAATTCTGAAGTCATTCTTTCAAATTAGTTCTCTTTTATTCATATTAACTGACATATGAACTTTATATACATTATCTTATGAGTATCACAACCACTGAATGATAAATACTATAGTTAATCAATCCTTTTTACAGATAAGGAAACTGGGGTTCAAAGAATATGTTTCTTTCCCAAAGACACACAGCTTGTTTTAGGTTTGGAAGTCAAGCTTTCTGATTCTGGGGTCAGCATCTTATTCATTATAGCTTGCTACATTTCCATTGTAACCTTGTCACTACCATTCAAAACATTTGGAGACATCATTTTTGAACAGACCTTGAAGCCTGCAGCACATCCTTTTGAGTCTTTTCTGATTTGGTAAAACTTGACCTTATGAAGATGAGTTTGATTTCTGAAAATAATGCAAAATCCTTTGATGTCAAGTATGGTGAATTAGGTAATTGGCCTATCTGGGTAGTGCTATTTAGAGTCTAAGAGCAAAGTGTGATTCTATAACAGCAAGGCTGACTTTTCTCCTGTGATTTGAAATCTTGCTCCAAATCTAATTTACTACTGATAAGGGGTTTTCCATACATTTTTGTTAGGATATCTTTTTTGTTTATTTATTTTATATTATTATAATAAACTTGTGAGAGTAATCATAAACCCCTTCCCCCCAAAAGATGAGAAACCTCAAGAATAGTGAAAGAGAAAAAAAGTGTACTTCAGTCTGTGTTCAGATTCCAATAGCTTTGTCTCTGGGATGAGTTGCCTTCTCCATCATAATCACCAGAGAAGTTGCATAAATATTTTTCCCACAGTTGCTATCACTAGCTGTATTTCCTTCCATTCTCCCTCTCTCATATATTCCATTCACTCTCACCATTCATCCTGTCGCTATACAGAAGTGTGTTGTATCTGAGTACCCTCTCCCACAGTATTCCCTCTTTTCTATCACCTACTCCTCTCTTCCCTCCCCACATTCCCCCCTATCCCATCCCTTTCCTCTCATTTATCTCTAGGGTAAGATAGATTTCTTCTCCCTATTAAGTGTGTATGTTATTTCCTCTCTGAGCCATTTCTGATGAGAATGAAGGCTCAATTATTCCCCCTTGCCTTCCCCCATTCCACTCCATTGAAAAAGCTTTTTCTTTACTCTTATGTGAAATATCTTAGGCCCTTCTTCCTCTCCTTCCTCTTCTTCCCAGTACTTTCCTTTATCACCCATTGACTCTGTCTTTTTACTACATTATACCATACTATTTAGCTTCTTCCTGTGCATTGTCTATATATGCTCCTCCTAACTTCTTTTCTAAATGAGAAAGTTCATATGAGTTATCAGTATCTTCATATCCAGGAATATAAACAATTTAACATCATGAAGTTCCACATAATTAGTCCTCATTCACCATTCCATGGTTCACCTGAGTCCTGTACTTGGAGATCAAACTTTCTGTTCAGGTCTGGTTGTTTCAATATGAAAGTTTGAAAGTCCCTGTTTCATTGAAAATCCATCTTTTCCCCTGAAAGAAGATGTTCAGTTTTGCTGGGTAGTTGATTCTCAGTTGTAAAGTATGATTTTTTGCCTTCCAGATTATCATTTTTTAAGCCCTATGAGCACTTAATGTAGGTGCTGCCAGATCCTGTGTAATCCTGACTATAAAGCCACGGTAGTCAAATTGCTTATTTCTGGCAGCTTGGGAGTTTTGGAGTTCAACTATAATGTTCCTGGAAGTTTTACTTTTGGGATCTCTTTCAGGAGGTGATCAGTGAATTCCCTCAATTTTTATTTTATCCTCTACTTTTAGGATCTCAGGACAACTTTGCTGTATTATTTATTGAAATATGAAATCTCTTTTCCTGTTCATGACTTTCAGATAGCCTAATAATTTTTAGATTACCTCTCCTGGATCTGTTTTCAAGGTCAGTTGTTTTTCCAATGAGATAGTTCACGTTTTCTTCTAATTTTTTTGCTATAGTTTTATGTCTTCCTGAGTTCTCACAAAGTCATCAGCTTCCTTTAGTTCCATTCTACATTTGAAGGAGTTATTTTCTTCAAAGAGCTTTTTAAATTCCTTTTCCAGCTGGCTTTTTAAGGCATTCTCCTCATTTGCCTTTTGTGTTGCTTTTTCCATTTGGCCTAAACTGGTTTTTAATATGTTATTTTCTTCAGCATTTTTTTGTATTTCTTTCACCAAGTTGCTGACTTGGTTTTCATGATTTATCTGCCTCACTCTTATTTCTTTTCCCAATTTTTCCTCTACCTCACTTAATTGCTTTTCAAAGTCTTTTTTGAGCTCATCCATAGCCTGAGCCCATTTTCTATTTCTCTTGGAGGCTTTGGATACAGAAGCTTTGATTTTTGTCATCATCTGAGTATGTACTTTGGTCTTCCATGGGACCAAAATAACTTTCTATGTTCAGATTCTTCCCTTTCTATTGTTTTCTCATTTCCTCAGTCTATTACTGATTTACTGCACTTCCAAGGCTTTGGGGGGGGGAGGGTTGGGACACCACACAGGGACCTTAATTCCTCCAAGGTCTTATGAGAGGCTCTGACTGCTCTTTTGTCTGTGTTCAGGCCCTCCCTCTCTGCCCTGGAGCTGTGAGGAGGGTCCCTACTTGACTATAGTCAACCTGGATCTGACTATGGGCAATAGTCCTGCCCAAGGGAGGGCAGAGTCACCTCTGCAGTCTCCCCTGACCTGCATACTGCCTATGAGCTGAGAGCTCTGTATGTGCTAGGTGTCTCTGCCGACTTCTGCTGCAGGTTCTCACTGCAGGGCTTCTCTGAAGCCAGAATGGAACTTTGCACTCATTCTGGTGTGGCAGAGTTCTCTTACCACCCCTTCTGGCTGTCCTGGATGACCCCTGGGCCAAGAGGTTTGGAAACCGTCCCCTCTGCCATGGACCCAGGCACCTAGCCCAGCTGTGCTGTACTATGGCTATGGCTGCACTGCAGCTTTTTCCAACCCTGGAGTTGATGGAACAGACCTTTCCTGAGAAACTTCTAAGGTGTCTTGGACTGGGAAATTGTATCACTTGATCTTTCTGTGAGTTCTGCCCCTCTAGATTTTGGCTAGAGTCATAATTTGATGGCTTTTGGAGTTCTGGGGGGAGCAAGTTTCCAGGAATTTCTGCCTTCATGCTGCCATCTTGACTCCACCCCCTTGTTAAGATAAGTTAACAAAATGTCACACCTCTCTCTCATGGTAGGAGAGATAGGGGCTGCTTTTCCATACATTTAGCCCAATGGCAGTACTCCTTCCCCTCCCCCTCCCCTCCCCCCTCCTCTCTGTTTCCTTTCCCCTCCCCCTTCCTTCCTCCCCCTCCCTTCTCCCTCCTCCTCTTTTTCCTCCTCCTCCTCCTTCTTCTTTTTTTGCAGAAGTAACCATAACAGAGCTAGGTGATTCAGGGGGATAGTGTGCTGAATTTGTAATCAGGAAGATTTGAGTTTGAATTCTGTCTTATATGCATGATAGCTGTGTGAACTTCAGCAAGACATTTAACTTCTTTCAGTCTCAGTTTCCTAATCTATAAAATGGACATAATAATGAGATTGATGATGAAGATGTTGATGTTAACATCTACCTTACTAGATTGTTGTGAAGATAAAATAAGCTAATATATGTAAAATACTTGCGAATCTTAAAATTCTATGTCAATGGCTTAGGAAAGAATGTTAGACTTGGAGTCAGGGGATGTGCATACAGATCCCAGTTCTGATGCTTGATGCTTGTGCAACTATGAGAAAGTCAATCAATCCCTATGTGCTTTGGTTTCATTATTTGAAAAATGAGGATAATAATTCTTGCTCTGTGTTTCTCATGGGGTCCTTTTGAGGGCAGTACTTTGTAAAGAATCCTACTTAACATGAATAGTTGTTGTATTAGCACATGGATGTTTATAGATGCAAATTTATTTGATTCAGATGTGACTTTGATGCAGATGAACAAATTGTCTGTAACAATTTAAGAGATTTGTCCACGAGCCAGCTGATAGCATGCCAGAAGACTAGAACTTTCCTCCCTCTGACACCATCTAGCCACTGTACCATATTGCCTTTTCACATTTATATTATACTTTAAAACCAAACAATTTCCTAATAACCACCATGTAAGATTATTTGAGTAGGCCAACAGTGTACGTGTAAGGGAGAAAATTTGCTTTTAGGAAAGCATCTCTGGCTTCAGGATTGTAGGCCTGTCTGGGAGAAGATAATGGAGGTATCTAGTCTATTATGCTACTTATTTGTAAGTGGGCTTATTTGGTTAGAGAACAATGCTAAGGAGACCATATTTCTAATCCCATGTTGACTTTGTTCTTTTCCATGGCAACAGTCTGGATCAGTTGGACTGGATGGCCTCAAAGGTCCCTTCCAGCTCTAAATCTTAGGATTCATAGTCATCCATCCTATGAAATGGGATTATTTACCATAGAGATGTGGGCAATAAGGCAGTATAGGTCACTTATTGCCTTATTGCAAATCCCTTTCCAAATGCTCGAAGTTCATGTTGGGCTGATTGAGTCCAGAGTATCATCAATGCATATAAAAGACAGTAAGTATAGTATAATAAAACTCTAGCATGGATTTTTTCCAAGCTGGGTCCCTGGGGAAGACAGTATCAAAGTCTGTTTCTGGGAATAAAAAGGATTTTGCAGAAGAATTTAGATGAGTCATTCAGAGCAGAAAGGAATAGACCCTTTTATTTGTCATGTTCAAGGAAAAAACCCCAAAGGGAAGATCATGCTATTTAAATCAAGGCACCCAATGGACTTTGGGATGGGGCGTGGTCAACAAGAGAAGGTTACTATGATAGCACCAGATCCCCTCTTTATACTGAGACTAGGACCAACTGAATGTCCAAGTTAACGCATTATTTCATCTATCACTTCACTGTGGGGATAGAGTTGACTCCGCCAACCTGGTTCAAGTCCTGTCCCCTCTCCCACTCCTATTGAAGCTAACAGGAAGGGGTGCAACCAGAGGAATATTGAGGAGGATTGTCTTCGAGCCATAATGAGAAGAGCTTCTTAGGTTCATGGGACCATAGAATTAGAATTTAAAGGGATCTTAGAAGCTACAAAGTCCTTTCCCTTTTACTGATTGACAAACAAACAATCTTGAGAGAGAGATTAAGTGACTTGTCTGGAGTGAAGCAGGAAGAGTCAGACCCAGGACTTTCTGATTCCCAATTGAGCCTCATGAGGATCTAGATTGACTGAACCCATGCATCATGGCAACTTGGGCAACTGTGGGATCAGTACAACTCCTGAAGGCAGCATGGTTTAATGGATAGAGTGATGGATATTAGTTCAAGAAGACTTGGATTTAAATCTCACTTCAGATACTGACAATTTATGTGACGTCTCCCAGCCTCAGTTTCCTCAATTATAAGCTAAGGATGCTAATGATACCTCAAAGGATTTCTGTGATCATCACATGATATAATATATGTACAGTGGTTTGTAAACCTTGAAGTATTAACATAAACTTCAGTTTTTATTATTGTTATCAGCTTAGTTGTTAGGTCTTCTTTGGATCAGAGCCACTTGGGTATTTTTATAATGAGGGAAGAAAGATTAAGATTTTGATTAAGAGTTGGCAGTATACTCAGAGGTTGGTGAGTACAGCCTCTTCATTTAGCAGATGGGGAAATGGAGACCCAATAGGTTAAATGATTTGTCCAGTGTCACACAGTCCATATGTATTTGTGGCAGGATTTCTTGACTCCAAGTTCTATTCTCACTGTGTTGACCAGTATGATTTATTTCTATCACCTTAGGGTCATAGGTTAGATTGGGAGACACTAATCAGCTCAGAGGCTATAGTTTTTCACATTTGGGAGTGAGGTTATTATTGGGAGAATATTCTAAAGAAGGGACAGGGCAGAAGAAACAAGAGAGGAGAGGACATGATGAGGAATTAAATAATCTGTGGAATAATGAAATGTAAATGCAAAAAAAGATAAGAGACTTTTCTTTTTTCCAGATTATAGCAGGTATTGAGTATATTGATTGGCTCTATTCATAAAATCATAGAATCCCAGTGTTGAGAGATGACCTCTAAGAGGTCATCTAACCTATCCCATACATGAAGCATAAATCAGAGTGTTACAGAACTTGAAGGAATCTCTTAGGCCATCAAATCTAACCATCACATTTTACAAATAAGAAAACTGACTTAATTTAGGAGGCCAGATATCACTGACTCCAAATACAGCATGCCAATTGCTGCTTGTGAAATAATTTCAAATTTGGGGAGGTTCTCATTCTATCTCTGTCTCTACAACAGGATTTACCTCTCATCTCTGTGTATCTGTCTAGTTTCTCTATTGCATGCCTATGTAGCCAGGGACTCTGTGTGACTATATCAAAACTCCCAACCCTTTAGTATTTAGAGTAGTTCCAGAGGTTCTTTGAGTGAGTACAGATGTTTATGATCTATTTCCAGAATTCAACATGGCAGAAGGTACAGTACAGTAGATTATATACCACATGGTGGAGGGCACACAGCATGGCAGAGGGTACACAGCACAGTGGGAAATGCACCACAGAGACAGTGTTGAGGGTTGTTATTGACCCTGTAGTTCTTGGAGAAGTACCTAGTTTGTACCTGTGAATAGGGAGGTTCAGTTTCAGATTCAATCAACATGATAATATGTGCAGTTAATTAACAAATGCAGATGAGAAGCCAGTTGGATGCAATTTGGTCTAGACAGGGGTCAGGATAGACATTGTAAGAATTCTGGATCATTTGTTAGTATTGATTTATTCTTTGGGTGGTGGGTTTATTAATTACTGCTGTTTATCTTTCTTTCTCTCTTCCTTCCTTCCTTCCCTCCCTCCCTCCCTCCCTCACTCCCTCCCTTCCTTCCTTCCTTCCTTCCTTCCTTCCTTCCTTCCTTCCTTCCTTCCTTCCTTTCTTTTTTCAGTGTTTCCTAGAAGCTGAGACTCTCTAAAGGGGGGTGGAACAATTCAATATGAATCAAAATAATTGAAACCAGTGTTTTACAGACAAGCAACCAACACACAAAGCTGATTTCTTTTGCTTGTTTCAAAGCAAGCCCCTGCACCATTTATACTTTAATAGAAATGCTCCTGAGAATGAGTGAATTACAGCCTATTTCCAATGCTCCTGATGAGTTCCCTGAGAGCTGAGAGGCTGACTAGCTGAACTTAGGATACTTAGATAAAGAATGAGGGATTTTGATTGAAAGGTGCAGTGTAAATATTCAGCTTTTTTTCCCTTCTATTTACTCAGGGGAGTCAGCATGGAACAGTTTCCTCATCTGCAAAATGAGATTGGACTAACTGACTTCTAAGATCCCTTTGAGCTCTAAATCTATGATCTAAGCACCTCTGATTTCTCCTGAGATTCCAGTAGTACATAGTAATACTGAGTTCTGGACAGGGAGTGAGGAGGCCTAGCTTTTGGTCCGAGTTTTGCTATTAACTACTTGCATTGACTCAAGCAAGTCACATCCTTTTCTTGGGTTTTCTTATCTGTACAATTTTTTTAAAAAGCTTTTTTACAAGAAAATATATTTAATAAGTCAGTAGTAACAATAATATCAGCTAATATATCTAGGGTATGCTGGTAAGTGTTTAACAGTCAGCTCCTGGGGAGGAGTGGGGAGATACCCAATACATACTTTTAAGTTTAATCTGCATGATTTCCATTTATATTCATTACTTTCTTAAGTAAATCAAGCCTCAATTTGTAAAGCTGGCTAATATTCAAAATATAAATGCTCCCATAAAATTTTTCTTTTTTTTAGGTTTTTTGCAAGGCAAATGGAGTTAAGTGGCTTGCCCAAGGCCACACAGCTAGGTAATTATTAAGTGTCTGAGGCTAGATTTGAACTCAGGTACTCCTGACTCTAGGGCCGGTGCTTTATCCACTGTGCCACCTATCCGCCCCCCCTCATAAAAATTAATAATCTACTCATTGAGCTAACATACCCCTGCATTTTAAGGTTTAGAAAATATTTTATATATATATGCTATCTCATTTGATCCTGACAGTGACCCCAAGAGGTAAGCAGTATATGTAGCAAGCCAATTTTAAAGGTGAAGAAACTAAAGCTGAGAAAAGGACCATATTGTAGAGTATCACCTAGCTAGTACGTATCTGGGGAAGGATTTAAAGTTGAATTATCTTTTTGTTATATCAAAACCTCTAGTCTCTGTAGCAACTGGCATTCTTGCCTTATCCCCTGGATATCTGAATTCTATTCAGGGACCTTGTGGTCCAGTGAAAAGAGATACCAACTTTTTTTTTTTAGGCTTTTTTGCAAGGCAAATGGGGTTAAGTGGCTTGGCCAAGGTCACACAGCTAGGTAATTATTAAGCGTCTGAGGCCGGATTTGAACTCTGGTACTCCAGGGCTGGTGCTCTATCCACTTTGCCACATAGCCGCCCCCAGCTTTTTTAACCGAACTCTTAGGTTTCTATCTTAGCTCTCTTCTTTACTACTTCTGATTACAAATAGCTTAAACCTGCTGAAATCTCAGTTTCCTCATCTATGAAATGAAGGGGTTTCCATAAGTTCTACCTCCAAATCTATCTTTACGTGATCAGATGAGGTTGAGAGTTTTAGGATTATATGTCTTTATAAAATATATTTTCCTTTATCAATACTTTTTGAAGTCCTGGTTTTCATTTCCCTTCAGATAATCACTTCAGGATAACATCTTGGTTCTTAAATACTGGTAGCCCATATTTTACAAAGATATTTAATTGAATTTCCTAATTTTCCATTGAAATTATGACTATAAAATAATTGAGAGGTTCTTTACATTACAGTTCATAGATCTTCACTTGGAAAGCATAATAGAAAATTTTAAAGTAAAACATATCAGTAATAGGCAATTTTTAACGAGGTTATCTTTAGTCAAATAAGAATGAATAATGCAGAACTGCTTTGAGATAGAGTGAAATGGATGACTGCTTTAGGTCAATCTATTGGGGAGATTCAATAATTATGTAACTAAAGATTTCCTAGGTTCTTTGGATTTTGAGTTATCTCCTGAATATTTGGAACTCTCAGACAGCCAGATTCAAATATTCTTTGGAAATTAAAAGTATAATCCTTCCCCTTCAGTCTAAACTTAAATTGTGAACATTCCATTCATCAATTCATTCATGCATATATTCACCCAATATTTATTGAACCTCTGCTCTGTGTAAAAGATACTTTTCTAAGTTCTTTGTGGAATATAATGGTGAATAATGAAAGGAAGCATATTATGGTAGTAGAAAGAATAGAAGGACAAGGCATTAGCAGAAACCAGAGTGAGAATTTCATCTTCAGGACTGACTATCTGAGAATTCAAACGGACTGTTAGGTGACAGTGGTTAGAGCATTTGGAATGTTGTCAAGAAGATTGTTTCAAATGCTGCCTCAGAAATTTCCTAGTTTTGTAATCCTGTGCAAGTCACATGATTTATATTGGCTTCAGTTTTCCTCAACTGTAAAATGGGGATTAATAATAGCACCTATAACCCAAGGTTGTGAGGATCAAATAAGATGAGATGATCTCAAATGAGATTATTAATGCAGTTCATCCATTGCCTGATACATTATAAATGCTTCTTTTTTTTTCTTGTTGGGAAGACACTTCACATCCTAAAGCTTCAAGAATCTCACCTGCAAGATGAGAACAATTATACCTGGAGTGCTGATTTCACATAGTTGTTATGAGGTTCAAAGAAGTATGTAAAGGCAATTGCAAATCTTAAAGCACTATATAAAAGTTGAGTGACTAGCATGAAGACCTAATCTCTATTCATATGGAATTTAAAGCATAGGAAGAGACAATAAAACTCACCAATATATGCCTACCTAAATACAGGCTAGAATGTAGTAAGTGTCATAAGTGAGACAAGGAAAAATACTTTGAGATCAAGGGATTGCTTATAGCTTGAAGGAAATAGTTCTGAACTAAGTCAATTAGATTTTTGGATAAAATTATAGAATTATAGATAAAATCTTAATAGACAGAAATAGTAGGGAAATTCTAAATCAATAATTCTCAAAGAATGGTCCAAATCCTTTTAGGGAATTGCCTGTTAAGTCAAAATTATTTTCACATTAATATTAATGTAGTGAGGTCTATGCTACATATAGCATAAGGATGTTGTCTTGTGACTTGAAGGGTGGCATAACAGGCCTCTTCTAACTTCTCTCCCCATCCTTCTCCAAGTAAGATTTTAAATCCTGTCAGGAATGGAAGCAGGTATTTGGGGTCAGAAGCCTGGGCACTGTGCTCTCCTCAGATAAAGGGGGGAGAGGTATTGGGCTAGAATTATGTCTATTTGCTTTCTTAATTATTATTAATGAATGTGTTTTTTAGGTTTGAGCAAAACTTCTGATTATTATTCATTAATGAATAAAGGTGGACCCAAACTTTAAATTCATCAAATACCAATTCTATAATGAATACACATAGCAAGTAGCAGAGTTCATTTTCCCAGGGCAATAACAAAACATAAATCAGAAATAGTATAAATAGAATATAGATGAGACAGTATACAAAGAACATAGACTAGGCAATAAGCGAATTTACCCATTGGGAGTGAGATAATTCTGCTCAGGTAGGAGTCCCAGATCTCACCTGAGGGGAGAAATTCCCTAAAGTCTAGTCTGGCAAGCTGGGGATAGGGATTTGATAACTACTGCCGGCTCCTCTCATGTCAGCTTCTTCTTAGAGTCTTTTTCTTTAGCAACTTAGAAAGAGTTGGCCTTGTCCATCTTTTTTCCTGAAGTTGGAAGCCAGGGCATTCAAAGTCCAAAAAAAGACTTATTAACTCAAGGAAAACTAAAGAGCTCTCTACTCTCTGGCTCTCACCAACTTCTCCCTGTCCCTTACATGGGCATGGGGCATCAATCTCCACGAATAAGAAGACAACCTCATATCAATGGGTTTTGGCATTCAAATCACACCAAGATATTTCAGTTTTTAATATGGCAAATGTCAACAGATATTGCCCACACAAACTAAAGTGGGGGTTTCTCAATAACTTTAAGAATGTAAAGGGGTCCTGGGATGACAAAATTTGGAAATTATAGACTTCTCTATGATGAAAAGACTTGACTTTTGGGGGAAGGTAAGGAATCCAGGCATATGGGCAAAAGCATGTAGGTCAAAAATGGAATTCAAAATCAACTTAATAACTGTAATCGACATTTATACAGCATTTTAAAGTTTGCAAGTTTGCAAAGGATTCATTATGAATGTTGCTCTCCCCACCGCTTTGTCTAATGCGTTGGAATGCAGCTAGGATAGAAGCCTGAAGAATGAGTTATCAGTATTCTTATCCAAGAAACCTGTGGTTGTGCTTGCCCCAGGGAAAGCCAATTCCCTTTTCAACTCACTCATAGAACCAATGATCATTTACCTCACTACTACTTATTACTGTTGTAGTAGTGAACGAGAACTCAAAGATAAGAGAATTCCAGAACAAAAAGAAGAGAGACCATGCCTGCTCCCTAATTGCTGGAACAGAATGGTGTTACCTCTTTGTCTCATCTTTCTCACTGAGCCTATATCCCATTCTTTTTTTCTTGGGCAGGGGGAAGTCTTCAATTTCTCTATTGCTGTACATTATCAAAAAATAAAAGTTTCTGTTAGATATATTTTAGTGTGTAGGGATTTGGGGGGGGGAATGGATTAAAAGGACCTATGGAAAAAGAATCTATGGATGAGCTGGGACAAAGGAAGAAAGAAAACAGTTTCTTTCTAATTTGCTAGTTCTTCCCCCTCCCTCCATCCTCCTCCACATCTTTCTCCCATCTAGCTGGAACCTTGAGTTAAACCAAAAGATATTTTATTGACAAGAATTATTCTCTATCATTAAAGACAATTCTCTCTCCTTTTTTGTACACAGTCATATGGTTTGGATGTAGTTCAGTTCTGGAGGGGGAGGCAGATTCTAATGAAAAGGTTAGACTATCTTTTCTGATATTCTTTGACTTGTTAAATTCTCCACCTTGGAATTCTAGGGATGATTTTCCTGATGGTTTATTTTTAGGACCTCTTTAAGAAAAAGAGAAGGAGGGGGCATTTAAAAGGTATTCAGTATACAGTATAATATCAGTCACATAAAAGAGAAAGATAATTTCTGCACAGTCAAGAAACACTAAGCATAAAAGACTTATTAGCATGTATTAATAGAAAATAACTTCTATTGCTATAATCTTTAAAGGAGTTGATATTCAAAACTTATCAGAACAGAAAGCAATCTGCAAGACTAATAGCTTCTTTTTCTTTCACCTTAGGTTGGAACTGTACAAACTACTCTTAGGACATGTCCACTGGCAGTGACTTGGGCTAACCTTTCTAGTGCAGGAGCTTTCCTGACACCAGCCCATTTATGCCACTGTTGTAATTAGGTGATTGTTCATGCCATTAGGTCCAGAATCTCAGGATCTCTCAGATATACATGGTTTCCTACAAGCCTGGGTATGTCCACCTTAATAACTGTGTCTACTCAGGAAAAGAAAAAATAAGGTGGAAAGAGCAGCCATGGGCTTGTGCCATAAACTCCCCTAATTTATGTGGCAGCATAAAGAACACAGAGAGTGTTATTTGTCATATGGGAGAGTCTGAGCCATCTCAAGGCAAACCACCTAATGACCAGTTACACATGACTGGAAGCATTCCCCACAAAATTTCCACATGGTCATCTGGAGCCAGAAATGGTCAGAGTATGTTACATGGGGGATCAAGGGCAATGGTCCCCACCACAATCATAATTTCCCAAAAGCAGGGGAGAGATTATATTAATAATGATCCTCTCAACTCCCCAAGGCACAAATGAGTCGACAGTAGTAGAAGGAAGAAGGCTAAGTAGGGACAAAGAGTAGGAAAACCCTTTTGACCCTGCTGGTTTGAGGAAACTCTCCCCAACAGGTGCCAGGAAACCTCTCTCCTACCCTATTATGGAGAATCACACCAGAAAGGAGGAATTAAGAAAGAATGGCCAACAACACATAGAGGAAATAAGTCATTTTCTTCTTCAACCTCCAGCCACTGTTAGACAAATATGCACTCATTTGAGTCTCTCCACACTGTGAAGTGCAGTGTTAGTGTCTGCTATCTTAGTTTGGTTGGAATAAATGAATGAATGAATGAATGAATGAATAAAATCTAATAAATGAATGAATGAACATATATACGTGCATATGCATGTATATACATATATATATATATATACATATAGCTAATTCATCTAATTCAACTCTTATTGTACAGATGAAGAAAATAAGGCACAGAGAGGTTGTGTATCAAGTTCATAGTTATACAGCTAATGTGTCTAAAGCTGCATTTAATTCTTGATTTCCTTGACTGAAAGCTTAGCACTGTCTCCTTAAACACTCTTTCACTTAGTGTTTAAGATGTGAGAGATTAAAATTAAGCTGGTGCAGTTCTGAAAAAAGATCTATGAGTTTTAAGTAGCTAAATTCTCAGTTATGAGTCTTTGAGGGAAGAGACTGTCTTTTGTCTTTTTTTTCTGCCTTCAGAGCTGGCACAGTACATGCTACATAGTAGGTGCTTTAAAAGTATTTACTGGTTGTTGATTGATAAGGTCATTAAGAAATCTAAAATGATTTTAGGCTATGGTGGCTGTGTCAGCTAAATAACCCAACCCAGAGAAGATGTTACTTATGACTTTGACCTTGGCTGAAAACTTTAGTAAATACACAACAGAGTTTCTTTTTCAACCAAAATTAAAGAATGAAAAAGGAAAGAAAAGAAAAGCATTACTTTGGGGGAAATGTTGTCATGTGAGGACCTAGATTGAGGGTGCCAGATGTCCCACTTGTCACACTAGTAAAACTTAAAAAATTCATTATTTTAAGAAATAGGGAGAACCACACCACCTGAAGACTCCCCTACTCAGTTTATGGATATACAGAAGAATCACTAAACTCTTGTAGAAAACCCTGAGGTAGACTAGTATGTGGAAAGCATAATAGAAAGCAGCCCTAGTACAAATGAAGATGGGCTCTAAGCCCCAAGCCCAGTGGCAAAAGGACCTTAGACAAAGATCAACTCATGGAAGCCTCCGAATATAAGAGTTATTGTTGTTTTTGTTTAGTTGTACCTGACTCTTTGTGACCCTATTTAGGTTTTTCTTGGAAAAGATATTAGAGTGATTTGTCATTCCCTTCTCTAGCTCATTTTATAGATGAGGAAACTGAGGTAAACAGGGATAAGTGATTTGCCAGAGTGTGTCAGCTAATAAGTATCTGAGGTCAGATTTGAACTTATGAAGATGAGTCTTCTTGATTCCAAGTCTTTATCTACTGTGCCCCTTACCTGCCCTCTCAGAGGGGAAGGGCATAATACAAAGGGAAATAAACCCTGGAACTTGGGGAAAGAGGAAGGTTCTAAAAGAGCCTCAGCTGGATAGTTCTTGAGTTCCTTGAAGTGGGGTACTAGTCATGGCCACCACCCTCAGAAAACAAGGCCTTTCCATGCCATTCAATAGAACTTAACCCATGCACAGATCCCTCTAATCTAAATATCAAGAGAACGGAGATGAACAAATCAAGGAATACACTGAATACTATGAGAAAATACTTTGAACTGAGAGATCCCAGGTAATAAATTCAGAGGAAGAGTTATCTCACAAGAAGTCCAAAACCTGAGAGAAAAAAAGGTGTTCTAGTGAAAAGGATTATGAATACCCAGAATAGGATTGTCCAGTCTACAGTCTGTGGGCTACAGGTGGTCCTCAAAGCCATTCATGTAGCATTATTATATTTTATTAATATACTCCTTTATAATATGGGTTATATTGTAGACATAAATAAATATTAAATTCCACACTCAACACTTGGCAAGTTTTTGTTGGGTGGTAAAGCCTAGAAGAGTTAAAAGATTGGAGACACCCATAATGAAACAAGAGATCAAAAAGGAATCACTAGGATGAAAATGATGGAGAAAAAAACTGAAATCACATATCAGGAAGATATTGATAAACTGGATGGTGTCACATAGGCAAGACCTTGCTGTTCACAGATGAGATATCATCATCTCAGGCCTTTACTCCCTTCCATCTGGTCTCATTATAGAGGTTCTTAAATTTTTCTAGGCAGTGGGGTTAAGTGACTTGCCCAAGGTCACACAACTAGGCAATTATTATGGGTCTGAGGATGGATTTGAACTCAGGTCCTCCTGACTCCAGGGCTAATGCCCTAATACTCCACCTAGCTGTCCCTCATCATAGAGTTTTAAATATTGAGGAGCTGGAGGTGCTGCCTGTTACCATAGTGTTTTCATGAGGCAACATTTGAGAGGCAATATTTCATAGTGAAAGCATGCTGAATTTGGAATCAGAAGATCTCCCTCTTACCTTGGAGAGTTATATTTTCAAGTTTTTCATCTGTAAAACAAGGGGTTTGGACTAGAAAACTTCTGAGGTCTCTTTCACTTTTTGACCTATTATCCCTTCAATATGAAATCAATGCAATGACAATTCATGCTATTTTATACAGTCTTATTGCATGTTTAAAATGTCCATGTTGTCATAAATTTTAATATAATATAAATGGGATTATTTGAATAGATTTTTAAGGAAAGTTGAGGGAAAAATATTCTTAAAGGTGTACATTGCTTTAGGTTTAGAAACTACTGTGATTAGGCTTCTGGGTTATATTAGGTAGGAATGATCATCCATTGAGCATTTGTGACTGGGCAAGTGACATGTATTTTAGGAAGATTAATAAGTAAGCAGTGTTTAGGAGACACAGAATTGGGGTCAGGGAGACAGCTGAAAAAGCTTTGTAATAGTACATGTGGGAGATAATGAGAATCTGATGATGGGGAGAATAGTATTGGAAAGGAGGAAATGGATTCAAAGAACATTTTGGAGGTTGGATTGGAAGCAATTAAATGTGGAGAATGAGGGAGAAAGTGAAATCAAAGATGATTCTGAAGATGCTTTTGTGTTTTGGGAGAATGATGGCTCCATTGATTATGTCTTCAGGAGATTCATTCAATATTTCATATGAGGAATTTAAAGTGTGCAAGTTTATAGCTCAAGAAAACAATTTTGAGAGGTGAGTATTTGAAATAATTTGCATTGGTGTGTTATTTGAAGCTGTCATAGTTAAAGAACAGGATGGAAATAATAAACGACCAAGAAAAGAATCTGAGAAAATGGCTACATTTAGACTACTTCTGAGAGGTGGGCTTCCAGATGCTTTCTAAGACACATAAATGCTTTCTGTCAAGGTTTTGGACTACTACACTAGCTTTCTGATTGGTCCTGATTTGTTAGCACCAATTGTACCAACTCCTGATGCATTTTTAGTGTGAGCATCCATACCATGAAAATCAGCAAACATTACACACTGGGCTTGATTGTCTGTTGATTGTCAATACTTTAAAAGGTGATGGAGAAAATTTTAATAATATAGATTAAACTTACAAATATCTTTTGTGTATATATTCTCCCAAGATAATTAATTGTTAACATTTACTAGTAACAATCATGCTTATGTCTCACTCCAATCCATTCTACACTCAGCTGCCAAGGTGATTTTTTTTAATTGCTTAGATTTGACCATATCATCCCCTACTGAATGAGCTCCTATGGTTCCCTGTTTCTTCCAAGATTTACTATAAAGTCCTCTGTTTGGCATTTAAAACTCTTCATCAATGGTCATTTGGGTTTACTACAAATTTGATGTCTAATACCAAATGAACCCTTACTGCAGTTAAATGTTGGGGTGATGGTGGTGTTGGCCTTCTGTGTTTTGTGAACAGTGTGAGCAATACCAAGAAGCCCTGATGCTCACATAAAAATAAAGAGTTGTCCATTTTGTCCAGAGGATAAAGGTTTCAAGTAAAAATCTTAAAGAGTCTTATGGTGCCAGGTTACAGAGAACCTTGGATGCCAGGACAAGGTGTATGAAATGAACTACTTTACCCTGCACGTGATAGGGAGTATTTGCAGCATTCTGAAGAGAGAGAATCGACACGACCAGATCCATGCACTCAGTAGATTAGGGACAAAGAGATCATCAAAATTATTGGTGCCAAGTTTTTCAGTTTTTCTGTTTCCTCTTTCAAGTGACTTTTGTTAAAATATGATAGGACAAAATCAGTCATTGGTCTGGGTCTTTATTCATGTGTGAATGGGCTCTAGGAAAAAAGAATAACTGAAAATTGTGTAGTTCAGTGGAAGGAGCACTGATTCTAGAATTAAAGGATCCGGGTTCAAATACTATCTCTGGCACTACTTTTGCAACCTCAAGCAAGATATTCAGCATCATTGGTCTTCTGTTTCCTGATTTGGAAAATGAAGATGCTGAGCCAGATAGTTCTGTGGTTCTTTCCAGATCAAAATCTGTGATGTTGTCCCCAATCAAGGATCTTCTGGACAGCCCAGTACTTCCTGTAGCCCTGCTACTTTCCCTGACCTTAGTTCACAGGTCTGCAAGGAGATCCTTGAAGCCAAGGAGGCCTTACTAATTAACTCTGGTCAGGTGTTGACACATCTGAAAGGTCAGTTTAACAAGGGACTTTGTGTATAGGAGGTGGTGATTGAGGAATATGTCCAGGTGGTTGGATGACATGGGTGTTTTCTTAGATAGTTACTCATCTCTTTCACCCTGAGCAGAAGGGTCATGTACAGAGACCTGGAGAGAAAAGTTGTTTTCCATTTCCATTGGCTGCACATGATTTAGGTCTCCAGGACTGACCTTCCCAGGAAAAACAGAGTTCTCTTCCCTGAGCCATGACATTCATTAAAGAAATTGGGAATATTTAGTCTAGGGAAGACTCAAGGGAATATGATAATTGTATGCAAGTATTGGAAGGGCAGTGATGTAGAAGAGGGATGAAGTATATTCATAGCACAATGGATCTTGGAGTCAGGAAGATCTGAGTTCAAATCCAACCTCATACCAACAGTGGGTTTAATCTGTCTGCCTTGATTTTCTCAACTGTAAGGTCAGCACCATAATAGTGCCCACCACTCAGGATAGTTGTGAGGTTCAAATGAGACAAAAATTTTAAAGTGCCTAGCATATGTAAGTAATCCTCCCAGTAAGAGTTAGGAGTGAGGTTATGGGAAAGTTAGGGGTAAGGGATAGTAGGTCCTTAATAAATGCCTTTTTTATTTTCATCTTTCCTTCTAGTTGACTGGAGAGGCCAGAAGCAAGCACATGAGGAGAAGGGGAAAGAAGGCAGCTTTGGGCTTGATTTCAGGGAAATCAATTAGAATTGACCCAAAGTAGATTGGGTTGTCTCAGGAGGTGATGGGGTTCAAGAAGTCAAGGGTTCTTGAAGGACCTGCAGGAGCAAATGAAATCACATACATCCAAGGCTCTGCAAATCTTAAGCAGTATATAAATACTTGCTAATATCAATTTTGAGGAGAGGGTTATGGGAGGTGTTAGGCAGCTGCTGAGATACCATTCAATAAAATTCTGGGATCCTATGACCCTTGAGGCCAGTGGCCTTCTGCTTAATCAAATGAGATAATACTTATTTTCTTCCCTTTCTGATTTTTTTTTTTTTTTTGAGATAGCAAGTACTAGATTTTGGGTCATAGGATTAAGCTAGCAATCCAGACTCTGCTAGATACTGCTTATATGATTCTCCAACTTTCTGGAGTCCATCATCTGTAATATAAGCTTGGACAAGAGTCCCTTTAAAAAAAAGCTGGAAGTACAGTAAGATCTGATTGCCATGGAACATTGGACCTGCTCTATTTCCAATTTGGGCAGTTTATCTCTCCTTAGGCAGCCTGGTATACTCTACCCTCACCCCTAATTCTCCTTATCCCTCACCCTTAACTCCTATTGGGAGACCTATTTCAGCTCTTAACCTCCAAATTCAAGGAATCCACACCAGCCACAGCCTACCCATTAGCACAGGAGCCACAACTTGTGCCACTTTTCCTGACCTAAATGACTTCTAATATTCCAACTCTATTAGCTTATGATTCCTAACATTTGGACTTATTAAATAATCCTTTCCTTCAAATGTGTTAGCCACCTGTCATGGGCTTGGTTTAGGTTCTAATAAGGCACTAATAAGGTAAACACAACCTATATTATTTCCACTGGAGTCAATGTCATGATACAGTGGGTAGAATATTAGATTAAGAGATAGGAAGATTTTTTTTGTTCAAATGCTGCCTTAGATATAAGCTGGGTGACTCTGGGAAAATCACTGAATCCATAAAATTTCTTTAGTTTTTCTCATATAAATATGAGGGGATTAGATTGGATGAATTCTAAGATCCCTTTAGTTCTAGCTTCAAACCCATAATATTATCAGACCTCTGATGTTTTAATGTGGAAACCATTCAGTATTAGTCAGTTATCCTGACAGTGGCTCTACAATATTTTTATTATTTCTTTCTGGCTGTTTAAAATATTTTATGCTTTACTTAAGAACTCTAAAATTTGGTTATAATATTGCTGTGAGTTTTCATTTTGGGGTCTCAGTAAAACAGTAAATTCTTTCAATTTCTATTTTATATATTTCAATTTCTGTACCTAAGATAACAAGGCAGTTTTCCTTGATATCTTAAAATATGATGTGTAGGCTTTTTTTGTCGATGATGTCTTTCAGGAAGTCCAATAATTCTTTAAAAAATTTTTTTTTAATTTTACAATTTTCCCCCTAATCTCACTTCCCTCTCCCCAACCCCCACAGAAGGCAGTCTGATAGACTTTATATTGTTTCCATGCTATACATTGTTCACAATTGAATGTGTTGAGAGAGAAATCATATCTTTAAGGAAAAAAATAAAATATAAGAAATAGCAAAGATAACATTTTTAAAAAAAATTAAAGGTAATATATACTCTTTGGTTTTTGAGGAAGTCCAATAATTCTTAAGTTATTTCTCCATAATCTATTTTCCAGATCATTTGTATTTCCAATGAGATCTATATTTTCTTCTAGTTTTCATTCTTTTGATTTTGTTTTATTGTTTCTTGATATCTCCTGGATTTATTAGCTTCCATTTGTCCAATTCTAATCTTTAATGAATTGTTTTCTTTAGTGAGCCTTTGTACCTTCTTTTCCATTTGGTCAATTCTACTTTTTAAGAAGTTCTTTTCTTCAGTGAAATTCTGTATATCTTTTTTTACCATTTGGTTAATTTTGCTTTTTAAGGAGTTCTCTTTTAAGTATTTTTTGTGCCTCTTTTCTCATTGCTGTTTTTTTCATGATTTTCTTGCTTCGCTCTCATTTCTTTTCCCATTTTCCTCTTCATCTCTTATTTGATTTTTAAAATCCTTTTTGAGCTCTTCCAGGAATTTTTTTGCACTTGAATCCAATTCTTATTTTGCTTTGAGGCTTTGTAGATGTTTTGTATATTTGTAGCTATTTTGATATTGGTGTTTTCTTCTAAGTATGTGTTTCGTTCTTCCTTGTCATCATAATAATTTTCTGTGTTCCAGTTCTCTTTTTTGTTGTTGTTTGACTATCTATTATTTCTTGACTTCTTTTTTAGTTTTTTTTTGCAAGGCAAATGGGGTTAAGTGACTTGCCCAAGTCCACACAGCTAGGTAATTATTAAGTGTCTGAGACCAGACTTGAACCCAGGTACTCCTGACTCCAGGGCCAGTACTTTGTTCACTGCGCCACCTAGCTGCCCCTATTTCTTGACTTTTAATTTTTTGTTAAAGTTGGGTTCTGTTCCTAGGGTGGAGGGAACATTGCCTCAAATTTTTGTGCTGTTGTTTTCAGAGCTAGATATAGGGATCTGCAAGTTTTTTGTTCTTCCAAGGTAGTATGACCTAAGGAGATACTTGGTCTGAGCTCTGGTCTGTGAGCAGCCACTATTACTTGTTTCTATCTAGGAACTATTCCTAGGGTCCCTGCTCCTGATAGTTCTTTTTTTTGTTGTTGTTCTGGAGTCATGTATAAATAATGCAACAGAGTTTTGTATCCAGTGCTACTAAAAGGTCCATTATAATCTCCTTCTGAACAATTGTCTCATTGCTTTATTGTTTGTGGGCTGAGAGCTCCAAAAACTACCTATTAAACCTCTCCCAAGGCCTATTACTGACTTGCTGGGCCTAGACTACTCAACACTGTACTCCAGTTTCACACAGTGAGATAGTCTGTTTTCACCAATCTTCTAAATTGTCTTGAGCTAGAAAATTATTTCATCCTATTCTTTTTGTTCGTTCTACCTCTCTAGAATTTATTTTGAGATATTATTATTTTTTATTTTTCATCCATATGCACATGCATATTTTTAAGTTACAAAACTTCCTTTCCCACTCCCTCCCCTCAGAAACGAACAGTCAAGTTAACATTGTACATACATATTTTGATAAACATGTTTACAGATTAGTCATTTTCTGTATGAAGAATTAGGATTAAGGGAAAGATACATAAGAGATAATTTTTATAAAGTGTTCATCAAATTCTGAAGGGTTTTTTTTGTTTTGTTTTTCTTTCTCTGGCTAGGGATAACATTGTCCATAACTGGTCTAATTTGGTTGTTCTCTGAACTGCTGAGAGGAGCTGTTTCCATCAAGGTTGTTCATCTAACCGTGTTGTTAATGTGTACCTTGTTCTCTTGACTCTACTCCCTTCATCAGCATCAGATCCTGTAAGTCATTCCATGCTTCTCTAGAGTCTGACCATTTATGATTTCCTATAGAACAATCAGGGAAATTGAGGTCCCCCATTATTAAAGTTTTGCTATCTATGTCTCCTTGCAATTCACTCAGCTTTTAGTCTAGGAATTTGGATGCTATACCACTAGGTGCATACATATTTAGTAATGATATAGCTTCATTACCAATGGTGCCTTCTAAGAAGATGTAGTTTCCTTCCTTAGCCCTTTTAATGAGATCGATTTTTGCTTTTACATTATCTGAGATCAGGATTGCTGCCCGTTTTTTTTTTTTTTTTACTTCAGCTGAGACATAATATATTTTGCTCCAACCTTTTCCTTTTACCGTGTGTATCTTTCTGCTTCAAATGTGTTTCTTGTAAATATATTGTAGGATTTTAGTTTTTAATTCATTCTGCTATCTGCTTCTGTTTTATGGGACAGTTCATCCCATTTACAGTTAAGATTACTAATTCTGTATTTCCTGTGCTATTTTTCTCCATTTGCATTTTTTCTTTCCTTTCTACTTATTCTTCCTCACCAAAATTTTATGCTTTTTTTCCCTTTGATTTTTCTTTTAAAATTTAACTTTCAGTTTATTTTCACTTATACCTTCGCTTTCCCTTTTATCAGTCCTTTCTTTCCCTATCTTTCCTTTTCCTCATCCCCCCCCCCACCTTCCCTGTAGATTAGGATAAATTTTTACACCCAAGTGGGAATGTGTCTTATTCCCCCCCCTCTGGGCTAAATCTATTGAATAGAATTTACTCAGTGCTCTCAGTTATTTTTTCCCCCTCTAAAATTATAAATCTTTGTGCCTTTTCACCTGGTGTTATTTATTGCTCTAGTAATAGTAATCAAGTATCATCATTCACAGTTTGATTATTTGATTGCTTGATAAGCTCATATTGTTATGAAAGTATCATCACAGATTTTTTGCTTGATTACTTGATAAGCAGCATTGTCTCAAATTACATCAAATTAAAATTATAATCAATTTTTACCTTATCTCCTTTTCAAGTATCCTCCAAGGACACACAGTCTTCCTCATGAGCCAAGGTATCATCCAAAGCCAAATCATTTCTTGAACTTTTTGTGTCCCTCCCCCAGTCCCATTTTCTCTCACATGTTACCTCCCTTCTGCACCCAGAGTATTTAACCCCTTGTTAAGTGAAGCAAGGATTAAGTCAAACCCTGATCTAACTGCAAGAATCTTAAAAATCTCTAAACACTGGGAGTCTCTGAAGGTCTCTTCTGAGAAGTTTACAGATGACTGTAAGTTTTGGGAGACACTGGCTCAAGACCACCCAGTTTATGATGCCCTCATTAGATAAAGTGCTAAGCTTCATCAGTACAGCCAAATTAAAGTGAGTCAAAGGATAATGAGACACTTAAATTTAAAGTTTAATACCCCTGCTTTTCATCAGGTCTCTTTGTCTCAAACACAGTGATGTCATTTTGGATCTCTTCAATGGAGAGACAAAACTCAACTATACTCATATTGTTTAAATTAAATCTCTTCAGTTATATTCAACCCTTTAATTTTCCTGAGATAAGTAAAGCTCTCAAGAATTAGAAGTATTGTATTTTCCCTTTTAAGGTTGTTTACAATTTGATGGTCTGAACCACCATTTGTTTTCATTTTTTGTTTCATTTTTTCCTTCTTTTCATTTATCTTCTTATGCAACTCTTGAGTCATGTATTTGATGACTGAATTCTTTGTTCAGTTCTGGTATTTGTGTCAGAAAATTCTCAAAGTTCTCTATTTCATTGAACATCCATCTTTTCCCCAGACAATACATGCTGAATTTTGCAGCATAGTACATCCTGGGTTGTAATCCCATATCCTTTGCTCTCAGATATATGGTATTCCAGGCCTTCTGATCCTTTGATGTTGAGCTGAGAGGTCCTGTGTGAGTCTGATTGTGCTTCCTTTGTATTTGAATTGTTTCCTGCTTGTTGCTTGCAATATTCTCTCGTTTATTTGAGAGTTCTGGAATTTGGCTATAACAGCCCTGGGGGTTTTATCCTGGGATCTCTTTCTGGAGAGGTTCTGTGTATTCTTTCAATGGTCATATTGTTTTCTTGGTCTAGCAGATTTGAACAGTTTTCCCTTATAATTTCCTGCATGATTTTTTTCCAGGTTCTTTTGTCTGATGATTTGCAAATTGTCTCTTCTGGATCTATTTTCCAGGTCAGTTATTTTCCCTAAAAGGTTCTTTACATTTTCTTCAATTTTTTTCAGCTTTTTAATTTTGTTTGATGGAGTCTTGTAGTCTCATGGATTCATTGGTTTCTATTTATTCAATTCTAATTTTTAAGCTTTAATTTTCTTCAATTGCCCTTTGTGTTTCCTTTTTTAAAGGTGTTGAATTCTCTAGTCAATTTTTCATAATTTTCCTACATGACTCTCATTTTTTACATCTTTCTTCTTCCTCTCTTTTTTTTGTTTTTTAAATTCTTTTTTACTTCTTTGATGAGCTTTTGTATTTGAGTCCATTTTATAGACTGTTTTGATATTTCCCCTTTGAGTGGTTTTCATTATTTTTTCTTCTTCAGACATGGCATTGTTATCATCATTGTCTATAAAGTAGTTTTCTATGGTCAGCACTCTTTTAACTTTTGTGCTCATCTTTGTTGTTTTCATTCTGCTCCTGGGGTATAGGGAATATAAATTCAACCTTTTTTTTTTTTTTTTTTTTTTTTTTGCTGATGCTGGCATCTGATCCCTGCCTGGCTTGCAGTTTCTGACTTAGCAGTAGTTTGTTGCCTCTGTGTTCCCAGGGTTCAGACTTTGTTTGGGGTTAGAATCCTCCCTGCTGCCTTGCTATCTAACTGCCAGGACCTCTGCTGCTGTCAAGCTGTTGGGATCTGGATTCCACTGTGACTAAAAACCTCCACCTGACTTTTCCCACTTTCCTGCTTCCTGGACTTTACTCCCCCCCCCCCCCCCCCCCAGAGACAGTCACAATATCTACTGCTGAAAACTTTGAACCTTTCTTTTTCTTGGTAGGATCTGTAGCTTGAATGTCAGAATAGAAGCTTCATTTATTTACAGTAGAGAAAAGCTCTGGGAGCATGTTAGCTTCATACCATCATCTTGGCTCTGCCCTGGAAGTTACTAAAATTGAGGTATTATTTTAATGTTGTTTTGAGGGAATTTGGGAGAGTTTAAGATGAGTTCCTCCCTTCCATCTGCCATCTTGGTTCCATCCTAAAGCCACTGGCTATCAATTGTTATATTTTCAGGGTTTAGTATTTACATTTTGAAAATCAGCAAAAATTACAAATCAGAATTTGTTTTACTAATTCATTGAATGTCTACACCTCAAAAATAATGGATAAAATGTTAATGATTAGGATTAATCTTAGAAATGTGTTGGCATACATTCCTTTCACCAGTGAGCTGTTGAACATTTACCAACACACCCCTTGTGTAAGCCAAATCTTTCCAGTCTTGATTAGCATTAATCTTTAAGGAGCCATACTAAACCCAGGGATGCTTCTAGACAAACTAGCTTCATATATAGAAATATGATTTAGAATGTTGATAGAAGACAACTAGAAGGGAAAATACACCTTAAAAATGATTCACCCTGATAGCCCTCTAAAAAGTGAACTTTCCTTTAACTATTTGATCACAGTTTGAATCATTAACTGTTCACTTTGAATTGGGACACAGAAGATGTTAGAAGTGTTAGAAGTTAAGGTCAGATGAGTGTCAATAAAAATGAAAATAAGTTTACATAAGAAATTATGAACTTGGGCTCTGAGTATACACATTTTTTGAGGTATAAACAGTTTACAAACATGTAATTTTATAAACATAACTTTTCCAGGTTTTTTCTGCAAATTCTAATCTTTTAAATTAGACCAAAACCACCTTCATTCAGTTTCTTACCACCTTGGTCTGAATTGATGCAATAGCCTTCTAATTGGTCTCTTTTCCCTTCTTCAGTTTCCTCTACCCCAAGGCCACACAGCTAGGTAATTATTAAGTGTCTGAGACTGGATTTGAACCCAGGTACTTCCTGACTCCAAGGCCGGTGCTTTATCCACTATGCCACCTAGCCACCCTAAAATTGATATTTCTTAAGCACAAGGTTGGCTGCCATTCCATTCCTCAGGAAGTCTCCATAGCTCCCTATTGTCTTTAAGATAAAATCCACACTCCTTTGTCATTAAACACACTTCCCAATCTTGATCCAGCCTTTCTTTCCAGGATGATTACACATCACTCCTTGCCATGCACTCTTTCTTTGAGCCAGACTAGCCTATTTGTTGTCCCTCGAATAGGACATTCCGTCTCTGACCCTTTGCTTGGGCTGTTCATCATGGCTGGAATACTTTCACTCCTCACCTCTGACTTTTGGAACCCTTAGCTCCCTTAAGGTCTCAGACTCTAAGAAGCCACAGCAGTTCATGCCAACTCCCCCACCCTAATGACTATTTATATAGTTTTGTGTGTATTTTGCCTTTATTTCTCTGTGTACATTCTATCCTCTCCCCTTTACTTCAATATCATGTGACATCAGGAATTATTTTAATTTTTTGCCTCCTGTTCCAAGCACATAGTAGGCATTCAATACTTGCTGAATTAAAGTCAAAATAAGCTGCAGCTGTACATAAAACTGGGGTGAGTGTGTATGTGTATGTGAATGTGTTTTGAAGTTCACTCTTTGACCCCTCCAGTGCCTGAAGTTCTTATTAGTGACACATTTTCTATATCAAATTTATTTTCCTTATCTTCAGGAGGTCCCTCTTACCATCTCATACAGTCACTTTAAATAATAATGTAGTAATGCTCTCAATATGTAAGGTATTATTGGGAACTGAGCATTCCAAGATTTTTAAAAAAATAAATTATTGCTAGTCGAGTTTTTTTTTTTCCTTTTTTGAGGTGGGGGAGGGAATGTGGTGAGAATGTGGGAGTATGAGGGATGCAAAGTGTTCTCAGAAAAAATTGAGAAAGATGACAACACTTTTTAGTTGAGGAAAACAGTGAAGGCTTCATAAAAATGGTGGTATCTGAATTGGACTTTAAAGGAAGAGATTTTTGAAAGGCAGAGAGAAGGAGGAATTATATTTTTACAGTACTTCTAGGCAAGAAATAGGAATGCCTGGAGGAATTAAACAATTATCAAGGCCAGAGAACAATGCAGGAAACAGCTACCATTCCCTACTTGACTGGAATGTAGAGTATGTGAAGGGTCCTATTGTGAAGTAAGACTGGGAAGGTTGATGGGATCAACATAGCATAGAACTTGAAATTCTGGGTTAAGGATTTCATCTTGTATTTTATTATCTGAAGTATTCTTTTGGATTTTTTGTTTGTTTGTTTGTTTTTTAATTAGGGGAGTGATGATATCAGAGATGGAGTTCATGGCAGCATAGAAAACCATAGGGGAGGTCTATGGATCCCTTCTCTCAGTATTCTGTTTTTAAGTCTGAATGATAAAAATAAAAGGATTATGAAGGAAACCAATTATATTGAAATAATTATCATGATTTAAAAAAAATTAAATTCACAAACCACAGATGAGGAAATCTTGATCCAATCCAATCCACTCAATTTAAAAATGGGGAAACTGAGGCTCATGAATGGGAAGTGACTTGATCATGGTGATATGTTGTTTGTGCTTTCTTTCAGAAGAAGACCAAAAACAATACAAAATAATGTCTTGCAAGTGAATTGGACTGAAGTGGGGCAAAATTCCACAAAGTCATCAGCCTTACTCTCTCTTCCAGAGTCATCAAAGTCTAGTGTTAGGACAAAAGTCAGAATAACTAGTGATGTTATAGGATGCACTGGATGGTTTTGGTGTCTGAGGTCTGGCCAAAGTTCTTTACTCTTCTGCTTTACTCACCTACATAGTTGTTGGAATATATTGTTCTCATGTGCCCATTCTGCCAGGAGGAAGTCTTCACATGCTTGGGGTAGACACTCCCTTAACTTATTAACAAGTTTAAGACCTATTACTTATCCTGAACCTGGTTCAGGTCACCTGCCAAGACATGTTTACTGAGATGTGAACATGTGCATTCTACAGCATCTTGAAGATGCAGATGAGAGTTGGATAGCAGCTGGACCCAAAAGGGGTGAGCAATCCTTTGAAAAGGACTCAGCAGATTTTCCACCAGAGGTTCTGATCCTCCTTGAACACTCCATTTCACTCCTCCAGGTGATATCGTTAGTAAGTGACAAAGCTGGGAGAAGATCCCAGGTCTGACTCTGAGCCAGGGCTTCTTATCCTCCACATCTCTGCTCCTCTTACATCTGGAATGCAAACTGTCCATTCTTTTTTTTTTTTTTTTGCAAGGCAAACAGGGTTAAGTGGCTTGCCCAAGGCCACACCGCTAGATAATTATTAAGTGTCTGAGACCGGATTTGAACCCAGGTACTCCTGACTCCAGGGCCGGTGCTTTATCCACAATGCCACCTAGCTGCCCCAAACTGTATGTTCTTGATTGAAAGACTCATTACAGTTGATAGAGTTGGAAGATTCCATGGCATTATAGTTGATTGCGAGCAAGATATATAACTTTGCCATTCTAGGTAGAAACTGAGAATCCAGAGCTTTGGGAGATTTATCTGATTCTAGTTGTCTTTTCTAAGTCCTTAAACAAAGTTGAGTATTAGTATTTAATTTTTTTTCCACTGATTTATTTTATTTTTCTTAAGTAAGAAGTAAGCTGATATTTGCTTAGGACTTATTTTCAATAAGTCTTATTGAAATAATCAGATTTATTTTCAATGTATCAACACTTTGTTTAATTGTAAGTGAACTTAAATCTAGCATTGAACATTTTGAGTTTAAACGGATTTCAAGAGTCATCTATTCCACCTCACTCTTTCTGTAAATCAGGAAACTGTGGCAGAGAGAAGTTAAGTCAGTTGCCCAAGGTGAGTATGTAGACAGTATGTAGTATACCCAGAATATAAACTCATCATATCTGAGATCAACTCCAATACTCCTTTCACTGTATCTTACTTACTTTTTGGTCTGATTGGTTGTATTTAGGTAACACAGTGGAGAGAGCACTGAGCTTGGAGTCAGGAGGACAGAAGTTCAAAACAGGCCTCAGATACTTTGCACTTACTAGCTGTGTGACCTTGGGCAAGTCATTAACCCTGATTGCCTTACATCCAGGGTCATATCCAGGCATCCTAATCCATATCTGTCCACTGGATTAGATGCTCTGGAGGAGAAGGTGAGGTTGGTGACTCAACACAGCATCCCCTCACTCAAATCCAATTCACCTGCTTGTCATGGTGTGACCTCTCTGATGTTATGGTCTTCTTCAAGAATGAAGGACAGGGGTGGTTAGGTGGTGCAGTGAATAAAGCACCGGCCCTGGAGTCAGGAGTACCTGGGTTCAAATACGGTCTCAGACACTTAATAATTACATAGCCGTGTGGCCTTGGGCAAGCCACTTAACCCCATTGCCTTGCAAAATCCTAAGAAAAAAAGAATGAAGGACATTTAACCATTCAAAGATAGTTATGCTTAACAGTAGATTTTCTCATTCATGTTATAGATAAACAAATTTACTTAAAAATTTTATTTATTTGCATTTAATTTTACCTGTATATGTGACTAATCTTTAATTCATGTCCAGATCTTTTAGATCATGTCCAGAGGCATCTAGGAGATATCAGGGACTTATTTTCTGGGAGAAGGAATTCTCCTCATCATTTTCCACCCTGTTACTTTCTTGTATTTCATTATCTTCAAAATTTTGTCATTCTGTTAGATAAAATCAGGTTGGAAACTCAATACTCATTACCCCTGGGGTTCCTGACTTCTTCTGGTTGGAGAGGGTGGGAAGTAGACTTCTAGGAGCTTCTCCATGATGCTCTGCCACTTAAGGAGGTTACCAAGGGAATTCTCATCATTTCCCACTCAGATACTTTCTTGAACTTCATGCTCTCCAGAAACTCATCATTCAACAAAATGAAATCAGTTCAGAAATGCATACCTTCATTTTCACTTTCTTGGGTAACCTCATCTCACTGTTCATCTTTTTGTGTGTTGTTTCCCTCATTAGATTATGAACTTATTGAGATCAGGCACTGTTTTATGCTTTTCTTTGCTTCCCCAGTTTTTAACAGGGACTTACATTTTTATTGACTGATATTCTGCCTTCCCCTACCATGTGAGTGGTAAGCCAAAATGGACTGGCCATGTTGTTTGAATACCAAATGTTTGACTTAAAGACTGTTTTATGGGGAACTCACACAAAGCAAGCACTTACATGAGGGTCAGAAAAAACAACACAAAGGATACTGTCAAGATCTCTCCAAAGAACTTTGGAATTGAGTGTGAGACATGGGAGACCTTGGAACAAGACCACTCATCACGTGTTGATGCAGGCATCACAGAAAGTGTTACAACTCTCCAAGCAAAATAGAAATAGCTGTAGCTCAAAAGATATGTGAAATATGCAAATTCAGAGACCTCACCATTCCAAATGATCACATGAATTATTTGTGCCCGACCTGTGGTGGAGTCTTCCAAGCTTATGTTGGTTTTATTGATCCTAGTTGGAATCACAGTACCTTGATTCCAACATAGTGATGTCATTTCAGTCATCTTCAATCATGAGGGACAACAAATAACCAGCATGAACATATTTTTTTCTATTGACTATGTATCTGGAACTGGTAGAATCTTTACCTTAGTGTCTCTCTCTCTCTCTCTCTCTCTCTCTCTCTCTCTCTCTCTCTTTCTCTCTCTCTTTAGATTTCATGGCCTAGAGAAACTGGGTTTAGGGTTGTGGTCTTATTTCATTTCTGTTTTAGTTCTAGGTGCAGAGAGTAATCCTGTATTAGGGAGTTTAAGTCAAGGTGACCTTAGAGCATAGATTCAATATGTTGCTGCCAGCCATTCAGGGAAACCTTGAGAAGCCAAAGTACTAGGATCAAGTCCAAATGGACTTTGGACTGGTTGAGACAATACTATATAGGAATGAAAGTAAAATGTGAACCTAATTTCCCTTCCTTTTCCAGAGACCTAGGTAGTATGGGAGGGATTATGTCCTCTAGGTGGTGGGGAGGGGCACAGGGCAGAATGTTTGTGTATTTGTTCTTGCTACACTTTTGAAGTAAATTTTACAAATAAATGTAAGGCTAATCTGCCTGTTAAGTGGTTAAATGGAATTGGGATGCCAAAATTCTCTAAAATTCTCCAAGCTTCTCTAAAATTAAGACAATGCAATCTGTGGAGGTTTGAGCCAATAGCAAAGACTAGATACTCTTTAATTCCCTTAAGGGTCCCAAGGAATCCTGAGGGAACAGTGATACCTCTCAGGGAATGGAGGCTAGAGAATCATGTTGGTATCCAAGGTTCTCATAACTAAAGGAACCAGTTTTACTTTTGAGGGAGTTCTAACTTTTCTGGCTAATGGCCTGTACCCAGAAAATCTGGGAAAATCCCAACCTGGCACCCCTCCATTCACTGACACCAGCTTCACTTTCAAGTACACTGTCTACAAAATTAAAGAAGGACAATTTTATTGGAAAAATCCACTAAAACAAAATAAAACCTAAAATAAATTTCTTTTCCTTCTCTTTGGGCTGACAACAACAGACATGGTAAACAGTCCCCATACCTGAAGAACATACTATAAGAAATGTGGCAAGCACCAGCCTTGGAAAGTGATGCATTACAAGAAAGGCAAGATGACTTTGTATGCTCAAAGAAAAAGGCACAATGACCAGAGCATAAGGGTTATGGTGGTCAAGCAAAGTTAATTTAAATTTTTTTTATATACAAAGAAGATTGTACTGAAGCTTGAATGTGCTGAGTCCAACTACAGATCTAAGAGGAACCTGAGATGTAAGCATTTTTTAACTGGATGGAGACAAGAAGACAAAGGACCAAATAATCCAGGTTGTTGTTATTGTTGTTTTCTAAAGAAAATAAGTCTCTCCTAAAGATCTAGATGAATTTTTCAGGCAGACCTGCCTATGAAATCCTTGGCAATAAAGCTGAGATTTGAACTGCGAATTTCTGCATCCAAAATGAATCCTATATCACTCAACTTTTCATCATTCCCAGCTGCTGTCTTAAGCCATCGCTTTCACAATGTTCTTCTGTTTCTTCATTGGCTCCTCCAATTGTTGGGTTATCATTTGTCCATCATTTTAGAAGAAGAGCATGACATCAGGGAGGTGATGCCATGACATACTATTGAGTTGGATTTAAGTGAGGAAGCAATGTGCAAAGTCACTAACCTTATTTTCTCCTCTGGAGCCATCTGGGTCCAGTGGTCAGATATGAATCAGGATGACTAGAGATGGCCCCATTGTGTGCAATATTGTACTCAGGTAAAGTAAAAACTCTCCTTTGGGACAAAGTGGGACTTTCCTGAAGTCCTCTAGAGTTTTCCCTATCTGGCAGTAGGCACATTTCTTTTTGGGGTTCATATTAGGTATCACCTTTTACTGAGGTTGTTCCACTTTGTCATCATTCCTGTGATTTCTGACTTCGTAAACTAGCCCAGGAAGAAGGTTCAGATTGCCTTTCAGTTTCAAAAGTCTCTGTGAATAATCTCAGGTGTAGGTGAGATATATTGGGTGGGGCATGCCCCACCAGAGGGAGCAATACCCACTTGTTTAAGAATTGTTAGAGCATAGATTAGTACTAGATTTCATTGATATGGGAATTCCCATATGAGGAAATTTTCTTTACCAATGCAGGCTGGTAGCTAGGTAGGTGGCTTAAAGTGTAGGGTGGACTTAGAGTGAAGAAGACCTCACATACTTACTATGTGATTCTGGGAAAGTCAATCTGTTGGTCTTGTTTTCCTCATCAAAATGGGCAAAAATAATAGCCCCAACCTTCAGAAGTTGTTGGGAGACTAAAATAAAATAATGTTTACATGTAAAGCCCTGCAAACCTTAAAGTTCTATTTAAACACTAGCTGTTATTATTATTATTACTCTCTGCAATTTATAATCTTAAAGATGTCCCTAGAGCAGTAGTATCAAATTTAGTTAGAAATAGTAGCCACTATTCATGTATGTAGATGCTGATTTCTGTATATATCTTCCCCGCCATTAGAAGTTAACTATTTGT
The DNA here is from genome assembly GCF_037893015.1 of Macrotis lagotis. NCBI lineage: Eukaryota > Metazoa > Chordata > Mammalia > Peramelemorphia > Peramelidae > Macrotis > Macrotis lagotis. Next base: position 125,657,495 of record NC_133659.1, read on the forward strand.
TTTCCTTTTCTGATATTTTGCTTATTGCACAATTGTTTTAAGATTAAATCAATATTAAATTGAGAAGCCTTAAAGGGGGGAACTACATGCAGAAGTTTAATCCAGATCCTCCTGGTTCTGATATCAGTTGACTCTTAATCCACTACAATTGTTTGCACATAAAATTTCTCCTGAACTGCAATCTCATGAACTGCCTATTGGACATTTCACAACGAATATTTCATAAACACTTCAAATTCAACATGGCCCAAAAAGAACTCTCTGAGTGCAACCCAACCAAGTACATCATCTTTCTAAACATCCATGTTTTCATCCTAGCCATTCCAACCTCCAAACAGTTGCCGAATCTCATCATGCTTACCTCCACAAGATCTTAAGTATATCTTCCCTTCTCTATGCTCACAGAACCTTATTACTTTTTATTTATTACTAAAGACCTTATTACTTTTACCTGGACTAGTTAATTAGACTTCTAATTGGTCTTCCTACCTCATCTCTTCCCATTCCAATTCTTCTTCCACATAGCTTCCAAAATGATTTTCCTAAAGTACAGATAGGTCTGACCATGTCACCCACCTTGCTCAATAAATTTCAGTGCCTTCCTGTTGCTGATAGAATCAAACATTTTTTATCTAATCCTATTTTAGATTCTTTTTTAGAATGTAGTAATAATAGAGAATATTTATATCATGGTTATTTATGTTCCAGATACTATGCTAAACACTTAACATATATTGTCTCATTTGATTCTCACAACAAACTTGGGAGAAAAGTGGTATTACTACCTCCATTTTACAGATGAAGAGACTGAGGCAAAGAGAGACTAAGTGACTTTCACAGGGGTCATATAGGCTGGATTTGAACTCAGATGTTCCTCAATCTAGACCTTTCCACTGTACCTAGCTGCCTATATATATATATATATATATATATATATATATATATACATATATATAATGATACAATATGATATGATATAATAAATATAATATATAATATACATGATATAATATATTATATTATACTATTATAATTATAATAATATACATACATAATTTATATAATCAAAAATAATATATTATGTGAAAAAAGATACTGATAGGGCTATAGGGTCAAAAATGTTTGAAAACAAATAGGCTAGATCAGAGATGTCAACCAAGAAGTCAAGCCAACTAAATTCCCAAGTATTTCCTGGACCACAAAAAAATTGTAATTGAGAAATATTTAACAAAAAATACTATACAACATAGATAATATTAATTTGTGGTTTTCTAAGTCAATATGGGCAGCATGGATCTAGGCAGATGACAGTACAATCATTTGGGTGGATTCAAATCTGGCAGTGACATCAAGAAATGTAGTAATTCATATGTCAAATTGAAGGGTATTTTCAAATGGAATATTTATGGAAGTTATCCTTAGTCATACACTGCCTGACATTTTTGTCAGTGACTTGGAGCAAAACATAGATGGCATGCTTATTAGATAAGCAGATGCCAGAAAACCAGAAGGAGAAGCTAAAGGGTTAGAGAAGAGGAAGCTAACTTGGCAATCTAGAACATTGGATCCACTTTTTTGCGGGATCAATTTATAATTTAATTAGTATAAGAAACTCTTCATGAGGAAACTCCTTTTACTGATGTACACTGACATCTGTAATGCTTCTCATACTCTTAAAGACTTGCCCAAGAAACAAAATGACTTGCTCAGGGTGGCACAGTTAGCATAGATCAGATCTTGAAGTCAGTTTTTCCTGACCTTGAGATTGTCTTTCTATTTACTATAAATTGAGTGCTCCTGAAGAGAAGATGCAGAGAACAAAGTAATAGGTATATATAAAGCCTTAGATTTGAAGGCTTTTTTTTAAGTAAAAAAAACAACAACAAACAATACCTATACCAGATGGCTGAGGCATGGCTAAACAATATAGTATGTGAAGAGGACCTGAGGGTTTTAGTTGATTTTAAGATCATGGTGAGTATAGAAAGGTAAAAAAAGATAAATCCATCAGGCCACATTATAAGAGACATGGTATCCAGGAATAGGTGATCACACTCATGAACTCATCCTCTAGGAGAGGCACCACATTTTATTATGTACTGACTATGTGCTAAGCACTTTATAAGTATCTTACTTGATCCTCAGAACAATTCTGGGAGGTAGGTACTATTATTATCATCATTTTACAATTGAGGAAATTGAGGCATTCAGATGTTTAATGACTTGTCCAGGATCACAAAGCTAGTAAGTGTCTGATTTGTTAGATTTGACCTCAGGTCTTCCTGATTTCAGGCTCGGTACTCTGTCCAGTATAATTGCCTCATAGATAGATTGTAGAGCATCAACCAAGATATTTGAGAGCCTTGAGACCATACCAAAAGAGGATTTGAATTGTTGTTCAGTCATTTTTCAATTGTGTCTATTTCTTCATGACCCTATTTGGAGTTTTTTGGCAAAGCTATTGGGGTGGTTTGCCATTTCCTTTTCCGAGCTCAAGGATCACAAAGAGTAAGTGTCTGAGGCCAGATTTGAACACAGGAAGCCTAGATTTCCTGATTCCAGACTCAGGGATCTAGGCACTATGGCACCATCCAGCTGCTCCTATAAGACAACTAGCCAAAGGAATTGAAAATATTTAGTCTGGAGGGGAAAAAGACATATTTTTTAAATTTCTTTTAATCTCTAGGGGAGAGATGACCTTTAATTCTGGTGGGGCATGATAGCTGTCTTCAATGATTAGAAAGCCTGTGATGTGAAAGGGATTTGATCTGATCCCAGAAGGTAGAAATAGGAGCAAGAGGATTGGTCTGGAAAGCTGGCACATTCTGACTTAATGTGAGGATTGGTCACTTTACATTACTTATTTCCTTTGTGATCTTGGGCATATTGCTAAACAAAACTCATTGGAGGTGAATTCCTCATCTATATAAGTTAGATCATTTGATTAAATGACATCTAGGACTGCTTCTGAATCTAACCCCATGAGTTCCAACAGCCCTGTCCAAAATGAGAGCTTTCTCAGTATAAAATGAGCTAGAGAAGGAGTTATTGGATGCCACTCATTAGAGACCTCAAATAAAGCCTGGATGTCTTCTTTTTGAGGGTATCATACTATACAGGTATGTATTCACATAATTGTCTGAGATTCTTTTCTGCTCTGAGATTCTTTAGTGTTGGCTGTTGAATGACAGCATTATTTCATTCCATTTTTCAGAGATTGAAGCTCTTTCTTTCTGAGGGTAATGGTTCTTAAAAATTTTTTTTGATAAATTAACCCCACATTTCTGGACTATGGGCTATAGATATTTGACAAGGTGATGGTTCTCTTGGCCTTTCAGTTTCTTCTATTTCCTCATTACAGATTTGACAATGACTGCATATTGTTAATACATGCACTAACAGTTACTGTTTTCATACCGAATCCACACCCCAAAGTCCCTGTGGCTCATTTCTTTATTTGGGTCTTGTTGAAGGAGGAATAAGGATATTTGGTATGCTGGCTAATTTCAGTTTTCTTCATAATTTTTCTGAGTGATGCATCATAATGAGTTTCATGTCTACCATCAATTCTGACATTTTTGGTACATTTAGCCATGGTGCTAGCAATAAGAGAGACTCTAGGGCACTTTTCAGTAAGGCAAGGGAACATAGAGTTCATGCAAGGGATGGGAGTTCTAATTGCTATCTATAGTAATAACTTGAATTTATGATAGTCTTTCAATCACAGAGTTTGAAGTCAATAGTCTCTAACAAAAAAATAACATGTTCAGGGAACTTTTTCCAACAGGACAAATGTGGTGAAGTAGAAAAAACAAAGGACTGGAAGGCACTGGAAGATTTTAAGTTCAACTTTACCAATTATTTGCTGAGTGGACAATCTCTTAATCTCTCCAATCCTCAATTCTCTTGAATGTAAAATGGGAATAATAATTACATGACTGAACTCAGAGGGTTGTTGTGAATTGTGGACAGTAAAGTGCTCTATGAATGCCATTTTCACTATTTTGGTACTAGATATATGTCACTGGGCAAGTCACCCCAAGGAGGCAAGTCTGCCTTAGTTTCATCAACTGTAAAATGGGAACAATAACACTTTGAAGAGTTATTGTGAGGATATTTGTAAAGTGTTTAGTATAGCGCCTGACATGTGAGAATCACTTAATAAATGGTTTTCTCTTCTCCTTTCCTCCTTATTTTTTCTCCTTACTCCCTTATTTTCCCCCTTCCCTCCTCTTCCCTTCCCCCTTCTTTCCCCTCTTCCCTTCCCACTTCTTTTCCCTTTCCCTTCCCCTTCTTTCCCTCCATCTTTCTCCTTCTTTCCCCTTCCCTTCCCCCTCCCCATCTTCCTTCCCCCTCCCATCCCCCTTTCCTTCTTCCTTCCCTTCCTCCTTTCCTTCCTCTTCCCTTCTCTTCATTCTTCTTTTCTTCTTCCCTCTCTCCTTTCCCTTCATCTTAGCTCAAAGAACTATATTAATATGAGCTTGTTACTTTTATCCACGAAGATCTGTTTCATCATTGCTATTAATTCTCCCTCATTTACAACAAAAGTGTTGCCCTGCAAGATATTTAAGGTCCCTTCAGGGTTCTAACAATACGTGATTAATTAAATCAAACAATTAAAAAAAAGCAAAACAGGCAAGCCAGTTGTTTGACTGAAATCTTGATCTCTGTACTAAATGATTCAATCAATCAATTTAATCATAGCAGTTGGTCTAATATCCTTCTGTAGTAAGAGTCCCATGTTAGCTCTTTGGTATTTGTCATGACATTGTGATAGTATCATTGGATATACATTTGGTATATACACACATACATAAATACATACATACATGCATACATGCATACATACATATATACTTTGGTGATGGATCTATTAGAACTCCCTACCTACTCCCAGTTTATTTGAACTTATCTTGGTAAAAATAATAGCAATAGTCTCAGACAGGCAAATAGGGGCCATTTCCACTTCTGAGCTCTCCCCCCCCCACCTAGGTTCATATAAACAGATCTTGGTGGATCTCCTATTTTAATCGAAACACCCGCTTGGCAACTGAACAACAGCAGTAAACTGTTGCTGGTGTCTGGCAAAAAAAAATTAAAAATTAAAAATAAAGAGTCTAATCCCAAATACCTCTGGGCTTTTTGCTTTATTAAGAACCTTGATAAATATAGTTCAGTAAGCATGTGGCAGTCCTTATTGCATCTCAGATTTATGGCTAACTTTCAACTCCTACCCATTAGGTCTATAATGTAGGAGTCTAGCAATTTTTTTCATTCATAAGATAAAACACAGAAAAAAAGGAAGCACCTGTCTTGGATGAAATCCCGACTTAGTCTATCTTGGTCTATGTCCTCAGTCATTCCCCTGAAAACCTCATTACTGTGGTTCTTCAGGACCCAATCCTGCTTCCACTTCTCAGAATGCTTGCTGGTCTTAGTTCATATGTGTAACCTTTTCAGAAGTGTGTTGACACATTCGAAAATAAACCTGGAGAGATAAAGAATAACACGTAAACCATAGGTGCATGAAAATCAACCAAGTTGGCTCCTAGAGTGCTGGGATTAGGAAGGTCTGCTGAAGGATCAAATATCCTGTCTTGTGGGCTATTGGGAGGCTTCCCTATCTGTAGGGCTGAGGCTTCAGTTACTCTCACTGCTCCTCAGTGATACCCTCCCTTTTCCCTCCACCCTCTCCTCCCACTCCCAATCTATTGAGCTCACCTGGAAAGACCAGGGTAAGTCTAAATTGCCATGAGGACCAAGTTTAGACAGAAAGTCACAGCATCCTGGTTGAAAAGGTCAATCAGAATCTTTCTTCTCAAATAGCCCTGATTGATGCAAAAATGAATAGTTAACAAAAGGGTATATGCTTAACTTTAGCATAGAAAACACATTCAATAAAGATCCTATAGCCATGGTGGATATTGGAGAAGGAAATGACAAACTACTCCAATATCTTCACCAAGAAAACCCCAAATGGGATCACAAAGAGTCAGACATGCCTGAAACTACTGAATAACAATAAATAGGTAGATGTGAACCCCCTAAATTCTATGTGGAAATTCACTTGGTCAGAAGGGCAAGGCATGCCGACTCATGGGGATTTCAGGGCCACTCAGGTCTTTTGACATGTCTGAAGGGTCCTTATTCTATGTGAGTGGGCCATTTTTAACCCTTTGCAATCCAGGAAGCCACATCAGTATTGTCAGCAAATATCAGAAAGCTGAATCATTAGAAATTAAACATGGTTTGAGCCCTAGCCCCCTAAAATTTCTTAACCTGAGATTCCTACCCATTGATTCTGTGTGTGGCTTAAGGAGTCTATTCATTTGTTTCTTCAATGATATTTTGATAATTGCATCAATCTAATTGACTTTCTTATCAATCCTATGTATTTTAGTTTATTTCTGTAAAACCATTAGAAGGAGTCCTTCACACATACACACATACACACATCGAGAGAGAGAGAGAGAGGGAGAGGGAGAGGGAGAGGGAGAGGGAGAGGGAGAGGGAGAGGGAGAGGGAGAGGGAGAGGGAGAGGGAGAGGGAGAGGGAGAGGGAGAGGGAGAGGGAGAGGGAGAGGGAGAGGGAGAGGGAGAGGGAGAGGGAGAGGGAGAGGGAGAGGGAGAGGGAGAGAGAAAGAGAGTGTGTAGATTAAGAATCCTTTCCCTAAGCCAAACAAACCTTAGAGTTAACTGCCTGGCATTTTAAAATTAGCCTGATTTACCTGGTGCTGGGGAATATGACTGATAGTGATCCTATCACAGGAGCCCTCAACTGAAGAAAGTCTTCCAGGTGTAGACATCTTAAAGAAGAGAGAATCCTTTCCATTCCTTATCAGGGGCAGTTGGGGCAACTTCTCAGTAAATTTCTCAGATCCTGGATACTATTTTACTGTTTGTTATTGAGAAAAGGAAGCCTGTTACTCTCAAATATTCATCTTGGCAACTTGACCATGACACTTTTTCCTTATGGATTTGAGATTAGGATGCCTAATTTATAGTTCAGATACCATCACTAACTCATGGGATTACCTTAGGCATATCCCTTTACAAATCTGTGCCTCAGGGTCATAAAATGGTCAGATCATTAATTTAGTTTTGGAAGGGTCCTTTGAAATCAAATCATTTTACATATGGGGAAAGTAAGGTACAGTGAGGTTCAGTGATAGGAAGAAGAAGTGGAAAGGAGATTATATTTGTGGTTCCTTTCAGCTCTAGTAGTCTAGAATTAGGAAAAGTTAAGGAAACTGATTTTCTATATTGTGAGCAAGAGAAAAATTGAAAAAGACCTAAGATCTTTAATGAGATTTAAGGGAGAATGATAATGTATAATGGAGAGAAAACAAATCTCTCTCTATCCACTGCTTAATTTGCTTCTGGCATTTTTCCCCTTCCAGGGAGAACAAACTTCAAGAGGATAGAATAAAAAAATATTCATAAGGAGTTAAAAGCAAATTTATTTCAGTTGTATCCAATTCTTTGTGACCTCATTTGGGATTTTCTTGGTTGAGATGTTGGAGTGATTTGCTATTTCCTTTTCTAGCTCATTTGATGGTGAAGAAACTAAAACAATTAGGTTAAGTGACTTGCCCAGGGCCACACTGTCAGTAAGAATCTGAGGTCAAATTGAACTCATGAAGATGAGTCATAATGACTCTAGGTCTGGTGCTCTAAAACCAACTATAAATAGAAAAACAAACACCCAAATACTCTCAATGAGTTAGTCACCAGGTCAAGGTGAACTATAAGCCAGGCTATTAAAAGATTTATCAGGTATGAGTGTAGAGCTGTAATCACTATCTTTGAAACATCTTGGAAAAGAGAAGTGATGCCTGTGTGGCCTTGGGCAAGCCACTTAACCCCCTTTGCCTTGCAAAAATAAAAAAAGAGAAGTGATGTAGGACTAGAGATAGGACATCTCAATTTTTTTAAAGGGAAGAGATTTGAACCTCTAAACTGAAGGTCAATGAACTTGACTTTGATTTCTGACAAAATTATAGAATATACAATTAAGGGAATAATTTGTAAGAAATTTAAAAGAGAAAAGGCAATGCTAAAAGCTGCAGATGGTCATCAAGAATAGATCATGCCAGTCCAAACTAATTTCATTTTTTGACAGTTGCCAATGTCATGAATCCATACAGAACCACTTATAACCTAATCCTGGATCTTCTTATGTGTCCCTCACTCATATTCTTTTCCTCCCTTTCTGTTTGGAGACTACAGAGACTTCAGCACATCAGATTAATGGGCTCTCAAGATTCATCTCCAATATTAGTAATAATACATGGCCTGGACAACAATAGAACACCTAACACCAGCAGCCCTTTGCCACCTGTACTCATGCATACCGACAGGGCCCACTAACCCCAGTCTTCACTCATATTTTTCTCTGTCTTCCAAACTCACCATACTGACCATGGCCATGGGGGGAGGCACTTGCTCACCTTCTTTTTCTCAAGCATAGACTCAATCTTGACAGTTTTCTTTATTACCACACCTAGGGGCTATTTTCTACTGGGACTGCTCAAAACACTAGCAAGAAGAATATTGTGCTCAGCTTGTCTGGCCAGGCCTGGGGCTAATCTGGCAACTGTGAACAGCTGGGTGCTGTCGTCGCCTTCCATACACAGCTGCTCCCTGTTTATTAGTGTCTTAAACTCTGACCCTAGACTGGTACACCAGGGAAATGCTCTCTTACCAAGTCTTTCAGGCTATCCATGGAAACAAGATGAAGTGATATGGACATTTTGATGTTGTTTGTCCTTCATTCTAGAAGAAGATCATGACATCATGGGGGGTGATGGCCAGACAAGCACATGAATTGGGTTTGAGTGAGGGGGGCTGTGTTGTCACCAGCCTCACTTTATCCTCCAGAATCATTTGGGTCCAAGTGGCCACATGTGAATCAGGATGACTGGAGATGCAGTCAGGAGGAGAGGCAGTCAGGATTAGTGACTTGCCCAAGGTCACACAGCTAGTAAGTGTCAAGTGTCTGAGGCTGGATTTGAACTCGGGTCTCCTGACTCCAAGGTCAGGGCTCTATCTACATAGCAGAAGCATCAATTTATAAATGGTAAGCAATTTTGAAGATATTTAGTTCAACATCTTCATTTTACACGTAAGGGAAGTGACTTGCTCAAGATCACACTGAGAATGAATATCTGACATCTGACCCAATGTCATCACATTGTCTCAGGTGGCTTGTTCTTAAAAATGTTGACTAATGGATTGATATCAACAGGAGGAAAGTCTCTGGTGGTTAAGTTCCCTCCTTGTATCTTTTTGGGTCAATAACTTTTTTTCAATGACCTTGAAGAAGGAACAGATAGAATGCTTATCTAGCTTCCACCTGGGAGGGAGAACTTACTGGTTGAATAAATTAGAAGACAAAATGACCTCTGAAGGATAGGACAATGGGCTAAAACTAACAAAGTGAAATTGCAAAGGAATAAAGGTGTAGTCCTATGCTTTGATTTAAAAAATCAGATCCATATAGAACAGAGATATAAGATTACTACATAATTGTTCTTTATTAGGTATTTCTAATATTTTTAAATGAACTTTAGGCTTAAGATGAATTTAGAGTATAACATGGCACAAAAAAAGGTAACCATAAGGTACATAATTTCTGAAACAAGACATAATGATTACTGTAGGTCACATGTAGACTATTTTATTCAGTTTTGGATGCTACACTGGGGGGGGGAGGGGAGGATGCTGTTAATAAACTGGACCTAATTTAGACTTGATTGGTGAGGACATTAAAAACCATGGCACATAAGGTTTTGTTTATTCCCAAGGAAGAAAATGGGGATATTTAGTCTGGAAAAGATTTAGGAGACTTGACAACTTTTTTCATAAGTTTGAAGTCTTGTCATGTGGAAGAGAATTTTGATTTGTTTGCACAGCCCCAGAGAACAGAATTAGGGAATATTGATGAAGGCTGTACAAGGAGCACTAACAATCAGATTTGTTCAAAAATGGAATGACTCCCTCTGAGAAGTAGTGAAGATGTTCAAGTAGAGGCCAGCTAAGCATTTGTTAATAATACAATAAAGGATACTTCTGTAGAGGTGATTCTGAGATCTCTGGACACTTTGAAATTCTGTGACTTGTGGGCTGATTAGCTGGGAGAAGAAAAGGCTAAGGAACTCTTTGGGGGTCACAAAATAATTAGATAATAAAGAGTTAATAACTTACATGTAGATGCTAAACATATACAAGGATCAAATTTACATGTAGATAACAAACACATAGAATCAAAGAGTTTATAACTTATCTGTAGATACCAATCTCTCTCTCTCTCTCTCTCTCTCTCTCTCTCTCTCTCTCCTTCCCCACTATATGTATATCAACATTTAACACATTTGAAATCTTTAGTTGCACATTGCATTCACATAAACATACATGTTCATTATCTACATATAAGTATTTTATTATTTTATCTCTACCTATAAATGGGAGATAGTTATAACACCAATGAATAAGAATTAGAACATACCTCAATTCCTGATCTATAGAATGAGGAGACTGGACTGTATAGCCTTTGAGGTTTTTTCCATCTCTAAATCTACAATTCTATGCTTTTAGCTAGTATCTACTACTCCAGTCCTTAACAGATAAAGATAATGAGGCCCAGAAATGTTAAGTGACTTTTCCAAGGTCATGAGGGTGACAAATTCAGGATTCAGACTCATGTCTTTTGCTTTATATTCCGTGCTTTTTTTCTCACTGAATCACATTGGCCCATTCATGCCGAGATAGAATGTATATTAAAGCAAAATAACATAAATTAATTCCCTACATGCTAAGAGTCACTTAAATAAATCTAATACATTGAGTTGAGTAAAGGAAATCTACTTGGAGCATTGGTTCTCATAAGTGATATTTCCCAGGACTCATGCTTTTATTGTTTGGGTTTATCATCAAATCCTACAGAAAGCTTCTTCCACCTGGAGAAAACTGTACCACAGTCCTTTTAATAAGTATAATTTTTTGCAAGTTGAAAATTGGAGCTGGGCAGTCTCCTTCCTCCCTCCCTAAGAGCAGATATCAGACACATGAAACATCATATGAAATTAGAGCACACACACGCCTATGTCACTTCTCACAATTAAAACTATGTTCTGCTATTCCTGGGAAACATATTTTTAGTTGAAGCTAAGATGTAATGAGGGCTCTAAAAATAACACCATGAAAGGTGAGGCTAAGGGTAGGGGTGGGGGTGGGGGTTCAACCCCTGAGCTGAGGCATTCGAACATTATTCATGGTCCATTTAGAACTGTGCAGTAGTGGGCATAAGTTTCCACTGACTAGAGATTTGGTTATTCATATTTGGCGCTAACTCAACTAATGTCTAAGTGGGGTGGTCTGAATAAGACACTTAGAATGCTCTCTTAATAAAATATTATTGACTCTAAGTACCTTGGAGACTATTTCTGCTGTTGAAAAATGAAGTTTTGAGACTCATTTTCTTCCTCCCAACTCATTTACTTCAGGTTTGATGACATTTATCTGCAGCTCCCAGTTTTCTTCTGGTTTTCTTGGTCAGCATGATAACATATTTGTCAGACTCTGAAGAAAAATGGATCACAGAGTTTGAGCTGGGACTCTAGGCTGTCTAGAATTCTAGACCAATTCCCTCATTTTGCCTATGTTGAGAATAAGTTTCAGTGAAGTTGAATTACTTGCCTCTAGAAACACAGGTGATAAAAGAGAGAGAGAGGCAAAATTTGAACACAGGGATTTTGATTCTAAATCGAGTCTTCTCTTCCCTCCTCTCCCTCCCTCTCCTCCCTTCTCCTCCCACCCCTTCTATAATTCTTCTTATCATATTCCACTCAGCTGCTTTCTTGGACTTCATCAATTCCAGAAACTAATGATTCTGCAAAATTAAATTATCTTTGAAACTCTCACCATCTTAAATAATCTCACCCCAATATCAGGACTCCATGCATCCACCCCAACTTACCATCCCCTTCTCTCCCTGCTTGGTAAACTCCCCCCCTCTTGATTATTTTAATTAATTAATTAATTAATTTTTTTTTGTTTAACCTAGTAGATTGAGAACTCTTTCAGTACAGGAATTAATGGTCACTTAATAAATCTTTATTGACTCTGACTGATTTATATATAAGTGCTTGCATGTACACTTAAATGTAATTATACTTAATTTTTAAAAGCACTTTAAAGATAATCCCAAAGGTACTTACATGTAGATTTGACAGATGCTCTGATTCTTAGCCAGTGGCTATCAAGTTTAGCTGCTCAGAGCACCATGCTACTGAGGCTTATGTCCCAGTGTGGCTCCTGTTGTGGCAGGGATTCTTAACCTTGTATGAATCATGGACACATTTGGCTTTCTGATATATGGTCTCTATCCTTTTAGAATCGAATTTTTAAATGATTTAAGAAAATGATAAATTTCAGTTAAAAGTGAAAATAAAGATGTATTCTGTTTTCTATTGAAGGTTATGCCTCCCCCAAATCTTTCCACAGATTACCTAAAGGGTAAGTGGACCCTAAGGTTAAGAACTTTTGCATTATGGAGTGCTCATAATATCATAATTATGACAATATATTTAATAATTAAAATGAGAATAACAAAACAAAAAATGATAATTGCTACCAGTTTTAAGGAGCTTTAAAGGTGGCACAGTACTTTATAGATTTAATTTCATATTATAATAATTCTGGGAAGTAAAGGTTATTATTATCCTTATTTTACAGGGAAAGAGGCTGAGGCTTAGAACTCTTAAATGAGTTGTCTGTGGCATAGAATTAATACATTTAAGATGTGGTTTAAATAAAATTTAGATGTGGAACTGAAAACAAGGTCCTCCAGCATTCTTTTTTTACTATGCTAGGGAGTTCACATACTGTGTTATGTATACATAAAATCACATACATGTATATACAAATCCATGTATGTGTATGCATAGGCATATACCTACACACAAATACATGTGCATGCACACATATACAACACACATGTTACATATAAGTTCACATGTGTATGATGTATGTGCACATATATGTACACGTGTATATATAACACACTTTTAAAATGTATGGAATGGGGCTGCTAGATGGTGCAGTGGATAAAGCACTGGCCCTGGAGTCAGGAGTACCTGGGTTGAAATCCAGTCTCAGACACTTAATAATTACCTAGCTGTGTGGCCTTGGGCAAGCCACTTAACCCCATTTGCCTTGCAAAAACCCTAAAAAAAACCAAACAAAAAACCCAATAAAATGTATGGAATATAGGGCTATAAAGATGTTTCATAGCTGTGCTGTATTAGGGGAGTAAATATTTTATTATTCTAATTTTTCAGATGAAGAAACTGTGACTTAGAGAACTTTGCACATGACTACAGATCTAGTGTTGGAATTCGAATCTAGGTTTCTTGACCAGAAATTCAGTGTAATTTTTAGGATATGTTTCTTTCTGTTCCTATGCCATGGATTAAACTTCTAGCCCTAACAGAATTCTCATAAATATCTTTTATTCATTACAGAAGATTTGAATAACTCAGCACAAATATGATTAATCAAAATAAAGCTCCTATCTCACTGATGAGACAGCTAAAAAATTGTATTAAGAGAGGCAGAGTATCCAAAACTAAGGAGGTAAATGGCCTGACTATATTCTGCCCTAGTCAAATGGTAGCTGGAGTTTTGTGATCAGTTTTAGGTGATATGTCCTAGGAAGTACAATAAGCTGAATAGAATTTACAGTAGGACTAGATGTCAGCAAAGGGCCTCATGATGAGAAACCTCGAGTTGGGGGACTTGCCAAAGGTCATATAGCTAGTAAGTGTCTGAGTAGAGAAGTGTAAGAATTTGATTGTAAACAGATATAGAAAACTGAGTTTCAGAGGATCTTAAGGAAAAAGATGGTTTTTGCTTTGTTTTTTAAAAGGATGGGAAGGAAGATCTGGTCATGTTTATAGGTGGCGGAGAAGAAGTCGGTAAATAAAGAGAGACTGGAGATGTGATAAAGGTAAGGAAGGATTGGAAAAAGTCAGGCGAGGACTGGACCAAGAGCTTAAAATTTAGATTGTATTAGCTTTTTTGGTAACCAGATCATGCCATAAATTCACCTTGAATTTGCAGTTCATTTAAACCTTCAGTTCTTTTCAGCCACATTGTTATCTATTCTCCCATCTTGTATTAGAGGATGAACTAAAAATCTTTGTGCACCTATGATAAATATGGATCCCATGTTTGTTGTACTATACAAGGCTTGTGAGGATAAAGAGGCATTGTCTGCAGTAGATGAGAGACATTGAAAATACTTTTTAAAATATGAACGAGCATAGTTGGAGCACCTTTGGGGTCATGAATTCTGCTTCTGATATATACTGGTGTGTGATGTTGAGAGTTTTCTTTTCCAGGAAAATCATAGTTCTGGAACACACTTCCCATCCCCTTCCCCCATTCTAGTCTTCCCATAGACAGATTTGCTTCTCTACCACACACATTCAAAAGCATAGAAAATGTGTTTATATTTGTGTGTAAGCACTTGGGGATAATATTTCACAAGCTTATGGATTCCCAGGGACTTTTGAGTCATCCCATATGTGCATAATTTGTATCTGCCTTGCCTGTCTATATCTCTCTTTGCTAGGGATTAAATGTACTCAATTGTTCTCAGTTATTAAGCCCCTTGTTGAAGCTTAGGTGATTGGTGGAAGCATGTTAATGCTTTTAGATCAGCCTTGTCCCTTTTGGCTTGATATAACCCTAAACCTGTGCCAGGACCTGCTTTATTCCAAGTTATGCAGTGATGCCAACTCTTGTGCCTTTGGTAAAGGAGGTTCTCCTTCTGCTTATGTCTCAAGTTCAGCTCAAATATCCCTTATCTACGAAGTATACTCTAGTCTCTTAAACTGGAAATAAATTCTCCCTTACTGGTCTGGAGAAGTTAGTCAGTCAAAAAGCATTTCTTAAGTACCTACTATATGTTAGACACTTTGGGGAGACAAAAAAAAGCAAAAGATAGTCTTTCTTTTAATGGAGTAGACAATAGTCTAATGGGATAGGCAACATGCAAACAACTATTTAAAAGAAGATATATTTTTAAATTTGTATATATTATTGAATTATATTGAATTGTACATAAATATATTTTATATTATTATATATAAATTATATAAATATATTACATATAAATATCTTTGTATATAGCATATATTTAACATATTTATACAAATATATTTGTAAATTATATATTTTATATAAAATAAATGAGTCTCAGAGAAAAGACACTAAGTTAGGAAGAAATGGGACAGGTTTCTTAGCAAAGGTGGCAACTTTGCTGAGATTTGAAGGAAACCTGGGAAGCAAAGAGGTGTAGATGAGGAGGGAAAATATTGTAAGAATAGAGGACAATCACCACAAACATTGATATGTAGTGTCTTCTTTGAGGAACAATAAAGAAACAGTGTTGCTAGATAACAGAATATGTAGAATGAAATGACTGGAAATACATGAAAGGAATCCCTCTGTGAAGGACTTTAAAAAACAAAGGATTTTATATTTGGTCTTGGAAGCCATAGGCAGCCAGTGGAGTTTATAGAATAGGATGAGAATACATAGTCAGAATTGCATTTTAGGAAGAACAATTTGATACTGAGTGGCAAATGAATTGGGGGTGTGGAGAGACTTAAAGCAGGAGATCAGCCAGAACAGCTAATTCAAGGATGAGATGATGAGGACCTGCACCTAGGTGGTTATAGTGACGGAAGAAAGAAAGAAAGGGATTTATATGAGATGTAACAAATGTAGAAACAATAGGACTTGGCAACGTATTGGATGTGGGGTAAGATGGAGGAGTTAAGGTGACACTTGAGTTTGAGCCTTGTTGGTTGGAAGATGATGAGCCTCTTGAAAGTAATAGGAAAATTAGGGGGAAAGATAGTGAGTTCAGTTTTAGACATGTTGTATTTAAGATGTTTACAAGACAACCAGTATGAAATGTATAATGGATATTAGAGCCTCAAAACTGGAAGTCCTTAGGTGATAGTATCTGACAAACTACCTATCAACAGCAATAGCTATTGAAGATCTAGAGGAGAAAGTTCATGCCACTAGCGTCTTTGGCAGGCATCAAATATATAAGGTTTTAACAAAGGTAACAAAGAGCATACTTTGTTACATTCTTTATAATGGAAGACCACTGTGCCTTTTTTGTCTAATTTGCAGTGGAAAGCTTTAATATGTGTTCCCTCTCCAAATTGGAATATGATATCCTTGAGAGTTACTTTTTTGTTGTATATCCAATGATTAGCATTGTGCTTTATACATAATAAATACTTGATAATTTTTAAAAATTCATTTCATTTATACCCATAGTTATATGACCCCATAACCAACCAGGGAACCCAAAAGTCAGTAAAATGCCTCGGTCTAAGATTAAGTCTATTCTTTTGACTGTTTTTGTCTGATGTCAATTTTAGTCCCCTTGATACAAATGATCATCTCACTTGAGGATGTAAGGCTTATTAAATCATTAATTATAATTCTATAATTCTATTTCCAGATATTCCATTTCAAATTCTACAGTCTATGAGGAAATGTATTTAACTTAAAAATTGTTTTTCCTTATTTTTCTCTTTAAATTCAATTTTCATTAAAATATTTGTTATATATATATATACACACCTCTTCAAATTAGAGTGATTTATTTTGCATAGTGATAAGAATTAATGGACACATAAAATATCCATAATGTGTCTTCACATATTAATAAAAACAAAAGTTAAATGCTTATCAAAGTTTCAATAGGTATAATCTATTCAATTTAGTTCAACACAAAAGATGTTCTAGAGACACTAAAGAATGATTATGATATGTTTTGAGATATCATGTGCTATTTATATATAGGAAATATAATGAAATGCAGAGGCATTATTTTTTACAAAATGGTGGTTATCATTACAAACTATATTTTATCTGTCTTGTGACAACTTTTTTCATGGTTTTGATATCATACATGAAAATGTCATTGAAAATGTCCTGCTGAGAATCACCCCATTTCCAAGATCCTCCTTGTGTGGTATGTGAATGAAGCTAGGGTAGGAATAAAATCTAGATGAAGCAGGAAGGGATTGCATATCATTAACCAAACATACCCAGAACAAAATTAATAAATTTTTGGTAGGGTATTAGAGTTAATTCAAATCTCCTTGGTCTTACTACACATGTATCATCCAAAGGGCATTAATGAGGCTTATATATTCCAAGGTCTATAAGCAGTTCCTTGTTTTGTGATGAGTATCTATTGTAATTAGAAGATTTTTTTTTTAAAAAAGAACATGATTTACAAATCCATAAGAGCAAAATAAGAAGGTATTGAGTGAGACTCCATGGAAGACAGTAGAATTAGAAGAATTAGGGTATCAGCAGAGAGAGGAAGCAGAAAATTGAAAGAACTCATCATATCATAATTATGTATAGAATTAATAACTGAAGGCCATCTTTCCAGTTCATTTTTTCCTAGCACTTCTTACTCCTAGTTTCTGAGTGACCCTCATTCCTACTCTAACTGTGGTATTGGATAGCACCTCATCTTGCTTTATATAAAATATTTAATGTTATTGTTATTTTTATATCTCTTTAAATTAAATTACTTTTTTGCTTCTATTATTCCAGATTGTACTTTCCTTCAGTATATTTGTATTCCCAATCAATTTTTTTTCTTTCATTCCTTTGGGGAAGCATGCCACTATGGCATGTTTTTCTAGTTTGCTAATAATTTCTGCTGTGTAAATCATAACTTGTGTTCTCATAATTTTTATTTCTCTTTTAAACCAGGAATAGCATTCTGTAATTCCATGTTCTCTTTATAATCCACAGAATCTTCTGCTTCAATGAGTGTTGAATCATTTCCTGTTATTTGGCAGCATTTATTCGAAGATGGCTGAACTTTCCCCTAGATTTTGAGGCTCTATTTCCTTTGGATTTGAATGTTTATCCTGTTAGTTTGTCATATCAATGTCTTTGAATTTTCTTCCTTCTGAGATCTTTGATAATTTCTTCTAATTTTTCCCCTTAATTTTCCTCTTTGCTCGTTTTCTGACTCTCTCTCTTTCAATAGTGCTTTCTTTGGAGGTTACATCTCAAGGCATTTCTTTCTATACTGACTGATTCAGGCTTTATCAGTTTAGGTCTCTGTTACAAGTGAATCCAAAGACCCAAGGAATAGTGGGAATCAGACACAAACCTTGGGAGGGGAAAGGACTCTGTCCACTTAGCCTAAGAGAAGGCTATGTTAGTTCACTGAGTTTTTATTCTAATTGAATTCTTGATACTCTAGCCCATGGAGAGAGTAATGCTTTAATCTCTTGAATATAATTTCTGTTTGGAGAGGTCTGAGGTATTGTGAGGAATAAGGAAATACTCAATTCTCTATTTTGTTGGTCACATGACTCCATATCCCCCAACCACCCTTTTCCCCAAATTGACCATTTAGAGGTTATCATGACCAATCATACTTATGGGCATGGCCAATCTCTGACTATTGAATGCTATGATTTTCTTTGAATTCAGTTAGAATTTTTTTCACATTTTGTAAAGAGATAATAGGACATATAAATGATTTTGTGATTAATTTAACACATTAGTTCCATCTTTTATCTGTTATTTACCCCCTTACTCTCTGTTATTATTTCAATTAGGCAGGAATGAAACCATTCTTCTTTAATTACATAAGAAATTCTAGAGCTAAGCAAAGATTAGATAAACTAGACCTAACAAATGTGAAATTAATCCAATTAAGAAAAGAAAAGATGATACTGTTTAGGAATATTCTTAGAATTTAGATGAGGAAATTATCAAAATAATTTCAAACTAGATAGATAAAGAATAATGATAATACAGATATTACATATTACCTATATCTAACAGATATAGGTAAAGCAGGAATAAGTAGAATATTCATAATACTGAATACTATATCAAAAATAAGAGAAAATTCATAAATTGAGTCTTTCCAAAAATATTAAGGAATGAAGAAACAAACCAATAGGAAACAAAAAAATAACTAAGAAAACTTTTAATAAATAACTTTTAATAAATAAGTTCAATGTCTTCCTTTTGAAAAGACCAACAAGAATTGATAAATACCAAGAGTTTTAAAAAAGGAAGAGGGGAAATAGAATTCACCAAAACAAAAAAAAAATGATAAAGGTACACACATGACAAGGCAAAAGAAATTAGTAAAGTTACAAAGATTACTATTGTATGGCTCTTTGTGCAGCTAATAAATTTGAGAATCTGAAAAACTTGAGAATTATTTGCACAAGAATGAAATAAGAGAACCTAATAAAACAAGAAATGGGTTACTTAAAAAGATGAATCTTAGAAGAAGCAGTTGGACATGGCATTGAGGAACTGCCTTTCAAAAAATTACTGAATATATGGGGGCGGCTAGGTGGCACAGTGTATAGAGCACTGGTCCTAGATTCTGGAGTACCTGAGTTCAAATGTGACCTCAAACACTTAATAATTACCTAGCTGTGTGGCCTTGGACAAGCCACTTAACCCCATTTGCCTTGCAAAAACCTAAAAAAAAATTACTGGGTATAATCAGATTCAAAACCAATTTCCTGCAGTCAACATCCAGGGAAACAACTCCCAAGAAGGGGTTGACCAGCTGCACCAATTGTCAACAACTCCCACCTATGGAGCAGGCAATTTAATGTGACTGAAGCAGCAAAGGCAACCTGAGAAAGAATCAGAAGGTGACATATGCCAGCCAAGTCAAACTACCACCTTTACTTGAACCACTACCTCATCTCAGTCTAATAGAAATGGTCCAAGATTCTGAGCCTCAAAGCCCTGAGAAAAGTAGTCTGGCACAGGCTATCAACCTTGCTTCCAGTTCAACCCCCACAGGATTTCCAGAGGGGATCAACTCTACATCACCAACAGTAATTGCTGATCAACTGCCACCATCTGAAGACTTTTTTTTTTTTTTTTTTAGTTTTTGCAAGGCAATGGGGTTAAGTGGCTTGCCCAAGGCCACACAGCTAGGTAATTATTAAGTGTCTGAGGTCGGATTTGAACTCACGTACTCCTGACCCCAAGGCCGGTGCTCTATCCACTACGCCACCTAGCTGCCCCCATCTGAAGACTTTGAAAAAATGCTCTTGCCCCTAAAGTTCTTAACACTGTCAAATGGTTCAGTGTTAGAAATGGATATGGTTTTACTGGTGAAAATGATGTTAAATAAATTGCATTTCCATCTATTTTTCCATAGCACCCAAAGGTTCATGGAACTTTTTTATTTTACTTGTAACTTGGGAGAATATGAACTCTTTGAGAGCAGGGATCTATCTCTTCTTTTCTATTTGTGTAGCTAATACTTTATATACAGTAATCACTTGTTTTCTTATTCATTCACCAAACATAAATATTCACCATAGAATATAGCATTATATCAATAAATCTCCATCATATTGAATATGAAATGTAAAGATGATTTTAATACTAAAAAGCAATCAATATAATAAATCATATCAACAAAATAAAACAATGAGGATTCTGTGACTATATCAATAAATAAAAATCATTTAATCTACAATGCAGGGGACCTCAGAGGCTATCTGTTTCAACCCCCTTTTTAGAAATACAGACACATGGGGCAGCTAGATGGAGTAGTGGATAGAGCACCGGCCTTGGGGTCAGGAGTACCTGGGTTCAAATCCGGTCTCAGACACTTAATAATTACCTAGCTGTGTGGCCTTGGGCAAGCCACTTAACCCCATTTGCCTTGCAAAAAAACCCTAAAAAAAAGAAAAAAGACACTGAGACATAAAGAAGTTGAATGATTTACTTGGGATCTTGAAAATGTAAGTGTCTGAAGCAGGAATTAAACCTGGTTCTTCCCTGACACTAAGAGCAAGACTTTATCTGCTATATTTCATTTTCTGAAATTTAAAAATGCCTTCATTAAAATATAGTGTTCATTATAGTAAAAGTATAAAAGTTTGGGGTTAGATAGTATCTTTCCAAATTAGAAACAAAATTGGGGGAAAATTAAGTATATTATAAAATGATATTGCATGAGCATTAGTATTATCTTTATAATTAAAAGAAAATAAATGGAGAAAAATATTACCTGTAAAAATATATATATATATATATATATATATATATATATATATATATATGGTCAGATAATTCAGAATCTTATAAGGGTCTGATACACCTAAATAAGACTAAAAAATACACATACCAATGGAACATATATCTAAAGGACATATAAACTCAATTTCTAAAGTCAAGAAATACAAACTGGTAATATAAATTGAAAAAATGTTCAAAATTCCTAGTAATCAGAGAAATAAAATCAAGTCAGTCTTAAGTTATCATCTTTCCCTCTTTTTTTATTGTTTCTTTGTAAGGAAAACCTTCCATTGATGCAGATTGCCATTTACTCTGTTCCAATCACAGAGTTTTAGAATGGAAGAAAATATGTATTTATATAATTGAATAAGGAACAGCATGAATCAACCTAAATCTAAACCTGTGCCTTAAGAAAAATCACTTGGGTAGCTGAATGGAATATGGAGAGGTTTGTGGTAGGCAAACTAATCAGCAGTTATTGCAATAATCCAGGTTTGTGAAGATGAATATCTGCCCAAAGATGGTAGAAAAATGCATATTTAAGAGATGTTACAAAGGTGGAATTGACAGATCTTGGCAACATATTGAAGATGGAGGTTGTGGTGGTATGTTATAGAGTGGAGTCAGGATGACACCAGGGTTAAGGAACCTGGGGATTGGGAAGGATAGTAGCACCTCAACAATAATATGAAAGTTTGGAGGGACTAGAAGGCTTGGGGAAAAGATAATGAGTTTCATTTTGGATATTTGGGGCTACAGATATCTCCTGATCATCTGTTTTGAGATGTCTAAAAGGCAGTTGGAAATGCAAGATTGAAGATCAGCAGAGAATTAGGACTGGGAAAGTAGATTTGAAGATGAATTTAGTGATGACAGTTAAGTCCATAGCAGATGATGAGACCAGCAGGAATCGAGTAGAAGGAGTAGAGAGAGCTCCAGATATAGCCCATGGGACACCCATGGTTAAAAGGGCTACTTAGATGAAGATACCACAAAGGAGATTGAGGATTGAGGTATGAGAAGAGAATAGTCCCCAAAATCTACCAACGAAAGCATGCAATTTCATATTTGGACAACTCTAAATATTAGGAAGTTTTACTTATCCATAGCCAAAACTTATCTTTCTGTAACTTCTGCTCATTGCTCCTTGTTTTGTTTATTGGGGTCAAACAAAACCATTCTGATCACTTTACAATATGATAGTAATCCAGATACTTGAAAATAGTTCTAGACAAAATATTCTGCTTTCCTTTGAGTCATTCTTTTGCTAATGTATATATTTTCCCTCTCTATCCTGGTCACCAACCCCTGGATGCACTACAAGTTGTCCAAATTCTTCCTAAAGTGTTGTGCCTAGAATTGAACATAATACTCCATGTGTGATCTGATTAGGTCACAGTACAGGGGGACTATCATTTTCCTTATGCTGGAATTTAAGGTACTTTTAATATAACATTAAATTACAATTTCTTTTTTTGACTCCTACACATTGCTAACTCATGCTTAGATTACAGTATATCAAAATTCTTTTTTATTTTAATTGTTTTCTAACCATTTGCCATTCTGTTGTACTACAATTTTGCTCACATGTAGGGCTTTACTTCTATCTCTATTGTATTCTGTTTTATTATCTTTACCTCATTGGTGAAATCTTTTTGGATCCTATTCTCTCATCCAATGTATTAGCATTCTTTATCAGATTCATGTCATTTGCAAATTTGATAAAGAGGCAATCAATATATGCCTTGATCCAATTAATTAATAAAAATGAACAGAACAAAGTCAAGGACAGAATCATGCAGTATGTTATAGAATCATGAGTAATAGTTTTAGGGTTGAAAGGTACCTTACAGGCTATTACATTCAACTCCCTCATTTTACAAATGGCTGGGTCCCAAAGAAGTCACAAGAAACTTGTCATATCCTCCAACCTCTCCCTGTCTCTGAGTTTGTTGCTCCATCTTCCATTCTATAATATGTTGCATCTCAAAAACTCTGTTCATACAGATGTTGATTTATTAGTCAACATCCTTCAGGAATAATAGTTCAATCAGTTCCAAATCTATCTAAAGAATTATCAACTAGTTCATATCTTTCTATCTTGACCACGAAGATATTATCAGAAATTTTGTCAAATGCTTTGTTCTTATATAGATGTACCATGCTATCAAATCCTCCTTATTCATAAATCTTTCACTACTACCCTTCCCCAAACAAAAGAACAAAAAGAATTGCAGCTAGTGTGGTGTGTCCTATTTTTCATACAGACATTCTGACTCAGTGATTATTACTTCCATTTTTAAGTGCTTATAGACTGTACCTTTAATAAGATGATGTGAAATCATGCCTGGACTTGAGGTCGTGCTCCCTGACTTGAAGACTCTGTTTTCTTGGGGTAGCTAGTGGCACAATGGAAACAGCACCTGCCCTGGAGTCAGGACAACCTAAGTTCAAATCTGGCTTCAGGTATTTATTAGCTCTGTGACCTTGGGTAAGTCATTTGACCCTAGTTGCCTCTAAAAATAAGGAAAAGAAGGGCAACTAGTTGGCAAAGTGGATGGAGTACTGTCCCTGGAGTCAAGAAGACCTGAATTCAAGTCTGGTCTCAGACACTTGATACTAGCTGTGCGACCCTGGGTAAGTCACTTAACCCCAATTGTCTTAAGCACACAAAAACCCCAATAAAAAATGAAAAAAATTCACCTTCTTCCTCTTTTAGAAATTCAGGACCAAATTTTTAGTCTCCAGGCCTATGTCTTCCCTCCTACTCCTTATTATTTCCCTAAGATCAAACCTCTTCTTCCAAATAGAGTTCATGAGGCTTTGTGATTTGAATGTATTTAGGGGGAGCTAAGTTCTCTCTTCCAGTTTTGCATTTATCTCAGCTTTCAATTCAAATGCAGCCATTTTTATTCTCCATTTCCTAATTTGAAACTTTATAGAAGCATTAGAGAATAAAAGTTCTGAGAGTACATTTTCCTTATCCCATACATACCAAGCAAAAATCTCAGCCTTTTTTGTTTTCTCTTATCCCATATATAAATTTAAAAGAAACCCGAATAACCCCTTTTCTTATACTTTCAATTACAGAAGATTCAGATAATTAATTTCTTTCCTATCTAGCTATCTAGCTAGCTAGCTAGCTAATCTAGTCCTTAGTACACAGAAGGCAATGTGTTAGATCTTGGAGATACAAAGACAAATCATCCCTGCTGCCAAAAAGTTTTTATTTCATTGTGGAACTATAGCATGTATACAGATTAGTTAAAAACAAAAAAAGCATGGTAATTTTTAGGAGAACAGTAATAATTAGTCATCCCAGGGAAGGCAACACAGAGAGGTAGCAATTGAGGTCAGATGAAGGATCCTGAGGAGTAGATGACTATGCAAATACAGAGAGGTGTAAGATGAAATATCACTTTCAAAGATGACTAAGAAGTAATAGTTAAACTTTACATGGCACTTTTAGGTTTGCAAAGCTCTTTACAAATTATCTTATTTGATCCTCACAATAAATCTGAGAGGTAGATGCTACTATCTCCTCAAAGATGGGGATACTGAGGCTGATAGGAGTTAAGTGATTTGTTTTAGGTCACAGAACTAGTATCACAGACAGCTTTTGAAGTCCCCTCATCAATTGCTAAGAAACTAAGGTGGGACCTACAGATTTTTTTCTTATTTTTAAAGATTATATTTATTTTGAGTTTTATAATTTTTTCCCCTAATCTCACTTCCCCCCCACAGAAGGCAATTTGCTAGTCTTTACATTGTTTCCATGGTACACATTGGTCCAAATTGAATGTGACAAGAGAGACATCATATCCTTAAAGAAGAAACATAAAGTATAAGAAATAGCAAGATCAGACAATAAGATATCAGTTTTTTTCTAAATTAAAAGTAATAGTCCTTGGTCTTTGTTCAAACTCCACAGATCTTTGTCTGGATAAAGATGGTATTCTCCATTGCAGACAGCCCCAATTTGTCTCTGATTGTTGCACTGATGGGATGAGCAAGTCTATCAAGGTTGATCATAGCCCCCATGTTGCTGTTAGGGTGTACAATGTTTTTCTGGTTCTGCTCATCTCACTCAGCATCATTTCATGCAAATCCCTCCAGGCTTCCCTGAATTCCCATCCCTCCTGGTTTCTAATAGAACAATAGTTTTCCATGACATACATATGCCACAGTTTGCTAAGCCATTCCCCAATTGAAGGACAGTTACTTGATTTCCAATTCTTTGCCACCACAAACAGGGTTGCTATGAATATTTTTGTACAAGTGATGTTTTTACCCTTTTTCCTCATCTCTTCAGGGTATAGACCCAGTAGTGGTATTGCTGGATCAAAGGGTATGCTCATTTTTGTTCCAAATTTCTCTCCAGAAAGGTTGGATGAGTTCACAGCTCCACCAACAATGTAATAGTCTCCTACATTTCCCACAACCCTTCCAACAATGATCATTGTCCTTTCTGGTCATATTGGCCAGTCTGAGAAGTAAGAGGTGGTACCTTAGAGAAGGTTTAATTTGCATTTCTCTAATAAGTAATGATTTAGAGCAATTTTTCATATGACTATGGATTGCTTTGATTGCCTCATCTGTAAATTACCTTTGCATATCCTTTGACCATTTGTCAATTGGGGAATGACTTTTTTTTTAAAAAAAAAATTTGACTCAGTTTTCTGTATATTTTAGAAATGAATCCTTTGTCAGAAATACTAGTTGTAAAGATTGTTTCCCAGTTTACTACATTTCTTTTGATCTTGGTTACAGTGGTTTTGTCTGTGCAAAAGCTTTTTAATTTAATATATAATCACAATTATCTAGTTTGTTTTTAGTGATGTTCTTCATCTCTTCCTTGGCCATAAACTGCTTCCCTTTCCATAGATCTGACAGGTAAACTACTCCTTGATCTTCTAGTTTGCTTATAATATTGTTTTTATGTCTAAATCCTGTATCCATTTGGAACTTATCTTGGTTTAGGGTGTGAGGTATTGGTCTAATCTAAGTTTCTTCCATACTAACTTCCAATTTCCCATCAGTTTTTATCAAAGAGAGAGTTATCCCAATGATTGGACTTTTGGGGTTTATTAAACAGCAGATTACTATCATCATTTCCTGCTATTGCACCTAGTCTATTCCACTGATCCACCACTCTATTTCTTAGCTAATACCAGACAGTTTTGATGACTGATACTTGATAATATGATTTTAGATCTGGCAGGGCTAAGCCATCTTCTTTTGCACTTTCTTTTTCATTGAATCCCTGAAAATTCTTGACTTTTTATTTCTCCATATGAATTTACTCACAACTTTTTCTAACTCATTAAAGTTATTTTTTGGAATTTTGATTGGTAGGGCACTAAACAGGTAGTTTAGTTTTGGTAGAATTGTCATTTTTATTATATTACCTCGACCTATCCAAGAGCAGTTGGTGGTTGCCCAGTTATTTAACTCTGATTTTATTTGTGTGAGAAGTGTTTTGTAATTGTTTTTAAAAAAGTTTCTGAGTCTGCCTTAGCAGGAATTTTATATTGTCTGAGGCTTCTTTGAATGGGATTTCTTTTTCTAGCTCTTCCTGTTGTATATTGCTAGTCATATATTGAAAAGTTGAGGATTTATGAGGATGTATTTTATATCCTGCAACTTTGCTAAAGTTGCTAATTGTTTCCAGTAGTTTTTTGGATGATTTTTTGGGATTCTCTAGGTATACCATCATGTCATCTGCAAAGAGTGAGAGTTTTGTCTCTTCCTTCCCAATTCTAATTCCTTCAATGTCTTTTTCTTCTCTTATTTCTGAAGCTAAGATTTCTAATATGATATTGAATAGTAGTGTTGACAATGGGCATCCTTTTTTCACCCCTGATCTTATTGGGAATGCCTCTAACCTCTCCCCATTGAATATAATGCTTGTTGATGGTTTCAGATAGATACTGCTTATTATTCTAAGGAACAATTCATTTTTTTCCTACACTCTCTAGTGTTTTTAGTAGAAATGGGTGCTGTATTTTGTCAAAATCTTTTTCAGCATCCATTGATATAATAATGTAATTTCTGATAGGTTTGTTGTTTATATAATTAATTATACTAACAGTTTTCCTCATATTGAACAAACCCTGCATTCCTGGAATAAATCCTATTTGATCATAATGTATTATCCTAGTGATAACTTGTTGAAATTGTTTTGCTAAAATTTTATTTAAGATTTTTGCATCTATATTCATCAGGGAGATAGGTCTATAATTTTCTTTCTCTGTTTTAATCCTTCTTGGTTTAGGTACCAGCACCATATAGAAAGAGTTAGGCAGAGTTCTATCATCCCCTATTTTTCCAAAGATGTTATATAGAATTGGAACAAATTGTTCCTTAAATATTTGGTTGAATTCACTTGTGAATCCATCAGACCCTGGAGATTTTTTCTTAGGGATTTCAGTGATGGATTGTTGAATTTCTTTTTCTGAGATAGGGTCATTTAGATATATAATCTCCTCTTCATTTAATGTGGTCAACATATTTTTGTAAATATTTATCCATTTCACTTGGATTGTCAAATTTATTGGCATAGAGTTGGGCAAAATAATTCTGAATGATTATTTTAATTTCCTCCTTATTGGTGGTGAGTTTACCCTTTTTATTTATGATACTAGTACTGTGGTTTTCTTCTTTCTTTTTTTTAAATCAAATTGACGGAGGTTTATCAAGTTTATTGGGCTTTTTTCATAAAACCAACTCTTGGTTTTATTTATTAATTCAATAGCTTTTTTGCTTTTGCTTTTATTAATTTCTCCTTTAATTTTTAGAATTTCTAATTTGGTATTTAATTGGGGATTTTAAATTTGTTCTTTCTCTAATTTTTTACTTGCATATTTAGTTCATTGATTTCCTCTTTCTCTAATTTATTCATGTAAGCATTTAAAGATATAATATATTCCCTGACAGTCACTTTGAGTGAATCCCATAGGTTTTGGTATGTTGTTTCATTATTGTCATTATCTAGGATAAAATGATTAATTCTTCCTATAATTTCTTGTTTGATCCACTCATTCTTTAAAATAAGATTATTCAGTTTCCAATTATTTCTGGGTCTATATCTCCTTGGTTCAATATTGCATATGATTTTTATTGCATTATGATCTGAGAAAGATGTAGTCACTATTTCTGTCTTTCTGCAATTTATTAGGTTTTTATGCCCTAGTAAATGTGTAAGTGCCATGTTCTGCAGAAAAAAAAATGTATATTCCTTTCCATCCCCATTCAATTTCCTCCATAAGTTTATCATATCTAGGTTTTCTAACAATCTATTTACCTCCATAACTTTATTTTTGTTTATTTTATGATTCAATTTATCTAAATCGGAGAGTGGGAAGTTGTAGTCTCCCACTAGTAGAGATTTGCTGTCTTTGTCTTCCTGAAGTTCTTTCAGCTTCTTCTCTAAGAATTTGGATGCTAACCCATTGGGTGCATACATATTCATTATTGAAATCACTTTATTGTCTATGGTACCTTTTAGGAGGATATAGTTTCCTTCCTTATCCTTTTTAATGATATCTGTTTTTTCAGCTTCTTTGTCTTAGTTAAGGATTGCTACCCCTGCTTTTTTCACTTCAGCTGAAGCAAAATATATTTTTGCTCTAACCTTTTACCTTTACTTTATATGTATCTCTCTGCTTCAAATGAGTTTCTTGTAAGCAGCATATTGTAAGATTCTGGTTTTTAATCCAGTCTGCTATTCACTTCTGTTTTAAGGGAGAGTTCATCCCACTCACATTCAAAGCTATAATTCTGACTTTTTATTGCCCTCCCTGCTATCTTCCATCTGTTTATATTTTTCCCCTTTACCCATATTCCCATTTTTTGTTTCTAAATACCGCCCCCTTCAGTGTGTTTGCCCTCCTATATCCACCCCCTCCTCTTTCTTTCCCCTTTCCTCTTTCCCTTTTCCCCCCTTTTCCTTTCCCTTCCATTAGTTCCTCTTTTTCTCCCCCCTCCCTGTCTCCATCCCCCTCCCCTTTTCTGCTTTTAATACTTTAAAGGTAAGATGTTTTTTAAATTAACTGAGAGTGTGTGTATAAATTCACTTTAAGTCAAGTCTGATGAGAGGAAGATTCAGGTGTTTCCTGTCTTCTCTCCGCCATCTTGGCCAGATGTCAAAACCCCTACACATCTTTTTAATGGAGGAAGGAAGAACATGTATGGTAAAAAATAGTATTTCTTCCAAGGGGCTGGGTTTGGATGGCCTGTCTGGGACCATAGGGCCAGGTGGATGCTGGGCCTTAGGGGTGGTATGGGGGCTTGGGGCCTCTTGGCCCCAGAGCCAGGGATCTATCTGCTGCTCCACTCAGCTACCTTTCAGCAGAGTCAGAGTGAAAGGAGAGAGAAAATATAGTACATGGTAGTGGAGAAATAAGAAAGGAGGGAGTTGTGATCAGCAATGGCAACAGTGGAAAAATATGGAAGTAACTTTTGTGATGGACTTATCATAAAGAATGTGATCTGGGGGCAGCTAGGTGGCACAGTGGATAAAGCACCGGCCCTGGAGTCAGGAGTACCTGGGTTCAAATATGGTCTCAGACACTTAATAATTACCTAGCTGTGTGGCCTTGGGCAAGCCACTTAACCCAGTTTGCTTTGCAAAAAAACCTAAAAAAAAAAGAATGTGATCTACCCGCGACAGAGTTGGTAGTGTTGGAACACAGACTGAAGCACATTTTTTATTATTATTATTTTGGTGGGGGTGGGGTGCAGGGCAAATGGGGCTGGGTGGCCTGCCTGGGGTCATATAGGATGGTGATTGTTGGGTGTCTCAGGCTGGATTCAGACTGGGGGCTCCTGGCTCAATGGCCAGTGCTCTGTCTGCCACCCAGATGCCCCTACTATTATTACTATTTTATTTTATTTTAGGTCTTTTTTTTCTTTCTTTCTTTTTTTTGGTTTATGCAGGGCAATGGGGTTGGGGTGGCTTGTGTGTCACACAGCTGGGTGATTGTTGGGTGTACAGGACCGGATATGGGCTCAGGTGCTCCTGGCTGCAGGCCTGGTGCTCCGTCCACTGCGCCACCTGGCCATACCTACAATTATTACTATTAATTTTTTCCTCTCCCCTTTATCGCTTAAGCAAGTCTATATTTTGTGGGAGGGAGGGGGTATTCTGTTTACTCTTAAACAAGAATATTTTATTAATGTATAAAAAAATTGTACAAAATGAGAATAAATAAATATTAAATTTTTAAAAAATAGTAGCAGTTGAGAAGAAATGTGATTTTTTATAGGGTCTTTAGCATCATAGATTGGGTAAATTAGATGATTGGCTGGAGATTAGTATGTGGGGATAATTGACTCTGTTTACCCTGCAAGGTTAGATAGTGGAATCCTGGTAATAAGTGATTCTCTCCAGAATCACTTGCTTCACCTAACTGCTTCTTGAATGGGATATAGAGTGAAAGAAGGGAGGGATTGTTGAAAAAATTCGAGTCAGATTGTGGAGGTCTTAAATGTCAATCTGAGTAGCTTGTTCTTTATTCTGGAGACAATTTTTGACTAGGTGAGTGACCTGGTCAGACCTGTGCTTTAAGTTTATTTTTGGTAGCTGTGTGAAAACAGAAGAGAGAAGATAGAAGAGGGAAATAACTGGAAGCAGGGATCCTTTTATAATAGTTCAGGTAAGAGGTTATGGGGAACTTAAATGTAATGGTGGCTGTGTGAATGGAGAGAAGATGATATTGATGCAAGAAATGACATGGAGAAGGAACTGATAGGACTTGGCAGATCATTGAATATGAGAGGTGAGGGAAAGGGAAAAATAAAGGATAACACCAAGATTATGAACCTGGGTGTCTTCCCAGAAATAAAGATGTTCAGAGTTGGGGAAAGCAAATTTGCTTAGGGGGAAATATAATAAATTGCATTTTGGTTATGTTGAGACTGGGGCCTCAATGAAAACCACATGGAGGCTGGAGATGTATATTATGTTTCTTAGTAGTATTGCAATTAAAATGAAGGTAAATTGAGGTACAAAGTACCAAGCACACTTGATTTATTACCACAGTATTAACTTGTCAATAAAGAGGGTCTCAGCCCCCAACAAGGTAGGACCCACAAATTCTTTTTTATGGACAAAAGGAAGAAGATCTATGATAAGAGGCAGCAACATAATTGAGGAAAGCAATATGATTATTTATTGGACCTGCAGCATCATAGATGGGGTAAATAAGATGATTGGCTGGAGATTAGTATGTGGGACTTATTAATTGTGTCTGCCTTCAAGGTTAGTTAGTGGAATACTGGTAATAAACCAGACTTCCTTTAAGGACCAGATTTCCTTGAAGGAGAACTAGTGGGATAGAGATAACAGATTTCCTTGGCTTAAGAACAGACCTTTAGTTCACAGGGAAAAAATTAAATTTCTAAACTTAATTTAGAGAAAATGAAATAACAGGAGAGTTCAACTTTTAATCTTAACTCAGAGACAATAAAATATGACAGTTATAAAAATGACATTGGTAATACAGAATGAAGTAAGTTATATAGAATCAATTTCAATTTTTTCACAACTATTATCAAAAAGAAGTTCATATTATATCTATATTTATATTGATAGATATAAATATTGACAAGGTATATTTGGGAGTCATATGTACTGTAAGATTCATCCAGAGCAAGCTTCTACCTTTTGGCTTTCCATAACAACCCAGGGAAGTAGAAAGGAGCAGTATGAAGTTCTGTTTCAAACCCATGAATTGACTTATGAAAAATCTACCTGGGTAGTAGATAGGTGTTCTCTCTCTCTCTCTCTCTCTCTCTCTCTCCCCCCCTCTCTTCCAATTATCTACCTACTTCAGACCAGCATGACTTGTTTTTGGTGAAGTCCTGGTGATCACTGCTATTCCCTTTCTTTATGGTTATAAACTACCCCTTTAATTGTTTTAAATGATGGGGTAAATTGCAGTAAAGTTCGTTGGTTTATAGACTCTGCTTTTCTGGAAAATCAAGACATATACCCTCTTTTAGTCCTGTGGGATTGTTTCTTATTCATCATGGTCACTCAAAGATTGCTGACAGTGGCTCAGTGATGATGTCTGCCAGTTCTTTCTGTCACCTGGAATGGAGTTCATTTAGACCTGATGACTTGAACTCATTGAGGTCATCTAGATTCTCTCTTACCATCTCCTTACTTATCTTGGGTTTCAACTCTCTGCTAACCCTTTTTTCTCTCCCCTATTCTTTCCAGTCCAAAGATCATTCTTTTTGGCAGAGAAATCAGACGCAAAGTAAGATTAAAATAGTTCTGCTTTCCCACAGTTTTCTGTTCTCATCACCTCATCTCCCCTGAGCCAGAGGTCCCATTCCTTTCTCCCTCTTGTCTTCTTTTGCTGCAAATACATAAAATAGTTTTGCTATGAATGAATGAATTCAATGAAATGTAATGCCATAAATTTGTTAAGCACTTATTAAGGTTGAACTGGGCTTCGGGGTAAATGGATATGATAAGCCCTCCTTTCAGTCAATCCTTCCTTTCTCTTTAGGGATTATATTAAATTACTTTTTTGGTTTGCTGCCTATTTGTATGTGGACCCATCAAGATTTCTCTTAGGTTTGGAGCACATGCACAGGCTTTTATTCCCACCATTGACTTATGTCAGAGAGAGCCATAAGGTTCTTGCCAAAAGTTGCAAAACTTGAAACCTCTACATCTCTACCTGAGAAACCCACAGGGATTTCTCATTTGAGTGAAAGCATCCATCCAAGCTAAAATTGGCCAGCCATTCACTCTAATTTAAGTTGTTTTCCAAATCTCTGTTCTTAATCCTGACCCTCAATATTTAACCAAATTCTAAGGACTGAATCTCTTTTTTTAAGAGATCGTCTTTCTATGCCCTTCCTATCTTTCTCCAGGGTTAAGAGACCTCATGGAAGCAAAATATCTTCCATGGGCCCTCATGAGTAATTGTCATTGTATTTGTTCAGTCATGAGTAGCTAGATGAGGCCAACACTTGGTTAGAGAGCTGGACCTTGAGTCAGGAACCTTTGCATTCAAATCCTCTTCAGATGCTTTCTATGTTCCTTAACCCATCAATCTTAGTTTTCTCATCTGTAAAAATAAGGGTAATAATGGAACCTAACACAACTGGTTATTATTAGGATAAAGTGGAAAAATACATGCAAAATTCTTTGTCAACTTTAAAATACTATATAAATATTAGAATTATTATTAGTGGAAATGAAACTAGAAAAATTTTAGATCCAAGGAAAATACTACAAGCTGTACATGGAACAAATGACATGGTAACCAACAAATCACCATTTCTGTGATCCTGTAGCTCCTTTTTAAAATTATTTCTTCATGCTTATGAGGTCATAAACTCAGTTGTTTCTAATTCAGTGCTCTATAAATTTGGAATTCAAAGACATTATCCTATCCTAGTTACATCTGTAATCTTGAACCCATCCTTGATTGTTGCTATTCCTCTTATTACTCAAGATACAGAGTAGCACTGGTATACCCAGTTGGAACCCACCCACTCATAGATGGCAGAGACATATAGAAGTGACTTATTATCATCCCTTCATCTTCAAGTTGCAATACTGAATAATTCATCAGATCCAAAATTTGGGATCATCCCTGATGTTGAAAAATAATTTGCCTTTAAACAAATGGATCTAGAAATAAGAGGAGCATATTGGAAAAGAAGAGCCCTTGGGGTGTTTCATTATATGGATATTGTCTTCCTTTCTTAGAGTCAAGAAATTTATACACATAGGTATATGGATGCTTATGTATATACACATATATACACTTATATATGTGTGTGACCAGCATAAAATAAAGTAAAAAATTCAAAACCTATACAAAATAGTTGAAGCTGAAGTTAAGGGGGGATCGGTTGAATCTTCATTCAGAAGATTGTGAATCTTCATGCAGAAGATTGTGCTTAAGCTAAATCAAAAGAAGGAACCCCATGAGGTAAAGCTAAAGAGGGGTACAATCCATGATTGCAGGATATCTATCACAAAGGTAGGAAAATAGGACATAGAGTGTCATGTGCAAGGGAGAGAGAGAGAGAGAGAGAGAGAGAGAGAGAGAGAGAGAGAGAGAGAGAGAGAGAGAAGACTGGATTGGAAAGAGCAAGAAAGGGAATAGTGTTCAATTGAGGCTAGAAAGATAGATTATGGCCAGGTTGTCTAGACTTTAAACGTTTATATTTTACCCTAGTGGCAGCAGAAATATTAGAGTAAATTGAGTTGGGGAGTCATTTGATCACATCTACACTTAAGAAAAATTACTCTGGCATTAATGTTTATATTGGACTGGGGTGGTAAAGGACTTGAGGTAGGGAGACCAATTAGGAGGCTATGACAATATCATAGGCCATAGGAGTTGAGGGCTTAAAATGAGGAAAAATAAAAAACAAGTTGTATAGATTAGGATATGTCAGATAATAGATACCCAATGGGATGAAGATATTCAAGTTCCTAAGAGTGAAACCTCTATCTCACTCGAAGGGAAATTCTCTGAAGTTGGTAAGTTTGAAATCAGAGACTTATCAAAGAGGTGACTTTCTTTTACAAGTATATTTTTCAAAGTCTGTTCTTTTCCTTCATGGATATCTCCCTCAAAGAGGTGTTTGGAACCAGTAGAGATTAGTGTTATAAAAATTTAGAGAGGAAAGACTATCCAGGAGGAGAAGCAGTCAACAGGTTCCTCCTATACACTGTTTTCAACTTTGCAAAGCACTTCACATTACATTATTTCTTTGGATTCTCATGCCATCTCTACTGAGTAGATGCTATAATGATTCACATTTTGCAAATGAGAAAACATTGACTGAGAAAGTGACTTGATCAGAGTCACATAGCTAGTTAAGTAAGTGAATGAGGTAGGGTTTTTATTCAGTCATTTCAGTCATGCCCAACTCTTTGTGACCCCATTTGGGGGTTTCTTGACAAAGAAAGTGAAGTAGTTTACCATATCCTTTTCCTCCTCATTTTACAGATGAGTAAGCAGAGGCAAACAGAGTAAAATGACTTAGCCAGGATTATATTGCTAGTGTCTGATACCAGATTTGAACAGAGTTCTTCCTAATTCGAAGCCTAATCCTAGAAGGGATTAGACCTCACATATTCCTGACTTCAAATCTAGCACTCTATTGACTATACCAATTAGTTAAAGGCTGGTCAGACTATTCTAGAATGATCTTTATAGGAAAAGTCATACTAAAGAGAGTAGACAGGAGAAATCAGCAGCTGAAGACTTTATCATGTTTTAATGTTTGCTATTTCACTTGATACTTAAGACAATCATCTAAGGTAGACATTATTATCACATTTATAGATGAAAAGATCAGAATTTAAGTGACATTTTTAACTAAGCAGCTAAGTATCAGAGATGTAATTCAGATCCCAAGTCTTCTTGATGCCAAGCCCAGCATTTTATCCACTAGGCTATGCTGTCTTATGAAAGTAAGGTCTTGGGGTGGCTAGGTGGCGCAGTGGATAGACTACCAGCCCTGGAGTCAGGAGTACCTGAATTCAAATCCAGCCTCAGACACTTAATAATTACCTAGCTGTGTGGCCTTGGGCAAGCCACTTTACCCCATTTGCCTTGCAAAAACCTAAAAAAAAGTGAGGTCTCTGAGATAACTAGGATTGCCCTGTTCAGTTAAATTTTACAGTAATGATGAACATAGAGTTTGCTCATGTTTATATTCCTCTGAGAGATTCTTACAAACTCTTAAGGTCTTGGGTTTCTTCTAATGTATAATGGAGACAATAATATAGGCTTTACTCATGAAAGTGTTGTTGTTCAGTCATGATTGACTCTTCATGACTCCATATAGAATTTTCTTTGCAAAGATACTGAAGAGGTTTGCCATTTCCTTCTCCAGGTCATTTCATGGATGAGGAAACTGAGGCAAACAGTTTGAGTGACTTGCCCAGGGTCATACAACTACTAAGTATCTGAGGCTGGATTTGAATTCAGGTCTTCCTAATTCCGGGTCAGTGCTCCGTCCACTATACCACCCACCCAGCCCATTCATAAGAATGAGAAGAGGTAAATGACAACATGGAAAAAACTTTATCAGGAATCATCATTGTAATGTATGACTGAGATTTCTTTGGCAGAAGAGACAGATAATTCTCACTTTTTCTATCTTCCTTGATCCTCTCCATTATATTTCCTCCAAGTCCAATCTCTAGCCTATTGAAGGTAACTGTTGCAGGAAGAAAGTTTCTTCATTTTTATATTTTAGCAGTGGCTTTGTTTTTCAATAAGATTTTATGAGGAATAGTCCCATTGAATTTATTTTCTCTTCTTTTTCTCTTTTTTCTCCTCACATTTTTATTTTTGTTGTTGGAATGGACTGTCCCTAAGATTTCGTGTATGTTTTGAAGTCCTTATGATTTCATGGATGTTTGGAAGCTTCTCCCAACAATGAAGTTTGTCAGTTTTCTGCAATTTAGTAACTTAGAGTTTTGAAAAGTTGCCTGGGACACTGAGAGGTTAAATGATTTATCTGGGAATCAGAAAATGAGTTTAGATCAAAGGCAGGATTTGAACCCAGGTCATCCTAACTCTAAGACTGGAAAGTTGATCTTCTATCCACTGGATCACTTTCTTCCCTACTATTCCCTTCTAAAAAGTATTCATCAATCACTTCCTGGGTATATACCATTCTTAAATGATGCAAAAGAATTAGAAAACATATTTTCTTTCAACAGAAGTTTAACCTTAATTTGAAAGACCATAAATATGCAAATGAAATAAATTTAAAAGTAGAAAGTAGAGCAAATTCACATAAAATGAATATCCCTTCAAGAGATATCACTTATATGGTTTGGTTCAGAGTGGGTTGCTATCAGTTGGGGAGGAAAAATTTCTATGAGGACACACACTTTTATCTAGATTTTAAAGAAGGTAAAGAAGGTTATGGCTCTGTTGGTGTTGTAGGGCAAGAAGGAAAGTCTGGTATAGAAAGACATGAGACCAAACTGAAAAAGTCTGTTAGAAACATTAAGCAGAATTTGGTCTGGAAAACTTCAGATCTTTTCTAAAATAAATGGAACTGAATGGGTCAGAAAATTAAAAAGATATTTCTGACTCCCAGTTGAGTCCCATTAATGTGATCCAACAAGAATCTATCCATCTATCCATACATCTTTCCATCTATCTATCCATATAATCATATCTCTCTCTCTCTCTCTCTCTCTCTCTCTCTCTCTCTCTCTCTCTCTGTCTCTCTCTCTCTCTCTCTCTCTCTCTCTCTCTCTCTCTCTCTCTCTCTCTCTCTCTCTCTCTCTCTCTCTCTCCCCCTCCCTCCCTCCCTCCTTCCCTCCCTCTCTCTCTCCATCCATCCATTTATCTCCTCATCTCACTCAGGCTGGAAGTACAGATCTACTCACAATCCTGATCTTTTTGGCATGGGAACTTTGACCTGTTCTGTATCTGAGCTTTAAGGAGATGAGTGAGCACTAATAACTCTAGAACAAGAATTTCCAAATTTTATTGATCTTTCTGCTCTTTGGATTTTAGGAAATTTTCACATATAGGACCGTATCTAGTTATTCTGATCTATATCTTGCCACTGGACCCAGATGGCTCTAGAGAAGAAAAGTGAGACTGGTGACTCTGTACAGTACTTCCTCACTTAAATCTAATTCACCTGCATGTCAAGACATCATCTTCCTGATGCCATGATTCTCTCTGAGAACAATGGGCCAATAAGAGCATATCTTCTATTCAGTACTGAAAAGAAAACAAATTCTAGAATTTATCATATCTATTCACATAATAAAGACCTTTCTGTACTCTCTGTTCTGTGAAAAGAAATAAATCCTAGAATATACTAAGCATATATATAAGAAATAATTTCTGAATCCCCTATTCAATGTGAAAAAAACTAAGTTCCAGAGTTAGCATTCAGATACACATAAGAAACAAAAAAGAGATCACTTAATAACTTAATATAATTATTTAAAGTCTCCATAACTCTTTTTTTCCTCCAGAATGCTTAAAAAGCTTTTTAACTCATTGGGCATATATACTCTAAGTTGGAAAACTGTATTGCATATAATGGTACATATAAACTAAGATTTATTAGAAGTTAGGGATTCAAGGAGGTATAAAATAGGAACATGGCTGATAGAATGCTCAGTTTGGGTAGTAGGAAGTATACTAGTCTGGGCAGAAAATATAGTTCACACAAAGGAACAATAAATAAATAAACCACTTAAAATGGATGAAAGACCATTTTCTGATTTTTATATTGGGATACCATGCTTTCAGATGGGATACCTTTTATGTTCTTTTACTATTTTAGATAGGCTAATAATAAGAGATGGGTCAAAATAATTAACCCTGTCTAATAGTCTCATCATATGTAAAATTATATTGGAGGATATTTTAATTTTTGTTTATAGTAACAGTTTCCATAATGGTTTCCTGTGGCTTCTGAGCCTAACCAGACAGCTAGCAAAGTGACAACACATTTTGAGACAGGGGGCCCTGTCATACCCCTAAGAAGATATAATGGAGGCCAAGAGACTTCAAGCAGCAACCAATGGGGAGGAGCAACACAAGGCTATCTCTAGCCTCCAGCTGCAGAGCTTGACAGCTCAAATTTCAAGACCCATTGGATGAGTTTAATCTCAGGCAAGATAAACTTGTCTGAGTTGCTAAGAGATCTGACCCAGTGATATATGGAAGTCACAACATGTAGAGTTCAAAAACTAATCCAACAAGGTCAGTTTTTCTCAGCCATATATTCTTAGGACTCCATATATAATTCTTTCCCCTTTCCATCTGTCAGGGAGGGTCAAAATACAACTCTCCCTAAAATTAAGGGAGTGATGAGGTGAAAATAGTAAGAACTGCGATAATAGCATCCACCCTGCTCCTGGCCAATTGATGGTCTAGTGAAACAAAGAATACTATTTGATTTCCTGTGAAAGAATATAGAAGTTCCCTAACTAATTTGTCTAACATTTTTTAGTTCTGTAATTACTATGGGGCTACTAGGAGGAAGGTGCAAAACATCAGCATTGGACAAGAGATTGTCCTTCCTCCCTAGGGTAAACTAGCATCTCCTATTTATTATAATCCTTGTGGTACAATGGAAAGAGTGTTCTATGTCACACAGATTGTAAATAGAAGAGCTAGAATTTTAATTCAGACATAACTATCTATGTGACCAAGCAAGTATCTTTCTAGGTATCAGTTTCCTCATCTGTAAAATGGGACAGTTGGGCTAGATGGATGCTAAGGTCCCTTTCAGTCATTATATAACCTTGCCTCATGTCATCCTACGTGATTGCCTGCATAAGTCCTGTCACCATAACACCCGCACCTTCACACTTTTTTGGGGGTGACAGGTGATACAGCCTCTCAGAAAGGCTACAGAATCTGCGATCCATCAATTCTCTGTGCCTTTCCCTGCTGTCTATATTCAAATAGTTTGCCCCAGGTACAAGTAATTTTAATTCCTAAATATATGCCTCTTGTCTGACACTAACAATGTGCTGGAGTCAGCTCTTATATAGACTTGAGAGAATAAATTGTTAAATTTTCAATCTGAAAATCTACAGCTCAAAATTCATCAAACACTACAAATCTGACCTTAATTGATTGTTTGGACTTAAGAAAAATTATGGGTAAAATAGCAATATAATAAACTTAAAAAATATGCCAGACATACATTTTCCCCAGGAACTCAGTTAGAATTTACCAGTACACCAACACTCATCTAAAACTCATTCTTTTTGCCTCTGCCCATCATGCCTGATCTTCTATTTAGATATTTCTCTTTTCTAGTTCAGATGTCACTTTATCTGGTTATTTCCTTTCCCCACTGGATTAGAAGTTATTCTGCTCTCCTATTAAACAGATTCCATTTTGTATTATAGTTAGTTATGTATTTGTCTCATTCCTCTAGTGTCTAGTATCAAATCTTCTATGTTGCTATTATAACAAGTACTTTCTTCTGTCAGTCATAATGCAATAGGATATAGAACTATGAGGAACTTTAGAGATCATTTCTATTTTAGAAATTTAAAAATGATTTTAAAAAGCCCTGGGGGCTTACTGAGGGGGAGAATAGTCTTATAGCTAATAAATATTTGAGTTTGGATTTGAAATCTTGTTCCCCAACCAGCTCCCAAAGTTTAGTCAGGAAAGTTTATATCAAAATAGATGTTGGGTAATATTGATCTTCAACAATAGAGACTGTCTGTCAGAAGAATATGGTCAGACTATAGCAATGACTAAGAAGGTACAGGAGCAAGCTGATTTAGAAGTGATGCCTTCTTAGAAAAGCTCAAGGTACATTGTACTTGTCTAAAGCATTTTCACGTTTTATCCTGTTTCACAGTCATTGGAAGAATCAACTATAATATTTATCCACTAATACACTGGTTCACTAATTGATTCATTTGTATTATTTAGTAACATTTCATACCCAGGATATGTTCTCATCTGTTATTACTTCTTCTACTGATTCCTCAAAAGGCTAGGAGTTAATATTATCTCTATTTCACAAATGATGAAACAAACCAAGGCATTCTTTACTTAGGACTATACTCAGAATCAGTGACATCCTGGAGCTGAACTCAGGTCTACCTCAAGAAGTCACAAGTGTGAATTTGTGGCCACCATAGAGTAATGAATGAGAAACTTTCTCATTCTTGTAGATTTAACTGTTGGTTGAATGACTGGTTCTTGTCCTTCATAATTGAAAAAGACCAAATAGCATCACTACATTAGAGGCAAGTCACAGGGTGTCTGACTATGGCTGATCAGACCAAAAAGAACTCTGAATGCTCTAACATAGCTTGGGCACAAATAGTCCACGTGAATACCTTGTGTGAGAACTCTAAACTTACCTATATAGCTCATGTTTCCTTTTAGCAGCTTCCATTTTACCTTGCTCATAGGGCACAGCACCCTCTCTGATGAGGGCATGCCATGCTGAGTTGGATCTGTGCCAGTGACTCTCACCAAATATTAACTAATTCTGACCAAGCTAAAAATTACTTTAGTCACTATTATAATCTCTTAATTTTACAAATAAGGAAACTGAGTCCTAGAAAAGTGAAATGCTAAGCCACAAAAGTCATTCACAAACTTCTAGTTTTAAAAAGCACTTTCTTCATAAAATCCCTTTCTTCATAACAACATGAGCTGGTAACACACATTTTACTATCCTCATTCTATAGATGAGGGTACTAAGTATTAAAAAGGTTAAGTGACTTGACTAGGTCAGTTAGTCACAGAATGTGACTCAGGATTAGGTCTTTTTATTCTAAATCCATATCTCTTTTTATTATTACTACATCAACTTTCTATTATACCATGTTCAGAGGATCATAGCACTCCTGATTAGAGTTGGAAGAGAACTGAGATGCCACCAAATCTACCCTTTTTCTACCTCAATATTAAAGATTAGAATATTAAGACATAGGGAAATTGTGTGATTTGCCCAGGCTCACACAACTAATAAGTATTTTAGCTGGGATTTGTACACAGGTTCAAATTTGTTTCTCAGTATTAGAATGGACCAATTCATTGTATTCTAGTCAATTTCCTTCTGGATAAAAAAGAAAAAGGAGCAGATACGGATCAATTATCAGCATGACATCCTTAAAAACAATTGATACTAGGCCAAGCTCATTTCCTTTTAATGGTCAGGATTATTTAAGTAGAAAATGGGGGGGTATGCTGTTGGATGTAGTTTACTTAGATTTCAAAGAAGTCTTTGATAAAGCAATTCATACTATCCTTGTGAAGACTGAGAGATGTGGAGTAGATGGTAATATATACAGATGAATTTGGAACTTATTTGATAACTGGGCTCAAAGAGTAATTGTTAATGGCTCAGTATCAATATGAAAAAAACCCAGTAAATTAATCCAGAGATCTGTCCATGGCTCTATGTTGTTTAATGTTTTTGTTAAAGACTTGGGGAGAAGTATAGATTATATATTTATCACATTTGAAAATGACCTAGAGCTGGGAAGAATAGTTAATATAGAGGATAACAATCAGGATCCAAAAAAGCATTCAACTGAGTCTAATAAGATGAAATTCAAAAAGAAAAAAATGGAGTCTTTTACTTAGGGATAAAGGAATCTGCTTTACAAGTATAGGATGAAGGAAACATGAATAGACAGCAGTTGTTCTAAAATAAAAAGATCCGGGGGCTTTAGTGGACTGCAAACCCAATGAGTCATCAGTGTGTTGTGGCAGCCAAAAAAAGTGAATGTGATCTTGGGCATCATTAAGAGGGCTACAGTTTCCAGGAATAGAGAGTAAGAGTTCCACTGTGGTCTG
The DNA here is from genome assembly GCF_037893015.1 of Macrotis lagotis. Lineage (NCBI taxonomy): Eukaryota > Metazoa > Chordata > Mammalia > Peramelemorphia > Peramelidae > Macrotis > Macrotis lagotis. The sequence continues at coordinate 125,699,949 of NC_133659.1, forward strand.
CCCTTGTCAGACTTTATCCGGACAATTGTATTTAGTTCTGGCCACCACTATTTAAGAGGGACGTTGATAAAGAAGGAAATGTCCACAGTAGGGCAATAAAAATGGCAAAGACTTTAAGGCGTAAGGCGATGATGGCAAATGAGGATTGATTGAAGGAACAAGGCATATTTAGTCTGGAAAAAATAAGTGTGTGTGTGTGTGTGTGTGTGTGTGTGTGTGTGTGTGTGTGTGTGTTTAAGAGGTGGAAGGAAGTGATGATAAGCATTTGAAGAGCTACTGTGTGGGGGAAGAATTATATTTCTTCAAGTTGGCCCCAGAGCATAGAATTAGAAGTAATTGGTAGAAATTAACAAAGAAGTCAATTTAGGTTTAATATTAGAAAATGCTTCCTTACAACTAGAGATGTCCCAAAGTAGAATGGGCTGCTTCAAGAATGTTTCTGCCCCTTGGAGGTCTTCAGATAGAGGCTGAGTGATCATTTATTGACTATGTTAGAGTAAGTATTCCTTTTGCATCTGATTTGGACCATAAGACTACTAAAGCCCTTTTCAAATCTTAAATGTTGAGATTCTGTAATAATTCTGCACCTAATTCAGACAACTTCCCCCATTCTCTATATTCTCTTTTATTTCTGTCTCTGATGAAGTGGTGCTTTTCCTTGCCAGTGCAAACTCCTTGGTTCTATTCTTTCCAGTCTTTCCCAGAAGATGCTTCTTGTATTTACCCCCCCCCCATTTTTCTCTATCTCTGCCTGTCCACTGGATGCTTCCTTGCTTTTCAAACATTCATGTCTTTGTTGGCCTTAAAAAATTCTCATTGGATCCAGTGATTCCTGATAGCAATATTCCAATATGTCTTTTCATTTTCTCAACTAAACTCCTTGAGAAATATGTTTATGATATGATCCTTCATTTCCCCACCTATAACCAGCTTCTAAGGTGGTTGTAAGCAAGTGTCATCATTTAACTGAAATTTCCCTTTTCCATGTTATCAGTGATCTCTCAAGTGCCAAATTTAATGACCTTTGGTCAGTCTTAAGCCTTTTTGACTTTTCTGCAGACTTTGACATTGATGACCACCTTCCTCTCCTGTGTGCTCTCTCCTTTCTAACTTTCCATGACCCCATTCTCTCCTTGTTCTCCTCCTTCTTGGGTCTCTATTCCTTTTCAGTATCTTTTGTTGTTCAGTATCATGACCACTAGCTATAGGTGTTCTCCAAGATTTTGTTTTTGTTTTTCTCTTTTCTCTCTTCATTATTCATTTGGTAACTTCATTATCTCCTATGAATTCAAGTATCATTTCTATGAAGATGATTCCCAGATCTCATATATACAACTTTAGTTACTTCCTTGAGCTATAACTCTAAATTCCCATTTAATTATTGGCAATTTCAGACTGTATTTTCCAAAGGCATCTCAAATCCAACATGTCAAGAACAGAATTCATAAACATGCCCCTCCAAACTATCCTGCACTCAATTTTCCCATTATTGTCCAGGCCATCAGCAACTTAAGTCCCTAAATCTGGAATCTTCTTCAATTCCTCCTTTTATAAAGGTAATTAAATAATTGAAATTAAAATGTTAATATCAAATTAGAAGAGTAGAGTTGGAAAATTCTACACACAATTATTACAATTCCTATTTAAACTATTTAAGCAATTTTTAAAAAGTGCAGATGGCTCATTACCACAATTTCTTTGTGAGTTTACCTAATATAAAACAGTTACTATATACTAAAAAGAGCAAAAGAGCACAAAACCTGTCTTAATCAGCAGACAACTGATCTTTTTAATTGAACAGAGAGACATAAAAAACTAATTTAATTTAGAGTATAAACTAATTTGTAAAACATTTCATTGGAAGTCTACAGAAGATAACCTGTATTGTCTTGAAAACCCCAGAAAATCAGTGACGGATCAAAAGAGCAGCTAAAGACATTATATAGGATTGAATCATTCCTATGACTCTTAATATTAAACCAGAGGATGGTGTGAAATATATGTAAAATACAAAATATAGTGTCTGGTGGCACAGTGGATAGAACACTGGACTTGAAATCAGGAATGTTCATCTTTATGAGTTCAAATCCAGCCTTAGATACATACTAGCTGGGTGATGCTGAACAAATCACTTAACACTGTTTGCTTCAGTTTCTTCATCTGTAAAATGAACTAGATAAAGAAATGGTAAACCACTCCAGCAGCTTTGCCAAAATGGAATTGCAAAGAGTTGTGCTTTAATAAAACAACTCAACAGCAAAAATCTATTTTCATTTTCATTATCAGGATGACTACATTTGGATCTGATCTACCTCAGTACTTAATGTAAGTGTGACTAAGAAAAAATAGAAACCTCAATGAAGAAAATAAAGTTTTAAAGACCAGATAAAACTGATTAATTAGAAGTAGAATAAGTTCATACTGGTGACAATATAATTTTGAGGGCACTCTAGACTGAATTTTTAAGACATTAAGATATTCTCTAAAATAGCTTTATGAAAATGTTCTAAGTGTGTTTCAAAAGTTTCTTTGATGGAAAATATGATTAGAAACTCAAGCCAGCTCTTGTAGAAACTTTCAACAGTGGTCAGACCAGGCATATCTTTATTGTAGCACTACTGAGTCAGAGGAATAGATAATACAAGTTCAAACTGTGCTTATTATTTTTTGATAATGTAAAAAGAATTTGACCACCATTAACTTCTTCCTGGGGCAACTAAGTTACAGAAAGCAAAGAAGAATTAAAAAGTCTTTTTTTTTGATGGGTGAAAGAGGAGAATATAAAAGCTGTCTTGAAGTTTAACAATGGGGAAAAAACACAAATCTAGGATCTTGGTAACTGGTTCTACAATTCCTGGAGAATAGAGGGGAAAGAAATAGATTTTATATTCTTCAAAGATCATTGCAGATGACCAGTGCAGTCATGAGATTAAAAGGCACTTGGTCCTTGGAAGGAAAGATATGACATCATATTGTCCACAAATCATAGACAAGTAAGAAGCAGAGACATCACATTGTCAACAAAAGTCCATATAGTCAGAGCTATGGTTTCTCCAACCATGATATATGACTTCGAGAGTTGGACTATAAGGAAAGTTGAGGACCACAGAATTGAGTTTTGAATTTTGGTTCTAGAGAAGACTTTTGAGCATCCCTTGGACACTGAAGAGATCAAATTAATCAATACTACTAGAAATGAATTCATATTATTCACCAGAAGTTAAAATAATGAAGCTGAGCTTAAGTTCTTTGTCCACATAACGAGAAGCCAGGACTCAATAGAAAAGACCCTAATGTTGAGAAATATTGAAGCCAAAAAGAAAATGGCAGAGACTGAGATGGATAGATAACATCATGGAAACAACAAATATGAACTTGGGCTGACTTTGAAGAGCTAATGGAGTATAGACTTATGTGCTATGATCTGACTCAATAAGAGTCAGACATGACTGAATAAATGAACAATGATGACAACAAAGTTCTTCCTAGAACCTTCATTTAGGTGAAGGGTCTTGTGATAGGACAAATATTTATCAGTATCTCCCTGATACAACTTTCAACCACAACACAGAGTAGAACCAAGCTCCTTCTTCCTCCTTCATAGATTAACTTTCTTTAAAAAGAGACAATTCCTTAACATAACTTCCCATTTACCTAAGAGTTTAAAAAAGTTTCAACTATTGATAGTTGAGATTCTTTGGACTGAGTAGATTTCTGAAGACAAGAAGACTCAAAAATCTTGCCCTGATAATCATATGTGTTTCAATATAGAAATGAGTGGGACCATATCCACAGAAGCTAAACTATATCTTAATTGCATATCCATAATATGTTAGGACAAAGTAAACCTCTTGTTAAATCATTTCTAACTACCTTATTTCATCCTAACAAGTTCAAAATCCATGCTGCCAATAGGCCCAGACCAGCTATTTATTATTCTTCAGACTATGCCACTATGTCTCAGAAGGCTCCTGATTCTGCTTATGTAGGGCCATTTATTTTATTGCTTATTATTCCAGATTTCCTGAAATCTCCATTCTGAGGAAAAGTTCTAGACCAGCTATTCATGATTCTCCAGCCTTAGTCACCATGCCTCAGTAAACAGGCACTAGCCCCTCCCTCCCTACCCCTTTGTTGCTCCCCTATTAGAGTGTAATCTCCTTGAAGGCAGGGATTATCATTATTTTGTTTGTACTTGACTAATTATGTGAGTCTAAAATATAGCTTTAAAGACTTTCATCTAACAAGATTTCTCTTTGGATTTCATTAAAATGGTAAAATAAAAAATGACTTTTAATTTTAGTGATCCAAAAATTATCAATTGTGATGGCATATATAAATTGCTTTGCAACCTATAAATATTGGCAATTTTTCATAAAGAATATTCTATAAATAAACAAACTATTAATGTTCATAATTATTATTCTTAGTATTAAGCAAGACAAATAATTAGAAGATATGTCTCTGTCTTTGCCTCTCTCTTTATCTTCCTCTGTCTGTCTGTGTCTATCTTTCTCCCTTTCCTGTTTTTCTTTTCTTTCCTCTCTCCCACCCTCCTTCCCCTTCCTTTCTGTCTTTCCATCTCCCTCCCTCCCTCCTCATCTGTCCTGCTCTCTCTCTTCTACCTCTTAGCCCCCTCCTTTCCCTTTCTCTCTTCCCTTTTATTTCTTTCTTTCCCTATCTTTCTCTTTGTGTCTCTTGGTCTCTCTTTCTCTCTCCCCCTAAAAAATCATGTAATCTTCTCTGTACAAAGTCTAAATAAAAACATTAATTATAACTAATGATATTTTCTAGATGTTCTTGTTTGCGTGTGACATTACAGTTGTAATGAGGCTAACTCTAGCCCCCACAGCCAAAGAGTGAGGTGTGTTACATTTCAGTCCTCTCCCAGGCTTCTCTGGTACTCTTGAGAGGATTTGGAGTTTTCTGGTCAATGCCATGTGGTCCACCGATTGTGTTCCTACAGAACCCCACTTCTATGTAACTATCAGATTAGTTTAATTTTCCTCAATATCTCAGGGGAATGACTTCCCCTACTCCATCCCTTACCTTGGGAGAGGAGTGAAATTAGGTTCATGGCTTAGATCAGTTCCTATACAGTTTTATTCCCTCCAGTTTCAATTTCCAAAGATACCTCTCCTCCTCCTGCTTCAAGCCAGAAATATCAGGCTTGTAATCCTACCATGAAAGTTGATATGGTTCTATTTCCTTGGCATTGTACTCCACTCTTTGCAAGAAGAACTAAAAAAAGATGAAAACTATTCCAAAATTCCAAGCCCATTCCTCAGGACCATAGAACCTATCCAGTGGGGAAGGTATCCTTCCCTATACAGTTTAGCACAAAGTGTAGAGACTGTTGATAAATGAAACCTTCATCCCTGGATGACACTAGAAAGACAGTGACTGTGCTTTAGTCAGGTAGATTTAAACAAGGGGAAAGTTCTAATTTCAATCATTGGAAAGAAGCTACTCCAATCTACATGGTAGGTGAATGCAGAAAGTCTTCTTCCAGAAGCAGGTCCTGGCATCTCCCATTTAGGTTCCTCCATCTAAGATGATGTGGCTATGAAGCAAAGGTCTATTATACATTAGTAATAGGTTATCTTTAATGAGATTCACATCTATTCAAAAGAGAACATCCTAGTTCTCCTCACTGAGTGTAATTTTAGATGTGTGTCAAAACATTATTTGAAGAATAGATGCTGCTCATTTACTTAATATCTATTAGGACATCAGAATGAAAATTAATATAGTGTAATACAGTGAATAAAATATGGAAAGCTAGATTGGAACCAATCTGGAAGGTCTTGAGTAAAGTCTGAAAGGCTACAGCTTTAAAAAAAATTTTGGTAGGTAATAATGAGCCATTAAAAGTGTTTTCATAAAAAGAAGTGGGATAATATTCAAATCAACAAACATTTACTAAATAAATACTGTTTGCATAACACTTGTCCCAGTTAACCCATTCCAATCTGGCTTTATATTGTGCTTTCAAACTCATGCAATGATTTAAAAAATTCTTCCATTAAATTACCTTATTTTAATTATTCTTCAAGTATCCAGAAATCAACTATTTATCAACTTCACTATTATACACAAAGGCCTATTAGGTTCATATAATATGTGATTTCAGGGAGTTTGCTAACTCTAAATATGATCAGAACTATGTCTTAGGAAATTAATCTGGCAGTTCCAAATAAAACCATCCAGGAGACAGTGGGAACCATGATGGTACCGAAGACAGTTAAATTTTTTTCAAGTGTCCAGTTAAAGTTGAAGGTGGAGACCAAAGTTTGACTAGAACTTGTTACAAATTAAGAATCAATTCTCTGTGTTTCAGATGTAGACTTTCATAAATTACTTTCCCATCTTGTACAGGGCTGTACAGTTCAAGATTTTATCCATCTTTCAGACATGGAAGATTCGGGGGAACAGAGAATCCTGGCATGTTCCATTACCCTGATTGCAAGGACAAATAGATCAGACTATATGTAAGAAGAAAATATCTAGGGGTGAAGACTTTGGGGGCTAATATGGGAACTCCAGGCATTAAACCTTTCACTTTTACATTTAGGTAATTTATGTTTGAAGGCATCAAAAAGGTTTAATTAATTAGAAATTCTATGTCTATAATAATAAGGGAGGTGGTTTGAAGCAGCAACTTTTGACTAGAAAATAATGTATTTGGTTCATATGCATAGTATGTATAAGGGTGTTAAAATCCATATTTAGTTCAATAGGTCTAAAGTCATTAAATAATCTAACTCCCATCCATCAGGCATATTGAAATAAACTGCTAGTAGAGAATCCAAAAGTGATAACTTAAGGTCTGGAAGTAAAAGAGGAAAATCAAAATCTATCAAAAGTAGACACAAGACAGGGCAGCTAGTGGTGCAGTGGATAGAGCACCAGCCCTGGAGTCAGGAAGACCTGAATTCAAATCTGATCTCAGACACTTAATAATTACCTAGCTATATGACCTTGGGCAAGTCACTTAACCCCATTGCCTTGCAAAAATCAAAAAGCAGGCATAAGAACTAAAAATATATTACCTACCTAAGCCAATTCCTCAGGACCATAGGACCTATCCAGTGGGGAAAGTATCCTTCCCTACACAGTTTAGCACAAAGTACTTATGTCGGTGATAAATGAGACCTTCATCCCTGGATGACACTAGAAACATAGTGACTGTGCTTTAGTCAGGAAGATCCTACAAACTTCATCAGATCCTGAGGATCATGTTGTATTCAGGAGCATGATAAGCAGGGATGTGGGATACTCACACCCCCACGTAGTACAGGGGGTAGCACTTAGATGCAAAAAAATTAACAATTGAGGAATACATTCCTAGAAATTTATACCCCCAAGAGGAGAGTAATTATTCATTTTGGTACTTTGATGAATATAAAAATTTTGGTAGATTTTTTGATACATGCCCATTTTTCTACAAGTTCATTCCCCCCCCCCCCCCATTTTGTTATAGTTGTGTGGTTTCATAGATCCCTTATAAATTATCTATTCAAATCATTGGGAGCTTTCCCTCATTTCTGTTAATGCTTCATGGATACTATTAATTTCTTATCCATCATATTCCTCACATGACTGACCCAACCTCTTTTCCCCCATTCTTCATGATGTTTTTAATGCCATTTCTCTTATAAATGATTGAGAACACAAGACCTTCCAAAGTAAGCATATGTGTAGTCCCACCTATAGGCATAAGGTCACTATTTGTGACCCAAAAGCATGCATAGCAGGATACTACCCTATCTAGAAAGATAAAACCTCACTATCTAACAAAAATTTCAAGGAAAATGAGTGTAGTCTGGGTAAAATTGGATTTAGACTAATATCACAATGTATATATATGTATCTATAGATCTATAAAAAGCTTATATCATAGAGTAACAGAGAGGAAGAGCTTTTCACAACCCCAGGGAAGGGGTTGTTCACCAAATAAAGAACAGAGAGGATCATAGAAGACAATATCAATTATTTTTATTTTGTAAAATTAAAAAGAATCTTGTGCGAGCAAAATCAATGCTGCTAAAGTTAGAAGGGAATGGTTAAAGGGGAAAAATCTTTATAGAATATTTTGTTGACAAAGATCTATTATACAAGATATATAAATATATATGTGCACAAGTTTATGTGTATATATGTATGTATACATATATATGAACTATAGACAAATATGTATATATATGAAATTAATTCAAATATATAAGAACAAGAGCCATCCCCTAGACAAACAGTCAAAAGATATAAGTAGCTCTCAAAAGAAGAAAAGCAAGTAATTACCATGTGAAAAATGATTAAAGTCATTAATAAAAAGAGAAATTCAAAATAGCATAACTCTGAAGTTCTACCAAATAATTTTCAGATTGGCAAAGATAACAGAATAAAAAAAGGGAAGTTTCTGGAGCGATAAAAGGATAGGCACACAAATGCATGGTTGGTGGAATGGTGAAGAGCTCTAACCATTTTGGAAAGCAATTTGAAATTATACCTCAAAAGTCACTAATTACATATACCTTTAGGTTGAAAGATACTACTACTGGACATATACTCCCAAAAGATTTTGTTAAGAATAGAACACACATATACCCACATATATTCATAGCAACAAATTTTATTGAAATAAAGAATTGGAAATCATGAAAGTGCTCATCAATTGGGAAATGGCTGAATAAAATATGATATATTAACGTAATAGACTTGTGCTATCAGAAATATTGAACGGAAAGGTCTCAGAGAAACCTGGAAAGACTCTTATGAACTGATGCAATGAAGTGAATAGAATCTTACAAAAATAATGCTGTGAAGAAAAAATCTTTGAAAGACTTAAGACTTTTAAAATTTTTTTAAATTTTTATTTATTTTAATCCACTTGTACATTTCCAAGTTTCAAAGTTTCCCTCCATCCTCCCTTCCCAACCCTCTTCCCTAAGTTGGGAACAGTCAGGTTAGCATTTCACACACATATTTTGTTAAATATATTTACAAATTAGTAAATTTTGGCATGAGGAATTAAGATTAAGGGAAAGAGATAAGAGATAATTTCTTACAAAGTGTTCATCAGATTCTGTAGAGGTGTTTTTTTTTCTGTGTGTTTTGTTTTGTTTTGCTTTTTCTTCTTCTGATAGGGTTTAATATAGTCTATAATCTGTCAAATATGATTGTCCTAGCTCTCTGGACTGTCAAGAGGGTTTGCTTCCCTGTAAGTCATTCCATGCTTCTCTGGTTTGACCATTTATTGTTTCCTATAGAACAATAATATTCCATGGTATTCATGTACCATAACTTGTTTAGCCATTCCCCAATTGATAGGTATCTCCTCAATTTCCAATTCTTTGCCACTACAAAAAGGGCTGCTATGAACACTTTGGAGCATGTAGGACTTTTTCCACTTTTTGCAATTTCTTCTGGATATAGTCCTAGAATTGGTATTGCTGGGTCAAAGGGTATGAATAGTTTTATTGCTCTTTGGGCATAGTTCCATACTGCTCTCCAGGAAGCTTGGATCTGTTCACAATTCCACTAGCAATGCATCAATAAGACTTAAGACTTTTAATCAATACAATGGCCAACTCCAATTACAGAAGACTGATGATGAAGCATGCTTCTTGCTACTTGATGGTCTAGATGTGCAGAATGAAACATACATTTTTGGACATGTCACATCTGATGATTTGTTTTTCTTAAGTATGGAAATTTATCACAAGCATTTTATATTTTGGGGGTAAGATATAAGAATTGAATGGAAGATGAGAGAGGTTAATGATAATGAGGACCAAAAAGGAAGAAAGAGGAGTATCAATGAAGTATTTAACTCAAGAAATTAGGAAGAAATTCAGAATAAAACGTACTAGGAAAATATGTTGAACTGAGTTTTCCCAATTCTTAATTCACAATTTTGTATGCAATCCTTTCTATTCTGTTCATTGTATATAAAAATATTAATTTTTGTTGGTGTTTGTTAGTAACAGAAAATTTAAAGAATATCATGGGCGATGTGTGCCTTGTTTATCTCTGATAAAAGATATATAATTAGCCAGGTGTAATGAGGGATTCCAGGAGTTTCACCTGAGATTCCAAGAGAAGCTCTGTCCCCATCTATAATCAAAGTTACTGCTTGTTTTACTTCCCACCCCTTCTCCAAATACCTGGCCTGATTCACATCTCTATTTCTACATTTGTCTCATTTCACGCTTTAGGTAAAATTGGTTCCAGGAGGGAGTGGAATGCTACCATAGCTCAGCTTTTTTATTTTTTTTTTTAACATGAGACATAAATTTGGTAGAGATTTTAAACTTCCATTGATCTGTTTCTATGTAATGATTGTCACAGTGTTCTCTCTCATCATCCTCACTCAAAAAATCCACTTGAAAATGGTCATGATAATCTCCTGTTGTTTTGTCCTTAGGCTATGAAGGGAATAGGAGATCTGGATCCCTCTTAATTAGTAAAAATCCTTTGTCTCCTTGGAAACTGGAGAGAGGAGGTCAGGTTCTGTTGGAAAAAAAAAATACCAGGAAATTTCTTTTTGGTCATTTCTAAGAAAGTTTTGACTTTGGCAGAGAACAGTGAGAGTGGCTTTGCTTCATGGAGTTTACTCTGGATCTATGGAGAGAATTGGGACCCATCAACATTTTGTACTGTATGTACATGTGTGTGCAAGAAGAGAAAATAGAGTTGGTTTTTATGGGCACCTGGTGAACCAGAGGCAGTTTCACTGATCTCTCCAGAGAGGTACAAAGGGCATCTTGGTCTCATTTTTTCAGCCACATGACTTTCTCACTGCCTTCCTTTGTTTATTTTGAATTGATGACTCAGCTGAAAGGCTCTACATTCCATTGTTAGGTCTGCTTGTTTGTTGAAGTCTATGCCAGCAATACTGGGTGAATTGGATTTGATTCCAAGAACTTGATTATTTGCTTTTCCTCTGAAAAATGATCACTTCTCCCCCATCTAGCATAATATAGTATTTTAGAGGTTAGATGGGAAATTTGGGGACAAGAGTTAGGGACTCTTTTATTTTTGCTTCCTATGAACTGTATTTGGGGAAGTTTAGAGGCATTCTGTGAAAGTCACCCAGCTTCCTAGTTAGGAGTTGGAGTTGATATGTGTAATAAATTTGGAAAATCAGATGGAGTTGATTCTCAAGTAAACAAATTATTTTTTCTTTAATGAATAACAACTATGAATCCAAAATGCAGATTAATATCAAAAGATGGAAATTACAGATAATTCAGAAAAAAGTTTTTAGTGACTCAATAGCTTAATGGATAGATCATAAGACTTGGAATTAGGAAGACCCGAGTTCAAATTTTATCACAGCCATTTACTAATAGCATGGTATTGGACAAGTCACAACTTCTCGGTGCTGATTGTCCCTTCCAGGCATACCTACAATACCTGATTCCTATTAACAAGGCTGTCATCTTCTACATGAATTTTTTTTAAAAAACATGATCAATAAAAAACAGCTAACATTTCTATAGCAATTACCCAGGAACTGGGCTAAGCACAACAAATACTCTCATTTGATCCTTGACAACCCTGGGAAGTAGGTGCTATCATCCCCATTTTACAGTTGAAGAAGTTGAGGGAAATAGAGGTTTGGTGACTTGCCCAGAGTCACATGGATAGCAAATGTCTGAGGTCTCATTTCAACTTGTCTTCCTGACTCTAAATTTTGTGCTTAATCCATTGTACTACTTAACTTGTTTGAATTTCTCCCATAGAGATAGCTTTGTAAACTGAGTTCTAAAGATTTGGCAATAATATTTATATATCAATTATATATACAATATCAATTATATATCAAATGATATATATATATATATCACTTATGTATCAATTAATCATAGTTATTGAACACTTCTCTTTTTCCACACATTTTTTTCCTTTTCTTTTCTTTGGCTTAAGGAACTCCCTTTACCAAAAGCAGTTTGATTCTAGTCCTTCAATTTATAGTCTTAGAGAGCTGCTGGGGGCCCGATGAGATTGCTATTTGCCCAGGCTTAAAGAACCAGCAATTTTCTGAAGAAAGACTTAAAATCTAAATCTTCCTGATTCTAAGGTTCTCTAATTATTAAGTCTTGTTTCCTTTATAATCTAAAACTCATATTGACTCTTTTCTCAAATCTCAAAAACAAATATAATAATATATCAAAGGAGCTTATTTGCATAGGGAAATTTGATTTTAATGTAAAAAACATGGCATGATGATAAAAGCATTGCACTAAGAAACAGAATACCTAGATGCTGATCTAGGTTTGACACTATGTGATCTTGGGTAAGTTATTTGTTTTTTTTCTGGGTCTCAGTTTCTTCATCTGCAATGTGATGGAATTGAACAACAGGAGACTTCTTACAACTAGAAAATTATATTGTTTTCTTTGCTTCAGCTTTACCATTTGTAACATGGGAAATTATATTTTAACATCTTTTCAATAATCTGGATGAAGGCATAAATGTCATCACTGTCAGATTTGTGATTACATGAATCTGGGAGATTCAGCTAACTTATTGGAAGAAATAATTAGAATCCTAAAAGTGTCTTGAGAGCCCTGAATGATGTGCTGCATATGCAATATCATACTGAATAGGAATAAATGTAACCATCTAAGTTTTAGTTCTAAAAATCAACTGCATGAGTAGATTTCATAAATACAGTTAGATGATGGTTTATATGAAACTGTCACATGGATTTTGTGGTATGTATGTTCATTTTGAGTCAATCCTGAATGTGTCAAATGAAGAAGAAAAACAGAAGAAAAGAAGAAGAGGAAGAAGAAGAAAAGGAAGAAGAGGAAGTGGAAGCAGAAGCAGAAGAAGGAGGAAGCAGAAGAAGCAGAAGCAGAAGCATAAGCAGAAAAAGAAGAAGAAGAAGAAGGAGGGAGGAGGAGGAGGAGGAGGAGGGGGAGGAGGAGGAGGAGGAGGAAGAAAGGGGAAGAAGGAAGAAGAAGGAAGTAGAAGGAAGTAGAAGAAGGAAGAAGAAGAAGGAGGAGGAAGAAGGGGGAGGAGGAGGAAGGAGAAGGAGAAGGAAGAAAAAAAAGAAAAGAGGAGTAGGAAGAGGAGGGGGATTCCTAGATTTTCACTAGATATAAAGTAAAACTTCCTAATAAGAAGAACCATCCTGAAATTATCTGGTCTGTATCAGCTTACTTCAAACAGATTTTTATAGAGGGGACTTCTATTTGGGTACATTTTGGAGTAGAAGACTTTTAAGATACCTATGAAGATTTTCTGACTTTTTATAATTCTCTATTTTTATAACTCATCTTACTAGATTACTGTCAAGAGAGCAGAATAAGCATAGGTAAAATATTTTAGAAATAGAAGATAATATTCTTCACTCCTATCTTGAGGTAAATGTCTTTATTTAAATAAATATTTTATTTGTTTTTCCAGCTACATACAATGGCAGTTTTTAACCAATCTCTTTTTTTTAGATTTTTCCAAGGCAAATGGGGTTAAGTGACTTGCCCAAGGCCACACAGCTAGATAATTATTAAGTGTCTGAGGCCAGATTCGAACTCAGGTACTCCTGACTCCAGGGCCTGTGCTCTATCCACTGCACCACCTAGCCACCCCTAACCAATCATTTTTTATGCAAAGTTTTGAGTTTTGCAATTTTTTTCCCTCCCTCCTCCTGACAGAAAGCAATCTGATAGAGGCTTTACATTTGTAATCATGCTAAACATAGATAAATATTGAATGAGTTGTGAGGGAAGAATCAGATCCAAAAGGAAGAAACATTAGAGAGAACAAAATGACATATACATGACACTTTTAAAAATCGAAGATAATAAGTTTTGGTCTGCATTTAAACTCTACAATTTCTTCTCTATATTTGGATAGTATTTTCCACCACAAATTCCTTAAAATTGTCTTTGATTATTGTACACTAAAATGAACAAGTCCATAATGGTTGATCATCATCCAATGTTATAGTTAGTGTGTATAATGTTCTTTTGGTTCTGCTCATTTCACCCAGCATCAATTCAGCTTGTCTCAAATCCCATCCCTCAAGATTTCTTATAGAACAATAGTGTTCTGTCACATTCATACAACAAGTAGTTCAGTCTTTCCTCAGTTGATGGGCATCTCCTCAGTATCCAATTCTTTGCCACTACAAAAAAGAATTGTTATGAATATTCATGCATATGTAGGATTTTACCCTTTTTTCCTGATCTCTTCAGAATATAGACTGTATTAAAGGGTATGCACATTTTTATTATCCTTTGGGAATAATTTTAAATTGCTCTCCAGAAAGGTTGGATCAGTTCACAATTTCACCAACAATGCATTAGTGGTTCTGTTTTTCCCATATTCCCTCCAACATTGATCATTATCCTAATATGACTAGAGGTATAAGGTGGTACCTCAGAGATGCTTTAATTTGCATTTCTCTAATCAATAATGATTTAGAGCAATTTTTCATATGACTATAGATAATTCTGATTTCTTTGTCTGAGAATTACCTTTCCATATAGTCTGACTGTTGATCAATTGGGGAATGACTTGTTTTTTATAAATTTGACTCAATTCTCTATCTATTTTAGAAATAAGTCCTTTATCAGAAACACTAGTTGTAAAAATTGTTTCCTAACTTACTACATTCCTTTTAATTTTGGTCACAGTGGTTTTGTTTGTGTAAAACCTTTTTAGTTTAATATAATCAAAATTATCTAGTTTGTTTTTTATAATGTTCTCTATCTCTTCTCTGGTCATAAACTGCTTCCCTTTCCACAGATCTGACAGGTAAACCATTCCTTGTTTTCCTAAATGACTTATAATATTACCTTTTATGTCTAAATCCTGTACCAATTTTGACCTTTTCTTGGGATAGGTCGTGAGATGTTGGTCTGTCCATAGTTTCTGCCATACTGTCTTCCAGTTTTCTCAGCAGTTTTTAATCAGAGTGAGTTCTTATCTCAGAAGCTGGAATCTTTGAGTTTATCAAAGAGCAAATTACTATTATCATTTATTGCTGTTGTTTTTGCACCTAATCTATTTCACTGATCCACCATTCTATTTCTTAGCCAAGACAGTTTTGATGACTGATATTTTATAATATAATTTTATATCTAGTATGGCTAGACTGTCATTCTTTGAATTTTCTTTTTTCATTAATACCCTTGATATTCTTGACATTTTTGTTCCTCTTTACAAATTTAGTGTCTATTTTTTCTAGCTCACTAAAGTAATTTTTGAAAGTTTAATTGGTATGACACTAAATAGGTAAATTAATTTAGGTATAATTGATATTGTTTTTGGTTTCAGATAGATACTGCTTATCATTTTAAGGAACATTCCATTTATTACTATGTATTGAGGTAAATTACAATTTTGTGGGCCAATTCCCCTTTTAAAACCTTGGTCAAGGTTTTACTCAGGTTAAAATTGAACAGTCAGTTAATTTAGTAAAAATAGAGTGAAAGTATAATCATGAAATATCACATATGTCTAACAATCAACTAATAATGCAATATTTTCACTTTTCACACTTACATAGCACTTGAAACTTTGCAAGGCACTATACATATGCTTAGGAGGTAATTATTATTTGTGTAATAAGGTGTCATTATCTGTGTTTTCCAGTTATAGGAAACTGAACTCAGAGATGGTAAGTGACTTTTCCATGATCACACAACTAATCAGTGCCAGAAACAGGATTCACACTTGAGTCTTAGAAGTACTCCATAATCACAACATCACTCTGTGACAATCTAGATAAATTACTTAATTTCTCTCAGCCTCAATCTCTCTTCATCTATAAAATGGGGATAATATTATCACCTATCTACTAGGGTTGTTGTGAAGATAAAAGGTGATAATATTTACAAAGTACTTTCCAAATCTTAATGCACAATATAAAGCTGATTCTTTTTGGCTTCATTTAGACAAAGCCTAGATTAGATACTTGTAAAATTCTAGGAGTTGCTAGGTGGTTCAGTGGATAAAGCACAGGCCCTGGAGTCAGGAGTACCTGAATTCAAATCTGGCCTCAGACACTTAATAATTACCTGTGTGGCCTTGGTCAAGCCATTTAACCCCACTGCCTTGCAAAAAAAAGATACTTGTAAAATTCTAAAAACTGAGACCTTTAACTAAGTATAGGTTTACAGTTTTAATATGATTAGAATACTTAAAAAATCAATAATCATTACTATCTAGGTCCAAAGAAGGAAATTTGTAATATATGGTGTGAGTGTGAATGTGTGTGTGTGTGTGTGTGTGTGTGTGTGTGTGTGCATGCCTGCGCTCATAAGTGCATGTATTTGCATATCATAGAGAATGCATAATTTTGGCTCTGGCTAAAAATAAGAGCTTTATATTAATGTGCAAAATGAAGCTTTAGTCAAACCTAAATCCAAAACCACAGCCCCCATTTACAAATTGGAAGCAGAATCAAATCCCTTTGAGACCTGCCTATCTCTAATTAGCAGCTATTTAGCCCCACTGCCTAAGCTAAGACTATCCACAGTATGGCATATGCCATTGCCAAGATAAGGATTATTCCCCCCCCCCAAAAAAAAAATTTCCTCTTACAAGAATCTTCCCTGTTGAAATTCAATTACTATTTAGTGTGTATGAGGAGAGAAGACATATAGGCTTGTGGAATTTGAATCTGATAACTGTAAAGAGGAAAAGGTGCCTTTAGTTAGGTGGACAATAAACAGGGAAATGGAGGCAGTCAGATGTGGCTCCTTCTGAAGGCTAGTGTGCAAAATTGAGAAAACTCTCTTGGTTGGGGCTGTAGCTGATTCTCAGATAAGGCAAATGGAAGAGATAGGACTTGCCCAGTAAGCAAAGGGTTTATCAAGACAAAAGGAGAAAGTTTTCATACCTTGAAAGTCAAAGGAAAATCTAGAGATTCAGTAGTTGTATTTTCAGTGGAGAAAAAAAGGAAAGAGTTTTGGAAAAAGCAAAAAAGATTAGTGTCTCATTGCCCCAAGGTGATGTGCTCCACCAAGGTATGCCATGAGTTTATAAATCTATCAGGAGCATTCCATCATTTTCCAAAGCTGAATATCCAGTCTGAGCATTCTTAAGACAAGTAATGGAGACTGCTCCCTGGACCATGATTATAATACAGGAACTATCCTGACAGATTGTTCTTCATGGGATAAGAAACCTTTTCAGAAAGATAGCCTAGGGGCAGCGGAGCCAAGATGGCCACATGAAGGGATCCAGTCTTAGGAGCTCTCTGATAAAAACTCATAAACTAAGGACTCTAACTAAACTTTCGAGAGACAGAACCCACAAAGGGACCCAGTGAGGCAGTTCTCCTACTCAAGGTAACCTGGAAAAGAGCAGAAAGGCTCTGCTCCCCGGAGTCAGAGGGGCAGCCCACCACAGGGGTGGCCCACTAGAGAAAGAACTTCAGCCTCCCAGAGGCAGCCCCAGGGTGCTGGGAGCCGCAGCTCACAGCAGCGGGGGAGTCTCTTGAGCTGCACCCCGGGGAGCACCGGGCACAAAGTGGGGGAACAGTGGGGGACCTCTGTCAGAGCAAGCACGCGGAGCCCAGCCCCCAGGGCACACAGCTAGCAGCTTGGTCATTCCACAGCCTAGACCCAGAAACAGAAGTGGGCGGAGCCAGTAAGCAGGAGCCCCCAGGGCATTAGCCCATTGAACTCAGGGAGGGGAATGAAGAGAGACTGAAGAGCTCTGTCCTCTGCCGCTGGAACAGGACTCTGGGGCTCTGACCACATTCAGATCCTGATTGCAGTCGAGGCCCCCTCATAGAACAGCAGCACCCCCCACCTCAGCCCCGTGGCAGAGGGAGGCACTTATGTTCATTCACAGACCAGGAGGGAGGACAGAGCCTCACACACTGAGACCCTTGTGGGAATGTCCCAAAAGCTCAAGAAGCACCCCCAAAACAGGCTTAGGCTGGGAAAATGAACAAGCAAAGAAATAAGAGGAAGACCATTGAGAAATATTTTGCAAATGAGCCTAAGAAGGAGCAAAATACTCAATCTGAAGATGAGGAAGCACAAGCTCCCGCATCTAAAGACTCCAAGAAAAACAGAAATTGGGCTCAGGCTATGGTAGAGCTCAAAAAAGACTTCGAAAATCAAATGAGGGGGTTGGAAGAAAAAATGGGAAAAGAAAGGAGAGAGATGCAGGAAAAACATGAAAATGAAGTCAGCAGCTTAGTCAAGGAAATCCAAAAAAATGCTGAAGAAAATAGCATACTAAAAAACAGCTTAGGTCAAATGGATAAAACAGTTCAAAAAGTTATTGAGGAGAAGAATGCTTTAAAAAAGCAAAATTGGCCAGATGGAAAAAGAGATAAGAAAACTCTCTGAGGAGAACAAATCCTTCAGACAAAGAATAGAATTCAGGGAGATTGATGAACTTACCAGAAATCAGGAATCAATACTTCAAAACCAAAAAAATGAAAAATTAGAAGAAAATGTAAAATATCTCATTGAAAAAAACTGATATGGAAAACAGACTTAGGAAAGATAATTTGAAAAATTATTGGAATACCTGAAAGTCATGATCAGGAAAAGAGCCTTGACATCATTTTCAAAGAATTACTACAGGAAAATTGCCCTGATATTCTAGAAGTAGAGGGCAAAATAGAAATGGAGAGAATCCACCGATCTCCCCGAGAAAGAGATCCCAAAAAACCAACCCCTAGGAATATTATAGCCAAGTTCCAGAGCTCCCAAGTCAAAGAGAAAATATTACAAGCAGCCAGAAGGACACAGTTCAAATATCGTGGAGTTGCAGTCAGGATCACACAGGACTTAGCAGCAACTACATTGGAAGCTCGTAGGGCTTGGAATACAGTATACCGGAAGGCAAAAGAGCTTAGAATGCAGCCAAGAATGAACTACCCAGCAAGGCTGAATGTCCTCTTCCAGGGAAAAAGATGGACTTTCAATGAACCAGGGGAATTTCAAAGGTTCCTTTTGGAATGGCCAGAGCTGAACAGAAGGTTTCATCTTCAGATACAGGACTCAGGTGAAGCATGGAGATTGGAGGAGAGGGGGGAAATATGAGGGACTTAATGAGGATGAACTGCATGTATAGAGAAATGATACTGATAATGTTCATGTGAGCCATCTCAGTTAATGGAGCAGGTAGAGGGAGCTTTTATGGTTGAAGCACAGGAGAAAGCTGAATTTGAAGATAAAATATGGTGTAAAAATGGAGTCAATAGGAAAAAAGGGAAGTGGAAAGGGAGAAGGAAAAAGGAGAGGGGGAATAGTCCAAGATATTTCACATAATAAGATTTTTTTTTTTATTACAATGGGCTATTGCAGTGATATGGAAGGGGGGGGAGGCAAGGGGGAATGAGGGAGCCTTTGCTCTCATCAGAGATGGCTAGGAAAGGAAGCAGCAAATATACTCAATAGGGTGTAGACAACTGGAGTAAGAAGGAGGGGGGAGCAGGGGGAAGGGGTGGGGATGTGAATAAAGGAGGAGAGGAGGGACCATGGGGGGACAGTGTTCAGATATAACACATTTTCTTTTTTGCTTCTTGCAAGGGGCTGGGATTAGATGGCCTGCCCAGGACCATAGGGCCAGGTGGATTCTGGGCCTAGGGGGTGGTATGGGGGCTCAGGGCTTCTTGGCCCCAGGACCAGGGATCTGTCTGCTGTGCCACTCAGCGGTCCTGCAGCAGAGTCGGAGTGAAAGGAGAGAGGAAAATATAGTACATGGTAGTGGAGAAATGGGAAGGGAGGGAGTTGTGATCAGCAATGGCAACATTAGAAAAATATGGAAGTAACTTTTGTGATGGACTTATCATAAAGAATGTGATCCACTCACGACAGTGTTGATGGTGTTGGAACAAAGATTGAAGCACATTTTTTGTTGTTATTATTTGGGGGAGGGTGCAGGGCAAGTGGGGCTGGGTGGCCTGCCTGGGGCCACATAGCAGAATGATCTTTGGGTGTCTGGGGCCGGATTCGGACCCAGGTGCTCCTGGCTCAAGGGCCAATGCTCTGTCTGCCACCCAGCCACCCCTACTATTATTACTATTTTATTTTATTTTATTTTGGGTATTTTTTTTCTTTCTTCTTTTTTGGTTTTTGCAGGGCAGTGGGGATCGGGTGGCTTGCATGTCACATGGCTGGGTGATTATTGGGTTTACGAGGCTGGATATGGACTCGGGTGCTTGTGGCTCCAGGGCTGGTGCTTCGTCTGTTGCGCCACCTGGCCATACCTACAATTATTACTATTGTTTTTTTTTAATTTTGATTTGTTTTCTCTCCCCTTTACTTTTTCGCCCAGGCAAGTCTATCTATATTCGTGGGGGGAGGGGTATTTTGTTTACTTGTAAGACAGGTATATTTTATTGGTGTAAAAAACATTTGTACAAAATGAGAATAAAAAAAATAAATTTAAAAAAAAAGAAAGATAGCCTAAATCAAATGTGATCTGCTTCCTATGAAACTTTGTTCTCCTCTCTGCCATTTTGAGAATTGGCATAGATGGATCATAATTTATTCCCATCCCTGCTGTGCTATTTTTATAGACTTCACTACCCACAGCTGCCTTCCTCACTCTGAAGCTCCTCTCAGTGCCTGGGACCTTCTCACCCTGAGTCACTTCTCAGTCATGCTGCCCCCCCTTCTGCCATTGATGAACTCTTTCCAGAGCCTCCATTTTTAAAATGAGTCCAGGATGACCATGTTTCACCCTCCTCACAACTGTATATACATATTCATTTGCATTTTAGATCCTCCATTAGAATATTAACTCTTTTAAGGACAAGATACTATTAGCATAATAGAATTAATTATAACACAATCGTATATGAAAATTTGTTCAGCCATTTCCAAATAGATTTCTCTTAATTTCCTATTCTTTGCCAACACAAAAAAAGAGTTACTACATTTTTGTACTTACAGGTCTTTTTCCTTTTTTAAAAAAAATATAGCTTTGGGATATAAACCTAGTAGTGGTATTGCTGGTTCAAAGGATATGCAAAGGGCATAGTTTCAAAATACTGTCTGGGTCACTTCATAACTCTACCAATAGTGCATTAGTTTCCAAATTTTCTATATCTCTCCAACATCTGTCATTTTCCTTTTCTGTCATATTAGCCAAAGTGAAAGGTATGAGGTTTTCAGAGTTGTTTTAATTTGCATTTATCTAACCAATAATGATTTAGAGCATTTTTATATGACAATACGTATATTGATTTATACCTGAAAACCACTCTTCAGTAGATACTGTTCATATTCTTTGACCATTTATAAATTTGGGGAATGACTTGAATTTTTTAATTTTGACTCAGTTCTATATATATTTGAGAAATTAGGTCATTGTCAGAGGATTGTAAGTCCACCTCTTTATTTCAGTTTTCTCCTTTCCTTCTAATCTTAGCTGCATTGATTTTGCTCTTGCATGATCTTTTTAATTTAATGTACTCAAAATCCATTTTATATTCTCTAATGCTCTTTATCTCTTGTTTGCTCATAATTTCTTCCATTATCCAAAAATCCCCAATGCTCTTCTAATTGGCTTTTTTCATGATTTTCTTGTATCACTTTCATTTCTTTTCTCATTTTTTCCTCTACCTCTCATATTTGGTTTTAAAAATCCCTTTGAGGTTTTCCAGAAGCTCTTTTTTTTGGATCTCATACCAATTCATATTTTTCTTTAAGGCTGTGTATAATTTGACATTATTGTCTACTGTGCTTGTGCTTTGCTCTTCCCTGACAGCATATTAACATTCTATGGTCAAGTTCTGATTTTGTTGTTTGCTCATTTTTTAAATCTTAACTTTTAACTTTATGTTAAGGTTCAAATGCCAAGTGCCCACTGGTGTCCTGTTTCTTTTTTTCTCCTCTTTTGTTTATTCTCTCTTTCCTTAGATCACAACTCTTTCAGGAAAGAGACTATCTTTCTCTTTATTAATTGTATTCCTAGAACATAGCAAAGTTTCTGGCACATAATAGGTGTTTAATAAATATTTATTACATTGAATTGATCATATCAGTAGAGAAAAAATATTTTGATATAATTCAACATGTATTTATATTTTTAAAACCAGCAATATGAAAATCAATAGATTTCTTTTTAGGTTTTTGCAAGGCAAATGGGGTTAAGTGGCTTCTCCAAGGTCACACAGCTAGGTAATTAAGTGTCTGAGGATGGATTTGAACTCAAGTACTCCTGACTCCAGGGCTGGTGTTCTATCCACTGCACCACCTAGCTGCCCCCAGATATTTTCTTAATATGATAGTCATTTGTATCTCAAATCTTACACCAGCATTATTTGTAATGGGGATAATCTAGAGACCTTTCCAGTAAGATTATGGGCAAAAGAAGAATGTCTGTGATTACCAGTTCTGTTCAATATGGTTTTATAAATACTTGCTATAGCAATAAGCATTTGTATTGGGGAATATTAATTTTCTTTGGTATATATTTATGTGTGTGAAATGAAAGAAGGGAGGAAGAGTAAAACATAGAGGCAGAGCCAGATTATAGAAAGAATGTCATTGCATTTCAAAATTACATTATATATGTATATGTACATATATATGTATATATACAGTTATAAAATCTGAGGCTATTTCCATTGTAGTGTATGGTTGCATTTGAATGTATTGGGGTAAGAGAGGAACAATCAATATTATTTTTGTCACATCCTCTTTGATGAGGTTGAGTTGTCTATGCTCATATGTTGGTATCTTTTCATGCACATTCAAGAATATAGGAACATGTATCAATTTTTTGGAAGAAGTTCAAGTAAGTTTGCTCACGTACATGCCTGATGTGGGGCCTAGAGCAGGTCTAAAATGGATTTTCCATTTCCTAATTATTAGAGTATTTCCTGGTCCTTTTATTTTTTCTTGAGGATGTTAATCAGCCAAATTTTAATAGCAACCCTGCCTGCTTAAAATGCTCACTTAGCAATTTAGCATAATCTGAATTGATAACCAAACCAATGAAGGCCCCATGCTCTTCTCGTGTTTTCCAACTACAGAACTGATGATCCATTTTTTAAAAATTCTACTAAGGAGCCTGGGCCATGGGAGCAGCAGAAGCTGTTTAGGGACTTGGCAAATGGCCAATATTCTTTGTAGTATTGTAACCTGGGGGTAAGATTCCCAGCATAACCCAGCTGGACAGCAAATGCTGATGGCAGATGCTTTCTCCATTGTCTAGAATGTAAATATGTTTTGGCCTGCAGTCCCATAAGCAACAGATTATTTGCTAACTTCTTGAAAGAAACATCCCTTTTTCTTTATTGAATTCTTCAGGACCACAGGGAGTTCAAATGACGGATTCTGTGTTCCATTCTCCTTTTCAAACTAATTGATTCAAAGTTCCACTCTTAATTTTATAGTACAAAGCTTGCCCAAAATAGGAGTTTACCCTTTAATCTTTGGTTGAAATGAAAAGGAAACAGAAAGAGAGGTTGCTACTAACTATCTGAGTTTTCATGATTCTTTTCTCTTCACTTTGTAACCACTTCTACTCAGTCTTCTTTGCTCAGACATTCATCTCCTGTGGTACTTGTTTGATAGTACTCTAGGGCTCTGTCATAGACCCACTTTTCACACCTTCCTATTCTCTCTTTCCAAATCCATATATCCATATATTTCTCTCTCTCTCTCTCTCTCTCTCTCTCTCTCTCTCTCTCTCTCTCTCTCTCTCTCTCCCCTGAGGCTCTAGTCTTATACTAGCTACTGTTTATGGGACAGCTAAATGGCACACTGGATTAGAGCACAGGTCTTGGAGTCAGGAGAACAGCCTCAGACATTTGCCAATTATTACCTGTGTGACCTTAGATAAGTCATGTAACCCTAATTGCCTCATAAACAGAGTCATCTCCAGGCATCCTGATTCATTCTATCATTCATTCTAACCAGATGGCTCCAGAGGAGAAAGTGAGCCTGGTGACTTAGCACAGCAACCCCTCACTCAAATCCAGTTCATGTATTTGTCTTGGCATCACCTCCCCTGATGTCATGGTCTTCTTCAAAAATGAAGGACAGGGGCGGCTAGGTGGTGTAGTGGATAAAGCACTGGCCTTGGAGTCAGGAGTTCCTGGGTTCAAATCCAGTCTCAGACACTTAATAATTACCTAGCTGTGTGGCCTTGGGCAAGCCACTTAACCCCATTTGCCTTGCAAAAACCTAAAAAAACAAAAAAAAGTGAAGGACAGGGGCAGCTAGGTGGCACAATGGATAAAGCACCGGCTGTGGAGTCAGGAGTACCTGGGTTCAAATCCAGTCTCAGACATTTAATAATTACCTAGCTGTGTGGCCTTGGACAAGCCACTTAACCCCATTTGCCTTGCAAAAACCTAAAAACAAAATTAAAAAAAGTAAAGGACAAATATCTGCTACCCACAGGTATACTGAAATCATTATGTGTAAAACTTAATTCATAATTTTTCTTCCTCAGATCATTCCTTTTCCTAACTTCTTCAACTCTTCAACTCTTTTTAGAAAGGAGTGATCAGACTTTCAGAGCAGAGCCAAGATGGCAGTGTGAAGCTAGCATGCTCCTAGAGCTTTTCCCTACCAAAGATAAATGAAGCCTCTGCACTGGCATTCAAACTACAGATCCCACCAAGAAAAAGAGAAGATTAAAAGATGTTTTTAATGTTGAACATCATGGAGGATCTTCAATGAAGGCCTGTCTCTTTGGGAGGAAAGGAGAAGTAAATCCCTGGAAGCAGGAGAGTTGGAAAGCCAGTGGAAAGCTTTTAGCCACAGTACAATCCAAGTCCTGACATCTTGACAACAGCAGAGGTCTAGCAGCTAGATAGTAAGTTGGCTGTGAGAATCCCAACCCCAAACAAAATTTGAACCTTGAGAACACCAGGGCAAAAGACAGGACTATGTTGGGAACAAACCACTGCATAGGCAGAACCTGGACACAAAGGAGGAAATAAACATCTGCAAAGGCAAGACCTGGACTTCATAGGCCACATGGTGGTCAATAACAAGTCAGGAATCAGACCCCAGCCCCATAATAAAAAACTTGGATCTATACTCCCTATACCCCAGAAGCAGAACTAAAATAACAAAGATGAGCAAAAAAGCCAAAGAGTGCTCACTATAGAAAACTACTTTTCAGATAAAAATAATGACAATGCCATATCCAAAGAAAAATCAATGAAAAATCACTCATGGGGAAGTCTCAAAAGAATCTATGAATTGTACTCAAATCCAAAAGCTCATAGAAGAGCTTAAAAAGAATTAAAAAACAAAGAAGAGAGTAAGAAAAATGGAAAAAAGAAATGAGTCAGGAGTCAAATTATGAAAAAGTGACTAGAGCATTCAACACCTTTAAAAAGGAAACACAAAAAGTAATTGAAGAAAATAAAACCCTAAAAATTAAAATTGAACAATTAGAAACCAGTGAATCTACAAGACTTCATGATTCTGTCAAGCAAAATAAAAAGGTTGAAAAAATTGAAGAAAATGTAAATTGCCTTTTAGGGAAAACAAATGACTGGAAAAATAGATCCAGAAGAGATAACCTATGAATCAATGGACTATTAGAAAGCCTAGATAAAAATAAAACCCAGAAATCATCATGCAGGGCATTATGGGGGAAACTGTCCAAATCTGCTAGAACAAGAAGACAATATAACCATTGAAAAAATACATTGAACCCTTCCAGAAAGAGACCCTAGAATAAAAGCTCCAAGGGCTGTTACAGCCAAATTCCAATACTCACAAATAAAGGAGAAAATATTGTAAGCAGCAAAAAGGAAACACTTTAAATACAAAGGAAACACAATCAGTCTCACAGAGGATCTATCAGCCTCAACACTGAAGGAACAGAAGACCTGGAATACCCTATATTGGAAGGCAAAAGACCTGGGTTTAAAACTAAGAATTTGCTACCCATATATATATTTACTATCAGGGGAAAAGATGGATAGCAATAGAGGACTTCCAGAATTTCCTGACAGGAAGGCCAGAACTGAGCAGAGAATTCATTCACCAAATAGACAACTCAAGAGGTGAATAAGAAGGTAAATGAAAAGAGGAAGGACAAAAAAGAACAAAAAATACCCCAAATGTTAGTTAAGATCACCAAATTGTATACAACCTTAAAAGGGAAGATATAACACTAACTCTTGAGAATTTTACTTCTCTTTGGATAATTAGAGGGTCAAATATAATTGAAGAGATTAGACTTAGAGCATATGGGTATAGTTGAGTCTTGTCTCTGCATTGAAGAGGCCCAAGACAACATCACTATGTTTCAGACAAAAAGCCCAGATGAAAAGTAGGGTATTAACTCTAAATTGAAGTGTTTCAGTATCCTTTGACCCACTTTAATTCTGTTGTGCTGACAAAGCTTAGCATTTTCTGTGAAAGGGGGCATCATAAACTGGGTGGTCCTGAGTTAGTTTCTCCCATAACTCTCATAACAATCATTTGTAAACTTCTCAAGTGAGACCTTCAGAGCTTCCCAGTACTGAGAGCCCTTTGGGATTCTTATAGTAAATTAAATTAGGGTTGAACTTAATCCATTCTTTATTTAACAAGGAGTTAAGTACCCTGGCAGGGGAAAGGGAGTAAAGTCTGGGAGAAAATAAGCTTAGGAGGAGGGGTTCAAATAGTTCATGAAATGATTTGGCTAAGGATGACATTTTGACTCATGAGAATTGTGTGTGCCTGGAGGGTACTTGAAAAGGGAGTAAGGTAAAAAATGATTATAATTTGATGTAATTCAAGACTCATGAAAACTATACTTCTAATGAGGGTACTTAGTGACTTTGAAAAAATGCTGACTATCAAGCTATCATGTAATCAAGCTGATTGATGATGTCTAATTAATAGTACTTGAATGATAAAAAAAACAGGTGAAGAAACACAAAGATTTATAATTTTAGGTGGAAAGAAGGGAGGGTGTGAATACTGAATAAATCCTATTCAATAGATTGGGTCCCAAGAGGGAATAAAATAAATTCCCACTTGGGTTTAAAAATCTATTCTACTCTACAGGGAAGGGGGAATGGGGACAGCAAAAAAAAAAAAGGGAAGAATGGACTGATAAAAGTGAGGGCAAAGGTATAAGTGAAAATAAACTGAAAGTTAAATTTTATAAGAAAAGTTAAAAGGGAAATGGAATAAAACTTTGGTGAAGAGAACAGAATTAATAATCTTAACTGTAAAAGTGAATGGGATGGATTGTCTCATAAAATGGAAGTGGATAGCAGAATGGATTTAAAGCCAGAACCCTACAATATATTGTTTACAAGAAACACATTTGAAGCAGAGAAAGATACATAGAGGATAAAGGTTAAAGGATAGAACAAAATATTATGCTTCAGATGAAGTAAAAAATCAGGGGTAATGATCCTGATTCCAGATAAAGTAAAAGCTAGGTGGCAGTGGATAAAGCACCGGCCTTGGAGTCAGGAGTACCTGGGTTCAAATCTGACCTCAGACACTTAATAATTACCTAGCTGTGTGGCCTTGGGCAAGCCACTTAACCCCGTTTGACTTGCAAAAACCTAAAAAAAATAAATTAAAAGCTAAAATTTGCCATAGTATAAGGAATAAGGAAGGAAATTACATCTTCTTAAAAGATACCATTGATAATAAAGCTATATTATTACTAAACATGTATGCACCTAGTGATATAATATCCAGATTACTAGAGGAAAAGATGAGTAAATTCAAGGAGACATAGAAAGCAAAAGTTTAATTATTAGGGTCCTCAACTTCCCTCTCTCAGAACTAGATAAACCTAACCACAAAATAAACAAGAAGGAAGTTAAGAAGGTGAATGAAATCTTAAAAAAACTTAGATGTCTCTGGAGAAAACTTAGTGGGGATAGAAAAAAATATACCTTTTTCTAGGAAATACATGGCACCTTCACCAAAATTAACCTTGTACTAGGACATAAAAACCTTATAATCAAATGCAGAAAGGCAGAAACAATAAATGCACATTTCTCGGACCATAATGCAATAAAAATTACATGTAATAAAGGGACATGATATGATAAACCAAAAACTAATTGGAAACTGAATAACTTAATTTTAAATTGTGTGGATCAAACAGCAGATTTTAGAAATGATCAATAATCATATTCAAGAAAATGATACTAATGAGACATCATACCAAAATTTATGGGATTCATCCAAGGTAGTTTAGAGGAGAAACTTTATATCTCTAAATTCCTATTTGAATAAAATAGAGAAAGAGGAGATTGATCAATTGGGTATGCAACTAAAATAGCTAGAAAAAGAACAAATTAAAGATTCCCAATTAAAGACCAAATTTGAAATTCTGAATATCAAGGGAGTGATTAATAAAATTGAAAGCAAGAAAATCATTGATTTAAAAAATAAAAGTAAGACTTGGTTTTATGACAAAGCTAATAAAATAGATAAACCTGTGGTTAATAAGTTTTTTTTTTTTAAAAAAAGAAAGATAACCAAATTACCAGTATCAAAAAAAAGGGTGGACTGACCACTGATGAGGAGGAGAGATAATGCAGAGCTACTTTGCTGATCTGCATGGCAATAAATTGGATAACTTGAGTGAAATGG
Source organism: Macrotis lagotis (assembly GCF_037893015.1). Classification (NCBI taxonomy): domain Eukaryota; kingdom Metazoa; phylum Chordata; class Mammalia; order Peramelemorphia; family Peramelidae; genus Macrotis; species Macrotis lagotis. Next base: position 125,728,469 of record NC_133659.1, read on the forward strand.
ATGGATATTTACAAAAATACACACTGCACAGAGTAACAGAAGAGGAAATAACATACCTAAATAATTCCATTTCAGAAAAATAATAAAACTATCAATAAATGCCCTAAGAAAAAGTCTCCAAGTTCAAATGGATTTACATGTGAATTCTCCCAAATATTTAAGGAACAATTAATTCCAATTTTACATAACCTATTTTAACAAATAGGAGAAGAAGGAGTTTTACCAAATTCCTTTTATGACACCAGCATGGTATTGATACCTAAATCAGGAAAAACAAAAACAGACAAAATTATAGTCCAATCTCCCTAATAAATATTGATGTGAAAATCTTAAATAAAATTTTAGCAATGAGACTACAACAAGTTATTACTATGATAATATACCATCATCAGGTAGGATTTATACCAGGTAGACAAGGATGGTTCAAAAATAGAAAAACATTCAACATAATTTAACATATCAATTGCAAAACCAACAGAAATCATGATTATCTCCAATAGATGCTGAAAAAGCCTCTGATAAAATACAACATCCATTCCTACTAAAAACACTTAAACATTTAGGAATAAATGAGTTTTCCTTAAAATAATAAATAGTATCTGTCTAAAACCATCAACAAATCTTAGAGGTTATGGAGATAAATTTGGAGCATTTCCAATAAAATCAAGGGTGAAATGAGGATGTCCATTACTGCCAGTTCTATTCAATATAGTATTAGAAATGCTAGCTTTAGCAATAAGAGAAGAAAAAAATAAGTGGAAGGACTCAGAATAGGCAATGAGGAAACAAAGCTTTCATTCTTTGCAGATGTTATGATGGTATACCTAGAGAACCTGAGAAAATCATCCAAAAAACTCTTTGAAACAATTAACAAATTTAGCAAAGTAGCAGGATATAAAATAAACCCATATAAATCATTATCATTTCTATATAAAAATAGCAAAATCAAAGAACAAGAAATAGAAAGAGAAATTCCATTTTAAGTAACTATAGAAAACATTAAATACTTCCAAAACAAACCCAGAAACTGTATGAACACAATTATAAAGCACTAATCATCCAAATAAAGTCAGATTTAAGTAAGTGGGAAAATGTCAATTGCTTATGTTTAGGTGGAGTTAATATAATAAAAAAATGATAATTTTACCCAATTAATTTTCTTATTCAGTGCCATACCAATCAAAATACCAAATAACTATTTTAGAGAGATAGAAAAACTAGTAACAAAATTCATCTGGAGTAACAAAAGGCCAAGAATAGGAAAGGAATTGATCAAAAAAATGTAAAGGAAGGTCAACTAGCTCTTCCAGATCTAAAACTATACTATAAAGCAGCAGTCATCAAAACTGCCTGGTACTGATTAAGAAATAGAGTAATGGATCACTGGATTATTTTAGGTTTAAAAGAAACAGTAGCAAATGCGTAGAATAATCTACTGTTTGACAAATCCAAAGACATTAGTTTATGGGATAAGAACTCAGTATTTGATACAAATTGTTGGGAACACTCGAAAATGGTATGGCAAAAACTAGGCATAATTCCACATCTCACACCCTATACCAAAATAATATCAAAATGTGTTCAAGATTTAGACATAAAGGGCAACACCATAGATAAATTGAAAGATCAAGAAATATTCTAGCTATCAGATCTATGGAAAAGGGACAAATTTATGACCAAACAAAAAACACATTATTTTATGAACTGAAAAATGATTGATTTTGACTATATTAAATTAAAAAGGTTTTACACTAACAAAATCAATGCAGCCAAAATCAGAAGGAATGCAGAAATCTGGGAAACAATCTTCACAACTAGGAGTTCTGATAAAGGTCTCATTACTGAAATATATAGAGAATTGCATCAAATTTATAAGGTTACAAGTCATTCCCCAATTGATAAATGGTCAAAGAACATGAATAAACAGTTTTCAAATATATGTAATCATATGAAAAAATGTTCCAAATTATTACCAATTAGAGAAATTTAAAACAACTTTGAGGTATCACCTTACACCTATCAGATTGGCCAAGATGAGAAAAAGGGAAAATAATCAGTATTGGGGAAGTTGTGGGAGGATTGGGACATTAATGCATTGCTGATAGAGTTTGAAATGATCCAACCATTCTGGAAAGCAACATGGAATAATGCCCTAAGAGCAAAAAAAATTGTTCATTCCCTTTGACCCAGAAATTCCAATTCTAGGCCTATATCCAGGAAAAAAAATCATAAAAAATGAGAAAAATTCCACATGTTCCAAAATATGTATAGCAGTTTTTTTGCAGTGGCAAAGATTGGAAATTGAGGGAATGCCCTCAATTGAAGAATGGCTAAACAAGTTATGGTACATGAATACTATGGAATATTATTGTTCTATTAAAAACCATAAATAGTCAGAATCTAGAGAAGCATGGATTGAGTTATGGGAACTGATGCTGAGTGAAGGGAGCAGAAACAAGAAAAAAATGTACACCTTAACAACAACATTGTGATATGATCAAGCTTGATGGAAGTAGCTTCTCTCAGCAGTTCAAAGAGCTAGGACAACTTTATTAAACTGGCTATGGGATAATGCTATCCCCATCCAGAGGAAGAAAAACCAAACCAAATCAAAAATAAATAAATAGATAGATGGCTGAATAAATAAATAAATAAAACCTTTAGAATCTGATGAACACTTTATAAAAATAATTCTTATCTATCTCTTTCCCTTAATCCTAATTCCTCATACCAAATATGACTAGTGTGTAGACATGTTTATCACAAATATGTATGTGCAATGTTAACCTGAGTATTCACCCCTGAGAGGAGGGTTTGGGAAGGGAGTGTGGAAAGAAATGTTGTAACTTAAAAAATCTACATGTGCATATGGAAGAATGCTGAAAAATTTTCATGGTATGTATTTGTAAAAATAAACTATCAATTTAAAAAAAGGAAGAAACAATAGAACTAAGCCCATGCTTGCTAAAGAAAGTGAAATGGAGAAAATGGTGAAGTTTCTAAAGTTTCTGCATTCACCCAAAGTTCTAACATATTTTCTTGTTTGTTGGATGGCTGATCCTACCCAGTCAATGAAAATAAAGAGCATCTGAATATTAACTTTCCATAAGCTTTAGTGCCAAATAGAGCTGTTAATATAATTAATAATAGTAATAATAATAGCAGCCAGGGAAACTATGCGGCACAATGGATAGAGCACTGGCCTGGAGACAGGAGTACCTGAGTTTAAATCCAACCTCAGACACTTAATAATTGCCTAACTGTGTGACCTTGCAAGTCACTTAACCTATTGCCTTAAATAAAATAAAATTTAAAAAAATAATTATAGCCAAAATTTACATAATGCTCCAGATGTATCAGGTACTCTATTACTATCTTTACATTGTTAGCTCATTTGATCCTTACAACAATTCTGAGAGGAAGATGTTATTATTATTCTCACTTTAGAAATGAAGAAACTGAAGCAGAAAGTGTTTTGCATAGTTGCTAAGTGTTTGAGACCAGAATTGATCTCAGTATTTCTTTCTTTAATTAATTAAAGATTTTATTTATTTTGAGTTTTACAATTTTTTCCCCAATGTTACTTCCCTCCCCCACCCCGCACAGAAAGCAATTTGTCGGTCTTTACATTGTTTCCATGTTGTGCATTGATCCAAATCCAGTGTGATGAGAGAAATCATATCCTTCAGGAAGAAACAAAGTATAAGAGGTAACAAGATCAGACAATGAGATATCAAGTATTTTTCTAAATTAAAGGGAATAGTCCTTTTACTTTGTTCAAACTCCACAATTCTTTTTCTGGATACAGATGGCACTCTCCATCACAGACAGCCCCAATTTGTCTCTGATTGTTGCGCTGATGGGATGAGCAAGTCTATCAAGGTTGATCACAGCCCCCATGTTGCTGTTAGGGTGTACAATGTTTTTCTGGTTCTTCTCATCTCAATCAGCATCAGTTCATGCAAATCTCTCCAGGCTTCCCTGAATTCCCATCCCTCCTGGTTTCTAATAGAACAATAGTGTTCCATGACATACATATACCACAGTTTGCTAAGCCATTCCCCAATTGAAGGACATTTACTTGATTTCCAATTCTTTGCCACCACAGATAGGGCTGCTATGAATATTTTTGTACAAGTGATGTTTTTACCCTTTTTCCTCATCTCTTCAGGGTATAGACCCAGTAGTGGCATTGCTAGATCAAAGGGTATGCACATTTTTGTTGCCCTTTGGGTGTAGTTTCAAATTTCTCTCCAGAAAGGTTGGATGAGTTCACAGCTCCACCAACAATGTAATAGTGTCCCAGATTTCCTACAACCCTTCCAACAATGATTGTTATCCTTTCTGGTCATATTGGCCAGTCTGAGAGGTGTGAGGTGGTACCTCAGAGAAACTTTAATTTGTATTTCTCTAATAAGTGATGATTTAGAGCAATTTTTCATATGGCTATGGATTGCTTTGATCTCCTTATTTGTAAATTGCTTTTGCATATCCTTTGACCATTTGTCAATTGGGGAATGTTTTTTTTTTAATATGACTCAGTTCTCTGTATATTTTAGAAATGAGTCCTTTGTCAGAAACATTAGCTGTAAAGATTGTTTCCCGGTTTACTACATTTCTTTTTGATCTCAGTATTTCTGACTCCAGGTCTGGTGTCTTATTCACTGAACCAAACGCTAGCTGATAGTCATAGTAGTATAAGTAGAGACATCAAAGAAGTAGAAATAATTTAGAGAGGTGTCTTCATCAGATATATCTATATGATACCATAGTAAACAGATAAAAAGAAAAAATTAATTTCTATAGTTCTAAGCAACCCTTACAAAAAAACTGTAACCCATGATTCCAAGAACATTTGCATGATTTACTCATAGATGGAGATAGATTATTCATTGTTTAATACCTACATGAGGAGCAGAGCTGACAAGAATCCTGGTATTCTAGAAAGAAGACTCCTTGTTTCAGATTTTCTTTAGGTCCCTGAAGGAAAAGGAAAACTCTAAGAAGCTGATGTAGAGAAGTCAGTAATTCTCTCAAATTCCTATCTGTAGTTTACTAGAGACTGAGGTATTCCTCTTGGATGATATCTGGGACCCTTTCCACTGAACTCAGATAATTTGCTCCCTTTTGGAGAACTCATTCACTCTATTGTTCTCTGGTATATATTCTTTTTTGTATCACTTCTCTGATTTCTACTTGCTATAGGCTTGTTTAAGTGGGTTTAGTTGTAATTTACTACATTTATTCATGATAGAACTGCCTTTTAATTTGAAAGGTAGTAAAATCTTGAATACATAGCTTACAGTGATGCTTGCACTTTAAAGATAGTTATCAGAAGCTCAGCTTGATAAAAAATATCTTTTTTAAGACTCAATATTTAAAAGAACAAATAAATCTTATTCTAGCCCATTACTTCTTTCTGAGGAAGGCAGAGTATTGGCCTTTGACCCCAAACTTCTGGTATACCTCCTGGCAGGAATCAATATCCCTTGGAGAAGAATAAGTGAAGGAGACTCCAAAGATATCCATTCATGCCTCCCTTTGAGATCCATCTGGACAGACACATGTAACCTACCTGGGCACACAGATATACCTCTCCCCTTTTAATGTAACAAATTTGACTTCTTGTTTTGTTTCCTGATGACTAGAGTTTGTCTATTTGTAAAATGTGTAGGCTATTGCCACTCCTTTCTCAGCAGGACAGTGTTCTTAACATTTTTGTCATGGGTCCTATTAACAATCTGATGATATCTCTTCAGAATACTTTTAGATACATGAAATAAAGTAAATAAAATTATAAAGAAAACAAATTATATTGAAATACAGTTATAAAAATATGTTTTAAAAGAAAAATTCTCAGACCCCATGTTAAGAACCTCTGCACCAAGAGATATAATGTAATTGATATTTGAAGAGATGTTACACAAAAGTGGATAAGACTTGATACCAAGAGGATCCAACTAGGAACAATAGTCAGAAACTATAAAAAGGGCAAATTTAAACTTAAGGAAACATTTCTTAACAATTAAAACTGTTCTAAAATGCAATAGATTTTTAAATTAGAGGTAATAGAAATAATTTCACCAGAAATCTTTGAAAAAACTGATTATATATATATTTTTAAGGCAATGGAGTTAAGTGACTTGCCCAAAGTCACATAGCTAGGCAATTAAGTGTCTATATCCAGATTTGAACTCAGGTCCTCCTGACTCCAGAGCCACTGCTCTATCCACTGTACCACCCAGCTGCCCCTGCTGATTATATTTTGCTGGGTATGTTGTAGCAGTGACTCTTGTTCAAGTATGAGTTGTACTCAGTGGTCTTTGCAATCCCAACTCTGTGATGTTACTTCCAAATAATAAGGACACCCCGCAGTTCATTAGCTATTTGCCCTGAGACAAGTTATTTAGATTCTCTAATCATCAATTTACTTATGGATAAAATGGGGCTTATTTCAGTGTTGTGAAGACAAAAGAAACAATCAATAAACTACATAAATCCGAGCATTTTTTTTACTAATTGATATTTTCTTTTTCTAATTATAAAAGTTTTTCAACATTCATCCACATACATATTTATAAGTTACATAATTTCCTTCCACCTCATCTTCCCCCTCCCCTCAGCAGTGAGCAATCTAGTGAACGCTGCACCATGTACATTTGTGTTTAACATGTTTACATATTAGTCATTTTTCTGTATGAGAATTTGAACTAAGGGAAAAGAAAGAAAACCGTTGGTTAAGAAAGAAAAACATCAGAGAAAAAATTTAAAAGTTAACAGAATGTTCATTCAGATTCTGTAGGGTTTTTTGTTTTTTTTTCCTTTCTCTGAATGGGGATAGCGTTGTCCATTACAGGTCTCCCAGGTTTTCCCAGCTCTCTGAACTGCTAAGAGGAGCTGTGTCCATCAAAGTTGGTCAGCTCACAATGTTGTTGTTAATGTGCACAATGTTCTCTTGGTTCTGCTCCCTTCACTCAGCATCAGTTCTTGTAATTCCTGTTTTTTAGGTTTTTGCATGGCAATGGGGTTAAGTGACTTGTCCAAAATCACATAGCTAGGTAATTATTAAGTGTATGAGGCCACATTTGAACTCAGGCCCTCCTTACTCCAGGGTTGGTGCCCTATTCATTGCTCCACTTAGCTGCCCCAGTTCCTATAATTCTTTCTCCTCTCGAGTTCAACCATTCCTGGTTTCTTATAGAAAAATAGTATTTCATAAAGAATTCAAATAAATTAACAATCAGTGTAAAGTGGCCAAATCCCACCACTGATTCCATACTTTTAACCTGTGTATCTCTCTACTTCAGATGTTTCTTATAAACAACATATTGTTGGATTATGGTTTTTAGATCGTTCTGCTATCTACTTCCAGTTTATGAGAGTTCATCCCATTCATATTTACAGTTAAAATTACTAAATCATTTTTCCCTCCATGTTCTTTCCTTTTTGTACTTTTTTCTTTCCTCTTATTCCTCCTCACCATTGTTTTGCTCCTTTTCCTTTTCCTCTTTAACTTTTCTTTTAAATTTTAATGTTGTTTACTTTCATTATACCTTTGCCTTCCCTTTTATCAGTCCATTCTTCCCTTTTCCCCCCTTGCCTTCAACCCCCAATGTTCATTTCCCTATAGGAGTAGACTAGATTTTTTAAGCCCAATTGGGAATGTATGTCATTCCCTCTCTGGGCCAAATCTATTGAGTAGAATTTACTAAGTGTCACACCCTCCCTTCTTTCCCACTGCTATAATAGGTCTTTGTGCCTCTTCACCTAGTGTTACTTATCCACTAATGTCTAGCTTTCTCCCAGTATAGCCTTTCTTTTTATGTTTTTATTGTTTAACCCTGTCTTGTATTTATATTCCCTTTATCAAAATCTATTCCTTTTATCTAACCTGATAGAAACACTATCAAAGTATAATTGATCTAAGTTGATTGGTTGCTTGCTTGCTTGCTTGATAAGCTCAAAGTACTATCAATCAAAGGATCAAATGTTGATTGATTGCTTAATTAATAAACAGCATTGCCTGTTAGTCACTAAGTACCCTTCCCTCTTTTGTTTCATTAGAAATATACTTCTCAGGATTCATGAATCACATCAAATTATAATTGCTTTATGATGTTTTCATGTCCAATCCCTTTAAGTATACTCTCTCCCTCCATCTCTGTTGTCCTCCAACCATAGCCCTACAAGCCTTCCCCAACCAAAGTTTCAGGTAAACTCTCTTACCTTCCCCTTTAGCTCCCCAACAATGATACTTAAACCCTTATTAACTAAATTATGGGTTAAGATAAGATCACTTCCTAATCTCTTTATGTCCATCCTTTCTAAGTAGGTTCCCACCTTCTACCCCTATTACTATAAGTATTACTACCCCTATTATTTCTACTACAAATCTCCAAGTATCTAGAAAAGTAAAGTCACTTTTGATTTAATTAAGTATTGAGACTCTAAGTATTGGGACACCCTGAAGGCCTCTCTTAAGAACTTTGATGGTCAAGTATGGGAGAAACTGGCATAGGATCACCCAGTATAGGATGCTGTCATCAGAGAAAGTGTTGAGCTCTATGAGCAAGGCATAATTAAAGTAGGTCAATGGAAATGTGAGACACATAAGTTTAGAGTAACTCCCCAGCTTTTCACCTGGACTGCTTAGGCATGACCCGTGATTTAGCATTCTGAGCTCATATTCTTTGACAGAATGATAAGAACCACCCATACCCATATTATCCAAGTACAAGCTCTTCAACTATATTCAACCCTTTAGCTATCCGAAGAGAAATACAATTCTCAAGAGTTACAAGTGTTGTCTTCCCTTGGAAGGTTTTATACAATTTAAAATATTTTTGACTAACATTTTTCCCCCTTTCCATTTACCTTTTTGTGTATCTCTTGAGTTTTGTATTTGAAGGTCAAATTCTCTCTTCAGTTCTGGTCTTTTTTATCAGGAAATTTTGGAAGTCCTCTATTTCATTGAACATCCATCCACCTTTTCCCTTGAGAGAATATGCTGAATTTTTCAGGGTAATAAATTCTTGGTTATAATCCAAGATACTTGGCCCTCCAACCAACTGTATTCTAATAATAAACTGGAATAAAATGGAATACATTGAGCCACTTTAATGTTGAAGCTGATAAGTCTTGTGTAATTCTGATTGTTCTTCCTTTGTTTTTAAATTGCTTCATTTTGGCTGCTTGCAGTACTTTCTCCTTTATTTGAGAATTCTAGGATTTGGCTATGATAGTCCTTGGAGTTTTTATCCTGTTGTCTCTTTCTGGAAGAGTTCTGAGTTTCTTTCTTTCAGTGGCTATTTTGTCTTCTTGATCTAGCAGATTTGGACAGTTTTCCCTGATAATTTCCTGAAATTTATTTTCTAGGCTCTTTTTGTTATTATTGTTAATTTAGGCTTTCTGGTAGATCAATAATTTGAAAGTTATCTCTTCAGGATCTATTTTCCAGATCATTTGTTTTTTCCTAAAAAAAAATTACATTTTCTTCAAAATTTTTTCAGCTTTTTTACTTTATTTGATGGATTCTTGGTGTCTCATAGATTCATTGGTTTCTATTTGTCCAATTCTAATTTTTAGGGTTTTTATATTCTTCAGTTAGCTTTTATGTTTTCTTTTCCAGTTGATTAATTTTATTTTTTGTCATTCCCTTTCCAGTTGGTTGATTTAAATTTTAGATGAGTTGCATTCCTTTACCAGTTAGTTGATTTTATTTTTTGAAAAGTTGCATTCTTTTTCTAATCCCTTCTTGAGGGTCCAGTATGGTCATTTTATTTATGTGGATATGCATGTGTACATGTGTGTATGCATTGTCACACATGCATATTTGTCTATATATATGCACATGCATCTGTATATATTCACATATACTTTTAAAGGAGTTCATATCCTTGATTAATTTTCATAATTTTCCTGCATGGCTCTCATTTCCTTTTCCCCATTTTTATGCTTTCTCTCTTCTTAGTTTTTAAATTTTTTAAATTATAATTTTATTTAACCTATTCTATGAAATTTTGGACTTGAGTCCAATTCATGGCCTCCTTTGAGACTTCCCATGTAGATAATCTTCTTCTGAGCTGGCATTTTTATCATCTCTATCTGCATAGTAGCTTTCTATGGTTAGTGCTATTTTAATTTTTTTTGCTCATTTTTATTGTTTGAACTCTGCTCTTAGGGTATAGGGAGCATAGAGCCAAGCCTTTTGTGCTGGGACTGGTGTTTGATCCCTAGCTTATCACTTGCCAAAATGCAACCCAGGTGTTGCCCATGTAGAGGTTTGTTTCCTCCTTTATGTCCAGGAGGACATAAACGCAGGCCTGTCTTTTTTCCCTACTGTTCCCAAGGTTCAGACTTTGGGTTTGGGACCCTCCCTGGCTTACTATCTAGCTGCCAGGACCTGTGCTATTGTCTAGCTGCTGGGACCTGGGTGGAACTATGGCTAAGTCTCTGGCTGGCTTTCCCACTCTCCTATCTACCTGGTCTTTACTTCCCCTTTTTCCCCAAAGAGACATACTTTCATGGCACTTGAAAACTTGTTTCAATCTTATCTTTTTTTGCTGGAATCTGTAGCTTTAATGTTGTGTAGAGGCTTCATTTGTTTGTGTAGAGGCTTCATCTCACAATCGTCACCATCAAAGGGAAACACAAAGAAGAGGTGATTAACTTTATCCTTCTCCAAAACTTTGTGAAAGTGAGTGACCAAACATCTATTTGGGAATAACCAAACAAATTATAATGATGGTGTTATATAAATATAATGGAGTGATATTATTATGCTATAAGAAATGAATGTGAAGAATTCAGAAAAGCATGAGAAGACTTAACATGAATTAAAGCAGAGTGATGCAAACAGACCAAAAATTATAATTTACAATAACTACCCAGCAATAAAAATGGAAGGGAAAAGATCAATAGACCTGAGACTGAATGATGTGCATGTATGCCTGTGTGTGTGTGTGTGTGTATATATATATATATATATATATGTATGTATGTATATATATACATATGTATACAGATGTTATGTGCATATATAGACAGATATGCATGTGTGACAATGCACATACACATGCACACATGCATATCCACATAAATAAAATGACCATACTGGACCCTCAAGAAGGGATTGGAAATTATATCTCATCCCCATTCTTTGCAGTGGTAGGACACTATGGATATGGAAATTGAGTATACTGTCAAACTTAGGTAATGAGCTGATTTATTTGACTAAAAAAGCTTTAGGGGTGGCTAGGTGTTGCTGTGGATAGAGCACTGGCCCTGTAGTCAGGAGTACCTGAGTTCATCTGGCCTCAGACACTTAATTACCTAACTGTGTAACCTTAGGTAAGCCATTTAACCCCATTGCCTTGCTAAAAAACAAACAAAAAAAACCCTTTTACACACACACACACATAGATAATTTTTTTTAAGAGAGTAGTCCTAGGTCAAGTTTAAACAAGGAAAAAATAATGAGGCTTTATTTGAGTTATTCAAAGAGCAAAACTTTCTATACAACATTATAAGTTACTTCAAGACCATAAGCCAGCCAGAATATATGAAGTTCTTCCTTAAATCTTATGCACTGAGGAACCTAAGAAACTCTAGTGTGTTTTCACAACTTTGTCAGGATGAATTTAGGATTCTAGAGATGAGAGGAGACAGTAGCAGGCATGGAGTAGATTTAGGGGAGACTATACAGAGTCAGTTCATGTGAATTATAGGGCACTTCATAATGCCATCTCCAAGCAACTTTAATGAAATTATTTTATTGTCCCAGTTTATCACTCCATTTAGGCTAAAAAGTATAACGGGGTTTGGAATGCATTGCTTTTTTTATTCACATTGATTTTTGAAAAGAAGCATACTCATGAAAAAGCCAAAGGGTTTTATTTTATTTTAGTTAATTCTTTTCTTCCTTACTTCCTTTCTTTTTCCTTTTTCCTTCCTCTCTTTCTTTTCTTTCTTTTCTCCCTCCTTTCTTCTCTCACTTTTCCTCCCTTCCCTCCTTTCTTTCTTCCTCCCATTTCTTCCTTCCTTCTTTCCTTTGTTCCTTCATTCATCCATCTCTCTCTCTCTCTCTCTCTCTCTCTCTCTCTCTCTCTCTCTCTCTGTGTGTGTGTGTGTGTGTGTGTGTCCTTTTTCCTGCAGAGTTCACATGGAAAAATGCTCACATTGGGAAGTCTGTATTTGCACTCCATTTCTTTTCATTAGGACATGCTCAGTGCCTTGCATCTGCTGCTCTCCATAGGGGATTTATAGAACTCTGGCCATAATCTAACAGCCCCTCTTTTCAAAATTTGCTCCTTATGACAAAGCTGGCTGATTCCCCAGTGGCCCAACTTGGACTAAAATTCTTTAATTCTGGAACTACTATATATGTATATATATATATATATATATATATATATATATATATATATATACATATATATATATATACACATACACACACACACATATATGTATATACACACATATGTATAAATGTATATACATATACTGCTAGTCCTGTATTTCAAAGATTTTCAACGTATTCATTCTGATTTACATTTGATTGTACCCCAACAGGTAGAGGTAGTTTTCTTTTTTTCTTTTTTTCTTTTTTTTTGAGGTAATTTTCTAAGTGGAGTATTTAAAGCTATAACCTATTTAGGATGAGTTGCTAGGTTTATGGACATCTATTAAAATATCTAGTCCTTCTACTCAAAAAGTTAAAACACTGTTCCAGGAGGAGATTTCAGAGAATTCTAACCTGAGAACTAGAAGGGCCCATAAAAGTCATATAGCCTAATTACTTCCTTGTATAGATGATGAAAATGAGACCCAGAGATTGCATCACAACTCTAGGGATCTTTTGTAAATAAGAAGGCTGCAGACCCCCGTGATAGCCTGAACTGCATGCAACAAATAGAAACAAATTAACTTAAAGGACATAGGTAGATGTCTATTGTGAGTACTTGTAAGCCCATGGACTTTGGGGAAATTTTCTAGCTCAGAACACATATGCAGATTTCTAAAAACAACTTCTGTAATTTGAGAATAGAATTACTTTTGAAGTTATTGTAAAGTTATTTCACCTAAATCTTTCTTACATCTTAACCTCTAACCCTCTTAGAAAGTCACATCATAACAAAAAAAATGAAAAAAGGAGGAAGAGAAAAAAGTCATCTAAATTTATCAACACATTAATAAGAAACCTGACAAAATATTTGTTGTCCTACATTAACGGACCTCTCATCTCTGCAATGGGATTAGAGGCATTTTCTTATCATCTCTTTTATTTGGGGCCAAGCTTGCTCTTTGTCATGTTACAACATTCATTTTCAATTGTTGGATATTATTTTAATAAGGATATGCTTTTTAAATCTAACTTTAAAGATATAAACATACATACATTCTTTCTGAGCAGATGGAATCAGAAAACAAACCTGTACCACAATAGGTCCTGTTGGATAAACCTTGGCATGAAATTATTCAATACTCCAGAGAGAAAACAGTTTATTGCCTGATGCTCTGCCTGCTAAATTGGAGATATGGAAATCTTTATTATAATAGACCATTTTTAATTTTTCATGAATTTAAAGGAAGTAATGAAAACTTTTAAAAAATTATGATTAAAATTAAAATCAAAACAAACACTCTTTCTAAAATGGACGTTTTCAGTGTAAAAAGGACACAGTAGGTGGCCCCCTTGAGCAGGGCTTAAATATAGTTTGGTCATAATTTTCCTCTCAAATCCAAAATGACATGAGTTACTTAAGCAATGAGCATCTCAGGTACTGCCACATTGAAATATTGAGTAGAGAAAAAAGAGCAAGGGATGGTTTATTGGTCCTATTGAGTAGCATTTTAAAACTAGTGAATACACTTGACCTCATGAAGGCAATCACCAAGGTTGTTCAGAGTATATTTTTAAAGTAACTAAAAGAAGCTGATTTTGCTACATGTGAGAGATTATTATAATTTGATGGAGTGTAAGACTATTGAGGGCTATGATTTATTTTTATGTTTTGTATTTGTATTTGTGTTTGTAATTTTCATACCTCAAGCATCTAACAACAGTGCCTACTACATAGTAGGTATTTACTAAATGTTTTTTGATGACTAAGTAGTCAAACAAGAGCTTATTGTTAAATTTATGAAAGTTCTTCTAAAAAATTCAGAAAATATCTGTTAAGAGACAAACTTCTGTATTTTGGTCAAGTAACCTAATCCTTCTGTCTTTCCTTGTATTCCCAGCACTTAACCAGTTCACAGGTACTTAATAAATCTTTATTGACAGCTTTGTGAGATTCTTCACAACACTTGACATGCTTCTTAATTCTCTGCCCATTTTACAACCAAAAATATTCTCTCTGTATATTTCCATCAGTTGTCAGTGGACTTTTAAATAAGTCTTTCTTTTTTCCTACTCTTAAAAATCAATCTACAGATACAGTTCAGTGGGTACCATGTTCCAAGACAGCAGTTTTAAACTAAAGGAATATTAGGCAATAATGAAAGCACCCTCTTCTGTGTTATCAAATATGGCCAACTAAATAGTGGAGAAATCATCACCGACTTTTGATTTATAAGTGAAATAGTGTTTATATAGTAATTAAATTGACAAGCCCAGAAGAGTCTACTGAATGTATAATGTTGTACAGCACTAACATTATTAGGGATCCTAATCACAATTTACAGCCGCTTAAAACTTGGGACACCTTGTAATCTTTAATAGTTCAAAACTGCACTAAAACTTTTAGGACACTCTATTTCACATTGATTCAACAAGGAAATGACTTTATGAATCCATCCTTATTATACCTTTGACAGCAAATTCAACGGTTCTTCTCTTTCCTCCCACCATCTTCTGGGGAGATTGCTGAATGAAGGTTCTACTTTCTATGCTCAGAACCACTGTGGGGTTCAACTCAAGGCTAGGGTCCATGAGTGTAGAGGTTGTGTGTGTGTGTGTGTGTGTGTGTGTGTGTGTGTGTGTGTGTGTGTGTAAGGCAGATGAGGACCATTGTTGAAGGATTGTTCTATGAGTTTTAATATCTATCAGGGGTGGGGAACCTTTTTTCTGCCAAAGACCATTTAGATATTTATAACATCATTAGCAGACAATATTTGGTCAAACATTTAATTAATTTACCCTTAAAAAACTACTAGATTTATTGAATTTCAAGTCCCACCTACAGTTGCCTTGGCAATGTCAAACCAATATGGCCAGTGTCCAGAGGTTCCCCCCTGCCTAGAGTCTATGTGGGTAACTCCTTAATTTATATCTAGCTTCAACTCTCCTGAGCTTCTTTTTCTATTACCAACTGTCCATTTGATAGCTCCCCCTGGATGGTATATCAAAATATCAAACTAAACAGGCTCAAAATGAACACATAACTGCATCCCCCATCCCTATCCCCCAATTAGGCCTCCATAACATTTCTTATATCTATCCTTTTCTCTCCATTCATGAGATCACCATGCTGTTCAGTCTCTGATAGTCTCTCATTTGACTTGTCAAGGAGAAACGTAACTATGTAGATCTGATCCTGATAACAATCTCCATTTTACAGTTGAGAAACTGATGTAAATAGAGGTTAAATGTAAAATGAGGCAAATAGAAACCCAGGGTCATACAGCTAATAAATGTCTAATGCCAAATTTGAACTCAGATCTTCCTGACTCTGGGCCCAGCACTCCAGCCATTGTGCCATCAGCTGCCCCTAGAAAAGAAGGCTCATAACTGGTTTCTTTGCTTTCATTTTTTCCTTCTCTGCAAGGCTGCCAAAATAATCTTAGAAGAACAATCTGACCATGATGCTTAAGATTCTTCAGTGGCTGCCTATTACCTCTGGTATATATTACAAATGGCTTAGCCTGGAATTTAAAACCCTTCATAATCTGAATCTAGCCTTCCTTTTCCAAATTATTTCACATGACTGTCTTTAATACGCTTCCTCTTCCTATCAAATTGGCCCACTTGCTATTCCCTAAAATTTAAATTTTTGTCCTTTTGCTCAAGTTGTCTCACCTGCTAGTAATGTACTTTTTCCTTTCCTCTGCTTCTCAAAATCCTCATCTTCCTTTAAGACTCAACTCAAGGGGCAGCTAGGTAGCACAGTGGATAGAGCACTGGCCTTGGAGTCAGGAGTACCTGAGTTCAAATCCAGCATCAGACACTTAAAACTTAATAATTGCCTAGCAGTGTGACCTTGGGTAAGCCACTTAACCCCATTGCCTTGAAAAATCTAAACAAACAAACAAAAACTCAACTCAGATAAATGCTGGCAAACAGCCACCCCATAATAAAACCTTTTTTGAAGACAGAACCTGGTTTTGGTTCTGTCTTTATGTCCTTAATACTAGTACAATGCCATTTACTTATTAAGAAACTCATAAATGCTTACTTGATGAATAGAGTATAAGAAAGTGTGTGTGTGTGTGTGTGTGTGTGTGTGTGTATGTGTAAGGGAAAGGAAATTTATCCGCAATGTCAGCCCTAGAGTATCTCTGTCAGGTTGACTTTGACAATAGCTATCAGGTTTGTAGTCAATTCATAGTGTCCCCTCCATCTCTTTACCCCTCCCCTCTCCAACATATGATCATTCTGGTTCCTGGATTAATCCCAAACCCTTCAAATTAATTCACCTCTCAGAGCCTCACTTTCATAATCTGAAAAATGTGGGTTGTAATATTTGTATCCCCTACAATCTAGGATTGTTGTGAGGAAAGTATCTGGATAACTCAAAAAAGCATATAAATATGAAATTTCTTTTTGGCTTGAGTAGAGGAAAAGAGGTGTTGGATTAAAGATTCTCTGGACTCCTTAGGCACTAGAATTAAGAGGAATTTCCCTTTGAAATTAATATTAAGAAATACATCTGGGGGTGACTAGGTGGCGCAGTGGATAGAGCACTGGAGTTCAAATCTGACCTCAGACACTTAATTACCTAGCTGTGTGGCCTTGGGCAAGCCACTTAACCCTACTGCCTTGCAAAAAACTTAAAAAAAAAGAAATACACCCAATTAATGAGGTATCCCCCTCATTCTCCTTCTTCCCTTTTCAAAAGGAAAACCAAGCAAATTATAACACTTTAAAATAATGGGCTTATTCTTTATTGGTAAGATATTCTAACATTTTAATTTATATTAACATTTTTTAAAAATTACCAATCAATCTCAATAAGCATTAATTGAGTGATTACTATGTGACCGTTACTGAACTGGGATCTGGGGAAATAATGACTAATTATTGTAAATCAATGCTTCTCTCAAGGAGCTTTTGTTCTATCAGGGCAGGGGTGGGGAACATTTTTGTCTGCCAAGGGTCATTTGAATATTTATAATATCATTCTCAGGCTATTTTTGGTCAAACATTTAATTATTTCACCTTAAAAAGGTGTTAGATTTATTGAATTTCGAGTCCGGCTTGTGGTTGCCTTGGCAAAATGCCACACCAATACAACCCTCAAGCCATAAGGTTCTCTGCCTCTGTATTAAGGGAATCCATCCATCCATTTATCCATCCACACATGTGCTCACACACACTTATTACAAGGTCATGAGGAAAGCACCAGAAGCTGGAAGATCAGGAAAGTTCTCATAGAAAGGTGGTATTTTAGTTGAGCTTTGACAGAAACTATGAATTTGAATTATTGAGGTTAAGAAGAGAGGCAAATGGGACAGCTAATTGTACAGTCTCATAAGATAGAGCAAAGAGCAACATATGAAGAAAAGTAAGAGGGCCAGTGCGGTTAGTAGTACACAGAAGTGTACTAAGAAAGAAGAAGAAGAAATTGTATACCAATCTCTATCATTTCCAACTAATAAGACCTAAGTCTTTCATGTGTTTCAACAGACCTGTGGTCTTTCTCCTCCTAACCTTGCTCTATGAATCCTAAATGACTAGTAGCTCCTTTTTGTGGATCTTGGCCATGGGGTAGGGCAGGTGCACAAGAGGGAGCCGGTTATTATTATTCTCATTCTTAAATTCTTTCCTCTGGGACCCCTAGTCTAAACAAGGGAGAATTGTTAGGAGGGGCATAGACTATTTCCCTATTGCTATTTCTCCTCCAAGACAGTCTCCAGGGGTCTAAAGTTTAAAGATGAGCCAGTGTGCAGAAATAGAAAACAAAGAGAAAAGATTGGAGGATTTACAAATATACGAATAATTTAATGAAGGAAAGAGGTATAGCTTTTTATAGTTAAAATCAAGTTCTTCAAGTCTCTATAAGTCAAACCTTCCAAGAATTTAGGATTTATTCTACTCATGTTTCACTTTTCCACCTTGTGAAAGTCATCAAGACTTAGGGCAGGCAGGTTAGAGGGAGGGTTTGGGGTATAGTATAGTTCTTTGTATTTTTACAAACTATAGCTTCTTCAGACATGATGTGATGAATAATAGCTCACCAGCTAGCTGTTGTCAAATGAAAGAAATTAAAAGAGAGAAAGTATCTCCCTAATCCCCCTACTTGGTAATGAACACATTGAACTCCACTTCTATTACTCAAACACTCCTTCCCCTGTCCTCAGAAGACTCCTGATAGCAGGGTGATGATGTTGGTCCCAATTTTACTCAGTGAGAATCCAGGGCTCAGAAAAGTGAAGCCATCCCCTCGGGATCCCTCAGTGAGTCAGAAGGACAGTTTTAAATAGACCCCACACTCCCTGCCTCAGTCACTCAAACCATTAGGCCACACTCTCTTTGAAGCAAGAGTTTGGTCTCTCTCCATATACCTTATAAGGGAAAAATATGCCTCTTGGGATGAGCTTCGAAATTTCAGACTGAAAGATATGAACAAAAGAGGGAAAGGTAATAGAATTAGCATAAGTCGATTTTTTTAAGTTAAAATTGCAAAATTTTTGCCTACCCAAGAAGCCAAGGGGGTGGATCAAGGATTCTGGTGAAAAGTAAACAGGAAAAGGGAGGGTTGATGTCAGTCTCCAGGACCTGGCACATTTATAGAGTACCATTGCTCTAATAACCAAAGACTGAGACCTCTTGGGAAAAATCAAACCTAAAAAGAAACATTCCCCTTCTATTCTTATTACCTTATCACCTCAGAAGAAGATTAATAATAGAATTTATGAAGGGGCAGATGCTGAAAGTGCCAAATATTTAATGGGTTAAATTGTCCAAGAGGCAGTGCCTTGATGGCACATACTCATTCTATAAGCTTTTCCTTCTTAAATGTGGGGGCTGGAGAGTTTATATGAATGGCAAATGCTACCTCATTTTCAAAAGGTTCAGATAAATGAAGATTAAGTTAATTCAGTGAGAAAAATGTAAGGGGGAAAAACATAGTCTGTCATTTAAATAGTTTCCAATAATCTCTTTAGCTCTGGATTTAAATCAATTCAACTAATTTCAAAACAAAAAAAAATTTTAAAGTTCTTTCTATATTCCTTATCCTTATGCTACATACTACAGAAACAAATTTTAAAAATTATATATGCTTTTAAGGAATTTATAATCTAATAGTCTGTAGAAAGATTAATTGAAAGAGGCAGGATGATATGGTGGACAGTGGACCATCCTTGGAAACAGGAACATCTGAGTTAAATTCCTAAATAGCTGTTTGACTCTGGGTAACTCACTTAACTTCTCAGTTAATGCTCTAAGGATCTATCATTTGAAGTTATGGAGTAGTTGCCCATTTGAATGGAAAGGGGAGAAGTTTCTCCACCATAAGTCCACCATACTGATTTCAGAGATATAAAATGCTGCTCTATTCAAAAACATCTCTAACTCTAGTATTCATGATAATTCCTTATCTACTACTAAACCACAGAGTTGCATCTGATGAGTCAAAAATTAATGAAGAAATGAAGGTGCAAAGAGAAGAAATTTGTCTTCAGAAGGCTACTTTAAAATTCACATATACTATATAGGGGATAAAGAAGGAGGAGCCCTCAGGGTCTTCTCTAAGGTGAACTTTGAATTAGCAACAGTTTATTTGATTAGCTGACTTTGATTTATGATAGAAGATTTGGACAGGATGGATTTATTTCTTTTTCTTTTATATATCTTTGTTAATATAGGTAATGATGGATGCAGCATAGGGTGTCAACATATGACTTGACAACAAGGGGGTGATGATCAATCTTGATGGATTTGCTCATTCCATCAGTGCAACAATCAGGGACAATTTTGGGTTGTCTGCGACGGAGAATACCATCTGTATCCAGAGAAAGCATCATGGAGTTTGAACAAAGACCAAAGACTATTACCTTTAATTTAAAAAAAACACCAATATCTTATTCTGTAATTTTGCTGTCTCTTATACTATTATTTTTCTCTCTCATCACATTCAACTTAGATCAATGAAAACAAAGTACACCATGGAAACAAAGTAAAGACTAACAGACTGCCTTCTGTGGGCAGTAGGGGGAGGGAAGCAAGATTAGGGGAAAAAATTGTAAAATTCAAAATAAATAAAATCTTTCTAAAAAAGAAAAAAATATATATGACTTCAAAGGATACAGAATAGACATCTTTATCCTCTTTTTGTTCTGTCTTTCACCAAAGGAGGCTTTAATTCCTACCAGGAGATACAGTATATTGAGGCTAAAAGCTTGACTACTCTGTTCTGTTCAGAAAAAAAAGAGGGTGCCAGGTTAGAAGTATATCTATCTACTCCCTTAAATATTATTGTTAGTCCAGGGGATATAGTTTTAAGGGTCAAGCTAAACTTTTGATTGCTATTTATGAATAGGGAAGGAAAGATGCAAATATTATATCCAAGGTAGGTCCCTTTTCCCACTGACTGTCAGTTCCATAATGAACATGCATAGGAAACAGCAAAGACATTCATTAAACCCTGTTGATAGTTAAATAGAAATCATACAAAGAAAACACTGGAGAATATCTACCAGATAAAACAGAGTGAAGGGTCTCTCCTATTGGGAATGACATAATTCTGCTTAACCCCAAAGTGGATATTCCCCAAAATCTCTAGTGTAACAAGCTGAGCCAGGGACATGATGGAGAAAGTTAGTTTCTCTTATGTTAGCTTCTGCCCAGTTTTATTCTCCCTTCAGCAACCTGAAGTGAGCATAGTCTATCCTCTCTCTTGAAGTCAGAAGTGCCTGAAATGCTTGTAGAGCCTGAAGAGCTCTTTTCTTTCCCCTCTCTTGCCAACTCCACCCCTACCCTCTTGTGAGTGTGGGACATTAATTTCCATAAGAGAGGAGAGAGTCCCATACCAGTGGACTTTGGAAAGAGGAAGAGGAAGAGGAGAAGTGAGGAGGAGCAGAAGGCAGGAGGAGGAGAAGGAGAAGGGAAGAGGAGGGAGGAGGAGGAGGAGAAGAGAGGAGGAGGAGGAGGAGGGAGGAGGCACAGAAGGGAAGAGAAGGTGAGGGAGAGGGGAGAAGAAGGAAGGAGGAGGATGAGGGGATGAGGAAGGAGGAAAAGGGGAGGAAGGAGGAGGAGGGAGGAAGAGGAGAAGGAAGAAGGATGAGGAGACAAAAGAGGAGGAAAAGAAGAGCAGAGGGGGAGGAGGAGGAAAAAGGAATGAAAGAGATCTCTAATGGAAGGGGGAGGGAGTAAGAGATCACACCAGCAACTTTGACATGCTCCTTCATATTCCCTATGCTAAATACAATTCCCACATTGCAGAAAAACTATCCTTCAATTTTTTAGTTTTTAACATGTTCGTGCAATATCATATTTATTTTCTGATAATGAACTGGTGGCAGCTGAAGAGCACTTTATCTCTTACTTTTTAGAACCCCTAGTGCCAGTTCTTACCTGAATCATCGAATGTTTAGTTAAGTGTGCCTCCCTCATTTACCACTTCCCTTATCCTCCCTTTCTTACTTCCCAGTTTCTCAGCTTGGAAGGGAAAAGGATCCAGAGACCTGTTGGTTTATAACTCTTTAAATAGAAGTTTATAACCTCTATTTAAAGAGACTTCTGTTCTATAATAGCCTTATCAAGTGGTCTTTAGGTCTTGGAGACCTCCAAGGATAGACCAATAGTCTGTTTTCTCTTCCACAAAATTTGAAAGTGGCTATTTTATCCCCTCCCCACATCCCCCCACCCCTAATCACATAAACCTTTTCTCTACTCCAGGCTAAAACATTCTCATTTTCTTTAACAGATCTTCATATGACATTTTCTCAAGACTTTTTATCACCTTGGTTACTCTATTCCAGATATTCTCATTTTTATATACTTCCAAAATATGGTACTCAGAGTTGAACATAATCTCCCAGATATACCATGATTCAAGAAGACTCCAATGATATTTTCCTGGATACCGGTCATGGACACTACCTTTTTAAATGTAGTCTTGATTAGCATCTAGGTGACCCAGTGGCTTGAGCATCCCAGACCTGGAGTCAGGAATATGAACTCAAACCCTTAGTAGCTGTATGATCCTGGGCAAATGACTTATCCTAGTGTGTCTTAGTTCCTCATTTGTAGAATAAGATGGAGAAGGAAAGGGCAAAACAAACCACTTTGTTAAGAAAACCTGAAAGGGATTATAAAGAGTTGGGCACAACTGAAAACGACCAAATAATAAAAATTTGATGATAGCTTACTGCTGACTCATACTGAGATCACTGTCTACCCTAACCATAAGTTTTTTTCCCCATATAAATTGGTGACTTATACTATCATTGGTTAATCATTAAAGGAATCTTTGAGTAAACCTCTTGGTGAATGCTCTAGACCCTGAATTCCTGGTTTGGGAAATTCCCTTGACTGACCAAACCAACTCAATCAAAACTAGATCCTTTGTTGAGTGCATTTTGTTGTTCCTCCAATAACAAGACTTCAAGCAGTGGTTTGTGTGTGTGTGTGTGTGTGTACTGATAACTTCTAACAACCTTCTTCCTCTACCAAGTCATTATATCTTGATTCCATTTTTGGTGCTTCTAATTCAGTTTTCTGGCAGGGTTAGAATGCCAGTCTTTGGGAGCCTCTAGAGAACAGCTAGGTGGTCCAGTGAATACAGCACCAG
This sequence comes from Macrotis lagotis, assembly GCF_037893015.1. Classification (NCBI taxonomy): domain Eukaryota; kingdom Metazoa; phylum Chordata; class Mammalia; order Peramelemorphia; family Peramelidae; genus Macrotis; species Macrotis lagotis. The sequence goes on from NC_133659.1 coordinate 125,751,427, forward strand.
GCCTGGAGTTGGGAAGACCTCAGTTTAAATCTGGCTTCAGACACTAAAATGGGTTCTTGAGGAGTCAATCATGACTGAAACAATTGAATAACAAAGTGTATTTCAGAAATGGCCTCTCAAGCTCCTTCTAGATTCTAGTGTAGCACATAATAGGAATGGACTTCATAACTCTTTGGCCAGTTGGTAGACCTTTTGCTCAAAAATACTGCTACTAAATATATACTTCAAAGATATCAAAAACAAAGAGAAAGTATCTATCTATCTATCTATATATCTATATATATATACAAAAATATTTATAGTAGCACTTTTTATTATATTCAAGAATAGAAATAAAGTGGATCTTAATTAATTGGAAAATTATTGAAAAAATCATGGGATATGAATATTACAGAATATTATTGCTTCATAAACAAGAATAAAAAGAATGGGTTTAGTGAAGTTGGGAAAGACTTTGATGCAGAATGAACTGAACAGAACCAGAATAACAATTTATGCAATGACTACAATTAATATAAAAGAAAACAACTTAAAAAACTTAAGAATGCTGATAAATGCAATGACCAATCATGATTCCAGAATACAAAAGACAATGCCTGCTTCCCACTTTTTGAATGATTGAAAAACCAAGCACTAGAGATACAAAATAAAAGAGGGAGCAAAAGACATTTCCTACTCTCAAGGAGTTTTAACAATCTAAAAGATAGAAGATAGTGAGGAGCCACAGGGGATTATATTGACATATGCTATTTAGGAACAATGGCAGGATTCATTGGGCTTCGTTCATGGTTCCAGAACTAGAAGGTCAAGGTAAAGGGCATTGATGGCAAGGTGTCTTTGGAAGAGGTAAGGAGGTAGCAGGAGGGGAGGGTGTGAGATGAAGTACAGCTGGGATTTTTCTGAAAGAGTTTTGGGGAGAGGCTGAGTGATGGATTAGAAGGAAAGAATGAGGCATGCTTTAAAAATAGAAACAATGAATTTATTTGTTTTGCTTGACTATGGGAGGGCTTCTATTTAGGTAGCTAAACAGATGTAATTGGTTGAAAATTAAAGTGATACAAAAAGAGGAAGAAAAGAGTATTAATGCACCTGGTAAACAAAAACTTATTCTTATCATGTTGCATTTAATATGCACATAAAACTGCACATAGTAGAAGCACAAAGTTTTTAAACTGTCTTCTTTTTCTGTCTTTGTTTATATTTGTTGATGTCTTTAAACTCACAACAAAAAAGAAAATTTTAAAATAACTTTAAAATTATTACTTTCTACTTATTAGAGAAATGAAAATTAAAGCATCTCTGAGATACCACCTCATACCTCTCAGACTGACCAATATGACCAGAAAGGACAATGATCAATGTTGGAAGAGAGGCAAGAATTCTAGGACACTAATACATTGTTGGTGGAGCTGTGAACTCATCCAACCTTTCTGGAGAGCAATTTGGGATTATGCCCAAAGGGCAACAAAAATAGGCATACCCTTTGACCCCAGCAGTACCACTGCTGGGTATATACCCTGACGAGATCATGAAAAAGGGTAAAAACATCACTTGTACAAAAATATTTATAGCAGCCCTGCTTGTGGTGGCAAAGAATTGGAAATTAAGTGAATGTCCTTCAATTGGGGAATGGTTTAACAAACTGTGGTATATGTATGTCATGGAACACTATTGTTCTATTAGAAACCAGGAGGGATGGGAATTCAGGGAAGCCTGGAAAGATTTGCATGAACTGATGCTGAGTGAGATGAGCAGAACCAGAAAAACATTGCATACTCTGATGGTAACATGGGGGTGATGATCAACCTTGATGGACTTGCTCATCTCTTCAGTGCAACAACCAGGGACAGTTTGGGGCTATCTACAATGGAGAATACCATCTGTGTTCAGAGAAAGAAGTATGGATTTTGAGCAAAGACCAAAGACTATTACTGTCAAATTAGAAAAAAATGTTACATTATTGTGATATTTTACTATCTCATACTTTATTTTTCTTCCTTAAGGATATGACTTCTCTGTCATCACATTCAACTGAGATCAATGTATAACATGGAAACAATGTAAAGACTTACAGAATGACTTCTGTGAGGGGTGGGGGAGGGAAGCAAGAATAGGGGAAATTGTAAAACTCAAAATAAGTAAAATTGTTCTTTAAAAAAATTGGATTGTATTCAGGGGCAATGATTTTGGAAGACAAAAAAATTACTGGAATATAAAAACTACTATAGTTAAAATATGATATATATTACTTTCCGGGGCAGATAGGTGGTGCAGTGGATAGAGCATTAGCCCTGGAGTCAGGAGTTCTTGAGTTCAAATCCGGCCTCAGACACTTAATAATTACCTAGCTGTGTGGCCTTGGGCAAGCTACTTAACCCCATTGCCTTGCAAGTAAAAACAAAATCAAAAACAAAAAAATATTACTTTACAATTTGATTAATATAGAAATATGTTAAACATGATTGTATTTATATAAACTATGTCAGATTACTTGCTTTCATGGGGAGTGAAGAGTGAAGGGAGACAGAAAAATGTGGAACTCAAATGCTTACAAAAAGTTGAATGCTCAAAACTATCTTTGCATCTAATTGTAAAAATTAAATTTAATTTAATTAAAAAAATAATAATAATAATGCTTTCTAAATGGAGAAGGAAAATGATATAATAGGAAAAAGATATAAATAAACCTTGAGTTTGAACTCTGACTTTACCCTGAGCAGGTCACTTTACATTTATGAGTTTCAGTTTCCTCATTTGCAAAATGTTTGTAGTCAGTTTTCTGACTCTTCATGAGGATTTAGGATTATTTTTTTTGGCAAAGACACTGGAGATATTTGCCATTTCCTACTTTAATTCATTTTACAGATGAAGAAACTGAGGCAAGTGGTGTTAAGTGACTTGCCCAAGGTCACAAGGTATTAAGTGTCTGGAACCAAGTTTGAACTCAGGAAGATGAGTTTTCCTGATTTCAAGTCCAGTGCTCTATGTGCCCATTAGTAAAATAGATATTTAAAATTGCACTTTCGAGTACCAATAATAAAAAGTGGAGTCAGTACTTTCTAACTTTAAAGTACTATAATAAAGATTCTTCTATCAAATTTAGGATTTCTTTGTAAACTATTTGAATAATCATAGTATTTGATATGAAAAAGGATTTCAGTGACTATCTCATCCAATGTACATACAAAGTAATCCCTACTATAACATATCTGACATGTATTCATCCAGGCTCTTTTTGAAGACCTCCAAGTCCAGAAGAATCACCCACTTCTGGAAGTAGATTACTCTGCTTTGGAACAATTTTAATCATCAGAAAGTTTTTACTGACACCAAGTCTAAATTTGTCTTTTTGAAACTTCTACCCATTGCTGCTGGTTGTGACCTTTAGGGCCAAGCAGAAAAATTCCTAATTACTCCCCCTCTATCAGAGAGGGGAATCTCCATATTTTTAATATTATATTAACAAATTGTGAATCATTTCTGAAAGTTGTCATTGAAGAAGACTAGGAATTTTGGGATGATTCTAGAGTAGTTTGAGTATAAAGACCAAGATAGTTTTGTTTAGTAGGTACAGGGGAAGGGACTGACAGCTATAAAATAATAGAAAGGGACAATCCATTTCCTAACTCCATATCTTTATATTGATCCATCCCCCTCACCCCCCAACTGTGGAATTCTCTTCATCCACACCTCTACTTCGTAGCTTCTCTGGCTTTTTTCAAGACTCAGATCAAATTCCACCTTCTGCTAGAGAGACATTTCCTGTCTTCTCCTGTCCTCCCTTCCTTCTGAGAATCTACTTAGTATTTATTTACTCTTCTATCTACTGTTTCTGTCTCTTTATAGATATGAACAGATAGAAAAATAGGTAGGTAGATAAATATCAACAGATGGATAGATAGATTGTTTTTTTAACATATTTTTCTTATTCTATTGAGTTTCTTGAGGTTAGAGATAGTGGCTTCTCTGCCTCCCCCCTGCCACTTTGCTTTGTATCTCTGATCCACATTGTAAGCTCTTAATAAATATTTGTTAATTGTGGACTTTGGGGCAGTCAGAAAAGTTTACTTTCTAAGTCCATGTGAAGAATTGCTTTATATTTGTAAAGGGACAATAGGACATTAACTCATCTTTTCATTTCATTTTCATCATATCAATACATCTATCTAATTATATCAACTGAATCTGGGGGATGGGATAACCAAATTCCATCCCCATCACTCAATAAGATAGAAAGACAGATTTAATCTGAATTTATGACTTTGTCTTGGGTATCTTCGTTTTCCTGAAATACTTCAGATTAGAAAATTCTGACTCCTAAACTTAAAAGTCATCATGACAGATACAAGGGCATAAAAGGCAAGGTCATACCAATTATACATGTCCACATCAGCTTTCACAGAAACCAAGATGACACATGTCATGGATGATTCATACCTATAAATCACTTTCTCACTCTCACTTAGGAATGGTCTGATGTGATCCCCAGGAGAGGACATATTTGTTTTTCTTGGTAACCCCCTAAATTTCTCAGGCAGCTGTTTATTCCTTCCACTTGTCATTCTATTATCTGAAAAAGGAAATCAATGCTGTGGTGCATTTTGGCTGACAGTAAAACTAAAGGTCTCTAGGGTTCTTAATTGTGTGACAGAAGAAAGAGCTTAAGAACTGGAGTTCAAATGTCTGGGCCCATTCCAAGATCACTACTTTCTAGCTATATAACCTTGGAAAAAATTGCCAAAATTCTTGGATCTTCAAATTTTTCATGTATAAAATGGTGCCATAGTCCTCATAACTACCATATCATATGGGGATTGGGAAAAGAGATTTATAAACTTTAATATGCTATGTAAATATATGAATGAGATCTTATTTATAGAAATTACATGCTTAGAAGGAGCCCTTCAAGTTCACTTTGAGTGAAATAATCACTCTTTCTCTTTTGGCTGATAGGATCATAGATTTAGAACTAGAAGTAGCCTGAGAAGTCATCTAGTTTCACCCTTTCATTTTACAAATAAGGAGCCAAGCCCCTAGAGAAGTGACCAAAGATATATAGACATGACAGGGAGAGATCCTAGGTCCTCTGACATCTCCAGTGCTTTTTCTCCAGTGCCATGCTGCTCATGATTTAGTCACTGTGCTTTTTTCCATTGTTAAAGTGCTTCACAATTACTTAACATGTATTTGGGGGGACCTGTTATCTTGCAATCTCATCAGTAGCATTATCTATGTATTCTCTTCTCTGACCTATTGGTTGAGCAAGAATTACTCCTATGTATTTTTCTTGGAAATCTTCGATTTCTTTGATTCTGCTGCCACTTCTTATGCCCAGATGTCCATTCCCAGATTTCTTGTTTGTGGTCTATTCTCAGGAAGGGGAAAAAGAAAAGCAAAAGACATTCAGCAACTCTCTCTAAGATCCACTTAAGGATGCATTTCATAATCCTGAGGATCACCATCACCAACTGCATGGCTCTTAGGATCTCTCCAGAAAATAAATGAAAATGATTTAAAGGGAAATCCATGCCCCCACCTCCACCCCAAGTCCTCAGGGAAGAGTCTAAAACAAAGGGATTGATCCTTTAAAAAGGCCTGATTATCCTTCTAACATTTTGAAATAACAATTTGTGTTGGTGGTAGTTCAATTCTCATTGAAATTTAACTGTGAGTAACCTAGTTATCCTGTTTGGTCTTCTTAAGAAGGTGTCAATGGATATGTAGTCCTTTATTTTCTCCCTTCAGATCTGTGATCTCATTGATAAAAGGAACTTTCTGGGAATGTAATGGAGTATTCAAGGAGGACTAACACTTCTGGTGTGAGGGATTTTCAAGGATGTTTACTCACCTTGATATCCACCTGGCACTCAATTTTCACCTGTGCCTCCTGCATCATGTCCAGTAACCACATCTGGTAAACTATCTTGGATGGAACCAGGTTGAGGATAACCTATGGGCCTCAAATCCATCATGAGTTAGGGGTGTCTATTTCAAGCATGTGAAGACTTTCTCCTAGCAGAATGGGTATGAAAACATTTTGTCCCAACAGCCATGAAGGTGGATGAAGTACATTCTGTGGAGTGCTTGGAGCTTTCAGCTTGCTTGGTGAGACATTAAAGATGACAAGGTCATCCACTGCATTCTGGGCCACTGCACATTGTCTTGACCTTTGTTTTGGCAAAGGCCTTGGAAGACTAGAAGAGAGAAGGAAGTGATTATTTTGTACAGCTTTGCTCATTTAAATTCAATTAATATCTGAGTCAAAACATCACCCTGGCTGCCATTGGGCCCATATGAAAATGAAGGACAGTCAACCACAGGAAGGTATTTCCAAGGGAACTCTGTCTTCTGTAATTTATAGTCTTAATTGCTTGGGAACTGAGAGAGGAAGTTATTTGCCCATAATCCCAGTCAGTATGTACCAGAGATATGATTCAAACCTAGGACTTGTTTGGTACCAGAGCCAGCTTACTAGCCAGTAAACTCAACAAAATGATTAAGGAACCTTCTTGAACAAATGCTAACATCAAATCCTTTCACACAAAGGTTTTGTCTTTATTAGCTTGACAGACTTGATCAGGGAAAACACTTGATGTCCATATGCATAAGATACACTTTCCAATAAGTAAGGTCTTTTCATAAATAGAATGGATTGTCTTCATACTTGGCCTCCTAGGTGGAACTAAGGGTCAAATTTTATTCTTTTAAAAACATTTTATTTATTTTATTTTTGATTTATGGAAAAAATAAGCATTTGCTTTAATAAGAAAAGATAATTGCACATGTAACTGAAAATCTATTATGTACAACTTGCTATCTTTTGAATATATAATAAATTTATCTTATTCAATTTCATTCTTCTTATCTTTGACAGCTCTCCTAGCTCTCTGGCTCTCTGGCTTCTTAACTAGATTAACACAACATGCACACAACTGCTGCTGCTATTGTTGGAGTATGTGAAAACATTGCTAAATTTCTATACTTTACATGTGAGCCTGTAGCACAGGACCTAGGGGAGCAGAGTTCAAGAGGGAATTAAAATGGAACAGAAAATTATTGTGGAGAGACCAAGGACTGAGATAAATTTTGAACACTATGAGTTTTAGAGATGGGGAAGACCAAAATAGAACCACTAGATAAAAATTGGTCTCTACACTCTTGTTTTGTTTCATTTTAAACTTTAGCAGAGATAACTACATTTATGAAAAACAAAAGCCAGCTGGTCAGGGTATGACTAGAAAGCAATTTTCCTGAAAAAAAATAGCCAGATGTTTTAGTGGACTTTATGACAAATTCAAGACAAAAATATGATATGACAGCTGAGACACTATCTTAGAAGCTTTCAGAAGTGGCAAAATGACTAGGACTAGGAGTGGACATATTTTACTTGTCCTCTAGTCAGATCTTACCTGGAGTATTGTGTTAAGAACTGGGTGCTTTATTTTATTTTATTTTTCCATTTATATAATACTTCAAGATTTTCTTTTTTTAATTATATAAATATTTTATTTGTTTTCCAATTACATATAATGGTAGTTTCTATTACAAGGTTTTGAATTTTACAAATTTTTTCTGCTCTCTCCCTTCCCTTCCCCTTCCCCCAATAGAAGGCACTCTGATAAAGACTTTATATTTGCTTCTATGATACACATAGAACAAAATTGAATGTGTTGAGAGAAGAAATAGATCCAACACGAAGGAAAAAAAATATTAGAGATAGCAAAACTATATAATACATATGCCAACTTTGAAATTGAAGATAATATCTTTGGTCTTTGTATAAACTCCACAGTTCCTTCTCTGGATACAGATGGTATTCTCCGTCACAGATCCCCTAAAATTTTCCCTAATTATTGTACTGATAGAGTGAGCAAGTCCATTATGGTTGATCATCATCCCATGTTGTTAAGGTATATAATGTTCCATTGGTTCTGCTCAACTCACTCAGCATCAATTCATGCAAGTCTGTCCAGGCTTTTCTGAAATCCTGTCCCTCATGATTTCTAATAAAACAGTAGTGTTCCATCTGGGCACTTTATTTTAGAAAGAACATTGATAATCTGGAGAGCATCCTAAGAATCCCCAAATAGTGAGGGCCTTTGAGGAATGAATGAAAGTACTAGAGTACTAAAGATATTTTGCTTGGAGGACTAAGAGAAGAATTAGATGGCATCAAATCCTTGTACTCAAAATGTATCTAACAATCCATCAAATAAACAGATAAAATTATTTCTCCAAATCTCTTTGGCATAATGTTGATACATAAAAATTTAAGAACAACATTTTAATAGATGTCACCATTTGTTCATAATTCCCCAACTACAAGTATAAAAAGTTTTCACAGTATATAGACTTAGTGGAAGAATCAAAATCAAATGGGGAAAAAGATGCAGTATAGATCACCCTTATAATCCTTTTGTCTACTGTCTAGAAGATGCATTCTGTGAGCTTAGAAAATAAGCTTGCATCCCAATACCTTTATTCAATTATAAAAAGAAATTAGTGGAATAATCACACTGTAGACTTGTTAAAGAAATGTTTGCTACCTGAACATTACAGGAGAAAAAATGAGATCAAGTATATTGATTTTTGTTGTTTGGTTGTTTTTTTTCTGATTCTTTACTACTCCATTTGGGGTTTTCTTTCAATGATATTGGAGAGGTTTTGCCATTTCCTTCTCCCACTCATGTTACACATGAGGAACTTGAGGCAAATGGGGTTAAGTAATTTTCCCAGGGTCACAGTTAAGTGTTTAATGCCAGATTTGAACCTAGGAAGATGAGACTTCCTGACTTTAGAACCAGCATTCTATCCATTGCAAAACCTAGCTTCCCAAGTATATTAATTCCAGTAATAATAACTCACATTGATTTAGCACTTTTAGGTTTGGAAAGATATTTATGACTATATAAATATATATGTATATGATTCTTATATAATCCTATTTCCTTTGCCAATAAAGTCACAGATTTTACAAATGTACAAATGTGTAAACATACATGTATTTGTACAAATACATTAACTTATATACATATACACATAAAGAGAATGATTTGATTGGTAAAATAGGCACAGAGGTTGCATATGGAAGAAAAGTGGTTGTATTTAGAGTTGAAATCTTTGCCAATCAATTAACAGGCATTTATTTTCTATTTTATGTCCACCAGTATAATAAGAACAGAGATGATTTTTTAAAAGCTTATAATATATTTTTAATCTTAAAGATTTTACAATCAAAATGAAGAGACAAGACTAGCAGATATGAGAACCATTCAGCACTAATCTGAAATGAAGTAAGTAGTCTTAGGATTTAAGACTTGGAAAGCACCTAAGAGGTCTTCTAGTCAATCCCTTCCATTCCATAAATAAATTTCCAAATAAATGAAATGATTTACCTAAAGTTACATAATGGGTGCCTCCAAGACCATTTGCATAAGACTCTCCTGTTTGCAGAGAGTGATTATTCTATGTTCTATGTCTGCATGAAAGGTGGAACCAATGAGAACTTGAGAGAAAAGGGAATCTGATCTGCTACCTTCTAGCTCTGAAAGGGAAGACTTGAGATTCCATCCTCTTGTCAGGTATCTGAGAGGAGAGAGAGCGAGCGACTTTGGGAAGAAGCCAGAAGAGGAATCAGCATTTTGATCATGTCTTTAAATCCAACCTACTATACTAGAAACAAGAATTTCCTCTTGCATGAGACTTGGGACTCTTTCTTGATTGAACTGATTTTTTCTTAATTGCTGTGGGAGAATTCATTTCTCTTTGTGTAATGACTATATTCATATATATATATATATGTATTAATATTTATTCTCATCTAAATACTTTCATTTCTGTTTGCTATCAGCTTGGATAAATGGATTTATTTACTATATACTACTTGTATTATTTATAGAACTGGCATTTGGTAGGAAGGGACTTGATCTTTGGGCATATAGCTTGAGTTTCTTCTCTTTTAAGACATAGTGATTAGGAGCACAGATTGAATTTTTAAAAAATTTCTTTCTCAAGACAAATAATATTTAAAGAAGTTGATAACTATGACACCAACCTGGCACTAGGTAGAGTGACTGACTTCTGTCTTCAACCTTCTACTATTTTTCTGGTAGAAATCAAAGTCTTTCTTAGATAAAAGGGAGGAAGGAAATTGTAGATATTTATTTATGCCTCCCTGTAAGATACATCTAAACAAACCCATGTGGACACACATAACCTATGTAGACAAAATCAGCAATATAGCATACCTCCATATGTACCCCTCTACAGTATTTTGTATACTATGAATCAAAGCTGATATCTTAATCCAGTCCTTTTGGTTTCAAATACAGGCCTCTTTATGATATATCAAAATCAGTATCCCTTTCTCCTTAGTCAAACTGCTTAGCTTTCCTAATGCCCAAAACAGTGGTCTGAAACAAAATAATTATGTATTACATTGAATTGAAAGAAGTGATCACCTAAAACAAACAAAACACACACACACACACACACACACACACACACACACACACACAGACCCCTTCAGAATCTGATGAACACTTTATAAAAATTATCTCATGTATCTCTTTCCCTTAATCCTAATTCCTCATACTGAAAATAACTAATATTAATCCATAAACATACTTATCAAAATATGTATGGACAATGCTAAACTGACTATTTGCTGCTGAAGGGAGGGGATGGGAAGGCAAAATTGAAGGAAATTTTGTATCTTGAAAATATGCATGTGCAAATGGATGAAAATAAATAAGATAAAAAGAGAAGTTATCAACTTAGCGTGGTAGTAGAGTTAGCAATAAATTTCACGATGATGAAAGCAAATGAATGAGAGTCAGTAAGTGGGTGGGTGGTTAATAGTTACATCTACTGCATCAAACCTATCTATTTAATGAAACCAATTTTGCTAGGAAAATGAATCTGGGCAGTTTCCATGTGATTTCACCTTGATCCTGATGGTATCCTTCTTTGAAAATCCTATCATATTGTGCTGGTTCTCATTTAAAATTGACCTCATTTTCCTCGGTTAGGTCTATAGAAACTGTTTAGTGAAGACTTAATAAAGATTCTGTCTGACACAAAAGGTCTCAGAAACCACCTTGTCTTAAAGACTGTGAGCTATTCTTTTGTGCTGTGGTTTCCTTGAGGGTAGGGACTATCTTTTGCCTTTCTTTGTAGTACTATTGCTTAACATAATGACTGGTACACAGTAGGCATTTAATATTTATCTATTTAACTTTTTAAAAGACTATCAGTGATGGGTAAACCCATTCTTTCCAAAGTAACCTTATAACACTTTTGGACAGCTCTAAGAAGTCTTTTTGTATGTCAAAAAAAAGTTGATCCTTTTGTAACTTCAACCCATCATTCTAGACCCTTTTGGGACCAAGGTGACCAAGTCTCATCCCTGTTCTACATTGCAATCCTCTGAATCATCCCATCCCAATCCATTGAATCATTAACTGATACCTCTATGGTATCAACTGAACACACTTCTTTGAGCATAGCCTGACCCAGGAGACTAGAGTAGAATCATCCCCTCTTTAATTCTCAACACTACATCTTTTAACACAGTTTTGGGTAACATTAAATTGGTTTTGGCTTCTATACTGTATTGTTGTCTTATTTTGAGCTTTTATTACACAAAAATGTAGGTATGCTGCCTGTGTAACATGGGGATGTCTACAGAGAGTGCTTAAATATATAAACAGATGTTTTGAGAGAAGGCACTGATAAATATTTCTTTAATTTTACCTATCCTGTTCCAGGAAGTATTATGCTTCCTGTCTTGAGGAGAAGGGACCATGAAGTTAACTGCTTAGTTCTCCTGTGAGAGGCTGTACAAGACTAGAATCATATATATCTGTCCCTTCAATATTGATGACCTAGAAATGATGATTGGTTCAGAACAAGAAATCATTTCTCACTACTATCTTTTTTCCCCTTTGGTGCCAATTTTGGTTAAATGCTTTGCTAGTAGTAAATATCTGAAACCAGACTTGAATTGAAGTTCTCTTGACTCCATGGGTTGATTGCTTTTATCCACTGCACCACCTACTTACCTCTCTAAAAGGTCTTAAGGAGAGGGAACTCTAAGCTGTATACGCAGCAGCTTGCCCACTTCTTGCCAAATGAAAGTTACACAAAAGACTTCAAAAGATAGTGAATAGTGAATAAACCCATTTTCCAAACTGATAACAAACAAATTGGAGATATTATATAAATTAGCTTGTGCCAGAAGATATACAAATTGAATGGGTTTTACCTTTGGCAGCAAAATATCTGAGCTCAACTAGGAGAAAGACCCTGATATCTAGGGATGAGGATCTAGCTCCCCATATGTCTGCAAGAAAGTCTTTCTCTTCTCTGGAGTCAATCCCAAACAGTCTGGAACTATGTATATCTCTCTTGAAGAGGGAATTAAGAATACCTTTCCTCTCCAAAACTCTCAAATTACCCTGGCCTCAGGCACCCAACACTGCATTAGCATTCTTGCCACCATTTATGAGAGTTTCATGTAAAACATACCAGGTTTGTCTAGAAACCTAGATTACATTATTGATCATCAGCAGCAGTTCATTCTCTGCTTCACTATTCTGGGCTTGATTTTTACAGGTTCATGCTATTCTTTTTCATTCAACTTTAATTATTTGCTCTGGCTTCCATCTTCTATACGTGTCTTTATAAAATTTGAATTTGTCAATGAGTTCCCTGAGCATGCATATTGATTTCTTAAAGTGTTTTTTTCCCCTTTCCTCTGAAATAATTTCTGCTTGTATATTTAGAATTTCGTTCTTGAGAGCTTCGCATTTCTCCTGAAACCACTTACTTTGCAAAATCTTAGGTCACTGGAACCTGCCCTTCATCTAATGTCTTTTCAATCTGTTCTTATCAAACTTAAGGTCATGTGAAATAATGCCTAGATTCTCTTTTACTCATAGTATTATAGATCTAGAATTGGAGGTTCTAGAGGTTGAGTCCAATGCCTTCATTTTGCAGCTGAGGAAACTGAAAGTCTATATAAATTATCTAGGGATGCATAGCTATTAAATGTGTGAGACAGAGTTTGAACTCAGTTTACTTACTCCCAGGTCAATTTACTACCTTAGTTAATGCTCCCTCATTTTTTCTCAACTAGACTTTTTTGCAATATTCTCCTAAACAGATTTTCTGACTCTAATATTGTCCCTCTCTAATCAAACATTTGATAAATTGACAAATTTTTATTTCTAAATACGAATGACCATGTAACTTAATCAAGATACTCCAGAAGATCCTATCTTGTCTCCAGAACAAAAGACAAACTTTCCTTTCTGGCTTTTAAAGCTCTATACATTTTACTATTGTTTGCACATAACATCACATTACCTATTTCTATGACCATGTACAGAATTTTCCTCAATCCTGGAAACAAATTTAGGGTTAGATTAGAGTTAGAAGTGAATTTAGAATTTAGTGTTAGGGTTAGCAATGAATCTTGTTTAGGGTTAGTAATGAATTGCACTTTAGATTCACACATTTAAGGTTAGAAATGAATTCAGAATTAGAATTAAAAATGAATCATATATCCCTCCTTGCCCCGCCCTTTTTGGTTCAGTGAATAGAGCACTGACCTTGAAGTTAGGAGTATAGGGGTTCAAATCCAGCCTCAGACACTTGACACTTACTTAGTACTTTGGGTAAATCACTTAACCCTGATTGCCTTGGATCTAGGTCCATCTCCAGCTATTCTGATTAATATCTGGTCAGTGGACCCAGATGACTCTTTAGGACAAGGTGAGACTGATGACTTGGCATGTGGCCCCTCACTAAAATACAATTCATGTGTTTGTCATGGTTTTCTTTGAGAACAAAGGACAAACATTATCATCCCATTTTTTAAATTATATCTCCAGATTCCTACAAGGCATATAAAGTCTATGCTACTCTATGATGATCACTTTCTTTTTTTTTCTTTTTTAGATTTTGCAAGGCAATGGGGTTAAGTGGCTTGCCCAAGGCCACATGGCTAGGTAATTATTAAGTGTCTGAGGTCGGATTTGAACCCAGGTACTCCTGACTGCAAGGCCGGTGCTCTATCCACTGCACCACCTAGCTGCCCCCTGATGATCACTTTCTAGTATTCTTATCCTTTTTTTGTAGGAAATACACATTGGTATTTTATTTTTTCCAATTATATATAAAGATAGTTTTTGACACTCATTTTTTTAAGATTTTGAGTTCTAGTTTTTTCTCCCTCCTTCCCTTTTCTTACCCTTCCTCAAGGCAGTGAGCAATCTGATATAGGTCAAACATGTTTCTCACAGTAGTCATGTTATAAAAGAAGAATCAGAACAAAAGGGAAAATCATGAGAAAGAAAAAAGTATAAGAACAAAAAAAGTGAAAATGGTATGCTTTCATCTGCATTCAGACTTCATAGTTTTGTCTCTGTATTTGGTTAGCGTTATCCATCATGAGTATTTTATTGTGTTCTTATTCTTGTATCCTAGCAATTACTTTGCACATATTTTATATTTTCTTTTCAATGTACATATATTGTGACTATCTTATAGGATGTAAGATTCTAAGTATATGTCATAGAAATAACATCTATGACTTTTTTATCCTTGAAAGACATTGAGACCATCCTTGAGACTTCACTTAACCAAGGGATTAAAGCTCAGATCATTGACATAGCTTTCCAGTGGTCTAAATAAAAATGTAAGCCCACAATGATTAAGGAAAACCTCCTTCATCTTTGAAAAACATATGCCACCATGATAAATGTAGAAGCATTGAAGATTAAGCTGAATCCTTGCTGAATAGCTTTTCCATGCTATAGTCAAGTGATTTTTTTCAAATTAAATGCTAGATTGTCTCTGAATATCTCATTTCATCCCATAGTTGAGGTTGAAACATTGGATTGATATGAAGAAGTCCTGAACTACAAATTTGAAGCTATATGTTTTATTTTTGCAATGCCAGTATCTAGTAGATGCTTAATAAATGCTTAGAGGAGAATTGAATCTTTGCTACTGCTCAGAACCTTCAGAATAGCAGTTCCTTTAGTCACTTTTTCCACTTTTTTGAAGGATGAAAAGATCATTAACAGTTTGTGAATTTTTACTTCTCTTTAGGCTTCAGTTTTCACATCTGTAAAGGAAAAGGATGATTTAAATGATAGCTAACATAAATGGAATATCAGATGATTCTGTGACTATTATTAACATAAACATGTTATATTACACATGTAACTAGATGAATTCTCTCAGGAAAACTCATGATGCTAGATAGAGGTCAACAAAATATATGGGAAGGTTCCATTTAGGCCTTTTCCTGCTTAGCCATTTTGCCTAGGCATCCTTGAGGAACGGGCAACTCAGGGAATGGAGACCCTTCCTTCTTCCTTCTGCATGCCCTACATATAACTGGAATTGAAAATGATTAGAATGGGTCTACTTTGACTGAACAGAGAGCACTCAACTGGCTACAAGAAACTGGGTAATTTTTGTTCTTTCTAGTTATTGTCTTGGGCCAATGGAGCCATCACTGACACATGTAGAGTTCTGTTTGTTGTTCACTGCTGGAAACCACTTTGGATGACAAATCAATAAGGATAATTCCCACAGGGGATGGCAATATTGTCATTATGGAAGCAGTATAATGTGTGAGATCCTTCCAGGTGAAGCTGCTATTCCCTAGGGCTGAAGTGCTAGAACTCTTTCAGACCATGAGGTTTCTGTTTAGGGAATTGCTCTTTCAGAAGATAAAATTATACCTTGACAAAAAATACTGAATGTACCTTCCCTGAGTGCCTAACTTAAAGCCAAGCATAAAGGACTGGTTAAATTATAAGATTGCATGCTGTAGTGGAAAATGTGCTGTATTTTGAGTCAGTGAAGCCCAATTCTGCTACTTCTCACTGCTGTGACCTTGGCAGAGCAAATTGTTTCTCTTTCTGGGTCTCATCTTCTTCATCTGTAAACTGAATAAATTGGACCAGATTATCTCTAATGTTCATTCTAGCTCTAATTCCTGTAATCCTACATTTAGGCTCTGTGCCTTCTGAATTTAAGTATAAATTAAAAGGGTCTCAATTCTATAGTAAGCTTTACCTCTTCTAACTAGGTACAAAACCCTAATTTCCCTCTCTTCCTTCTTTCCTTCTACAACCTCAACATGTGTACAAGAGGTAGTTGAGTAGGAAAACAGAGGAAGATGGAACTAGAGTTGGGATATGTATGCTATTAGAATTATCTTGGTTTATGCTTGATCTATCTTTTCATATGTTTTACTTAATTTTCATAATTTCTCATCAATATCTTGAGACATTTTTGTTCATTGCTTCCTAATCCTCAAAGTCCCTAGATTTGCTGTCCAGGTTACATCCCGTTACTGACTCCATTAAAAAAAAACTACTAGTGTTAATTATCACTTCCTGGTGTCATGTAAAAAGGATTGAAATAGAATCAGAAAGTTTGATTAGTTCTATCACTCACTGTGTAACCTTTTAACCTGAGTCTCAGTTTTTTTTCTCTGTTGGGCTTGATATCCTCTAAGTTTAGTTCCTTCTCCAAAGGTTTATAATTTGAAGTATGATGCTCATCAAGAGAACTTAGTCATGTGGTCCTGGTACCCAAATAATTAAATCAGAAACAGTTGAGACTATTTGGTATGTCTTCATTTTTGTCCTCTATGTCTCAGGTACTCAGATATTCTTGATCTCATTTTAAATGCTTAATGTCTACTCATAACAGTACTGTGTGTGTGTGTGTGTGTGTGTGTGTGTGTGTGTGTGAGAGAGAGAGAGAGAGAGAGAGAGAGAGAGAAAGAGAGTGAAAAGATACAGAGAGACAGAGAACGCAGAAAGACACACACACACACACACACACACACACACACACACACAGTGTGTCAGAGAAATAGAAACAGAAAGAGAGACAGATAAACAGAGATAGAGAGACAAACACAGAGACAGAAAGACATCAATGTTGCAAACTCCTCTCACAAATTTCTATCCATTGATACAGGTATGTGACCAATCTGTAACTTAGAGTAACAGTGATGCCTTGGGGAATTTACAGGTTAAATAATTTGCCCAAAGTTACAAGGTCAAGATATGTAGGAGGCAGGAATGCATCCAAGCCTTTGGGCAATGGAGACCATGTTCCCATCTTCTGTTTTCAAATATAAGGAAGAATTTGATATGTGGCTCAATGGAAAGAGTACTGGACTTTGAGTCAGAGGAATTGAGTTTCAGTTATGTCTCTGAACCCATTATCTGTGTAACAGTGGATAAGACACTTAATTTCTCTGAGTCCTCAGTTTCCTCATCTGGTAAATGAAATGGTTGAACCAGATGACCTCTAAGATCCTTTATGATCCATTGGGGGGGGGGGGTTGCAAGGCAATGAGGTTAAGTGACTTGCCTATGGTCACACAGTTAGATAATTATAAAGTGTCTGAGGTCGAATTGGAACTCAGGTCCTCCTGACTCCAGGGCAGGTGCTCTATCTACTGCACCACATAGAGCTGTCCCAATCCCTTTCCATCTTAAACTAAAAACATGTTAAAAATATTCTTCCCCATTTCCTTGTATTTAGTTATTGGCTCAGTGTTGTAGATGGATGGGACATAGAATTGCAGAATCAAGAGAGCTACAAGGAAAAACAATGGAATTGAATATTTTCCTCCCCCACCCACTGAAGATACTCTTCTAAGAGAGATTTGTCCAAATGACTGCAGTAAGATCCTCAACCCTGGAGGTCTTCAAGGAGAGAGTAGATGATCATTTGTTGGGGATAGTGTAGAGGGAACCACAATTCTGGCACAGGTTGTTGTAACTGACCTTCCAACTTAGAGATTCTGGATCTCTTTAAAGTATTGGGCATTATCTGTTAGTCCATCTACCATTTTCCTTTTTCCATTTTTTTATGTGCTAGAAAGAAGATTAAATTAGGAACCAGCAGATCTGAACTCTAACAAATTCTGCTGTTAGCCAACTATATGACTTTGCACTAGTTACATAATGTCACAAAGTCTAATTTCCTCATTTACAATAGTTAATATTTAATTCATTAATAAATATTTGTTGAATGTCTAAAATGTATAATGTGACTGTTATAATGAGACTAGATTTATAACTGAAATGGATCTTAGAGGTCATTGAATTCATTTCCTTATTTTCAAGCTTTTAAAAGGGGATTTATACTGATGATACAGCAAAAACAGGGGATACAAAATACACTTTTGAAAAGTCCCACAAATTAACATAGGTCCATAGGAAGAATAATCTTAACTTCATACCACAGTAGTGAAGTGAGGCATCTGTGGAGCTCAATGGTGGCAAATGGTCAGGCATCTCCTGACATGAAAAATTCTTTTTTCCCTTTGTGGAAGCTTCATTAAATTTGCTGTTGATGATGGAGAAATTGTTCCCATGTTAGCTCCTTCCAAGGGGTGGTAGCTAAACCAGATGATTTAATCTGCTGCTAGATTGTGTTGCTCAGCTGCCTCCCCAGTCTTTGTAATGCTTGCAAGATTGCAATTTATACTCTTCCATCTTAAAGTTATTTGATCACTTGGTTTTTTTTATGAATTCATTGCTAGAGGGGCTACTCATAGGACTTCTGTATTTCCACATGTCCACTTTGCAATACTCTGACTTTCCTAATGAGACTTTTTCTCTCATGTATTTGTCTGTCACTGGATGGAAACCTTGTTTCTTTCTGGTCCAATTTCATAGTCAATTAAGGAGTAGGGGAAAAAGAGTGATATACTCCCCACCATCTCTGAATCATTCCTTCTTAAGATCATGACTCTAACTTTCTCATTTATCACTGGCTCGATCAACTCTTCACACATATTTTTAAAATGAAAAAACTGAATCTTGTCAAATGTCAATGATTATTTTTGCCTTGATGGTTTATGAAATGTCACTCTTGCATTCAACAAGCTTACAGATGGAAAGATAAGACATATACACTCATGAAGTGAGAAATAATATAAAAACCAAGTCACAATAAAAGAATGCTGCAAGAGATAGCACAAGTCAATATATGATCAAGAGTCAAATGATAGATAAAATCAATTAGTACCAAAAATTCATTATCCCTACCTTGAAGAATTGTTGAAAGGACTATAATTAATAAGATATTCCTTTGAAAATTGTGAAGTCCTTTCCAAGTAAGAGGGATTATTTTCCTTTTTATAGATACCACATATCTTGTACCTTGTACTCTAGTAACTGATGAGCCTGTAAATGGTATTTAATCATAATTTATGCCAATGAGTCCCTTGGTATACCCATATGTCAATATGTTGACTGGTCTTTAGAATATAATCTCTTTGAGGACAAAAACTATATATTAGTTTTTTCAGTGCTTAACATTACCTGGAACTTAGTAATATGTACTTAATACTTTTCCATCCCATTCATTCATTCATTCATAACAGATTCTACTCATGCTATTTCAAGCTAACTTGTAAAGTCAACAAAATGATATTGAGTATGTATGTTCTCAATAGGCATAGCACTATATAAAACTCTCTGTTGGCTCAAGAGATATATTGAATCATAGGATCATAAATTTAGAAGTCAAAATGAACTCTGAGTTTATCTAGCCAAATCTCTTGAAATGACTTTCCAAAGATTATGTCGACAATAAGTAGTTTTAAAATCAGAACTCATGTCCTCCTTTTCTAATGCATTTATCAACTTCTAAATCTCACCATCAGATCATCTAAGGGAACAAATAAGAAATCTCAGGTCTTTAGAAATGATTGTAATTTGCCCAAGATTCTACAAATGATTGACAGAAGAGGATCACCTCTTGCCTAGTCCAAGTGCTCTTTTCACCAATGCTCCTATTCAGTACATCGTGACTCTTCATCTTATTGCTTTCTATTACTAAGAAGCACAAGCAGGTTAAATCCACAAAAGGTATATTTTTTTTATCCTTTTGTTGAAAAATGTTCTTACATGACTGATTCTAGCCAAATATTTCCCTTCCATTTGCATTGTTCCTTAGAAAACAAGCAGCAAGAATATTATTCAATCATGATACAAAGGATAGAATCATGCTCTGGCATGAGGAAATATTTGCCTGAGAGGAAGGGTAGTGGGGTTTTTTTTCAGTAGGGCATCCTTTTGGTAACATTCAAAGGGAAGATTCCATGTTCCATGTTCTTCTTTCTAGGGATCTTCCCTCTCTCCTTTGTTCTCCACCTTCCATTGCTCAGAGGCAAGTGTTAGCTAATCTCAGCAACCAAGTTAGGAGAAGCAAATGGCAAAGTCAAAAGAACCCAAGGTCAAACAGTTTGAGGTCAACCAGGGAGCAAACAAAACACAAAATCAGATGACCCAGGATTAATCTAGCTAAAGCAAGATGATAAGCTAATCTTGGCAACAAGGAGAGCTCCCTCGGTGCTTCTCTTTTTTGCTTGGTTTTCTTGAGAGTTCATTTCTCTGGGCTACCAAACCTATTTGGTTGGCTCTGCCTACTAGAGAAGAACTCTCTGGGCCTAAAGAGATCTCCACAGGTGAATGTAATCTTTGATCCTAGAATTAGTTCTTAGCACTTAGAATGAGTACTTAGCAACACTCACATTTTTGGAATTTTTTAAGATTCACAAAGAGTTTTCTACAAGAATAAAACCAAATTGTAATGTAAATATTAGAGAGATTATCAGATCTATTTTACAAATGAGACAAACTGAGACTTAGCAAGATGATTTGTCTAAACTCTTATCTAGGATATCACAGTTACTATGAATAAGCATGTGAAATCTGGTCTTCTTTTTTGAAGTTGAGTGTTCTTTGATTTATTCCACAATTAATCCCACCTGCCTTAAGGTCACACCTTCCAGATAGATTCTATGCTCTGTAGCAGGGTTTGCTGCCCTTAGGAGTCTAAATGGGTCTTCAGTTAACATCTGACTACCTTTTTATCTGAATCTTCTTTTTGACTCTCAAAGACACTCTTAGGGGCAGCTATGTGACTCAATTCATGGAGCACTGAGTTTGGAACCAGAAAGACACCTTTATTAGTTCAAGTCAAAACATACTAATTGTGAGACTCTGGGCAAGTCATTTAACCTTATATGCTTCAAGTTTCTTCATATGTAGAGTGAGCTCAGAAAGAAAATAGCAAACTACTTCAGTACCTTTGCTAAGAAAATCCCAAATGGGATCATAAAGAGTTGCACATGACTAAAAAACATTATTTAATAACAAAAAGACATCATTAACCTGTCCCTGATTTTTGCTTTCCTCACTTTACTGACAATGCCACTGAAGCACAAGCTGTCCCTTCCATAGCATGTGGAAAGTTAATTTGCTTTCTGAAGAGTGACCCTTGTCCCAACCTCTTGGCTATTATTTATCTGGAAGTATGAATACTCTCCCTGGTGTGGTCTATACCTCCTGGTAACCAGCCCTAAATGATATTTCTCAGCTCTAGATTTTGCTAAAAGATCTCATGTGTCACTAAGACTCAAAGTGACCATCACAAGTGAATATCAAACCAGAAAACCATGAAAGAAAGGCAGCATGAGATGCACTGAGATTATTTTCAATGTTTTCCTGAGGGTCTAAGAAGTCTTATTTAGCCTCTAACAATGTTCCTGTCTGGTATATTCAACCCGGACAAAGTGGTCATACCTGCACATTTGTTGGGCTGAGAAGCAAACTTAAGACTGGTGACTTGTGACTTATTCTCCATTCCACCAGTAATTAAATAATTCGGATTGTTCTTGCCTGAAAATTGCTCAGGGTGGGAAGATCATTTAGACACCAGATTTTTGATACAAATTAATATGATTCCAATCATGAAAGCAAGCATGCCTAGATCCTAAAAGCTTCCAGGTCTGGCAGCTTTAGACTAAACCAGGCAGCAAGACTAATGAATGCATTTTTATTTAGCTTTTATAGAAATCACCATTCCTGAGAGAATCTAGTCAAGTCAGTGGCCAGAGACAGATTTGATCCATCACCATAGGTTCCAAATTTTCTTTTTTAGCCACTGATTTCTTCACAGTTGATTTGCTAGGCTATACAGATCATTAATAAATCAGCAAGCATTTTAAATATCTACAATATGCTAGATTTTGGGCATACTAACACAAAAATGAACCATCTCCTTCCTTAAGAAGCTTGCATGCTGACCTGGTTTGAGTATCAGTATACTTGAAAACATAAATGCTTTTCTTTATATAAGTTTTTTACTTAAATGACCCATAATAGAGATGTATAAAGATGAAGGGAACCAAGAAGGGTAGATTTATAGTTAGGAAGAACTGAGTGTGAATCCTCCCATAAATACTTACTAACTAAATAGTAAGTAGCAAATAACTTAACCACTTTGTGCCTCCATTTCCTCATCTGTAAAATGGGGTTAATAACACATCTACCTCAAAGATAGAATATTTTATATATTTATATATATATATGGAGAGAGAACTATGGTATTATTTTATATTTATAATTATAATATATATTTACATATGAATGCATCCATATTATATGTTATTTATAATATATAAAGTCTAACTATTATAATAGATTTCAATCAAGTGGACAAATATAAAAATATTAATGAATCTGATGGCTGTAAAGAGACCCAAAAGTAGTTACACAGGGTCTAAATTCTTAAAATTTAGCAAAAGTTTGTATGATACTTTAAATATTGTGGCTATATATAGAAGAAATTTGTACCCTTTTAGGTTCAATTATCTGGTTAATTTACTCTTCTGAAATGGGAACCCCTTTTTTCAGAAATGCTCACTATGCTGATAACCCCTCAAGTCACTTACTAGCCCTTATCTAGGGGTTCAGGTTCACCTCATGCTCTGGAATCAGGTCCATTCAGCCAAATATTGTGGTTTAAAAGCAGTCCTCAAGTAAATTAGCTCTTGCTTCAGAATTAAGCTAACATGATTTTGCTCTGATTATGTAGGGGAAAAATTATGAAGGGAGGGGAAGAAGAAGCAAGGGACTTAAAGCTACAAGATCTGTTTTCAGAATCTTTAAGGATGTACAATTGTTGGAATACCATTTGACCTTTCTATATCTCAGTTTCCTCATATGTAAAGTAGGTATATTAATACCTAGGTTAGTTTGAAAGGTAGTGTGGGATAGAAAGAAGACTGGATGTGAAATCAAATGAGCTGGATTTGAATCAAAATTTACCAAATACAGAAATTTACTATGCCAATTGACTACTTAAACTCTCTGAAGATCATTTTCTTAATCTCTAAAATAAAAATAGTAATACTTATTATATTCTTTCTAAGGACCTTAGATTTCTTATTTGCTCCCTTAGATTATCTGATGGTGAGATTTAGAAACTGATAAATGCATTAGAAAAGGAGGACATGAGTTCTGATTTTAAATCTACTACTTATTGTCGACGTAATCTTTGGAAAGTCACTTCAAGAGATTTGGCTAGATAAACTCAGAGTTTATTTTGACTTCTAAATTTATGATCCTATGACTCAATGAGGAAAATGATTGTTTTATTTTATTTTTTATTAAATTTATTTTTTCTCAATTCCATGGAAAAACAATTTTTAGCATTCACTTTAAAATTTTTTAGTTACAATTTCTCCACCCCTTTTCTCTCCTCTCTTCTTGAGAAGGCAAGTAATTTAATGTAAATTATACATGTACAATCACACAAAACATATTTCATTAGACATGTTGCAAAAGAAAACACAGACCCCCCCCAAACAAAAACAAACCAAGAAAAATATAGTCAAAGAGATATCCATTGATTTGCATTCAAACTCCATTAGTACTTTCTCTGGAGGTAGCTAGCATTTTTCACCATGAATTCTTCAAAACTTTCTCAGATTGCTGGATTGATGAGAATAAGGCAAATAGGGTAAAGTGACTAGCCCAGGGTCACACAGTAGTAGATGTCTGAAGTCAGGAAAATGAGTCAATCTGATTTCAGGCTTGGAATTCCATTGAGTACACTAACTAAACTGCTCCCTTTAAGTAGCTTATACCCAAATTACTGATTCCATCATTATTTTCACTTTCTAACTGCTTAGGGACTATATTGTAAAGCAACACCATAGGAAATAATTTTTTTTCTTATCCAACACCATTTCCATGATCTGAATTCCATGGACACCAGTGTTAAATGTTTTCCCCAATGTCGTGAAGCAGAAAGAAGTCCTGAATATATGATCAGAAGGAAAGGGTTTTGCATTTTAGTCTTGATACACAACCCTGTAAAACTTGAACAGGTCACATAAACTGGATCTCAGTTTCCTCAATCCATAAAATGAAGGGTTGGAGTAAATGGTCTCTTGGGGTTCTTTCCAACTTTAGATCAATGATCCTATGGTCCTTAAGCTCCCCTTCTAGTCCAAAATTCTATATTTCTACTTTAAGACTCTCATTCAACTATGGGTATAATCCTTAAATGTCTTCCCTCTCCATGAAAAACAACTGATAAAGTGACATTCCTAGTGTGAAGATCTGACTGTATGATTCCTTGTTCAGGAAACTTCAATGGCTCCCTGTTACTTCTAGGATTAAAAGAAACTTTTTGGTTTGTAATTTAAAATTCTCCACAATTTGGTTTCAACTTGCTTTTCCAAACATTTTATATATATTACATCTCTTCATCCATTGTATTTACTAAACAAATTTGCCTTTTTTCTGTTCCTCATAAATTTCACTTCATCATCCTTTGCCAAGGATGTTTCACATACCTTTAATGAATTCTCTCCCCTCTATATATAAGAATCCCCAATTTCATCCAAAGTAGAAATGACATTTTCTACATGGGCTCTGTCCTTTCATTTGCTATATGATTTGCCAGATGCTGTTTTCTCTTTTGCAAAATGACCTTGCACTTATTTTCCATTTAGTTTTCCTCCTTAGGAAAGTACTTACTTCCATAGCTAATATTGGCAAACTGGGTTTCCATAGGTTAGTTGACTATTGCTGTAAGAATTCTAGGGATAACTTTGATCTGAGTTTTTAATTACTGATGCTTATGAGCCTCTTTCTGTGCATTTCTCATTAGTTATTAACCAGTAGCTTTTTAAAAATGGTATTTTTTATTAAGGTGGTAAAATAAGAACAGTTGATACCAACAATACCTCTATTTCCCCCTCTTCCTCCACTCCTACTACTCTGTACTTTCCCCATGAACACAAAAAATCCCTGGAAATAGTGGGCTCAAATTTAAATTACAATGGTAGTGAAACACAAGCATAATATAAATGGAATATTATGGCCATTTATGGCCAAAAGATTATTTCATAGAATCCTTTATAGAATCCTATGAAGGTTCTCTTATGTGCCACTCTTGGCTGGACTCTAAAGCTTGGTGTTTCTATTGAAGCCATGCTCTTGTTTAGTCATTTTTCAGTGCTATCCAATGCTGTATGACCTTTTTGTGAGTTTCCTTGGCAAAGATACTGGAGTCATTTGTTTGTCATTTCCTTTTCCAAATCATTTTATAGATGAAGAACAAAGGCAAACAGGGAAAAGTGACTTATACAGGGTCACAAAGCTATTAAGTGTCTGAGGTCAGGTTTGAACTCAGGAAGATGAGTCTTTTTGACTTCAGAACTGGTGCCATATTCACTGTGACACCTTACTTGTCCACTTAGCTGTATCTGGACTAGGGAATTGATAAAATTCTCATGCTATTTAAAGCTCCCAGAACTTGTTAATTTATTGGATTAGCCAATCATATTTTTTTCCCTTCTTAAACCAATTAAAGATGCTTATACCTCAGGGCTTAGACAATCTCATTTATATTCTAGGTCCTTTAATTCATTGCTCTCTAAGAATTATTCTCACCTAATAAAGACATTAAGGCATAGAACAGTGGAATTCTTTTGATGTACATATTTTATATATATTCATATGTGTTCATGTTGTTTCCCATGACTCCTTGAGGGTAGGGGCTATCATTTTTGCCTCTAAAATTCCAACACTTAGCATAGTGCCTGCTAATAGTAGGAGCTCTCTCTTTCTTTCTCTCTCTCTCTCTAGTTCTGTGTCAAATCTCTTTCACTACACACACACACACACACACACACATACACACACATATATATACATGTTTTTAGCTATATGCATATACATATGTGTGTATAAATCAAAATATTTTAAGCTAGTTTCCCAAAATAAGGATGATACTTAACACTATCCATTATAGGATAGTTGGGAAGACAGTATTTTTTAATTTGGTAGCTAATATAAATCTTAGTTAGTATTATAGTTGATATAAGACAGCTAGGTAGTGCAGTTGGATTTGGAGTCAGGAAAACTTGAACTGAAATCTTGCTTCATAACCAGCTATGTGACCTTAAGCAAGTAACTTAGCATTTCTCAGCTTCAATATCCTCATCTTTCAAATGGGGATAATAATAACACCCATTCTGAAGGATTGTTGAAGCATAAAATCTGACTTTTCTTTCTTTTCCTCCTTCCTCTCTCTCTGTCTCTGTCTCTGTCTCTCTCTCTCTCTCTCTCTCTCTCTCTCTCTCTCTCTCTCTCTCTCTCTCATCTCTCTCATCTCATCTTCTGTTGTATAGATAGGGAAGCTAGCACAATTGATAGAGTGCCAGGCCTGAAGTCTGGAAGAGTTGAGTTCAACTCAGGTCTTAGACACTTATTAGTTGTATTACCCTAGACAAGACACTTAACCCTATTTTCCTCAATTTCCTCTTCGGTAAGATGAACTGGAAAAGGAAATGGCAAACCACTCCAATAACTTTGCCATGAAAATGTCAAATGGGGTCATGAAGAATCTTTCATGATTCAAATGACTTAACTATTTATTAAGAGTTACTCTGGGTAAGACATAGTGCTAGGCACAGGGAATCCAGAGACAAACTAGAAAAGGTCCTTGACCTTAAGGAGTTTACATCCTATAGGGGATTTTAACTTGTACACAAATGGATAAGAAAAAGATAATTTTAGGAGGAAACAAGAAGTAAGGGAAGTGGGGGGTGGAGATGGGGAACTAGTAAAACCTTCAAATTCTGTTAAGACTTTCATTGAATCTGGAGGAAGCTAAGGATTCTAGGAATCTGTGGTGAGGATGTGGAACAGTTCTGAAAAGGAGGACTAAGATAGTGGTTGGCTGAAACTTAGAATGAATTAGGGAGAATAATGTGAATAAAGTTTAGCAAGGTCAGTTTGCATGGAGCAGTGAAATGCTAAATATCAAGTGAAAACTTACTTTATCCTGAAATTTTTTTGAGTAGGGAGACTATAGAGTTTTACCATTTAACCAATTTGTTGTTATTCAGTCATTCGATCAACCCTAACTCTTCATGACCCCATTGTCATAGCATACCAGGTCCTTATATACTCAACTGTATTTGGTGGTCTGTCTTAGTTCTTGTTCATTGTTTCCATGACAGTATCTATCACATCCTCTGGTGTCCTCTTTTTCATTTTGACTTTAATCTTTCCCAGCAAGTGTGCTTTCCAATAAGTTTTGTCTTCTCAGTTTTAAGCCTCACTTTCAGTTTTTGACCTTCCAATAAATAGTCTGAATTAAATATTTTTTAGGTATTGATTGATCTGATCTAGATGATCAAGGGATTCTCAAAAATCTTCTCCAGTACTACAATTAGAAAGTGTCAGTTCCATAGCACTCAGTTTTCCTTATAGTCTAACTTTCACAGCCATACATTGTTACTAGGAAAACCATTGCTTTGACCTTACAGATCTTCATCAGCAAGGTAGTCTGTTTTTATATGCTGTCCAGATTTGCCATAGCTTAATTAGGAGCAGGGCTCTTTTACTTTGATAGCAGTGTCCATCTTCAATGATATTTGAGCCCAAGAATATAAAATCTGATACTGCTTCCATTTATTCTTCTTCATTTGTCAGGAAATGATGAGACCAGGTGACATGATCTTAATATTTTTGATATTAAGCTCCAAGACAGTTTATATACACTTCTCTTTCATCCTTATGAAGAGGTTTCTTCTTCTTTACTTTTTACATTTCTGAGATCATTGATATTTCTATGTCAATTTTAATCCCAGCTTTTGATTCATCTAGCCTGGGATTTCACATGCTGTTTTTTGCATTAAAAAAAATCAAATAATTAAATAAATAATTTATATACAGTCTTGTCATTCTCCTTTTCTAATCTTAAGTTGATCAGTTGCTCTATATTTGTTTTTAAATATTTTTATTGGCTCATATATAGGTTCCTCAGGAGACACATAAGATGATCTGGTAATCCTATTTCTTTGAGAATTTGCCACATTTTGTTCAAAGACTTTGGTGTAATCAAAGAAGCAGAAGTAGATATTCTTCTGGAACTTCCTTGCTTTCTCCATAATCCATCAAATGTTGGCATTTTGGTCTCTAGTTCCTCTGCTTTTTATGAAAATCAGTTTGCTCTTCTGGTAATTCTTGACTTACATATTTTTGAAATCCATCTTACAGAATCATAAGCATAATCTTATTGGCATGTGAATACAACTGCTCAGGACTGTGCTGTTTGTTCTTTATTCTCAGAGAGAACCATGACATCAGGAAGGTGATGCCATGACATGCAAATGAATTGGATTTGAGGGAGTACTATGTAAAGTCACCAGCCTTACTTTTTCCTCTGAAGCCATCTAGGTCCAATGTCAGGATATAGTTCAGGACAACAGCATTGCTCTTTTTTAGGAGTGGGTCATAAACTGATCTTTTCCAGTCTAATGTTCACTGTTAAGGCAGTTATCCAGGAAGGATACATATAAATAACTAGTACATATGAATAAAGCTGTCAATGTTAATTTGTTTGTCCTTCATTTCAAAGAGGATCAATGACATCATGGGGTAATGTCTTCACTTGTGTGTGAATTAGATTTAAGTGAGGCATAATTAACCAGACATCAGCTTCATTCTCTCTTCCAGAGTTTAGTGGCAAGACAAAAAAATAACAAGACTGGTGATGACCCATGATGTAGCAGATGGCCTTGGCATCTTTGACATCTGATCAAGTTCAAATCACCCCACAGAACCTGCTTTAGCTGCTTTTTTGTTCACTGGAACAAATTATCCTTACCCACATTCCACCCAGGGAAGTCTGCCCCAAGCATGTGAAACCTGTTAGTGTACTAGGTGGAATCACAGAATCCCAGAGCTAGAAGGGTCTCTGAAAAATCATCTAGGTCAACATCCTCATTTTTCTGATTAAAATCACTGAGACCCTGAGAGGTTAAGTAAGTTGACAAAGGTCATATAGCCAGTAAATAGCAGAATCAGGATTCAAATTCAGATCTTCTGACATCAAATCGAATGCTCTTTTCATCATGCCACAATGACATTTTAATTGATCACTTCCTTGGATATTTTGACCTTTATGTCAAAACCAACCAAGAGATAAGGAAAAATATGAATCTCAACATGATCAAAATTCCTTCTCCACTTGATCTGGCTTCAGAATGCCTTACCCTGTTTTTATCCTTCCTTTCCTTCCCTGATCTCCTACAAATACCTTTTTGGCTCCAAGTACATGTCACTTTTATTTCAGTGATGTGAGAGGCATTTCTTGTTGATATTTGCTTCAATTTATCTTTTTATCCAATATTTTGCTGTAAACCATTATGGGTCATAAAAAGACACTTTTTTATATCTTTGTTTTCAAAGGAAATTTATTATTATGTCTCTTAAGGTAACAAATTATTTCAAAATTATCTAGTGTTTCTTCGCTCCCTCCTTTCCTTTCCCTTCCTTCCTTCCTTCCTTCCTTCCTTCCTTCCTTCCTTCCTTCCTTCCTTCCTTCCTTCCTTCCTTCCTTCTTTCGCTTATCTCTCTTCCTCCCTCTCTTTTTTCCTTAATAACAACAAAAGTATTTTGGAGAGGGAAACATGTATTATTTTATTGTTGTCATCCAAAGATAAGATTGAACAGCACAGGTTGAAAATTAGTGTATTATTACTTTAGCATAGATCATGGAGCACAGTGACTGAGTACAAACACGTCACAAATCTGGCCTGGTAAAGACGCTCTTGGCTTGGGGCAGTTGATATTGATTATAATGATCCTGAAGCAATTAGCTCATGGATCTTTGTCACATCCATTTCTACTCTCCTTTCCAAAATTCCTTAGGGCCAGCAATAAGCCTTTCCAATTCAAGCAGCCTAGTTCCATTTTTTGGAAAGACATCAAAGAATAAAGAACACTGCCACCAGTTCCTCTTCCATCACTAGTTATACTAAGCAAGAAGTATTTTTGGAAAGAGTTGGAGGTATAATACTAACTACAATGGTAATAAAAAAAAAGCAAAGATTTTAAGACCTTGAGGAATTTTTGTTCTAGACAGAAAAGTTGTGCACTGACTGGAATACTAAACTGAGTTAGAAAGATCTGAGTTCAAACTTCCCTTTATCTGTGGGACCCTGTATTAATCACAACCTCTGTTTGTCTTAGTTTCTTCATCTGTAAGATGGGGATAATAATATCATCTACTTCATAAGATTATTGTGTAACTCAAATGAGATGGCCTGTACAAAATGTTTTGCAAACCTTAAACTATTGAAATGCTAACTATTTGAGTGTCTGCTATTCTGTTCTATTTGGAGAATTGCTGTTATACATCCAACTCAGTCTCTCCCTCCATTTTGGGTTTTACTGGCTTCTACCTCCCTTTACTCCTGCTGCCAACCACTGGCCCTTGAAAAAGAAGATTTAAATCAAGGCACTCCTCAACTGCAAGCAACCTGTGTTTAAGTTTCTCTTAAAAGTGGTTGTTGAGAACTTCCATCAACTTTTCTAATAGAAACAATTGATGTTCATGATGGTTAGGTTTTATGGTCAATTGGAAAAGCAAAACAAAGCACCAACTATTTAACTTTTCTTATTCATAGAATTTCTGAGTTGGAAGGGGCTTTAAAAGTAATATAGTCCAGCCCCTGCCTAAAGCACAACCCCCTCCCCCCAATCTCCTTGAATAAATAAGTTAATCATCCAGCTGCCACTGGATCCTTTCTGGTGGTGTACTTCCTGCCTCCTTATGGAGCCCATTCAACTTTGGGGCTCTTCCAATTTAGAAATTATTTTCCTTAAAGTAAGCTGAATCCTATCCCCACTCTAATTCAACTCCATTGTGTCCAGTTCTAGCCCCTGGGGCCAAGCATAACCAATATAACCCTTTGATGAAATTCAAATTCTTGAGAGACTTAGCACTTTCTTCTTACTGATTCTCTAGACCCTTCCACTGATCCTTAAAATTATAAAGTTAGAGCCAGAGATAACCTTGGAAGTTGTCTTAGACCAACCTCCTCATTTTACAGATGAGGAATTTGAGGTCCAGAGGGGTAAAGCAATTAATCAAAGACCACACAGACAGTAGCAGAGTTAGGATTTGTGTAACATATTTTTACATCTCCTCATAACTCTCCTCTATTCACACTCTATTTTATTCATCTTCTTCCAAAAATGAATACAAAATTCTAATCATTCAGGAGTGATTGGATCACTATCACTTCCCTAATTCTGAACATTATACTTCTTTTCATCCAGCCTAAGTTTAATCTAGTTATAGTGATAATTATTAGAATGATTACTAAATAAGTGTATCCACTATATCACAGTGCTAGAGCAATGAGTTTTCAGTTTCCTGAAAAAAACATGCTGAAAGCCCTTTTTATTTCATGTGAACTTAGTACAATCTTTCTGTAATACTTTTCCATTTCTTCACGATTCTTTGTCATAAGTGCTTTAGTCATAGAAGAGGCCTTAACAGTATTTCTGGAACTGAGCTGTGTTTCATTCATTCATTCAAAGATCACAGGCCAGTTTCAATGGTAACCTCTGAAAGTTCTTTAAGTATCTGGGTATGTAATTTATCAGGGTTGGAGTACTTGAACTCTTTTATTAATCAATCAACCAATCAATCACTCAACAACTATATATTAGTCTACTATATAACAGTCATTGTGCTACATGCTGGGAAAAAAATGAGACAGTCCTCAATTTCAAGGAGTTTACATCTTAGCTTCATGTATTGTGTCATATAAATGTAAATACAATATATAGACAAAATAAGTGCAAATTAATTGGGGGTAACTGGGGATCCAGGGAAAAGTTTGTGGAGGTCACATTTTAGTTGAGTTTAGAAGGAAATCAGGGATTTTATGAAGAATGGATCAGAAGAGGAAATTTCAGGCAAAAAATGTGGAGGTGACTAATAGTATGTCACATTGGAAATATCAAAACTGATGGGCTGCAACTTTCAAAAACTTCCCTAATATTTTATCATTCAGAGATGAAATTAGATGCCTAAAGATTCTGAGAGCATCTTCTACTAAGCATGAAGAAATCTGATCAGAAGTCTGAGGTTTCTGAACTAATCCAAGTCTGGAGATACTCATTACTGGAAGGTTGGGCACCTTGTGATCACAGCAGTTTATGAAATCATCTACTAAGTTATAAATGCATTTCAATCTGTGATCTATACTAGCAGAGAAAGTACTCCCATTAAAGAATTCACAGTTCAAGTATCAGGAATTTTTTGAATTAATGAAGTCAAATATTTTCTCCTCCTCTCCACTTGTTATCTTGGCTTTCAAGTCTCTTCTCCTCCTTAATTATTTTTTGTGGTAACTTTTCCAGTCTGAAGATCCTTCTACTTGATAATGCTTGAACTATGCTGTTCTATTAATTGTATTATATAACATGATCATCTCATTTAATAACATTTTATGGCAAAATATATTCTGACTCTCAACTTGAGGTATCAGTAATCTCTCAGCTTTAGGAAAACCAGGAACTCTCCAAACAAGAATGGTAGATAATTTCTGCAACTTCAGGTGGCAACTGTATTAGGGATATGATGTGGGAAGAAGGGGATCTGGGAATCCACAGACTACATACAATTCATGCCACCTGGAGTTCCTTCAGGATTTTAGCTTGATGGTCATCCCTTTTCTTCTTCCAATCCCAGAGTTGGTTATCATGCATTTTTCAGGAGGACCAAAAGGACATCACTAGGTTAGAATATGACACCTGTGTATCTCTATGGGAAAAAATCTTGACCCCTTTGAGGAACTGGAAGATATAAGTAGTTAAGTTTCCTACAAATACCTTTCATTCTTAATACTGATTGATTCTCTTCCACTCTTATCCCTTTCATCCACTCTTTGTTTTTTTCTCTCTCCAAAAGAGGAAACCATCTTTTGCTAGGATTCCAGACTAGTTGAATAAGCTGATAAAGTTCAGATACTTCTTGAAGCCTTTTCTGATCTCCCTAATTCCTTTTGAAGATCATTTCCAATTTCTCTTGTATATGTCTTGTTAATAGATAATTGTTTGCATGTTGCTTCTCCATATGAAAGTTCCTTGAGGATAGGGACTGGTTCTTTTATCCCCAGTGCTTAGCCACTTAAATGCTTTGATTTGGCTTGACTTATTATTAGATGAGGCATGGAACTGAATTTTGTTTCTTTCATTTGTTCAAAGATCACAGGCCAGTTTCAATGGTAACCTCTGAAAGCTCTTTAAGTATCCAGGTATGTAATTTATTAGGGTTGGAGTACTTGAACTCTTTTGTTAATCAATCAACTAATCAATCACTCAACAACTATGCATTAGATCCTACTATATAACAGTCAGGAGGCAGGAAGACCTGAGCTTAAATCCCACCTCTGATCCTTGGTAGTGTGATACAGCAGCCAAACTACTAGTGCTCTAAACCTAATTTCCTTATTTCAAAATAAATAGGAATGATATCATTCCTATCTTATAAGGCTTTTGTGGGTTTCAAAAGAGAAAATGCATACAATGTTTTGTGAATTTTAAAGCTGTATATGAAATTTGATATTATTACCAGTTGCATAAACATGGGTAAATAATTGCACTTCTCTGAGTCACAACTTCTTCATCTGTAAACCTAAAGATAATAAATCTTGCACTCATCTCATTGGGTTGCTGTGAGAAGAGCAGTTTGCATATTGTAAAGCAGTTTATAAATATAAGTTGTTGAAATAATGATGATGATGATGATGGTGATGGTGGTGGTGGCAATGATGATAATTGGCTCTATCACTAATATAATCCTTTTAGGCAAGTCATCTCATATCACTTTACTGGGCTTTAGTTTCTTCCCTACTTAGCAAAAGGAAATGTCTCTGCAGAGAGGTGTTAAAACAAAATGAGGTAATAAGCATGAAAGTATTTTGACATTTTAGAGGGAAGGTGTTTCAATAAATGCAGGTTGCTGTTATCGCCTATGTCAGGTAAGTGAGAAGTTTCAGTCATAAAGATGAGGAAAAAAGAGTCTTCTGTGGGCAAACAGAGACAGCTTGTTCTTAGATAAGCAGCTGGGGCTTATGTGGGATCATTGACACTCTCCCTGTGGGAGAGATGCAGGGAACTCCACAATTGAAATCACTTTTTTTGGGTGAGAAATATTGGTCGTACTAGTTGCTTAGAAACCTTTTACTCTTCCACTTGGAAATGGGGGTGAATTGGTATGAATTTTCCTGTGAAGGAATAAGGAAAACAAAAGGAGGATGTGAGTTGGGGTGGGGCTTAAGCAAGGGGTTCAGGCTATTTGCCAAAGGACACACTCCCTTTCTGTTCATTGACTCACCTTTTGTGCTGCATAAAAACTAAAACAAAAGCAAAAACCTAAAAGATTTGATTTTTAATCTTAAAACATGATTGCATTATATTATAGTTCCACAACTCCTGATTCATTCATCCCTTCCTATAATTAATGTCACTTCTTCATTTTAGTGCATTGTTTTGTTGGTGCTATTATCATTAAAGATAGTGATAATAGTTAACATTTATATAGTTCTTATTATATACTAGATACTGAACTAAGAACTTTATGATTACCTTATTTGATCCCCAAAGCAACTCTAGAATATAAGCGCTATTATTATGCCCATTTCTCAAATCTGTCAATGAGGTGAACAGAAATTAAGCAACTTGTCAAGGGTTACACAATTAATATGTCTGAGACTGAATTTGAACTCATGTCTTTCTAACATGAATTCAAATCCAGTTTCAGATACATTAACTCAGACCTTAGCTAGACAAGTGAGCTGCTCTGACACAGGATTTGAGTTATGAATTCCCTTCATCTTCCAGCCTGAATGAGACAAGGGAGAGGGGGATTAGAATGTAAGCTCCCTGGACAAGATATTCTACTTTAGTTTTTTTTTTTTATAATGCAGTTACAATGTTGTTATATGCAATGTTATAATGCAGTCATATTGTAAGATTAAAAACTAAATCTTCTTTTATGCTGCACAGAAGGTGAGTCAATGAACAGAGAGGGAATGTGTCTTTGGCAAGAAGCCTAGATCCTTGGTTAAGCAGCACACCAATACATGAGCTCCATTTGTTTTCTTTTTCCTCTATGGAAACATTCATGTCAAATCATTCCCATTTTGAAGTGGAAGGGTGAAGGTTTCTAGGCAACTGGTACAACTGATATTTCTCACCCAAAGAAAATTATTTCATTTGTGTATCTTCTACTTCTCTGGGTTGGGTCATTTAGCCCAATCCCATCATTTTACATGTGAAAAAACTTAAGCCTACATAGCTAACAGAACTGCCCATGGTCATTGAAGAAATTAAGTGTCAGAGGCATGGTATGAACTTCAGTCATTTGATTACAATCTTTCCACATTATCTGATAAAATGTGATGAAGTAATGCTTGATTTCGACTATTCTACAGACACACTTAACAAAAGGAATAAACATTTATTAAGGACTTGCTACATTCCAAGCACCGTGAAAATATCTAATTTGATCCTCACAACAACCCTGTGAACTAGGTATTATTATTATTATTATTATTATTCCCATTCTTGCAGATGAGGAAACTGAGGCAGATAGAGGATAAGTGACTTGCTCAGGATCACACAGATATTAGGACAATTTACAATTTTCACATTAAGAAAGAAAAGAATCACCTAATCTCACTAATAATAAGGATATTCATTTCCTTCCTGGCCCTGTTTCCGACCATTGGATTGCAAAACTCATGCCTCTATAACTCTTTTGTTCTAGAATTTTCCTTAGCAAATGAGGCTACCTCATCCTGGAACATCCCACCATCCCTGTAAGCTGCTTACCATGGATCACACCCTCCACAAGATGTTTTCCTTTTTCCAGCTGCTACTGGAGGCACCATTATGTGAAGGTGGGCCAGGTTAACTTGCCTTCATTTCCCTCCAAGTCTAATCCAAGTATCCAGAATGTCCTTCTTGATATTACATGTCACTATTATTGTTATTATTGTTGTTGATTAACACCTATATAGTGCTTTAAGATATACAAGAACTTTACATACATTATCTTATTTGAGAAGCGTACATCATTTTTCGACTTCCCACTCTCTCCTTATTAACCCTCTTGCAGCCTGGACAAAAGACTATGGCCTGGAAGATTTGATCCTTTGATCTCTAGAACTCACATCCTGAATCCTGGGTCCTGATTGGTGAGTATTTTCTGATTCATTATATCAGGTTAGGATGGCTCTAGCCTCACTTTACTGCCCAGCCATCTCCTTTCCATCTGACATATGTTGTTTCTTAGGAATATCCTCATCCACTGTCCTTCTCTCCAATTCTATCTATAATCATAAATGAAATCAATACTTCCATTTCTCTTAGAAAGGATAGGTGTATCTATATTCTCTTATATTTCTTCTCACCTTCCCCCTAATCTTCCAGATCAAAAGACTATGCCTCTATAACTGTCATCTTCCCCATTAAAATATAAGCTTTGGGATCAGGGTCTGTTTTTTACCTGTGCATCTTCTAGCATGTAGCATGGTGCTTACCACATGACAAGCTCTTAATAAATGGATTTTCATTCATTCATTATTTCATTTGATCCTATAATAACTCTCTGCCTTAATGATTGGAGTCACTAGTATTCCCATTTTACAGATGCAGTAACTGGGACTGAGTTTCACTTAAGTGACAATCTCCAGTTCATGGTTAACTAGACTAAAGGAATCTCTTTTTAAAAGAGATTCCCTAAGTTGGGGAAATTGGGGTGAGCACTTTCTTACCATGTATCCTGGCTAATAGGGAATTGGTTTGGCTCTATTAGGAGAAGCTAGATGGTGCAATGGATAGAGTACTGGACCTGGAGTAAGGAGGATCTGAGACACTTACTAGCTGTGTGATCCTGGACAAGTCCTTCAACCTTTTGCCTGTTTTCTCATTTATAAAATGAGCTGGAGAAGGATATGACAAAGAACTCTTGTATCTTTGCCAGGAAAAGTCTAAGTGGGGCCAGGAAGAGTCAACTAGGACTAAAACACTATTCAACAACAATTGACTTTATGAGTGGGTTCTTCTCCTTTCAAGGGTTCAGGAAGTTATTCTTTGACTTTCTTCTCTTGAGACTAAATATTCTTAACCCATTTAATCCCTTGCCCTTTTTCCTGTATTTCATATTTTTGAGTGGTTTCTGTTTTAAAAAATACTCCATACACATCACCACCTAGCTCCATTTGAATTGTTGCAGAGTTGCAGATGTGGGCAAGGTTCAATGACTTCTGCGATATTATTTGCCTACCAGAGCCTGCCAGAACCCCTTAGTTAAAACCTGTGGGTACTAATGCACTAGAGAGAATAGATGAATTTTCCAGGCTTTGAATCCTTAGGTCAAACAATAGTGGAGAGCAGCCTATCTGTTAAGCTCCTCAGAGAAACACATGACTAGGAACTTGTCTATCACCCTGAACTGGTGCCAAGTTAAGAAAAATATTACTGTGAAACTTGCCTTTTGGAAAGGTTAAGGGTTTGGCTTTGAAGAGCAAGAGTGATAATAAGCAACTCACTGTCTTTGAGAAATCCAGTATTTCATTGTAAATCCAGCCTGGAATTAACCCTCCTCTCCACTGCAAGAGATTCAAGTGTCCCATAGGTCTCAGATGGCTGCATTTCTTTTAGGCATTTTAGTAGCTAGTCTCACCTTTTAGGTGAATTCATCTTGCCTGTCCCTGAAGATTATAAGAACCCTCCTGAGCTACCCTATGACAGTATAGTGACTAGTTTTACAGATATGCAGATTTCTACAACCTTAGGGTTTATAAGAGATTTAAGAGGTTCTCTAATCCAAAACCCATATAATATGGATAACAGAACTGAGGACTAGAGAGGTGAATATCTCCTATCTTCCTCATTTTTTCATGCCCTTGACTTTAGTCTTCTAGAAAGATCACTGCCATTCATAATTCTGATGACAGCTTTAATCTAATCTTTGGTTGGCTAGGTCAATGGAGGCAATTATAAATCAATTCCACAGCAGTGCAGTGATGAAGAGGGGAGTGCTGGTAGATATGAAGTCTTCCTCCACTTTGAGTCCTATCACCTAAATCCCTAAATAAAATGGATCAGGGCAGACTTGCTTTTGTTGTAAAAAGAGAACTGAAAATCATTTAATCTTTGTGAGGGGCTCTATTGTGAGAGGCATTCATTATTCACTTTGTTCACTTCTGGTAGGAATCAGGCGACTCAAGCACAATTTACTGAACAGCAGCAGATGTGGTTTTAACTTTGCAAAAATGAGCATGCAAAAAAATTAAAGATGTCTGTGTAGGTTACCTGGAACAAATATTTTTACTGAACTTTGCTCTGAAACAGGGCAGCCCCACTTCAGAGGTCTTCCAGAGGAATGGACGACTACTCTTGTAGTCAAAAGGTTCAACTTTAATCTCTGATACTATTTTAAATCTTGTGTGACACTGGGTAAGTCACTTAACTTCCAAAAGCCTTGGTTTTCCAATCTCTAAAATAAGAGGTCTGGATTGGCTAGCTTCTGAGGTTCCTTTCAGCTCTCAAACTGGGCTCTGTTCTTCCATCTCTAAATTCTGACAGCAATTGGTAATTTCTCCATTAGGTTTGAAAGTTAATTTTGTGATGATTGTGCATGTATTGTCTATATCAGATTACTTGCTGTCTTGGGGAGAGAGGGAGAGAGAAAAATTTGTAACTCAAATTTTCAAAAAATGAATGTTGAAAACTATCTTTATATGTGATTGGAAAAAAATGATAAATAAAATTTAGCTTAAAAAAATAAAATGGGTTCAGTGAATGATCCTGTGTCCTCTCTTGTGGAAGAAAGAAATGCACTGAACTTCTTTTAGCTGGTGATAGGGGGGAAGGAAGCGCTAATGATTTATAATTTAAAAGGAGCAGGTCTAGACCAAGCTCTCTCAGAATACTAAGAGAGAAAACAATTAAGGCAAAGATCAAAGTGTTTGGGAACCCTATGACATCTTTAAAATTCATTCTGTGTGTGCTTACCAAATCCCACAGATTTATTTGCCATTCTTCATTCATAGGCAAACCTTTTAGTAACAAACTATGACATGAATCAGAAGGGAAACCAGAGGCATTTATCTCAATACTTTTAATTTAAAGTTCAGTTTTGCTAAAATGGCAGAACCTATAGGAAGATATAGCAGGGTTTCTTGAAAGATAGATTCAGATCTAGAATAACTATTACCATAACAATAATAACAGTAATAATTACACCTCACAATTATAAAAATGGTGTGAAATTTCTCAGGTACTACCCTTATTCTATATCAGCTGCTGACTGGACATCTCCATTATAAATAATACATTGTGCCAATTCAGTTCTGGATCTGGAATCAAGAAGATCTGGGTTAAAATGATGCCTGAGACATTTACTTGTTGGTTGACCATGAGAAAGCAAAGTCTTTCTGTAAAATGGGAATAATCAGGGTTGTTATGAGGCTCAAATATATAAAGAACTCAGCAAACATTAAGGAGCTATATACTTTTGAG
Source organism: Macrotis lagotis (assembly GCF_037893015.1). Classification (NCBI taxonomy): domain Eukaryota; kingdom Metazoa; phylum Chordata; class Mammalia; order Peramelemorphia; family Peramelidae; genus Macrotis; species Macrotis lagotis. Next base: position 125,791,182 of record NC_133659.1, read on the forward strand.
CTGTGGTTATCTCCCTTAATTCCACCTCTTTTCAAATATAACAATTTTTGATTTCTCTGGAAGACATTAGCAATTTTCCAGTCACCATGCTTCAAAGCCTTGGGATTATCCTCAGTTCTTTCAGTTCTCTCATCTCCCATGTCCTCACTTAAATCCAATCCACAAACTCCCCTCCCCCCCATACAAAACAGGAAAATGGAGAATAAAATAAAATACAAGTAATCTGAAAGAAGCAGAGTTTCTAATTTTTGTTTTGTTGTTTTATTGTTTTGTTGCTCCAAGTCATGGATACAATCTCTTCCTTAAAAGTAAAATTATGCCTCTGGTATGTCATTTCACTTCCATGGACCTCAGTTTCCTTATTTATAAAATGAAAGAGTCCCTTCTAATTCTTGTATTTAAGAGATCTGGTTCTTATCTCAAAATGCCAGGAAATTTAATAACCAACTAGAGTAATCAATTTATCTCAGGAGCCCAATAGGATTTTTCCTTCACAACTATCTTTAGTTCTGGTTTATCTCTCTAATGTATTTTGTTTATATTAACACATAGTCTTAATTATGTACAACTTTCTCCCTAATGTAACCTGTAAAACTGAGAAAACATTCTAGAAGGGAGACCTTCATGTATGTGTCTGCCTCCTATCTCTATAGTTGTGCATGCATCTTATCTCCCCTTCTAGATTAAAAGCTCCTTTGGGACAAGAACTATATCTTATTCCTATCTATAAATTATAGTGTTTAACACAAGGTCTTGAACATAACATGACTCAATAAATTTTGTTGAATAAATGAATGGATTTTGTATGATAAATTGAATCTCTTAAAATCTATTCTTTATGGGTGAGGAAGATATCTTATTATATTTATGTGTCTGTATATGTATAGATAAGCATGTACACACTCCTTATTGGTGTCTTTGTCAAGCCTCATGGGTTTGATAAGGCATAGTTTCTAAACAGGAAAACATTTCCATTTTTGTAATTACTTAGAGTTATAATTCTGAACCCAACTGTAGTATTCAACTCATTTCAGGAATTTGTTAATATATTATCTCTGCTTCCTTCAGATTACCTCTATTTTATTTTATTCTCCATTTTTCTGTTTTGTAAATATAAGTCACCTCAAATCATTTGCCAGATAACTAGCATAACATAATATATGTGTTATCTAAGAATGTTATTCTAAGAATCAGAAAACCTATAGTTTCAGATATGTTTTGTGACCTAGGCAAGCACTTTGCCTTCTGTAGCTCTGTTTTCTTAGCTGTAGAATGAATATATTAGAGTAGATTATACCTAAGTCCACTATAGCTAAAAAGTTACACGATAATAAATCGTTTAAAATATTTTAACTAAATGTCTTAACATAATAATAGCGATAGTTAACATTTATATAACATTTTAAAATTTACATAGATATTTACAAACATCATTTCATTTATTCTTAAATAATAATGAAACTACTGGCAAGGTTTCAAAGGACATTTTAATGATTTTTCCTTCATTTGGAATCATGAATTCTGACTAAATATGGTATTACCAACTTTATTGTCAACCACCAAACACTTATTAGGCCCCTAATATGTGACTACGAGTGAAATAACCCCTTCCTTCAAGAGGTTTATTGTCTAATAAATTAAATAAAACAAAGGGGTTCAATTTTATTGGTGAAGCAATTGAAGGAGAAGGGGTATTCATTTCTCAGTCTTCCAAGAATCACAAAATCTAAGAAAATGTAACTCAAATAATTGGACAAAAGAGTGTGGATCATATTGGAGTTTGAGTTTGTTGTAGTGAGTAGATTATAATGTAGGATTATATGTAATTAGGCATATCCTTTAAAGTTGATGAGAAGTCTGATATACTGTCCTCTTTAAATGCAATTAGCCATTGTGTCATCTTTACTCAATTATCCATTAGTGTAAGCCAGTCAAATTATGGGAATAGTGAACAGAGAAGGGAAACAGTTCTTGGGGAACTGTTCTTTTCCATGGAGAAAGGGTTCTTACTCATGCATGAGAATTCATAGTCAATATGGGTATATTGAAATAATTGGTCAATATACATTTGAATATTTCCATAGATAATGGGGAAACTGTGAATGCTTTAAAAAGAAGTGAGAAAAGTCTCTTTCCTAATTGATTTCTTTTACCTTTTGCTATTTAGTACTCAAATTCCTTCCTTCTGACAATGTTTATCAGCCTAGGTTTCCTGTAAAAATAAGACACTGTTCTATGCCTGTGAAAAAATAACCTGCTATAGATCTGCTGGGTTTAAGTGAGTGTCCAAAATATTATTTGCCTCCTAAATTCATAGATCATTTGGATATATATATGTGTGTGTATGTGTGTGTGTGTGTGTGTGTGTGTGTGTGTGTGTGTGTGCTTACTAGACAGAAAACACTGTTCTATTTAATATTAAGGAAGTAGAGAGAGTACCAAGTGAAGGATTGTATTTATACACATCATGACATAGGAACTCATATAAAATGGTAATAACAAGGTTTTGTGGGGAAATTACTTTGAAAATGTAGTAAAGCAGTTTTGTCCTTCCTTTGGTCACATTGGAGTAGCATTGGTCTGTGGCATAGAAACCCAGACCTTTCCCAGAACCCTCTGTCTAAAGGGGGGAACTTATCTATTTTCCAATTATTTCTCTCTACTTTCCTTTTTCCTCCTACTTCTAGGCATCTTCCACACAGGAGTAGCAAAGGGACTCTATGCCACTGATCTTCATGCAGCAGCATTCCTGGTATCATCCATCTTCTATCCATACCAGTTAAGGTAAAGTAGATAACCTACCCAGACTTAGATAAAGAAAATCGGACTTCAGACTTATTATCCAGTCTCCTAGTCTTAGTTTTTACCTCAACTGTAAAATGGGAACAGTAGTAGTCTCTAACTCCCAGGCAGAGTTGTTGTGAAGATAAAATGAAATAATATTTATTAAATACTTAATGTGTCTGGCACATTATTGTTTTTGTTCAGTTGTTTTTCAGTTGTGTCTGACTCTTCATGACCCTATTTGGTTTTTTTTTCTTGGCAAAGATTTTGGAATAGTTTTACTATTTCCCACTCCAGCTCATTTTACAGATGAGGAAACTGGGACAAACATGGTTAAGTGACTTCCCCAGAGTCACACAACTAGTGTCTGATTTATTATTTTTTAAATTATATTTAATTATTATATTTCTGTATCTGTATGTTTATGCACTTTTTATCTCTCTCCATTGGAAGTTTCTTATAAATAAAGATTAGTTCATTCTTTACATTTTTTCCTTCAGTACCTCATATAATGCTTGATGAATGGCAGGTTAAACAAATATAAATAGGAACTATTTTTAACCCATACTATTGATGAATGAGGCCCTTCACAAAAGTAATTTTTTATGAACTGAAGTTTTCTCTCTGAGATAAATCAGTAAATGCTGAAAGCAATAGGCTCTATTTTTGTGTGTTTAGGGGAAGGCAATGTGTCTTAATTGAAGACATCTAAGAAAGGAAGAGGTAGAATACTGTGGGAATACTGTTTAGTTTTTCATTCATGGTCAACTCTTTAAAACCACATTACATCAATACTATCCATAGCCTTTTTTTGGCAAAGACATTGGAATGATTTGCCATTTCTTTCTCTAGGAGATTAAGGTAAATAAGTATTAAATGATGCACCCAAGTTCACACAGCTAGTAAGAGTTTGAGGCTGGATTTGAACTCAGCTTTTCCTGACTATAGACCCAGAACTCTATCTATTGAACCTGCTTGCTGCCTTCAAGTCAAATGGATAAAATGAGTTGCCCAAGGTCACACAGTTAGTATCTGTGGTCAAATATGAACTCATTTGTCCTGACTCCAGGCCTGGAACTCATCCAGTGAACATTCTAGCTGCTTTAGGATAATCTTGATTCCCATACAATTTCAACCATGACTGACAGACATCACAGGAGCAGGACTGGGAAGGGAAGAGATACAGTCTGAAATATCCCCATAGACAACAAGGCACAGTGACCTTTGAGTCATAGAAAGAGGAGGGATTGAATGAAAATTAACTCATTTTTATGGTCTACTACGTAGAAATAGATGTAAACATAAAGATATAAAAGATAGGGATATAATACAAAATTTAAAAACTACCCTTAATAAATTTCTATTGCAGTGGGAAGGATAATACATAAAATAGAATAATGGCCATAAAGGGATATTTTGGGGTTGGAAAGTTACAGAGGTGGAGACTCAAGTGTTTGAGGGATAAACTGACATATAAGGACAGTAGCAATGAAAATATTAATTTGATAATAATTCTAGAATTAGAAAGGAGGTTGTTATGAAATAATGGGTACTTGGCTCAGTTTTAAGCTACTGGTGAGGAGAAATCCAGGGAGTAAATTGAAGGTGCTCGCAGAAAGGCCTAGATTTAGCAAATGACTGAGGCAGACTTTGACTGAGGTAGAGTTCAGGGCAAGATTTCCAGAGAAGTATTCCAGGATTTGATTTCTAGATAAATGGACTCCATGATGGTTTTATGAGAAACTGTTCCAAGGTCTTGGTCCATGATTAGCTCAACATTTCACTGGGACTTGTGGGTTCATGCTTCAGTTCATCTTAAGGAGCTCCAGGATTAGCATTACTTGGATGCTGTTCAGAGAGGGAAAGGATTTTACTCCAATGATTTCCTAATTTGGTTTCACATACGTCACATCAAAATAAGGGAAGCACTAATCATCTTGAATTCCAGAGGCAGGAGAGGGTAAAAGTGAAGTATAAATTGAGAAGATATCAAAGAAGTCATCTGCTCTAACCTCTCCTCTCACCAAAGAGGAAACCAAAGTGCTAAGTGATTCCCTGTGATCACATAGGTGGTAAATAATAAAGGCAATATTTGAACCCAGGTCCCCTGATAATAGGGTTGACATTCTTGTCATTGTACTGGAAATGCCTCTTGAAAAAGTGAAAATTAAGCAGCTAGAATGGGAATAAATAGGTCATAGATACTTTATTGAACTGAGGGAAAAAGAGGTTTTTCTAAGATTATAACATATAGCTGAATTAGAGGGAAGGTATGGGATATGTGTGGGGGGAGGGGAATAACCATCATTTTGATATAGAAAAATTCCAAAATTGTATTAAATACTTCCTTTAGAGTTTACTAAACCCAATTTAACCTTTTCTTTATGATCCAGGGCATTAAAGAAACAACTATTACCATCTTGATTATATCTATTATATTTATCTGTATCTACATCTATGTCTATGTTTAGCTTTCTCTCATTCTGAGTAGCTGCTGAGGTGAATAGGGTTATTTTCTATTTTATTAAATAGCCCAGACTATTCTGTTTTTTCCCTCATTTCTTTTGTCTGCTTTTTAATCATTCTTCTATCTTCTTTTTTAATCTGTCAATTGCTCCTTTTTGCTGTTGTCAATTCATTTACCTCTGGCAGCCATACACCTTTCCCCCAACAAGTTCCTAATTGCTGTAGAATAAGACAACAGACAAATAAATTCATTAGAATTGCATCCACTTAGAGTGACTAGGCTCTGACTGAAAGCTGGAAAGGCTAACCCATGAATATCTTCCCTTGGAATCTTATGTGAATTCAATATTTACTCATTAAAATTCTTCCCATCCTTCTAGGGCTAATTCAAGATAGCACATCCTTCATGAAGCTTTCCTGATTTCTCCCCTCTTTCTCTCCCCTCTCCCCCACCCCAACTCTCCATGATTGATTTTTTCCCTTTGAGGATGATTCTCTAATTTATATTATTAATATTTCTGGATGAGTTTTGTTCTCCTTAGTGGTTAATGGGTTTCCAAAAGATAAGAATCAACCATGCCTTATTCATCTTTATATCATCCATATTATGTCTAGTGGCATACAGAGCTCAACAAAAATTTGCTGAAGGGGTGAATGATTCACGTGTAGAACTTGTGATATCTATTTCAAATTCTGAGAAGTCTTCCCCCAATAGGCTCAGGCTGTCTGTTGTATTTGGGTTAAGTGGAACTGAAGATCTTCAGGGAAGTTGGGTGTCAGTAATTTAGTCCATAAGTACTTATGAAGCACCTACTGTATGCCAAAGATGGTACTATATCTTAGAGATATGAAGAAAAACATAAGATAGCTCATACTTTTGAAGAACTCACAATTTAATGGATGAAGTGGTGTTGCTGTCAACACCTCAGTATTCTTAGCACCACATTACTGAGGAATTAAGAATAGGATGCCACAGGGGTGGCTGGCTAGGTGGTGCAGTGGATAAAGCACTGGCCCTGGAGTCAGGAGTACCTGGGTTCAAATCCGGTCTCAGACACTTAATAATTACCTAGCTGTGTGGCCTTGGGCAAGCCACTTAACCCCATTTGCCTTGGAAAAATCTAATTAAAAAAAAAAGAATAGGATGCCTTCGACATGGTCCTTCCATTACTTAAATGATTAATTTTATTCTTAAGATGTCACAGGCTTACCTTCCAATCTCTAACCCCAACATCCCATTCTTCTTCAATCAGAATGTTTCAGGACTTTGTTAACCATCTTCTTTGGCCTCCCAACATACAAAATGACCTAGCAGAGAGACTACAGGGTTTCTCATTTCTCCCTTTCTCTCTTAGCTCTACTTCTTATATTTTCTACCTGGTTTTGAGATAAAACTAGTCAGATGTCCGAGATGAGTCATTTCCTAATTTCATTCCCAGTTATTAATACTTTTATTTTTCTCTCAAAATAACATTGCACTTGCATCATATATATATATTACCCTTCAATTTCAATCAATGTAATTACAAGATGCTTAATGTCTTGATACTTTTATCAGGTAGGAACACTTCTTTGGTTAGTTAACCTAAGGTATAAATTAGGAATAGACAATTCCTAGATACAATCAATAAATCAAAGAGACAAACTGTGTAACTGGAATTTCTCTAGGAATACTCAATTTGGGTAACATGGAATGGTCCTTAAGAGATCTGTTGAGTATGCCCAGAGAAGCCACAATAGCTATGAATAAAATTAGAACATTATACCATAAATAATTTGTCTTATCATTGATAAAAAAAATTATTGTTACCTTTTGAGGCTTGGACAAAACAGCAAACCAGTTCAGAATCTGATATATCAATAGCAGGTCAACTTAATGGTTGAGCAGCTCTAGTTAATTCCCTATAGGGATTTGGTTCAGGGTTGCTGGGAGGAGAGGGTATCCATCTTCTTCGACCTAATTCACCACCAGAAAATGGCATATTGAAAGTTTAGAAAATTTGGATGTCCCATCAGCTTCAGAAGCAGAGTCCTTAGGCACCTAGTAGCATTCTGCATCTATAACTGCATAACGTTTTGAGGAGATGCTAGAATTTAGTGTCTAGACACAAGAATTTAGACTGTTTCATACTCTTCAGGGATATCAAGCTATTTGAAAAGAGAACTTAAGAGAATTCCATGAAGGGAGAAAAGGATTTCCAATAAGTAGGAGTCATGAGTCACATACATTATCTAAGTCCAAGAACACTTGAATATATAAAAGGAGAGTGTGCCATTTACTTTTGAGGGGAATGACATCTCTATAACAAACTATCCATATGATGCCATTTCATTAAACATCCATTTTTGAGAAGCTAATTAAGTCTGTCTGACTGATAACCCAAGAACCAGGGTTGGGGGTAAGGTTCATCTATGGGCTCTTGTGAGCAATGATTCTAGAAGTTGCCCCCAACTCCCTCAGCATTATCCTTTTGGGACCCAAGCTTCCAGTGTAAGTCAGAATTGGGGGAATAAGGCCAAGTGGAGTGGTTGTGCTACATATATTTTATATTTACTTGTTCGTATACAAATATAGACTCTGTGGTACTGGGTAAGTCACTTAATCATTAGACAAATAGATTGCAGACATGATTTATATGAATAATCTATATCAGATTACTTCCTATCCTGGGGGGGAAGGGTGGGAGGGAGAAAACTTTATAAACATGAATATTGAAAACTATCTTTAAATATAGTTGAAAAAATAAAGCATAGAGATTTCAGAAAAACTTCTTACTTTCATTGGTGGAAGGTATCTTCTCTACAATCCCCTATTTTTGTCTCAACATTGTGTTTTCCCCCATAGAAGGTAAGTAAAGTATACCCAGAAGGAACAACAGGCAAGTAGGAGCAAGACTTATGATGGACACCTCCCTTTTGATACCATGTACATGCTCTTCACTCCTCTCAGTCTACCCTGATATCAACAAAACCTTTCTTTGAGGCTTCTTTCTGGTCTTCAAAATCATTACAATAACTTCTCTAACCATTGTCATGAAGCTGGAATATTTTGTCCCTGCTTGCAATCTCCCTGAAGGGGAAAGAACCTTCTCTAAAAGACTTCTCTATATGTCTCCTTGGGTTTAGATCTTCCTGTCCTAACTTCTGGTTCTTTTGAAGTTATCAATGGCTTTAAACACTAAAAGTTCTCTCTCCTTTTCCTTTGACAAATACTTTACATTCTTGTTGGTTAACCTGAAGCAAAATCCCTAGCCAGAAATAATAGGTGGTTTCTTTCTTAGGTTTCCTTTTTTACCCAGTATTCTAAATTGGCATCTGAACTTTATCCTCTCTGGAGACCAAGAGCAATTTAGGTCTTTATAATGCCACCCCTGGAATCCCTATATAGTTTTCTCCCACTAACTACAAGATTTTATGGAATGAACTTTTTTAAAAAAGAAATATGTTTTATTCTTTCTTCCCTCAGGCTGTCCCCTGGCTCCTCATTCATTAGTAGATTTTTTTTTTTGGTTTTTTCAAGGCAATAGGGTTAAATGACTTGCCCAAGATCACACAGGTAGGCAATTATTATGTGTCTAAGACCAGGTTTGAACTCAGGTCCTAGTGACTCCAGGGCCAGTGCTTTATCCACTACACTACCTAGCTGCCCCATTGGTAGATTTATCATGAGAGACACATTTTAGAATCTATGAACAATAGACCCCTGTCCCTGGTTTAGCTGCTAGATCCAATCATCCCTCCAATATTGTACTGCTGCATCATAACACTTTCCTCAATTCCAAACTGATTTTTTTACTAGAACCCAGGTTTGTAATTAGAAAAGATCCTTAAATATGCAGGAAATAACAATTGACCATTTTCTTACCAATCAGGGCAGAATCGTGTATTGTCAGACATTATTCTATATTTAGTGTAGTGTGTACTTTGGCATAGTCTGTGCTTACATCACTGGGACTGCATCAGATAAAGATCAGACTGGAAATATCGGTAATTCTGCAGCTAACATTTGTGGCCCTGTAATGACATAAAACTAGAAATGCTGATATTGAAAACAGTTCAAAAATTGTTTTAAAATACTCCTCCCTCCCTTGTTTACAGAAGTAGGTTCTGTGAGTGTGAAACATTGAATATATGGTAACATTCAGTTGATGTGATGCTTATCTTTGTTGAACTGCAGCCCTGTCATCACCCTCCACCCCCTTCTTTTCAATTCTTCATTACAAGAGATGTTTCTCTGGGGTGGTGAGGGAGGAAGGATTTATGCGTAAATGAAGGTGATATGAGAACCAAAGATATCAACACTTAACAAAAAGCAATTCCTCGAGGAAGCCTTCAATGATTAATTCTGTCTTACTCTGATTGCTTTTTTAAAATGTGTTCCCTAAATATCTATATTCATTCCCTAAACATCTATATTCATGTACTCACTTTATGTAGCTTAATAACAAAAAGAACTTGTGCTTCTTTATACTTTCAAAAATATTTTTACATCCATTATCTCATTTGAAACTCACAAGTACCCTGGGAAGAGATATTAGTGACATCTGAGTGTCAGGGTGGATAGAGTACTGGCTTTGGATTCAGGAATACCAAACTTCAACTCCTATCTGAAACACTTAAATAGATACATTAGTATAGGCAAATAATTTAACTTTTTCCAACTTTCTGAGAAATGGGTATAATGGCAACACTAACTTTCCAGAGTTGATGTGAAGACAAAATGAGACAAAGCTTGTATAAGAGCTATATCCCATGCCTCTTAATCCTAATTAATGTAATTAACAGAATGCTCTAGATCTTGACAATTTTATTAGGTTTGAATGCCTTCTTTGAATTATAGAATCAATCAAAGGTAGATTACTACTAGGTTTGAATCAGTCAATAAATCAAAGGCATAAGTCAGATGCAAATTGAATAAAAGTAGATGATGTAGCTTTGGAAATAGTTTGTGACTGGTTGAAAAGAATCAGTTAAACTTAACTTGGAATACAGTCTTCAAATAGCAGGCAGATCTAGTGGCGGTGCAGCTCAGCTAAGCCCCAGAAAAGGTCTCTCTTCTTTCCACCCAATTTTGATCAGAAGAAAAAGGAGGAAAGAAAGAGAGAAAGAAAGAAAGAAAGAGGGGATGGCTAGGTGGTGCAGTGGGGGTGGCTAAGTGGCACAGTGGGGGGCAGCTAGGTGGTGCAGTGGATAGAGCACTGGTCTTGGAGTCAGGAGTACCTGAGTTCAAATCTAGCTTCAGATACTTAATAATTACCTAGCTTTGTGGCCTTGGGCAGACCACTTAATCCCATTGCCTTGAAAAATCTAAAAATAAAAGAAAGGAAGGAAGGAAGGAAGGAAGGAAGGAAGGAAGGAAGGAAGGAAGGAAGGAAGGAAGGAAAAAAGAAAGAAAGAAAGAAAGAAAGAAAGAAAGAAAGAAAGAAAGAAAGGAAGGAAGGAAGAAAGGAAGGAAGGAAAAAAGAAAGAAAAAAGAAAGAAAGAAAGAAAGAAAGAAAAAAGAAAGAAAGGAAGAAAGAAAGAAAAAAGAAAGAAAGGAAGAAAGAAAGAAAAAAGAAAGAAAGGAAGAAAGAAAGAAAGAAAAAAGAAAGGAAGGAAAGAAGGAAGGAAGGAAGAAAGAAAGAAAGAAAGAAAGAAAGAAAGAAAGAAAGAAAGAAAGAAAGAAAGAAAGAAAGAAAGAAAGAAAGAAAGAAAAGAGAGAGGGGGGAGGGAGGGAGGAGAGAGAGAGAGAGAGAGAGAGAGAGAGAGAGAGAGAGAGAGAGAGAGAGAGAGATAACTGGCGATCTTTGGAAAGGCAGCATCTGGATCAGATGTCAAGGGAAAACTAGACATAAGCTTCTGGTCTATGCAAGATCAGATTGCTACATGGACCCCAAAGGAACTTCATGAGGCTCCAGTAATGGAGAAAAGGTCATCCACCCAAACAAGAGCTGTGACTCTTTTCCATATATCCTTTTTAAGTTTAAGCCAACTTTACCCCAGGACTTTGTATTTATTTGAGATAAGGAATCTCCTAGACTTTAAAGGATTTTGTGCAGGTTGTTTTGGGTACCCACTGTTCTTGTGACACAGAGGATAGAGGTGGATAAATAATGTCATGGAAGCAAAGAACATGAGCTTGGATAGACTTTGGGAAATAGTGGAGGAGAGAGGAGCTTGGAATGCTGTGGTCCATGGGGTCATGAAGAGTTGAACCAACTAAATAACAACAGCAAGTTCTTATGACAATACATTAATAAAAATCTCTTTTTAAACTTCTACTTAATTTATCTGACTGGTAATCAATGGACCAAATACTTGATAGGGACTTATAAGCTATAGTTCTACTAAAATTCCCTAACCTCTGAGGTTAACCCCTAGAACCCTGGGACATGAGGAATCAATAGATTCCTGGAGACCTAAGCTGATAGTTTGAGTAGGAATTTAGAGAAGTCTTGGATATGTGTGTGTGTGTGTGTGTGTGTGTGTGTGTGTGTGTGTGTGTGTGTATCTACAAAAATAAAGTGCTTTGTAAACCTTAAAATATTAAAAAAAATCTCGACCATTATATTATCAGTTCCATTTCCTTGTGCTATATTTCTGTAGAATGTCAAAATTTGCAAAATCCTTTATGACAACACTGTGAGATGGGTGGCACAAATATTAGTATACCCATTTTATATTGGAGGAAATTGAGACTCAAGAAAACTTTGCCATCCCCAGAATCATAGGGTCATAGATTTAAAGTGGAAAGGGACCTTATGGGGCATCAAGTCAAATGCCCTCATTTTACATTGAGGGAACTGATGCCCAGTGAAGAAAAAGTGACCTCCAGGATTCCCCAGGGTCCCACAGGATTTGTACCCAGATCCAGCTCTATATTTATTTTTTAAAATTTATTTATTTATTTTGAATTTTACAAGTTTTTTCCCAATCTCACTTCCCTCCCCTACCCCCCGCAGAAGGTAGTCTGTTAGTCTTTACATTGTTTCCATGGTATACATTGATTTAAGTTGAATGTGATGAGAGAGAAATCATATCCTTAAGGAAAAAAATAAAGTATAAGAAATAGCAAAAATAGCAAAATAATAAGATAACTTTTTTTAATTAAAGGCAATAGTCTTTGGTCTTTGTTCAAACTCCAAAATTCTTTCTCTGGATACAGATTCTCCCATGCAGATACCCCAAAATTGTCCCTGATTGTTGCACTGATGGAATGAGCGAGTCCATTAAGGTTGATCATTACCCCATGTTGCTGTTGGGGTGTACAATGTTCCTCTGGTTCCTCTCATCTCACTCCATCTCTATATTTATTACATCTTTCCTGCTTCGTGGTCATTTAGTCTAACTTCCTTTTCTTTAATCATTCCTGCCTCTAACAAATCATTGCGGAATTAGTCATGAATCAAAGACGTAATTGATCTGATAGACTGCCCATTGAGAGAACCCGGTGATGACTTCACAAGCTGAGTAATTGCTAAGAGATAGGAACCTTATATTCCAAGATGTACCACCCAAGTGGAAGAATATCAATGAAATAGAAAGGCAAGACCTCCACCCTTATGGGTAGTTAGGAAAAGAAACCAGATACTCCAAAAGTCAAATGAGAAAATTTAGAAAAGAATCTACCAGTAAGAGATTGGTGTGATGTAAAGGAAAGTTACACTCATTGGTCCTAGGATCAAGAGACCCATATTCAAGCCCAACAGTAACTGCTGTGTGACCCTGGGTGAATTAAGTATTTCTCAGCCTCAGTTTCCTTATTTGAAAATTGGCAACAATAGATCTACTTCCTAACCTACAGGTTTATTTTGGGGAAAATGCTTAGCAAACCTTGACATACAAAGGCGAATCATCATCAGCATATGCTGCTGTCCATATGGTGAATATGGTTTGTGTATACAGGTATGATTGTGTTTCCTGCTCAGTGAAATTGTTGAGATGGCTTGATGCAATGGAAAGTCCACTAGAATTGGGTTCAGAGTACTTGTTTGAATTCTAGTGCCTGCTCTGCTAACTCACTAACTATGAGACCTTGGACATTTCTCTTCTCAATAAGTAAATTCATCTATAAAAGGAGATTAGACTGGGAGATCAATTCTATCCTAACTCTAATATGTGATGCTTCTGAGGAGCTCAGATTCTTTGGGTGTATCTCTGTCCAGAGTATGTAGTGACTTGCATTCCCATGTACATTCCCATTCCCAATTCTTTACACAATTGGTAAGGTGGTCCAGAAGATAGAACCCTAGTCCTGGAGTCAGGTAGACCTGAGTTCATCTGCCCTCAGATGCTTATGAGCTATTTGATCACAGGCAAAACACTTAACATCCCCCTGCCTCAGTTTTCTCAAATGTAAAACAGGGTAATAATAGTAACTGCTTCACAGGATTATTGGGGGAATCCAATAATATAATATTTGTACAATATTTGTACAAATACAAATGTCTGCCATCCAGTCGGTCCTTAATAAATTCTTTTCTTCCCTCCCCCCAACCTCCCCAAGGAGATGAGAACAAGTGGTGATTGAAATCTCCTAGCATGCCTTTACCATTGATCCTCTGGGGCTCTGTTGATTAAAGGAACCTGACAAAGCATTCCTGAGGCAGCCAGGCTTGGGGGTAAGAGCTCTGTCTGATTTACATCATCCTCTCTCTGGATCCTACCAGTTTGGAGGATGGGGATGAGGCTGAGGTGGGGAGGGGCTGGCGCTACTCCTCCCAGAGCCAGAGTGTGTGCTCTCTGACGTCCTTGATCTTCCTGCGTGAAGGGCCAGGAAGCCACACATTGAGTGCGCAAGCAGGCATCCTTAATATGCGTAATATAATTATGTGGGACTGCTTCGATGGTTTTCTAGCATTAGAGCCACACATCTCTCTGGAAGGAGCTATCCTGGTGAAATGAAATTTTAATAAAAGAAAACCACATAGCATATTGTTAAACATTCAAGACAAGGTTTGCATTTTTCCAACAAGGCTGAGAACCTGAAAACACAATCCTGTTTGGAAATATGGTGTCTGAACCAAACGTAATTTGCCAAGGCAGACTAATTTCTCCCAGAGATCGACTGAATACTTATATTTTATTAAGCTGTCTTTTTGGCAAGGCACCTCCTCCCTTCTTCTTTTGGGAGGGTTGTGGGCAGTTGTCCAGGTATTTCTCCCGCTGTTTGAATGCTTAATGACCAGCATGCTCCAAAGGTGAATTGTTCTTTTTATGTAATTCTGCATTAATAATTCAGGTAGGTTCAGGGCAGTTTCTTCTTCAGCCTGCTGCTCCTTGATGCTTGCAAATCTTCCCTGAAGCACTTAGTTCACGTCTGAATACATCAGTTACTGTTCAGTTTCTACAATCTCATTCATTTAACCGTTTGTCTCAGCTCTGTTGGACAAACTACACTTCTATTGGAAGGCTGCTGGTTTGTATTTGCCCACTCTACACCCTACAATAGGTAAGGACTGGGGATTCCTGGGCAAAGAACAGGCAGTCTATTGTCAGTCACTGGACTTGTTAAAAAGAATTCTACTGGATTTTGGCATAATACTGACCTTTGAATATCTTCCAAGCTCTTTACTGACATGCTCTGATATGTCTTTTTTAAGCAAGACTTGAGAATGGAGAATCAGGAATGTCTCTCTACCTAGTAAAAACTTGGCTATCACTCAAGTGGCCTTCAAAAGTATAGGAGAGAGGTTCTGGGGGAGGGATCAGGGTGTATGGCCAAGTTCATGATGAAGAAAGATGTGGTTACAGTTTGTCTGAGTTTTGTGATATATTCCCTGGTACTTGGTTAAAGGTTGAGAAAGGAGATTTTCCTCTTTTTTCTTTTGGTGATAATAGGTGAGGACTGATGGGGAGGCTGTTATAATAATGTAGCCAAAAGTCAGTGAACTGATGGACTGGAAGCAGAGTATGATGAGCAAAGGAGGCTGAGATCTGTCCGTTTGAGAGAGAATGAGAGTGGGTATCGTAAGTGCTGGAGATAGATGGTGGGGGAGAGTGTGTCACAGAGTAAAAGGGAAGGAGAAGTGCTTTCAGAAGGGGAGAACTATTAAAAAACACTCAGGTGCTGAGTTCAAACCAAAAACAAACAAAGAAAAAAAAGTTATATTCTTGAGTTTTGTCCCTTCAGGACCTAGAAGACCTGGATAAAAACACTCATTTAAATGTATCAGTAGATTTTGAAATTATGCAAGTGCACAACTGGTTGAAAGATCCATCATTTCTTTAATTCTGGATCTTTGTGTCCCCCACCTTATTTTAACGTTTTTCATTAAAAAAAAATTGTATGATATATCTTCTACCCAGGTGGAAGAGACAAACCAGTGAAATTTATAGCTGCAGTAAAAAAAGATAGATTTGCTAATGGTGGGGGGGGACAGGATTAGGGAAGAGAGGAAAGAAAATAAACATCTACATAGAGCCTATTATATGCACTGGACCCTATTACTGGCTGTTTGATTATGGACACTTTACCCTAATTGCCTCATATTCAGGCCAACTCTAGTCATCCTGATTCATATTTGACCACTGAACCTAGATGACTCCAGAGGAAAAAATGAGACTGGTGGTTCAGCACAGCACCCCCTCACTCAAATCTAATTCATTTGTTTGTCATAGTATCACCTTCCTATGTCATGGACTTCTTCAAGAATGAAGAGCAACGGGGCAGTTTGGTGGTACAGTGGATAGAGCACTGGCCCTGGAGTCAGGAGGACCTGAGTTCAAATCCGACCTCAGATACTTAATAATTGCCCAACTGTGTGACCTTGGGCAAGTTACTTACTCTCATTGCCTTGCAAAAAAAAAAATGAAGGACAAACATTATCACTATGTGCCAACTGCTGTGATAAGTGCTTTCCAAATATTATTTCATTTCATCCTCATAATACTGAGAAGTAGGTACTGTTATTAACCCCATTTTTTACAGATGAAGAAACTGAGGCAGGCAGCAGTTCCATGACTTGCCCCACCCAGAGTCACACAGCTAGTAAGAATCTGAGACCAGACTTGAGTTCAGGTCTTTCTAGCTTTAGATCCAGTGCTCTCTATCCATTATGCAATCTTTTGTTATCCTTATATGATAGTATGTCTGGTCCTGATTAGAACACTTCAGGAGTGCTAGGTACCACATTTTCTGAGGGTCATTGATAAGCCAAGATGCAGAGGAGATGGAGATGAATCGTGAAATACTTCTGATACCTGTCACGTTATGGATCATTTAAAGGATCTTTGGTTGTTTTGTCTTGAGAAGAGAGGACTCAGAGAGACAAGATAGTTTACTTCAAATATTTGAAAGGCTATCACTTAAGAGGCACTTAAGACATTTAATTAATAGATCACTAGGCTTTGAACTCAGAGAGACTTGAATTCAAATCCAGTCCCAGAAATTTAATAGTTAGGTAACCCAGGGCAAGTCACTGAATCTCTTTTTGCTTCAGTTTTTTTTTGTTTTTATACTCTGTTAATTAGGGACAATAATACCACCCATCTACCAAGATTGTTTGGATAATAAAAGGGATAGTATTTATAATATTTTATATAACATTATATAAATGTTAGCTATTCTCAATTATTATTATTCTCCTTGGTCCCCAGGAACAGAACTAGAAGAAAGGGATGGAAGTTTCAAAGAGGCAACTTTAGGTTCAGCATAAAGAAAAATGGTAGTGAGCTTTCTGTCACTGGAGGTATTTTAGCAAAGGCTAGATAACTATTATCTAGGTAGATTGTAGAGAAGATATTTTTTCACATGTGTTTTGAGCTAAATGAGCAACTTGGTGGCAAAGTGGTGGATCTGGAGTCAGGAAAATTCATCTTCATGACTTCAAATCTGGTGTCATACACTTAATATCTGTGTGTGAATCATTTAATCCTGTTTGCCTCAATTTCCTCTCTGTAAAATGAGTTGGAGAAAGAAATGGCAAACCATTCTAATATTTTTGCAAGAAAACCCCCAATGGGATCACAAGCAACAACAAAGATGGCCTCTGAGGTTCCTCCCAGTTCTGAAATTCTGTGCTTTTCAACTTTCGTCAAGGTCATTTTAAGCTAGAGGTTCTTGATTTTTTTTTCTTTGTCAAAGATGCCTTTGCCAGTTTAGTGAAGCTTATAGATCCCTTTTAAGAGTATTTTTTTAAATATTAAAAGAATGTTGAGCTTTAGTTAGAGAGGAGTAGTTTGGAGCTTATCTTCTCCTTCTCTCTCTTCCTACTTTCCCTTCTGTCTTCAAATCACAACAAATCACAGTGACTGGCACATAGTAAAAGCTCAACAAAAACTTGGTGAATTGAAAGTTGCCTCTTTGAAACTTCCATCCCTTTCTTCTAGTTTTGTTCTCGGGGGCCAAGGAGAATAATAATAATAATAATAATAATAATAATAATAATAATAATAATAATAATGATGATGATGATGATGATAATAATAATAATGAATGGCTAGCATTTATATACTACCCTAAATATTATCCCATTAATTTTCCAGATCTACCTGATCCTCATAGGACAAGATCTCAAGGACTTTCACCATCCAGATGTTTGGCATTATTGTCTCTATTTTACAGAGTATAAAAACAACAACAAAAAAACTGAGACAAAAAGAGATTCAGTGACTTGCCCTGGATTACCTAGCTAGTAAATGGACCCAAAGGAACAAACCAAGATGGGGTACAAACACCACAAATCCCTGAAACTGGATCCTATTGCCATTCCTTACTCCTTTCCTTCAGCTTAATCCAGTGAAGGTTATTTGTATGCTGTGCTTTTCTTCATAATATTAGGTAATTATTTGCAGAGGCACAGATGTCATCCTAACTCACACAGGTTGGTTGGCATCTGAAAGAAGGGCATGCATTCAATTCCTCATTCTGTTTCTGTGTGGCATTTTAATAGCATATTTTAAAAAATGCTTATCCATTCCTACACATGGGACTGAAGATAAGAGGAACAAACCAGTTTTCAGTGAGGTCCTTAGGGGCTCTGTAGGACAGCAGTGTAAATCTTTCCAATTCTTCCACATCCCTGTGATCTCCAAAGTCCTGCAGGACCAGAGGTCTTCACAAAGCAGCTCAAATTTTACCTTCTCTTCCCAGGCAACTGTTAAAGAAGGATAATTGATGCTCCCATTTTTTGTCTAGTCTTAGGGTTTTTGAGCCCAATGACTGAGGATTTTAGAACCTTAGAGACCAATCCAACTTCCACAGTTTACAGTTGAAGAAACAGAAATAAACTAGTAACTTTCTTGGATTATCTACCACTACTTTCCTTAATACTTATGAAGGACTAAGCAACTAAATTCATTTCTCCTAAAGGGTCTATTTAGTGTATATTATGGATAAAGCACCAAGAATATATTTAACAAAAATGAAATAATCCATACTGGTAAGGGGTTTATGTTTTACTGGGGGGAAACAGCATATACACATATAAGTAAATAAAATCACAAAATTTCAGAGATAGAGGATCCTCAGTGATCTAGTCTAAAAAATATCTAAACACCAATCTTTGCCACAGCATTCCTCACAAGGGACCATTCAGTCTCTAGGGAAGGGTAGAATAAGCCACTCCTTCCCAGGGCAATTCATGCCAATATCTGGATAGTGTTGATTTTTAGCAATTTGCTGGTATTTTTTAATTCCCTTTATGTCTTGCCTAAATCTGTCTCTTCCAAACCTGTTCCAGGTTCCAAGTTCTTCCCTCTAGAGACAAACTGAAAAAAATTGAATCCCTTTTTACTTGAGGATCATTGTGCCCCATATTCCATATCCTCCCCCCAATCTTTTCTTCTGTTGGCTAAACTAATGACGTCTAATTCAAACAGAAATGTACACCACCAAACTATAGTTAAGATTTCAGTATTGATTTAGAAAACCACTTGTTTTATATTTCTTTTTCTAACTAATTTCAGAACACTAAAATCATAAAAACCAAATTTTAATTCCATTTTGGCTACAATCAGAAGTTTTTTTAGTCTCATATGGGTTTGACAACTCTGAGATAAACAGCTCTCTGGTTTCTCTACCTGATCCTCATAGGACAAGATCTCAAGGACTTTCACCATCCAGATTGATCTTCTGTAGACTCTCACCAGTTTAACTGTCAATATACATTTATTAATCCCCTAATATATGCCAAGCACTATACTAAGTGATGGGGGTACAAAAAGAGGCAAAAGATTGTCCCTGTCCTCAAAATACAAGAAGTAATAAAGGAAAGGGAAATCCTATTCTGAGTAAATAAAAAAATACACAAAATATCTAGGGATGAACATCCCAAAGCACACAAGACTTGTATAGATTCAATTGCAATGTTCATTAAGCTAAAAAGCAATCTAAAAAGTGGAAGACTATTCAGTGATCATGCCAGTATAATAAAAATGACAATTCTACCAAAATTAATTTATGCTTTTAATGCTTTACGCATCAAATTGCCAAGAGAATACTTTACAAAGGTTGATAAAAAAAAACAAAATTCATCTGGAAAAACAAAAGATCTACAATATAAAGGGAAATGATGAAAAGAAGATGTAAAAAAGGGGGAATAGCACTTCCAGACTTCAAACTATATTCTAAAGCAACATTATTAAAAGATATTTAATATTTGGTTGAAAAACAGAAAGATCAATAAATTGGACTAGACAAAATAGTTTCAGTAGCAATAGAACTCAATAATCCAGTGTTTGATAAAATGGAAAACATGATTTGTATAAGAAAATACTCCCTATTTAAAAAACTGATGGGAAAACTAGGTAGCAGTTTAGCAAAGATTGGTTTTAGAACAACACTTCTCACTGTACTTCACAATTAATTCTGTATGGATATGTGTGACTTTAATATAAAAGATCATACTTTGAAAAAATTAGAAGAGAAACATATCGGGTACCTCTTACAGCTATGGGTAAAAGATGTATTTTTAATCAAACAAAAGATAGAGGCAATTACAATAGTTAAACTAGATAACTTTCATTACTTGAAGCCAAAAAGTTCCAGCAAAGACAATATTAATATATCTTGAATAAGAAGGAAAGTGGTGGGATGGGGGGGGGATTCTTTTGACTACAAGTGATCTAAAAATATTAACAAATATATACAAGATCAATAACTATTTTGCAATAGGTAAACGATCAAACTATGGTAGCAAGCAGTTCTCAAAAGATTTGCAAGCTATTCACAACCATTTAAGAAACTAGGCTCCAAATAACTACTAATAAGAAAAATTCAAATCAAAACAACTCTGGAGTTTACCTCACTCCTTGCAAATTGACAAAAAATGACCCCATAATTTAACAGCCAATGTTGGAGGAGGTGTGGGAAGATATGCACACTAATACATTATTGGTAGAGCTATAAAATGGCTATGAAATGGTACAAAAATTTTGGAAAACAATTTGAAGTTATGGAAATAAATGACTAGAGACTTCATTACTGGGTTTATACCCTTAAAAAGCCATTAATAAGAAAAAATTCCCAATTTACTCCAAAATATCTTGAAAAAAAAAATCAAAGAATTTTTAAAAAACCCAAGAATTGGAAACAAAGTAGATACTTGTCAATTGGGGAATAGCTAAACAAATTGTGATATATGCATATAATGGAATGTTACTGTGTTGTAAGAAATAATCTGTGTGGGGGAGCTAGGTGGCACAGTAAATAGCATACCAATCCTAGAGTCAGGAGGACCTGAGTTCAAGTTCAGTCTCAACCATTCAAAACTTACTTAGCTGTGTGACCTTGGGCAAGTCACTTGTCCCTATTACCTTGCAAAAACAAACAAAAACTAATCTGGGTGATGAATACAGAGAGGCATGAAAAGAATAATATAAATGAATGCAAAGTGAAGTAAACAGAGCAAAGAATACCATATACAGAGCAACTATAATAATTTAAATGGAAAGAACAATGGCTCACCAAACAAAATGAAAATAAGTGTAATAAAATTATAAAGATCAAGTCAGATTCAATGAAGAGGAGATAACCCTAACCTATGCCTTCATGGAAGTGGGAGGTCCACAGGTGCTACACTTTGCTTATATTTTCAGACATTTTAAAATGTATTAATAAGTTGTACTGACTTTTTTCTTTCCAAAAAGATTGTTTTTCATATGGGATGGTTCTTGGGAAGGGAAAGTAGGAGGGAAAAGTATATCATGGTGATGTAAAACAATAGCAGCAACAGCAATAAAACAAAAGGTATCAATTAAAAAAGTAGTTTTTTTAAGTCTATTTTGTCCCGGGTGCTGTGTTAATATTATTCCCAGATTCCCAAATAAAGTAAAAAAAATCCCTAATCTCAAGGAATATAATAGGAGAGGAAACATGCAAAAATAATTATATATAAATGAGAACAAACTATGTATATATGTATATCATGTACACATATATGGATATATATGTATTTGCATATATACACACATAAATTGTAGGTAGTCTCAGAGGGATAACACTAAGATGAAGAGGACTGGGAAAGCGTTATTATAGAGGATGAGACTAATTGAAACTTGACTGAAACCAGGGAAACTGGAAGATGCAGATGAGGAGGGAGAGCATTTCAAATATGGGAGATAGTCAGGAAATGTGGCATCCTGTGTGATAAATATTACTGGATCACAGAGTCCATGGGGATCATGAAGATGTTAGGAAATTGGAAAGGTAAGAGGTGGGGGTAGGTTATGAATGACTTTGAAAGCTAGAGGATTATTTTATATTTGATCCAAGAGGTGATAGTGAGCTACTATAGTTTATTGAGTAAGGAGTTTGACATGGTCAAACCTAGGCTTTAGATCACTCTGGCATCTGAATAGAGGATGAACTAGAATGGAGATACTTACAGCAGCAGATCATACAGGATGCTATTGCAATAGTTCAGGTGTGAGGTGATGAGTGCCTATACCAGGATGGTTGCCAGTGTCAGAAAAGAAGGGGGAAGTATGGAAGAGGTGTTACAAAAAGGAAGGAAGGAAACAAAAGAAATAAGCATTTTTATGAGCTTACTATGTATTAGTCTCTGGGCTAAGTACTTTACAAATATTATTTCATTTCATCTTCACAATTATCTTGAGGAAAAGTTGCTAATATTATACCTATTTCATGGTTGAGGAAACTGAGGCAGGGAGAGGCTAGGTGACTTGCTAAGAATCACACTAGTAAGTTTCTGAAGACAGATTTGAGCTTGAATCTCCCTGATTCTGTGTTCTCTCTGCTAACCACGACTACTTGGTGGTGTAGTGTGTCAACTACTGATGTATCCATAAGCACCATGATGCAGCCTGTTAATGATGTCTAAAGAGTTGACCTCCAGAGTTAGGACAACTTGGATTAAATTCCTCCTCTGACCTGTTCCGTTTGTGTGATTCTGAATAGGTCACGACCTCTCAGCACCCCAGAGAAATCACTAAGACTGTGAATTGTAGAGTAGTTGTTTGTCTTTACTGTTAGAGGGGTTTTTGTCCTTATTGCAAAACTCCCTACATTGAGAAAATGATAAATTTTATTAAAAAACAAGAACCTGACATTTCTGAAAAGTAGTCTACATATAGTATTACCATCTGCTCTTCTTAATCACTCTTGAGTTAGGTACAGATACTATCAATCCTATACAGATGTGGAAACTGAATATTTTGCTTATGATCACAGAAACTGCAAGTTCTAGAGGCAGGATTTGAATCCAACTCTCTGTAATAGAAAATACAGTATTCTATTCATGCTCCCTCCTGATAGGTCTTAAAATTATTAGAGTAGTACAAGACCTCTAAGGATTAGTCATGGAATTCCATAAAAATTGGAAATCCAATTAGCATTCTCCCCCAACTGTTGGGAAGATAATGCCACTTCATATGAAGCAGTTTCAAGCACCAGAACCTAGATTCAAATCCCAGAGCTACTACTCAGTACTTAAGCCACATTGGGTCAACTTTTTTTTTCTAACTAGGTTCCAAATCCATGCTCCTGATATTTGTGATATCTCTCACTGTTGCAGAGTCTGTTTCTGATGTGTTGAATTTGATATACCAAATCTAGGTGGAGGTTTCCAGCAGAAAGTTGGTAATATTAGACTGAAATCAGTGAAATCTGTCTATATGTTTAGGAGTCATCTTTATAAAGAAGAAATAGGAATTGATGAAGCCAATAAAGGACAGAGTATAGCTGGAGGAAAAAAATTATTGAAAATAGTTTTAGTAGATGTTCACACTTAGTGGGACAGAGGAGAGCCATAACCTCATAAAGAAGACTTCAGAGGAAAAAGTCAGAAAGAGAAACCAAGAGAGACAGTTCCAAGGAATGCAAGGGGAGAGAGTGTGCAGCACTGTGTTGTTGACCTTGGCAAAAATTGAAGAGAGGTCAAGTAGAAAGATGACTGAGAAAAAACATTTCTTGAAATTTGAGATTATGGTGAGGAGGGAGTATAGGGTGTTTATGGAGACAAAATGTTTTTGTTCCTGGATCTTTTAATAGTCTTAAGTTTTCTCTCAATTACCTTATAAACAAGATTTGATAGTGTGGATTTGTATTTCTTTTTTTCTTTTTTTCTTTTTTTAGATTTTTCAAGGCAATGGGGTTAAGTGGCTTGCCCAAGGCCACTCGGCTAGGTAATTATTAAGTGTCTGAGGTCAGATTTGAACCCAGGTACTCCTGACTCCAAGGCTGGTGATCTATCCACTGTGCCACCTAGCCGCCCTGGATTTGTATTTCTTGAGTTTTATCTTTTGCTTTTTTCCCCCCTCCTCTCTCTCTTCTCCCTCCTCTCTCCCCCTTCCCTTCCCCCATTCCTTCTCCTTCTCCTTTTTCTTCCTCCAATGGACAGAACACTGCACCTGGAATCCAGAAGTCCCAAGTTCAAATCTACTCTAGGCATTTATCAGTGTGACCCTGAACAAGTCAATTCATATCTGTTTCAATTTCCTTATCTGTAAAATGAAATTAATAATAGCACTGACTTTTAGGATTGTTGATTTTTATATCACACAATCTCATATTTATAAAGCATTTTGCAAACATTAATATACTATTTAAATACTAGCTATTTGTTCTATGAATGATGTATCTGAAGATCAATGAAAGGACTGGAAGATACATTTGATAAATGAAAAATCATGGAAAATGAGGAGCAACAAGAGTACAGAAAGGCAAATATTATTCACTGAAAGGGGAAGAAAACAGTCTTCAAACTGTAGACCAATGAATCTGGTTTTGATGCTGGGATAATTCTAGTATCAGGAACAGGTCATGTCAGATTAAAATCATTTCGTTTTGACAGGAATATGAAATGAGTAAACAAAGGGAATTTTATGGATATAGTATGCCTAGATTTTAGCAAAGCCTTCAGTAAAATATCTTTTACTATTCTTATGGAGAAGATGGAGGAAAGTCAATTAGATGATAAAGCAATCAGATAAATTGAGAACTAGTTAGGTGTCTGGGCTCAAAGAATCTTATTAATAGTTCAGTGTCAAGGTGACTGGAGGACTCCAATAGAGTAGCCCAAGAATATGTCCTTGATCCTATGCTATTAAATAATTTTTTCCCAATGGCTTGGAATGGATGATGTGTTTGAATTTGAAGAGAACACAAAACTGAGCAGAATAGTTAACACAGTGGATGACAGTCAGTATCCAAAAGAATATTGACTCCAAAAGGATCAGAATGCAAAACAATCTTTGACAAGCTAAAGCACTAGATAGAAGCTAATAAAATGAAGTTCTGTAAGGATAAATACATAATCTTATGCTTGGGTTCAAAAAATCCACATCAGAGACCTGGAGTGAAAGGAGATATCAAAATGACTTGGGAGTTTTTGTAGACTTACAAGCTCAATATGAGTCAGCACTGTGATGTGGCATCCAGAAAAGCTCATTAAATCTTGGCCAGCTCAAGAAGGTCATAGCTTTCAGTAATAGAGAGGTGATAATCCCATCATATTGTGCCCTTGTCAGACCTTACCTAGAGTACTGCATTCATTGCTAAGCACTCTGTTTACAAAAGACAAAGGAAGGCAACAAGGATGGTGGAGGGCCATGGGACCATGGCATATGAATATAGACTGAAGGAAATGGTCAGGATTAGCCTGGGGGGAAAAAAGACTGAGATAAGAGGGATGGTATGGTATGTGATAACCATGATACTATGTTAAAGTAATTGAAGGACTGTCATAAGGAAGACAGATTAGATATATTCTGTTTGGTCACAGAGGACCAGACCATGAGCAAAAGAGACCTGATATTGGGACTACTCCCTATCATCTAAGTATCCAAAAGTTGAATGACTGTTTCAAGAGGTAATAAGCTTCCTGTTCTCAAAGGTCTTTAATGAGAGGTTGGATTATGACATATCAGATATGTTATAGTGGAAATTCCTTTTTTTTTGCAAATGTATTGCACTAAATGACTATTTAGATCCAACTCTCAAATTCTGTGATTTTGTATTTTTATTTGAGAAGTTTCTCTCAAATCTTTTTTAAAATAGTATCTTATTTTTCTCAATTATATGTAATTTTTTAGAAATAATTTTTGTATGATTTTGAATTCCGAATTTTTCTCCCTTTCCCTCCCTTCCCCTCTTCCTAAAGTGGTAAGCCCATCTGAATTATTTATACAGAATTGCATAAAAAGAACAATTCCCCTTTGGAGTACATTGGTAATTTAAGCATCCAGCTGGAGAAAAAACTGGACAACTGTCCAAATTCCTCCCAAAAAGAAGAAGGGAAGGGGAAAAGGTACCCTGCCAAAAAGATAGCTTAATAAAATGGAAGTATGCAGTTGATCTCATGGAGAAATTAGTCTACATTGACAAATAACATTTGGTTCTAATCACCATATTTCCAAATGGGATTGAGTATTCAGCACCTCTTCAGAAACTGGGCTAAAACCCTACCCTTGAGTAAGTCAGCTACTGATAATAAAGAATTCATTCATCAGAGACTGTCCACAAGAATCAATTTGTGCATATTAGAATGTGTGTTTAGTGTAATTCATGATTTATAGTTCTTTTCAGGTGACTTGTTGCCCTTAGTTACTCCCAAGCTCAATCTCCCCCTGCCCTCTCTGTCTAACAAGCAAAAAGTGTTATTTAATGCTTTCGTTGACAAGAATATCCTCATAGAAACTCCTTATTTTATTAGAGGAATATAATTGAATAAGCAGGAATTTGAGGATCATTTTCTGACCCTACTTTTCATATATTTATACATTAAAATATATGGGCACTTATTAATGGCAAAGGCTTTTGAAGCAAAAGTGCAAACTAGCTTATCAGTGGGAGGATATAATAATTTCAAGTGCAGGAGATAAACTTGAATGGGAAGGAAGATTACCAGAGAACAGTTACATAAAGTATTTATTAAGTACTTGCTGTGGACCAGATGCTGTATTTTATCCCTGGGGATAAAATACAAACCACAGGCTATCTCTTCCCTACCTACCTGCTACAGAAAGTTTGCCCCAGTCCCTCTTAATTCTAGTGCCTTCCCTGTATTGATTATCCCTATTTATTCAGTCTAAATCTTGATATATACAGTCTATTAGACTGTGAGCTCCTTGATGGTAGTGACTTGTTTCACAAGCTATTGTTGAATTGTTTTCATTGTGTCTGACTATTCAATGACCCCATTTTCTTTTTTCAAAAAAATTTATTTTTATCCATATGTGCATGTATATTTTTAAGTTACAAAATTTCCTTCCACCTTCCCTTCTCACCCCCTTCCCCTGAGTGGCAAACAGTCAAGTTAGCATTGTACATATATATTTTGATAAGCATATTTACAGATTAGTCATTTTCAATATGAGGAATTAGGATTAAGGGAATGGGATACATAAGAAATAATTTTTATAAAGTGTTCATCAGATTCTCAAGGTTGTGTGTGTGTGTGTGTGTGTGTATGTTTTGTTTTGTTTTTCTTCCCCTGGATGGGGATAATATAGTCCATAACCAGTCTAATACAGTTGTCATAGATCTCTGGATGCTGAGAGGAGCTGCTTCCATCAAAATTGTTCACCTCACAATGTTGCTGCTGATGTCTACATTGTTCTCTTGTTTCTTCATGACCCCATTTTCTTGGCAAAGAAACTAAAATTATTTGTCATTTCCTTCTCTAACTCATTTTCCATATGAGGAAACTGAGGCAAACCCAAGTTAAGTAACTTTCCCAGGATCACATGGCTAGTAAATGCTTAAGATCATATTTAAACTTACAAAAATGAGCTTTCCAGACTTCAGCACTCTCTCCACCGCACCAACTTGCTAGTCCAGTGTAGTAGTTGGAAGACAGGGAAAAGGAATAGAACAAAATAGGAAATTCTTTTAAAAGTCTAGGAGAGAGGAGGTCATAAATGATCTGAATCCTTTAACAAATGGTGGTTCCAGTGAGGGAGACATGACTGAGGGACACAGGCTGGCAATGTGGCAGATGAGGGAGAAGACTCTCAAAGACCACACAAGACAGAAAAGGAATTCTTTCTCTCAAAGTAATTTTCTGTGATTCTGCCTTATTTCCCTGGTCAAATAGCTACAAGATGAGTGAAGTATTCCTGAGACAAATGATTAGAGTGTAATCCCATTGTAATGCCTGTTTTAGGGGAGAGGACCAAGACCTCACTATAGACTAACCGACGAATCAAGTTATTTTCCTGTATGCTCTCCCTATGTGTCAAAGAAAATGATTTGCCTAGGTAATGACAATCTGGGCTAGTGAATGATTCTATTCTATTTGTATCTTTGAACCTATAACCTTCACTGAAATGAGTTTCATTTGGAGTTGGGAAATACAGAAGAGTTATAGACTAAATGCTGAATATGAATGAACCTAGACAAAATGTTTTTTAAAGTGATGTGGTAGCTCTTTTAGGGAAATAATAGAGTAAGGACTTTTATAGAACACATAAAATAGAAAGGCATCTGCAATCTTTCATCTCTCCCCCACCCAGGCCCAGTTGAGGCTCTCATCATCTCTCATCTGAATTATTACAATAGTCTTCTAACTATTGCATCAAGTCTTTCCCCATTTTGATTCATCTTCCACTCGGTTCCCAACAGGATTTTGTAAAGTTTAGGTCTGCCTATCACTATGATGCTCAATGAGCAGAAGAGGTTTGCTATAGCCTCCAGGATTCAATATTAACTCCTCTATTTTCTATTTAAAGTTCTTCCTAAAAGCCCCTTCTGATGTTTTCAACATTCCTACACCCTTCCTTAAACCCTTCATATAGTCAAAGATCCAGTCAAATTATTCCTACTTCCTTTTCCTCATATGCAACATTACATTTCTAAACCTTTGTTATAACTGTCCTTCTTACCTGTCCCTTTATCTCTGGCAAATATCTTCAGTTTAAATGCCATCTTATTCAGAACACCTGTCTTGTGTCTGACACATGACCAAGTCTTCCCATCTCCTTGTGTTATATGTTCTGTGTATACCTATTATTTATATTCTGGTTCACTTATTATAAATGCATGCTCCTTGAGTACAGGGACTATTTTTTTTTACCTTTTTTTGTATCTCTAGTTCTTAGTATAGTACTGGCATATAATAAGTGCTTGCTAGTTATAGCTTTTAATTTCAATTTATCATTTACTTATTTTTAATATTCAATTTTTAAAAAATTTTGAATTATTTCCCTTCCTCCTATCTTCTTCCTTTACAATGATAAAGGCAAGAAATAAAATATCAATTATACATGTAATAATGTTTGTCCATTTTAGAAGACCCCAACATCAGGAAGCTGATGCCATGACAAACACATGAATTGGATTTGAGTGAGGGGCAAGTTGTGCTAAGTCACCAGCCTCACATTCTCCAGAACCATCTGGGTCCAGTAGCCAGATATGAATCAGGATGACTGGAGATGGCCCTGAATGCGGGGCAGTCAGGGTTAAGTGACTTGCCAATGTCTGAAGCCAGATTTGAACTTTCATCCTCCTGACTCCAAGATCAGTGCTCTATCCGCTGCACCACCTGCTACCCTCTAATTATACATGTGAAATTATGTAAAAAGCATATTTCCATATCAGCCAAGTTGCAAAAAAGCAAAACAAACTTGAAAGAAGGAAGGGGAAAAATTATGCTTTAATCTACATGAAGATTCCATCCGTTATTTCTCTGGAGGAGGATAGCATTTTTTATCCTGAGTCTGTCAATAATATATTAGATAACTGTATTGATGAGAAGAGCCAAATCATTCATAGTTGATCATTGTACACTATGATATTCTATAATAACATAATATAATTCTAATAATATAATATTATTCTTCTGCTTCTGCTCATTTCACTTTTCATTGTTCATCTAAGTCTTCCCATGTTTTTCTAAAACCATCCTGCTTATCGTTTCTTATAGCACGATAATATTCTATCACATCTTGTTTAGCCATTCCTTAATTGATGGTCATTCCCTTACTTTTCAATTCTTTGCCACCACAAAAAAATTGCTGTAATAAATATTTTTGCACACATTGGTTCTTTTTCTTTATCTTTCTTTTTTTGAAATAAAGATCTAGTATTTATCAAATGGGTCAAAGGGTATGCACAGTTTTATTACTCTTTTGGTTCTAAATTGCTCTACAGAAGGGGTGGATCAATTCCTAATTTCAGCAACAACACATTAGTATCCCAATTTTCCCACATCCCTTCAGATACTTGTCATTTTTCTTTCCTGTCATATTAGTGGGTTCTTATCTCAAAAGTTTGGATCTTTGTGTATATCAGATACTGGATTATCATAGCCATTTGCTACCATGTATTATGTACCTAATCTATTACACTGATCCACCACTCTGTTTCTTAGCTAGTACAAAATTATTTTGATGATAACTGCTTTGTAATGCAATTTTAGATTTGGTACTGCTAGGCAGCCATCTTTCACATTTTTTTGTTAATTCCCTTGATATTCTTGATCTTTTGTTTTGCTAGATGAATTTTGTCATTTTTTCTAGTTCTATAAAGCTTTTTTTTGATAATTTGATGGGTAGGGCACTGAATAAGTATTATAATTTAGATAGAATTAAAAATTTTGTTATAGTGGTTCAGTCTACCCTGAGCAAACAACATTTCTCCAATTTTTTAGAATTCTCTTTCTTTGTGTGAAAAATGATTTGTAATTATATTCATATAGTTCCTGGGTTTGTCTCGGCAGGTAGACTCCAAAGAATTTTATATTATGTGCAGTTATTTTAAATGAAGTTTTATCTCTAATTCTTGCTGCTGGACTTTATTGGTAACATATAGAAATCCTGATGTTTTATGTCAACTTGTTTTCTATCCTTTGACTTTGCTGAAATTGTTAATCATTTCAACTAGTTTTTAGTTATTTCTCTAATTATAACATCATATCATCTGTAAAGAATGAAAGTTTTGTTTCCTCGTTGCCTAGATTTATTCCTTCAATTTATTTTCCTTGTCTTATTTCTATAGTTAGCATTTCTAGCACATTATTGAGTAATAGTGGTGATGATGGGCATCCTTGTTTCATCCCTGTTCTTATTGGGAAGGCTACTTATTCCCATTACAGATAAGGCTTACTCTTGGTTTTAGATAGATACTGCTTAACATTTAAAGCAGGGGTAAGGAACCTTTTTTCTGTCAAAGGTCATTTGGATATTTATAACATAATTTACCTGCTATATTTTGTCAAACAATTAATTCATCCCTAAAAAGATTCTAGATTTATTGAATTTTGAGTCCCACCCATGGTTACTGTGGCAAGTGCCAGACCAAATGATTTTGTATGCCTCATACTAGCTGGACATCCTGTGCCCTAATTTAAAGGAAAGTTTCATTTATATTTATGTCTTATGATGTTTTTCAATAGGAATGAATGTTATATTTGGTCAAAAGTTTTTTCTGCTTGCACTAAGATCATCAAATAATTTTTGCTGTTTTGTTATGGATATGATATTTTTTCTAATGTTGAACCATCCCTGAATTCTTGGTGTATAAATCTAACTTTCTAATATTGTATAATATTTTTGGTATAATACTGTAATCTCCTTGCAGTATTTTATTGAAAAAATTGTATCAATATTCATTAGAAAAATTGGTCTATTGTTTTCTCTCTGTGTATTTGCTTGTCCTGATTTAATTATCAATACCATGTTTGTGATATAAAAAAAAATTTATAGGATTCCTTCTTTGCCTATTTTTCCAAATAGTTTATGTAGTATTACAATTACTTGTTCTTTAAATGTTTTAGTAAAATTAATCTATCTGGTCATAGGGATTTTTTTCCTTGGGGAGCTCATTGATGTTTTGTTCAATTTCTTTTTCTGTTAGAGGGTTATTTAAGTATTCTATTTGTTGTTCTGTTATTATGAGCAATTTATGTTTTTTGTAAATATTCATTCACTTCAGTTACATTTTCAAATTTGTTGCCAAGGAAAGTCATTATTCATTCCTCCCTCCCCTCTGCAACCCTCCCCCCCACCCCACCCACAAAGATTTATGCTTTTCTGCTGAATAAGTTATTCTTGGCTGTCATACAGGCTGATTTGCTTTCCAGAATATCAAATTCCAAGCCCTCTGCTCTTTAATGTGAAAGCCACTAAATTTTGTGTGATCCTTACTGTAACACGCTTGAATTGTTTCTTTCTGGCTGTTTACTTCTCCTTGATCTGGGAGCTCTGGAATTTAGGTATAATATTTTTGGGAGTTTTCATTCTGAGATGTCTTTCAGTAGGTGATCAGGGGTTGTTTCTATTTCTATTTTACCTTCTGGTTCTAGGATATTAAGGGAGTTTTCCTTGACAATTTCATGAAATATGATAGCTGGCCTCTTTTTTTTAATCATGGGCTTTCAGATAATCCCATAATTCTTAAATTATCTTTCCTCAATCAATTTTCTAGGCCAGTTTTTTCCAAGGAGATATTTTATATTGTCTTCTATTTTTCATTCTTTTTTACTTTGTTTTATTGTTTCTTGATGTCACATGGAATCATTAACTTTCACTTACCTACTTTTAATTTTTAAGGAATTATTTTCATCAGAGAGTTTTTGTTGCTTCCCCCCCCCCCAATTTGCCAGTTCTACTTTGTAAGCAGTCATTAATTTTTTAGGTGCCTCTTACCTAGCTGTTGACTTCTTTTTACATAATTTTCTTGTATTACTCTTTCCCCAGTTTTCCTCTATATCTCTTGCTTGATTTTTTTTTAAATTCTTTTTTGACCTTTCCTAAGAATTCTTATTGATCTATACCCTGAAAAGATCATAAAAATCACTTATATAAAATCATAAAAATATCACTTGTACAAAAATATTCATAGCAGCTCTGTGGTGGCAAAGGATTGGAAATCGAGGGGATGTTCATATTTTGGGGTATAGATAAACAAATTGTTATACATATTATATATATATATATATTTTTTTTGACCATATATTGTTCTATTAGAAAGCAGGAGGAATGGGATTTCAGAGAAGCCTGGAAAGACTTGCATGAATTGATGCTGAGTGAGATGAGAAGAACTAGGAGAACATTGTACACCCTGACAGCAACATGGGATAATGATAAACCTTTTGAACCTGCTCGTTCCATCAGTGCAGTAATCAGGGATAATTTTAGGGTATCTGTGATAGAGAATACCATTTGTATTCAGTATTACCTTCAATTTTTTTTAAAAGTTATCTTAAGTGGAGGCTAGGTGGCACAGTAGATAGAGCACTAGTCCTGGAGTCAGTAATACTTGAGTTTAAATAAGTTATCTTATATATACTACATAATTTTGCTATCGCTATTTTATTTCTTCCTCAAGGATATGTTTTCTCTCTCAACACATTCAATTTTAACAATGTATAGTATGAAAACAATGTAAAGATTATCAGATTGTCTTTTATGGGGGGGAGGGAAGGGAGGCTGGGGGGAAAAATTGTAAAATTCAAAACTTTACCAAAAAAATCATAGGTATAGAAACCGGGAGGGATGGAAATTCAGGGAAGTCTGGAGGGATTTGCATGAACTGATGCTGAGCGAGATGAGCAGAACCAGAAAAACATTGAACATCCTAACAGCAACATGGGGGTGATAATCAACCTTGATGGACTTGCTCATTCCATCAGTACAACAATCAGGGACAATTTGGGGGCTACCTGTGATGGAGAATACCATCTGTATCCAGAGAAAGAATTGTGGACTTTGA
Source organism: Macrotis lagotis (assembly GCF_037893015.1). Taxonomy (NCBI): domain Eukaryota; kingdom Metazoa; phylum Chordata; class Mammalia; order Peramelemorphia; family Peramelidae; genus Macrotis; species Macrotis lagotis. Next base: position 125,824,522 of record NC_133659.1, read on the forward strand.
ACAAAGACCAAGGACTATTACCTTTAATTTAGAGAAAAAAAAACTGATATCTTATATGTAATCTTGCTATCTTTTATACTTTATTTTTCTTCTCAAGGATATGATTTCTCTCTCATTACATTCAATTTGGATTATTCTATACCATGGAAACAATGTAAAGACTGGCAAATTGCCTTCTGTGGGGGGTGAGGTGAGGGAAGCAAGATTGGGGAAAAAATGTAAAACTCAAAATAAATAAAATCTTAAAAAGGGAAAAAACATATTCCAGAAATCCAAAAAGAGATAGGTAGAAGCCACTATTGTATATAATTGGTAAAGAAATAAAATATTTATACATTAAAAAGAATTCTAGTTGATATTGTGTCCAATTCACAGTTACTTTGATATTTTGCTTGTGTCTATTTTTACATTGTTATCTTCATTTGAGTTTGTGTCTTAATCTTCCCAGTCATTGTAGTGGCTTTTGATGGTCAAGTTCTTTTGTTGTTTGTTCATTTTCAACCTATTTCTAGACTCTGATATATAAAACTTGAGTTCTGCTTCTGAGACAGAGAGGGCACTGTTCCAAGCTTCATAATTTTTGTCCTGCTCTTTTCAGAGTTAGTTCTGATGGTGTGTGTCTCCAAGGTGGTATGAGGAAAGGTGTGATCACTACTTTCCCAGTGTGTGCTTTGGTTCTTACCCAGGAAAGGTCCTTGTTTCTCTGCAGCCACAATTGTTAGTACTCCACTTGATCTTAGAACTGTGACCAGGTCTCTTGTTCTTCTAGTGCTCCTATTTACTTTGAAACTGAGACCAGGATTCCTGCTACCTTGTGAATGACCACAAGCACTCTTTCCTGTCCTGTCCCTTTACAGGGATCAGGTGCTTTCTCTGTGGTTGGTACAATCCAACTTTATCTTAGTTCTGTTAGCAGATGGCTACCTGCCTAGGATGCCTGGAGACTAAAAATGGGTTGGGGTCTATATACTAGGCCTCATTTACCCAGGCCCCTAAGGACTACAAATGTTCCCTTTCCTGGTAAGGTAAGGAGAGGGAGGATGAGAAAACTGGCTGAAATATCACAACTTTATTCAAATACTGAAGTCATCTCAGTCAACAAGAGAGAAGCCCAGTGTTTTAATTGGTCTCTGGGGAAAAGGGGTGGGGGAAACAGAGTGTTCTAAGATGGCCTTCTCACCCTGATATTACATTATCCAGGGCACAAGGCAGATGAAATAGTTTCTCTGGGGTTCAGGACATTGGCCTGGATGTAAACCTGGATAAGGAAGGCAGAGTTAGCATTTTTTACCCATATTGATTCAAATTAACTATTTTCCTTCGAAGTTACCTTCAGGAAACAATTTATGTGTTTCTCTTTTTGAGAAAATGAGCACTGTCATTGGAAACTTGCCAAAGGGGTTCCCCAAATATATATATATGAGGGTCTATTTTTGATAATTTTCAGGAAACAGTTCTGGGTTCTCATTTTGATCTCATTTTCTGGTTCCATTTATTTTACTTCTTTTTGCCTAAGTTTCTCCATCTGCAAAATGAGAATTGTTTCCCCTTCAAAGACTTTGGTAATATACCTTGAGTCCTTGCAATCCAGCAACTGGATCATTATTACCAACTATGACCTTCCAATAATAATTAATTATGTTAATTTTAGAGTGGGTCACAATGTATATGAGAATTTCTAATTCTCTTCTATACAACTACTTTCCTGTGAATCTCTGACATGATTGAACAAGCACTGGTCTATCTACATCATTCTGTTCAACTCACAAGTATGAAACAGAACTAGGTCCAGGTTTTGCTCCAGAGGTCCAGTATTTAAATTGAAAGCACAGTGACAAAATAGATAGAGTATGATACCTAGAGTCAGGAATACTCATCTCCATGAGTTCAAATCTGGCCTCAGATATTTACTAGTTATGTGATGCTAGGCAAGTCACTTAACCCTGTTTACCTTAGTTTCCTTATTTATAAATTGATCTGGAGAAGGAAATGACAAATCACTTCAGTATCTGTGCTAAGAAAACCCATGGATTCATGAAGAGTCAGGCATGACTGAAGTGACTCCATAATAACAACAAAAACAACTTCTTGACCCCAGACCCTATACCACTATAGTATAAGTCGAAGGCAATATTATAGAGAAAGCACTGACAGTGGAGACTGATGTATCATAGATATACTTCTTGCAAAAAGCTTCAGGGTAAATCCAAGAAAACCAAGAGGAGGCAATGAATTGAGAGCTCATTGGGGTTGGGTATGAGACTCAGTCAATGGAAAGGCATGGTGTCAGGAGATGGAGAATTGTGTAGGAGAAACAACAAATGGTATTTCTGGATCTTCAAGTAAATGGTGTCTCTGTCTTCTCTCTCTTCAGCTTCATGGAGAATGACTTTTGAGTTGCCTGCCTAAGTTGAGTTTTGGGTCACTTGCCCTAGGTACAAAAATGACAAATGACATTTCTGCAGGAACAGCTGACCTTGGTGAAGGCAAACTGGCCCCTTGATCTTGATCTGCATCCAACCAACAAATGTTCTCATTCTCAAATTGTACCTCAAGGATTATAAAAGAGAAGAGAATGGTTACATTCCAGCCTAAAAGAAAAGCCTTCATAAGCCTCCAGATTGTTGAGAGCTAGGGAAAGACAGAAGGGAATAAAAGAAAGGAAATAGACAGCAGATCACCTTTGGGGATAAAAGAGTGGAGAAAGTCTAGCAAATCACCACCTGACAAAGTAGCCTGGGATAAGAATTCAGGTTTGTCACATCCAGTTATCCTGTCAGTAAAAAGGGAAAGATGACAAATACCTGTCTCTGCCTAAAGGCTTTCTCAGTCTTTATTTATAACCCCATTATCTATCAGGGCTGACCTTCTGACCAGGCAAATTATCTGCCTAAAAACATCATTTCCAGAAAGTATTATAGAACTCTGCCTATGGGAGTGCTTTCTTCTTTAATGACTTGGGTGTCCAGTGCATAGGTTGTGAAGAGCTCCTGGTGAAGGGTCAACAAGGTTCTTGGTTAAAAGGAAAAGTCAGTTTAAGCACTGATCATGGATATATATGACTACCACCTTAAGGAAGATGCAGTGACAGATAAAAGCCCTCAGGCATCCCAAGCACATATGGGATGATATTGGGGAAAGATTTCTTTACAGTTTGCAATATTTTAAATTTTATTTATTCACTCTTTAATTATGTATTCATTCATTTATTGATTGATCCATTTATTTATTATGAAATTTCATTTGCATATTTTAAAGGCATTAGTTGAAAAAATATCACAACCTCTTTCTAAAGTGTAAATGGATTTTTGATCTATCATTTAAGCTAGAAATTGCTTTTTTAAATTTCAATTTAAAAGGTTTAACCATTACCAGATGTTCTTGTGAGGGATTAAATTAGGACTTTCCTTATTGAATCCTTCTTACATTTTTTTAACTTCATTCTGGTCCTCATGAATATCAGTGTCCTCTCTGCTTCATGTCACCCTATGGACTCTCAGTGGGAATTTGTCCCTCCTTGGTGTTTGTGTGAGTGGGTCCAAGCTCAAAGACAAAATTATCAAATGCTTTGGCTCTTGTGCTCTCATCCTAGGATATTAACAGAAACATTCTCTGACCCAAAAGGTGGAGTCCCAGGTTTCCTCTGACTTAAGATAATCTTGGTGACCGTAAAAGGGAAGTATTATGTGTCTAATGGACAGATTACATGATTAAGATGGAGCTAGAGTGATTTAGAGAATCCTAAATTTAGAGTCAGGAGACCTAACATTCAAGCCAAGTTCCTCTAATAATAACAATAGTATTAGTAATAATAGTAGTTATAACAGTGTAAGATTTGTAGTTTTTAACATATATTATCTCATTTGATCTTCAGAACAGCCTTGTGAGGTAAGTGTCATTATCATCCTCATTTTACAGATGAGGAAAATGAGGCAAGCAGAAGTTAAGTGGCTTGCCTAGGGTCATAAAACTAGTAAGACACCGAGGGAAGACTTGAACTTAGTTCTTCCTGATTCCAAGTTTTATATCATCCTATCAAGCCTTTGTAACCAAATCCTTTCTAGCAAAATCTGTTTAAGCTGAGCTTCTGACTCTTTGATTGTGTTGAAGGTGAAATGAGCATTTTTGTACTATCCCAGCTTTTTTTTATATTGTCTTCTCAGATGGACATAATCAAATATCACTGAATATCCCTAGGCAGAATGTCCAGCTCTCCATTCTATGGAGAGGAATCTGACCCCTAGGCATATAGCTAAGTATTCTCAATGAATCAGTAATGATAAATGCTGCAGTTATCTGGGAGACTCTCACATGCTGTCTCTATTCAAGGGCAATCAAGAGAGTGAACCTTGATGGTATCACATATGTACCTGACTTGAGTTCATGGTTCTGTTACAATCACAGAAATGAAAGAAAAGATGTCCCCAACACTTGCCAAGAGATATTGATGCTGACTAATTTCTGTGTCCTTCCCTGAGGGGACAGTAGGTCTGTTCAGGGATCTGAGGGAAATAATTACTCAGCCTTAGAGGGAAGGGCACTCTTTTTACAAAGGTGATTCCATTTTTAAGCTTAAACTGGGTTTTCATGGACTGGTAGGATCAGAAATCCTCCTTCTTTCCTTGTCTCTTTCTCCTGACATCCCCTGTCTCATTTGCAAACCTACCTCCTGCAAGATAACTTTATAGTCTCCCTTAATGCTTAAGTGCTTCCTCTCAAATCATTACCAATTTATCCCATATATGTGTATATATCTGGTTTGTAATAGTTATTTGCACATTGTCTCCCTCAAAAGATTATAAGTGCTTTGAGATCAGGACTTGTGTTTTTACTTTTTTTTATACCCAAAACAGCACAATATTTGACTCATAATAAATGCATGTTAACTGGATTGCTTCCTAGAATTCTTAAGCAAAGCTACTGGTTCCATACATCGATTACTTGCTCTTCTTCTTACAGCTCCAGTGTTGGCTCTCCCAGGTTATACAGTGAAGAGAAATAGAAATATTTACCTCACCAGAGACAGAATGATGCCAAATGTTCACAACTGCTTCCAAAGCACAGAACGCATACCTGAGAATTTACTATGCCACTTGCCTAGAAATCTTAGCCTCTTTTTTCTTAGTGTTGATAAATGACTGAAGTTTTTAGGTGTGACAAAAAAAGGATTGGATCATATCTACTAGTAATTTCACCCCAGTGAAAGAGGACTCAGATTGACTTTCTTACCCCTGCACTGTTACAGGACAGTTATGTCAGAAAATACTTATGATCATACCTTACATTTCTATGTCTCTGTGATGTACTATAATAATGAGGTAGGTTCAAGTTCCTACTCCACCCCTTACTAACCATGGGACCATGGCCACCATCTTCCAATGGCCTAAACTTTATAACTTCTACTCCTCATTCATCTAGGGGTTTTTTAAACTGCTCTAACAGAAGTTTACAAATGCTTTACTAAATACTTCAGTGCTTCAATGGAATCCTGATCTCAGATGCTATTTCAACTTGTGCTGCTTGTATTTTATCTCTACTTGTGTTCTTGATCAACATGGACCACAGCCATTTTAAGTAATTTCTTCACCAAATAGAAATTAAAAATGACTCAAAATCTGATTCATATATAGCATTTTCATTTAAAACTTTATCATCATAGTTTGCTCCACTGGAATATTTTGTGATGTGTCAAATGAGAGACTAGTAACCAGGTTATAGTCCTATTATAATACAAAGTCTTTCTCATATTCTTATCCTGCTGCTCAGTTGGGTTTTCAGTCTCTGCATTTTCCCAGTAATGTATTGAATGATTCATTTACTCTCTTTCTTGCAGGAAGTCACTGAAAATAGTGTTCCACCAAACTCACCCCCTCTTCCCATAAGCAAGACTCTCTCACTCTCCAAACTCTGTCCAACCAAACCACTTTTCTTCCAATAAAACCAGTTCCTTTTTCTTGCTACTTTGATCATTGACTGGTTCAATTGGTGTCTCAATTTACACATCAATTAATTATACCCCTGGGACTACTTTCCGATACTCATAAATAGGAACAGGAATTTGAGAGGTATATTTTATTTTTAAATTTATTTTATTTTATTTTTTAGGTTTTTTCAAGGCAATGGGGTTAAGTGGCTTGCCTAAGGCCACACAGCTAGGCAATTATTAAGTGTCTGAGGCCAGAATTGAACTCAGGTCCTCCTGACTCCAGGGCCGGTGCTCTATCTACTGAGCCACCTAGCTACCCCTGTACCTTTTATTTTTGCAGCTTTAGGAGCACAACTGCTTCTTGTTCTCCCTTTTAGGTTTCACAGTCCTAAACTTCCAACCTATGTCTACCTAAATTGCACTACCAAATTAAATTTCTTACCTATTGACTTTTTCATACATCTTAAAAAAGATGACCTATTCAGTTCACAGAGGCCTTTCTTTCAATATTTCATAGATTCTGTGGTGACATCTGAATTTTCCATCTCTTGCTTTTGTCCTTACTACATAATCAGCTATTTTTTTATAAACTTTGATGTCATTTAATGTCATTTCTCCTGAACAAGTTATTTTTGTCTCAACCCTGTTCTGAACTTTCTGGACTTCAAAACTATGCCTTTTCTGCAGCTAGAACTTTCCTTAGAACCTGAGGTCACCTGGCAGGAAAATAGCCTAACACCCCTATGACTTGTTTATTCTGGAAAATACCTCCACAACATCTCTAGGAAGAATGACAAAAGTTATGTTGGCAAATATGGTGGAGGGGTAAGAAATGAGGATAACCAAGGACATACATACATACATATAATTTTATTATATTTTATTTAAGTCAAGAAATTTTGTAGATAAGGCAAACACCAAATAATAAAAAGTGAAACTGATCACATCTTAACCAATAAGAAATAACTTTAGAGGCAGCTAGGTTGTGCAGTGGATAGAGCACCAACCCTGGAGTCAGGAGGACCCCAGTTCAAATTCGACCACAGACATTTAATAACTGCCTAGCTGTGTGACCTTGAGCAAGTCACTCTTAACCCTATTACCTTAAACAAAATTTTTAAAAGAGGAATAACTTTAGTGATGTGGGAATTATTATGGAATCAGGTATTTTTGTACAGACAAAATTATTAGAGCAAGGAGTAGAAATAATATAAAACTAGAAGAAAGAATAAAGATGAGAAAATTATAATAAAGTTATCAAGACTACTCCAATATAACCTATGTCAATGAGTTTTAGATATAGGACAAAAGCAGCATAGATTATAACCATTTCCTAAAGCTTAATACATGTAAATCAATTGATATTACAGGACCATAAGAGCCTAGAAATTGTCTCAACCAAGAACACACTTATTTTCTTGTCAAATAAACAGATATAACATTCTGGAAAAACATTTATTTAGAATAGAATTTCATAGAGAAAAATAGTAACATATTTTAAGGAGTACAATCTCATAAAATATTGAGAATCAATGTAAGGTAAAAAGAAATTTGCAACAAGTTTGATATAGATGTAAGTAAACCCAAGGACAATTAAGGATGAAAATTAATGGAAGCAACAATTTAATATAAAATGGAAAAGATCTGTATAAAATTTTATTAAAAAAATTTATCATGAAAGATAGTGGAACTATCACATTGGATTCAATTATCAAAATAATGTATATTACATGAAGAAAGAAAAATAATATTAATTTTGTTCCTGAGTCAAAGGCTCATCTTTTTAACACAATATTTCCAAAGATGTTATATGGTTACAGGTCAAAATTTAACTCTAACTCTGTTACCTTCACTAAATTCTTTTATTATCATCATTACTTGAATATTTTTGAACCACTAATAGTATAGTGATAATGTGCTAGATATGAAGTCAGGAAGACTCATTTTTGTGAATTTAAATCTGGCCTCAGACACTTACCTGTGTGACCCTGGACTTAACCCTGTTTGTCTCAGATTTAGCAAGCTTAATTTTTGTCCTTCATCTTAGAAAAAGACCATGACATCAAGGAGGTGATACCATGACAAATTCATGAACTAGATTTGAGTGAGGAAGGTTATTCTAAGTCACCAACCTTACTATCCTCTACAGAGTCATCTGGATAAAGTAAGTTAGAGAAGAAAGTGGCAAACTATTCCAGAATCTTTGTCAAGATAACCCTGAATGGAGTCACAAAGAACTGGACATAACTAAAAAAATAACTGTACAGCAGCAACATCCCCCTAAACTTATTGGATGGGCATTAGTTCTGCATAGACCCTCCCTATGCCATGCAAATTTAAAAAGAATTTCAGTATAACCCTGAATTTTTATTGCATTCAAAATATGAAAGAGAATTTAGCAAAAGAGGACCTTCAGTATGGTAGGGTGAAATTTGTAGCCAGAGAACCTGGGTTTGAATTTTGACTGCTATTTTAGAATTTTATGACTTTATTCAAACTGTTTAACTTCTTTGCGACTTGACTTCCTCAACTATAAAATCAGGAGGTTGGATTAGACAACCCCTAATATCTCTTTTACTTATTAATCTATAATTCTATTTTAAAAGAGATTTGATACATGCCAAGATCATCTGAAATCTAATTACCAGAAAGGAGACGTCTTTGACTTTAGGTGGTCTGGATAGAAGTCAAACCTTTGTTACACTATTAGCTTTTCATCATCTCTGGTGCACTGGCTTTTCCTCATGCTTGCAGTGCTCTTATTCTTCATTTTCATCTCTTAGAATTTATGCCTTAATTTGACTCATTTTGTCCAAGAGACTTTTACTAGTTGCTTCTCTCTCCAAACCCAGCTGCTAATGCCATCCACTGTCAGGTTACTTTCTATTCTATATTTATCTTGTGTGTCCTAAGTGACATATGTTGTCTTTCCTATTGGAATATAAGAACCTTGAAAGCAGGAAATTGTTATTTTTACATTTGCTTTGAACCCTCAATACTTAACATAGTATCTAGCACATAAGTGAATAATACACGTATATTGATTGATTAAATTAATTGAATTGAATGATGAAATTGAGTTTTAAAGAAATGAAGTCTCTTGCTCAATATCTTATGGCTAGTCAATGGTAGAACCAGAATCCTTCTGTCCTTATTTTATGTCCATTTGGGGGTAGGAAGCTACAGGACAACATGTTGAGTACTTCCAAGTTTTATCATGTTCAGGTTAGAAGTGGTCCTTGTTATCAACAAATTCACAAAGTACTGATTTTGCAAAGTTATTCAGTGTGTATATATGATATCTGCATTAGGAATTTTCAAAATTTGCTAGCTAAAAAGATACTAGAATGGGCCTCCTTAATTTTCCTTCTATTATGAAATCTATTTGGTGGAATTTCAGAAGGTTGCTTTCAAAATTTACTTGCAAGAATTACACATTTTACAGCCAATTGGAGCTCTAAATCCCAGACTCATGATGAGCTGAATTCTTTCCTGCACATTCTAATTTTTTGGCAATAAGGTTATACACTTGAATCCCAGAAATGTCACGACCTTTGTCATATTTCATATGAGCTAACTAAAATGTATTCAAAAATATGCTTATATTTTATCTCCAAAATTCTTGGCTTCATGGGGTTATCTTAGTTCTCATTTTATTTTTCTTACTCTAGAAAAAAAGGAGGGAATAGATAAGAAAATGGTGTCAATTTGCTGCATTAATGGATGCAAAGCACAAATAGACACACATAGTTCCAAAAGTTCTCAGCTTTTGGAAAACAGTATATTTTATTTAATATTTTCATTTAGAAGACATTGTATTTTTACTAATGGCAGAGCCTAAGTCAGAAAAACTTGTCTAGAGTTCTCAAAGTTTAGAAATCTTGAGTCTCAGCAAAAAACAAATAACTCAAATCAGAATTCCCTTGTCCTTTGTAAAATACACAACAGACAGTTTTTAATGAAGACCTTTATGAGCTCCCTTGTAGCACTGAAGCAACTGTCCATATTTAGTCAACCAAGCATTTAGTAAATGTTTACCATATGCTAGGACTATACTGGATACTATAAAGGTAAGATAAAGGTGCATGGGGTGCACAAGAAAAGTATAACCCACCATTCCTGCTGAAAAATTTGTTTGATAGACAATGTTAACTAATCCACTTGAAACAATAATCTATATAGGAAGAGCTAAAATTTTATTGCTAATAAAAATTAAGGACATGGGGTGGCTAGGTGGCACAGTGGATAGAGCACTGGCCCTGGAGTCAAGAGTACCTGAGTTCAAATCCGGCCTCAGACACTTAATGATTACCTAGTTGTGTGGCCTTGGGCAAGTCACTTACCCCATTGCCTTGCAAAAACTAAAAAAAAAAATTAAGTTCAAAGAGTTACTACTTCTGATCTTCTCCAGTCTTGCTATCATAGAAGTTTGGAAATGAATTAAGAAAAATTTTCCCACTCTACGTTAAATAAAGAACTGAACTCACAGAGTAGCAGCTCAGGTAGAAATAACAGTTTTTAAAAAAAGATTTAACTTCAACTTGGAACATCCCTGCTGACTGTGGTTTAGGGACTCTCACAAAAGAATGAATAGTCTTGAGGCTCTCTGATAAAAGAACTGACCAACCTTGCCTTACTGGATTAGAATAAACCATGCAGCAATAGCATTTTAAGAGAAAACCAGCAGGAGACAGAAAAGATTAATGGGAGATACACAGAAAGAAGTCCTATTATGGAAGACCAGCAGTTTGGCAATGGAAGACTAGCAGATGATCCAACAATGGGAAGAGTACCCCAACATCTCACAGCTGAATTATAGTTCTCTCCCACATCACCAACATTAGGAGCATGGCACCTGCAATCTGGATAATCTGCATAAAATTTTTTGGTCCTCTCTTCATACCAGAGAAGAAGTCTGAATTATTATGGTATTAGAAGATAAAATATATTATACATGTATTCTATGCATTTCTAAATTTCTAAACTTTTTCTGATAAGTATGTTGGCCTTTGTGTGTCATCTCTAGCTTCTGTGAAACTCCAAAAAGAAATTCCATTTAATTTCTTTAAAAATTAAAAAAAAATTCCTTCTTAATTTCTTATGCTGACCTATGATATATTGAAACCATAATGGGGAAAATCACAATGTGGAAGAGATAACTATATCATTTGACCAGCTGGAACATATTAAAGTTTCTGGAGGGTAAAGACCCTATAGTATTATCAGAATGCTACCCTAGGAATATAAATTCTTCTAGCTAAATATGATCCTTATGTATGTGTGTGTTTGTTTGTTTGTCTGTGTGTGTGTGTGTGTGTGTGTGTGTGTGTGTGTGTGTGTACTATCAAACAAGTTGTGTTCTTCTGGTCACAAGTGTTCCTACATGTCTTTCTTCTCTCACCAGACTGAAGTAATCTTTATAAGAAAATATATATCCATGTGTGGAAGGAGATTTGCATTTTCTTCATTTATTTTCTTTTCTTCTGCATTTGGGTAAAATTACAGTGGTTAGGTCTCTTGATCTGTAGCTTTCAATGGATGGTTATGCAATGAATATATTAAAACTGGCTTGGTTTTCAAGGAATCAGTGATGGGGGGAGCTTAGGCTACATACTGATGCTATTAGCATCAAATATTTACTTGTAGACCTGCCCTCTTGATGCTGTAGAAATTTTTATGCCTGTGGCCATTGACATATCTCCTCCACATGTTCCTTGGGTAGAAATGTCACACAGAAATATATGGTGACAGTGATATAACTCCTGCCTATATAACCCCAAGCAGTAAATGAAAAGAGGGAAAAAGAACTCTCACCACAAACTGGACAATGACAGTGATGGTATGGGAGTTTCCTGGAAAGTACTGAGTTAACAGGGGGTTTATTGATAATGTCAAGAAAAAGGGTTACAGATCAGTTAGAGACTAAGCATAAATTAGTTATACCTCTTTTTGCAGAGCCATAACCCTGAGAATAATAAACACTGCCTTTTCCACTGATTTTTTGTTTGATGAGGTTTCAGGAGAAACATTCATCAAATGCTGTTCCAAGTCCAGTGACATCCTCCTCATAATTCTAGAGTAATCAAAATCTTATAAGGTGGCAGGTAATGAAATATTGAGGCCTAATGGTCTATTGACCATTAGGAAAACTTCCAGAACTCCTTTGTCAACAAGAATGATAAGAGGAATCATGACTGACCTTTGTTTAACAGAAAGGTTACCATACTGAGGAATGAGACCATGTCCATCTTTTATTCCTCTTTTATTCCTCTGACTTCTGAGTTGGTAGTGGATCAGTGGGATTATAATTGGTCAGAGCATGCTTAGGGCAGGGGTTTAGAGTACTGACTCTTGTCCTAATCCTCCAATTTCCTTTTTTTTGTCCTTTATCAAGTATTATCAGTATTTAGAGAATCATCAGGAAGGTGGAAATTATTTCATGGTGAAATAATTGCATGCAATTGTACACAATTGTGTACAATTGAACAATGTACATTTTTAATCCATGATTATCTCCATGTGCCCCTTCAGCTTGATATTCCATGAGGCTAAGATAATATATCTGGAATCAATTTCCCAAAACTCCATACAATGGCTGCAAAATTCCATGAGAAATAGATTAACACTGAGTTTCACTAGACCTATGTTTGTATTAGGATAATAAAGGTTCAATTATGGTCATGCTAAAGATCTTATAATAAGGAGTCTTCTGCTACATGATGACCCCATGTCTTATTTCCAAAGAAGAAATTACATGCTATGGATAAAGGAACATTAATCTGGGGGTTGTGGAGCTTCTGAGAAATATTGTGGTATAGTAGATAGGAAACTAAGCTTTGAGTCAGGGAAGGGGGTTGGGGAGAAGAAAAGGAAAGAAGATTCATTTATATAGATATTGTCTCAGTTCCATTGATAACATATTCCAAGTAATTCCAGGAATTCCTTACAAGGAGGTGCTACAACATGGGGGTGATGATCAACCTTGATGGACTTGCTCCTTCCATCAGTGCAACAACCAGGGACAATTCGGGGCTATCTGTGATGGAGAATACCATCTGTATCCAAAGAAAGAATTGTGGAGTTTGAATAAAGACCAAAGACCTTTAATTTAAAAAATAAAATGTTATCTTATTGTGTAATTCTGCTATATCACATACTATATGTTTCTTCCTTAAGGATATGATTTCTCTCTCATCACATTTTACTTAGATCAATGGACCATGGAAACAATGTAAAGACTAAACAGACTGCCTTCTGTGGGGGGTGGGGGGAGGGAAGCAAGATTAGGGGAAAATTGTAAAAGTCAATATAAATAAAATCTTTCTTTAAAAAAAACACAAAGGAGGGTGGCTAGGTGTCACAGTGGATAGAGCACGGGCCCTGGAGTCAGGAGTACCTGAGCTCAAATCCGACCTCCTACACTTAATAATTACCTAGCTGTGTGGCCTTGGGCAAGCCACTTAACCTCATTTGCCTTGCAAAAAAACTAAAAAAAAAACCACACACACAAAGGGGGTGCTAGCATCTTAAGTTTAAATCCAGGTCCCTATGATTTCATTTGTTCTTCAAACAACACTGTAAGATAGGTGCTATTATTATCCTAATTGCATAGTAGAGGAAGCTGAGGCAAATAGAGCATAAGTGATTTGTCCAGGGTCACATAGCTAGAAAGCATCTTAGGATGGATTTGAACAAGGGTTTCCTTACTCCTGGTCTTTCTTTGCTGTGCTACCTAACTGCTTCAGATAAGCTAGGATTGATATTTTGCTTCCAATATATACTGGTTGTGGAACCCTGTGCAAGTCTCTTAACCTTTTCTTTTCCTACAAGACTTTAATTTGCTAAGCTGGTTTGATAGAGGGAATTTCCCCATTGAGAGCTTTAATAGTGAAATCACAGGCCTAGTCTAAAAAACTTAAAATAATAATAGTTAAAAATGATCAATTTTACAAAATAAAATTAAATTTAAAAAAAACTTAACCACCTTGGGAAGTCAGAGGATCTCTGTTTTGATTTTGTCTTTGTCACTTACTTAACTCTGTGATTTTGAATAAGTCACTTCTCTAGGCCTCTATTTCCTCATCTGTCAAATGAATGAGGCTACTCTCAAAGGATCTCAGTGTTCTTTCTAGCTCTGAAATTCCATGACAACGTGGCCTCCACCACAAAAATAAGATGTTAATTCTGTTTTGTTTTGGTCACAGTCGCTGTACAATTTTCTGAGTTCACAAGGTCAGCAATGTTTCTTTCTTGGACATTTTAGGTCATTGACAGGGGCTTGACTTTGTCTAGCTTTAAAGGAGAGCTCCAAACAACCTTGGGTTTGACCTGAAATTCCTGCTTCCCTAAGTTAGGATTGACCATATATCTTTGGAGACAGCACTATCCCCTGGATGATTTGTCATTTAAGTTATTGAACAGACAGCTTTGCTTCCTAAGAAATGGAGGGGATTCTAACTAATATTCTTTGGGAAATCTGGTAGGTCTCTCCATCTGAGAGAGACAAATTTGCTCAGAGGGACTGATGACCTTTGGAGACCAAGAAGGAACTATGCATATGTAGCCACTCATCTCCTAAGCCTAAGGAAAAACCTTGTTGTTCCTAATCATTTGGGCGTGTATGTTTGGGTAAATATTGGAGTGCAGACCTGTATTTATGTTGTCTTCAATGTCAGATGGTACAAAGGGATGGCGGGGCCTGTCTCTCACCATTAGGCTCTGTGAATACTCCCAGAGGCTATGGCAGGGGATGTAGATGCTCCAAATGGATAAATGAATTCTGGAAGCAGCAAAATTATTTATTTACAGGCCACTGGAATTGGGTTGTTTTCCACCCTTAGTAAACAGCTAAACAGAGCACTGAATGAAGCAGATAGATAGAGACCATAGACCTTTCAGAAGTCTAAAGAAATTCTAAAACAAAAAGTCACCCTTGAAAAATAGTGTCCATGTGTGTAATGGTCTCTTTTTAATGAAGGTTAATGAGAATGACAAACATGGATGGTTCTTGTTTTTAAATGATTCTTCACTGATCTGAAATGTCTTTGTGGCCAAGAAGAGAGTGTATATGGAATGGAATGGAATGGCTAATAATGGTTGTATTTGTAAATGTGACTGCCTCTCTGAAAACCTGTGGATAGGCTACTGAATTTAGAGTCAGAAAGACTAGGGTTTGAATTGAATCAAATTGAGTATTTTTTTCAGTTGTATGACCCTTGTCCACTTCTCTATTTTTCAGTTTCTTCATTTTTAAAATGAGGGGAATGGACTTGATGGTCTTTAAGGTCCCTTTTAGCTCTGATTCTGTGATTCTATGATCCTTCAAGTGATGAAAATCCTAAGCTTGACCTTTGGAGTTATTGGAGTTTTTTTTTGAAATGTCCAAATTTCTGTTTTTTTTAAAAAAATATTTATTTTCATACATATGCATGTGCATCTTTTTAAGTTACAAAATTTCCTTCCACCCTCCCTTCCTACTCCTTCCCCTCAGCAATAGTCAGTTTAGCATTATACATGCATATTTTGATGAACATATTTACAAATTAGTAATTTTTGGTATGAGGAATTAGGATTAAGGGAAAGATACACAAGAGATAATTTTTATAAAGTGTTCATCAGATTCTGAAAGTTTGGGGTTTTTTGTGTGAGTTTAGTTTAGTTTTGTTTTCTTTCTTTGGATGGGAATAATATAGTACAGAGCCAGTCTAATACAGTTGTTTTAACTCAATTGACTGCTGAGAGGAGCTGCTTCCATCAAGGTTGTTCATCTCACAAAGTTGTTGTTGATACGTACATTGTTCTTTTGGTTATACTCCATTCACTCAGCATCAAATCCTGTAAATCATTCCATACTTCTCTAGAGTCTGATCATTTATGGTTTCTTATAGAACAATAGTATTCCATAGTATTTATGTTCCTTAACTTGTTTAGCCATTCCTCAATTGATGGCCATACCCTCAATTTCCAATATTTTGCCACTACAGAAAAAGCTGCTGTGAATATTTTGAAACATGTAGGACTTTTCCCTTTTTCTATAATTTCTTCTGATATAGACCTAGAGTCAGAATTGTTGGGTCAAAAGGTAAGAACATTTTTTTTTTTTAGGTTTTTGCAAAGCAGATGGGGTTAAGTGGCTTGCCCAAGGCCACACAGCTAGGTCTGAGACCGGATTTGAACCCAGGTGCTCCTGACTCCAGGGCCAGTGCTTTATCCACTACGCCACCTAGCTGCCCCGGGTGTGAACATTTCTATTGCTCTTTGGGCATAGTTCCATATTGCTCTCCAGAATGATTGGATCCCTTCATAACTCCACCAGCAATGCATCAATGTCTTAATCCTCTACAACCTCTCCAACATTGCTCATTTTCCCTTTTTCTCATCTTGGCCAATCTGATAGGTATGAGATGATACCTCATTATTGTTTTAATTTGCATTTCTCTAATCAATAGTGATTTGGAGCATTTTTTCATATGATTATATAGAGCTTTAATTTCTTCATTTGAAAACTGTCTTCATATCTTTTGACCATTTATCAATTGGAGAATGACTTGTAAACTTATAAATTTTATTCAGTTCTCTAATATTTTAGAAATGAGACTTTTATCAGAACTCCTAGTTGTGAAGATTGCTTTCTTTCTAATTTTGGCAGCATTGATTTTATTAGTGCAAAAACTTTTTAATTTAATATCATCAAAATAATTAATTTTGCAGTTTAGAATGTGTTCTAATTTTTGTTTGGTCATAAATTTATCCCCTTTCTATAGGTAAATATGATAGAGTATTTCATGATCTATTAATTTATCTATGGCGTTGTCCTTTATGTCTAAATCCTGCACCAGTTTTGATCTTATTTTGGTATGGGGTGTGAGATGTGCATCTATGCCTAGTTTTCGCCACACTATTTTCCAGTTTTCCCAACAATTTTTGTCAAATAGTGAGTTCTTATTCCAGAAGCTGCTGTCTTTGGGTTTGTCAAATAGTAGATTGCTGCAGTCATTTACTGTGGTTTCTTTTGAAGCCATCCTAATCCACTGATCCTTTACTCTATTTCTTACCAGTACCAGGCAGTTTTGATGACTGCCACATTATAGTATAGTTTTAGATCTGGTAGAGCTAGGCCACCTTCCTTTACATTTCTTTTCATCAGTTCCCTTGCTATTCTTGCCCTTTTGTTGGGCCAGATGAATTTTGCTACTACTTTTTCTAACTCAGTAAAGTAGTTATTTGGTAATTTGATTGGTATGACACTGAATAGATAATTTAATTTGGATGGAATTGTCATTTTTATTATATTACCTTGATGTATCCATGAACATTTGACATTTTTCCAATTATTCAGATCTGACTTTATTTGGGGGAGAAGTGCTTTATAATTGTATTCATACAGTTTCTGGGTTTCTCTTGGGAGATAGATTCCCAAGTATTTAATGTTGTCTATGGTTATTTTAAATGGAATTTCTCTTTCTATCTCTTGTTCTTGGGCTTTGTTGTTCATATATAGAAATGTTAATGATTTATGTGGATTTATTTCATAACCTGCTACTTTGCTGAATTTCTTAATTATTTCAAGGAGTTTTTTTGATGATTTTCTCAGGTTCTCTAGGTATACCATCATATCATCTACAAAAAGTAATGCTTCCTCATTGTTAATTCTGATTCCTTCAATTTCTTTTTCCTTCTCTTATTGCTTCTGTTAGCATTTCTAATACTATATTGGATAGTAATGGTGATAATGGGAATCCTTGTTTCACCCCTGATTTTATTAGAAATGCTCTAAGTTTATTTCCATTACATATAATACTTGCTGATGGCTTTAGATACTGTTTATTATTTTAAGGAAAACTATTTATTCCTAAACTTGCTAGTGTTTTTAATAGGAATGGATGTTGTATTTTAGGAAAGGCTTTCTCATTATCTATTGAGATAATCATATTATTTCTTTTGCTTTTGCTATTGATGTGTTTAATTTTATTGAGTGTTTTCCTGATGTTGAACCATGCCTGCCTAACTGGTATAAATTCTATGCGATCATGGTGCATTATCCTGGTAATAATTTGCTATAGTCTCATTGCTAAAATTTTATTTAAGATTTTTTGCATCAAAATTCATTAGGGAGATTGGTCTATAATTTTCTTTGTCTGTTTTGATTCTTCCTGGTTTAGGTATCAGTACCATGTTGGTATCATAAAAGGAGTTTGGCAGAACTCTTTCCTCTCCTATATCTTTAAATAGTTTATGTAGAATAGGAATTAATTATTCCTTTAATGTTTGGTAGAATTCACTTGTAAATCCATCTGGACCTGGAAATTTATTCTTAGGGATTTTATTGATGGTTTCTTCAATCTTTTTTTCTGAAATGGGATTAGGTAATTTATTTCCTCTTCTGTTAATCTGGGCAGTTTGTGTTTTTGTAAATATTCATCCATTTCACTCAAGTTATCCAATTTATTGGCCAATAAAGTAGCTCTGAATTATCTCTTTAATTTCCTCCTCAGTGGTGGTTAGTTCACTCTTTCCATTTTTGATTCTGGTAATTTTGGTGCCTTCTTTCTTTTTTTCAGTCAGGTCAACCAAAGGTTTGTCTATTTTATTGGCTTTTTCATAAAACCAACTCTTAGTTTTATTTATGAGATTTATGGTTTTCTTGCTTTCAATTTCATTAATCTCCCCCTTGATTTTCAGAATTTCTAATCTGGTATTTAATTGGGGATCTTTAACTTGTTCTTTTTTTTAGCTTTTTTAGTTGCATACCCAGTTCATTGATCTCCCCTTTCTCTATTTTATTCATATAGACATTTAGAGATATAAAGTTTCCCCTCAAAACTGCCTTGGCTGAATCCCATAAATTTTGGTATGAAGTTTCATAATTATCACTTTCTTGGATATGATTATTATTTCTATGATTTGCTATTTGATCTACCCATTATTTAAGATAAAGCTATTTAATTTCCAATTAGTTCTTGGTTTATTTTTCCATGACCCTTTATTACATGTAATATTTTTATTGCATCACGGTCTGAGAAGTGTATATTTATTATTTTGGAGTTACTTTTGAATTCATTTTTTTCCTTGATCCTCACAATCCAAATCAATTGTCAATTTCTATCTATTTGGTCTTTTGCCTCTTTCTCAAATCTGGCCCTCTTTTTCCATTCTTTTTGTCACTACTTTAGCCCAAAGATTTGTTACCTACAACCTGGATAATTATTATGGTGTCTTAATTGCTGTTCTTACCTCCAGGCTCTTCCTCCAGTCCATTCTTCCAGATTAATCTGCACCACATACTGCTTTCAACAGTATCTCATCCCCTTCTATTTAAATTTCATTAAAATTATCTAGTAGTTTTCTAATGTCTATAGAATCAATTCTAAACTTCTTAGCCTTGATCTTCAAGATTCGCTGCCATATTGCCCAATACCTCTTCTACCTCACCTTCCACCACTCTAAAAAAGATCCATTTTACCCTGTTTGGTCTATTCATTGTCCTCTAAACATATCACACATATCCCTTTCTATATCTAAACTTCCATTCATGAGATCCCACGTTCTGAATGCCTTCCCTTCCATTCTTTCCATTCAATCAAGTCAGTCAGTTCATAGACATTCATTAAGCATCCTCTATGTGTCATCCACTGAATAAATTAGAAGTAATCAATAAAGAGAAAACAGCAGAATAGAGGATGTTTGGGAAAGGTTTCTATTGTCCTGAACCAATCTGATCATTATTGGTCTCTACAAAAAAGGTCCAGCATGTATGTCTCCCTACTAATAACTACCATCTTACCAGCTCAACTGCTCTCTTTA
This sequence comes from Macrotis lagotis, assembly GCF_037893015.1. Classification (NCBI taxonomy): domain Eukaryota; kingdom Metazoa; phylum Chordata; class Mammalia; order Peramelemorphia; family Peramelidae; genus Macrotis; species Macrotis lagotis. The sequence goes on from NC_133659.1 coordinate 125,844,251, forward strand.
GTAATCTTTGTCTCCATCTTTGCCTGTCTCGTGCACTTATAGTTGACTCAAAAATGCTAGAATTTTAACTTTTCCCCAAAGTCAACTTTCCCAAAATTCTGAAAAACCTCATTTGAAGCATTAAGTTTCAAAACATTAGTTGTGCACATAGAAACCAACTTTATCCTCACATATCACAGACATAATTTCAAAGGTCATCTGGGTGAATTCAAACCTGAATAAGAAACTAAGCAGCATTATCATTCAAGCACTCATTCTGTCTTTTCTTAAAACCTCTTGAACCACTAGGGGTTACCATTGGCCACTACCTTGATCCTGTTCAAATAAAATACAAGCACTAGGAAGTATTATGTTCTCCCTATCAATTATTTTTGGTGGTTCTTTGAGAATTGCAAACCTGCTAGTCCCTAATCTAACCCTATTTGAGTGGCAACTTCTCATTTTGTTTGGCTAAAGGGGGTGGTCGGTTTGGCTTTCTACTGTTGATTCCCAATCCCACCAGGAAAACTTCCTTTATCTGCCCATTTTTTTTAATATCCTAGGCTACAAATGAGCAGAGTATAATGAAGTCAGGCACAATGGCTAGAGTATTGAACTTGGAGTCAGGAGGACAGAAATTTGAAATTGGTCTCAGACAAATGACACTTACTAGCTGTGTGACCTTGGGCAAGTCACTTAACCCTGATTGCCTCTCCTCCTGACTGTATCTCCAGTCATCCTGATTCATTGGACCCAGATGTCTCTTGAAGAGAAAGTGAGAACGATGACTTAGCACAGCATCTCCTTCACACAAATCCATGTGCTTGTCATGGAATCACCTTTCTGATGTCATGGTCTCCTTAAAGAATGAAGGACAAATATCATCATCATTATCACCTGTAAGCTAATGAGAGACTCAGAATCTTAGAGCAAGTCGATTCTTCCTCTTAGTATGGAGTACAATAAAGAAAAGAATAGAGAAAAGATCCTACAGAAACTTTTCTAACTGATGTTTTTTTTTTTATTTCAAGGTACCCCACCTCAGCCTCTCCTGCCTCCCCACTGACCTCAAACCAGTTTCTATCTAGAAGCTCCATAATCTCTGAATGGGAAACTGGCATCAATGTAAATGCAAACTCTCTTAAACCCCAATGATCATTTTTCCTTCTCCTATTCTTTCTTTTTTTTATTCTCTATTATTGACACATCTATCCTCTTTATTGGCAAATCTGAATTACGTCCTTCTCTTTTAACTATTTTCACAGAGGCTCAGGTTCTTGGGCCTATTCACCCACAGAAGTTTTGTAATTGGATCAATTCAAGACAAAAGTTCATGATCGGCAACTGGGGCATAATCATATTTCCTAATATAGATGCAGTAAGGGGAGCCTCTACTGCCATAGGCAGCCCATCCAAGTTTTGGAAGTTCCAATTGTGAGGAAGTTTTCCTTCTATGAAGCTTAAATATGCTTCTTTGCATTTGGGATGCATTGTTCTAAGTTTTGTCCCCTGGGGCACAGCAGATCTGAGCTAATTTCTCTTCTGAGTGATGACTGTTGAAACCTTGAAGACAGTTACCATGTTGTCCCAAGAAATATACCCTCAGTTGCTTCAATGGAGCCTCATATGACTTGATGTGAGGTCCTTAACAATTCTAGTTGCTCTTTTTGCATATTCATCAGCTCATCAGGCAGCCAGGTCCTATAGTGAAGAATGCCAAACCTGGAATCAGAAGGACCTCATACATTTAGTCCTATGTGACCTTGGGCATGACATTCTAACCTCTCTCAGACTTACTTTCACCATCCATAAAATGGGAATAATAGAGGATCAAGTAAATTAAAGCATTATACCCTAAATCACTATATAAATATTAGTTATTATCATGTTATTATATCATCAATATTCTCAAAATATGGCATATAAAGAACAAAGAACTTTGGAAATTGTCTGATTAGGTCAGAGGACTGTGGGGCGATGACCTCCTTTTTTCTTGATGTTATGACTCTCCAAGATGCCCAATTCAATTCAAGTAACACATATTAAGAACTCTCCATAGGCATCATGGAGTTATGGACATAGAGTTTATCAAAGCTCAGAAGGCCTGGGTTTGGGCCTTATCTCTGTTGAATCCTGGCTAAGAGAACCTAGGCAAATAATTTAACCTCTCAGGGCTAAGCAACTGTTTAAGACTATACATCATAGAGAAGGTGTAGACCAGTGTGGGTAGACAGAGTTTTCTCATCAGGAGTTCCTTATTTTAATGAAATTACAAATTTATTCTCTTTTCCCATAAGTGAGGCAATAAGGATACAAAGACAATATCCCCCTCCCCAAACAAATCCTGCCCTCAAGGAGCTTATAGCCTATTGAATTAGGTCTGACTGTTCCAAATTTTTCATCGCTTCCTTCTCTGAGGGGGGAATTACATACGACTGGGTTTGGCTAATCTGACCAAGGCTAGCCTATTCCGGATAAGACTCTTCTACACATCCTCTCTTGAAGAATCTGGCTATGGCACTCTGCTGTTTTTTGTAAATTGCTTGTAATTTTGTCAGAGACATTCTTTAACACATGTGATCATTAACTCCATTTCTTTTTATAGGTCCTAGCTGCCCAGAATTATCAGAAAATCTTTGAAGATATGAAGTCTGTCTTCTCTTTCTCTTATTTTGGATTATAATTAGGGAAAAAAAACATTTTTTTCCTTGGTGGGTATCAAATCTTTAGACTTTTCAATTAGGGATGATGGCACAGAATCCCAGTTTACCAAAAGCAGAAAAATTAAAGAAATAAGCTCTATTCTCTCTGATAATTAAGGCTACAAAGGAATAAAATGAATAAGGATGCTATTAAATCTTTCTGGGAGTCAGATGACCTTGTGAATCAAAACTGGAGGGTGTCCCTTTGGAAGTCTGAAAGAATGACTGCATCTCCCAAAGTATTTGACTCCTGGGAAGTGACAGACCCTGGGGAGTATCTGATTTTGTATTCCTGATGCTTTGAGCACTTCGGAAACAGACCCCTTTATTGTGTATCTTGAAAGAGTAGTCATTCCCTCAGTTAGACAAATAACACCGTGTGACTCCCACAGCATGGAAGAATTCAGAATGTTAATACTAAGTAAAGGGAACTTGCTAAATTTTATGCAGCTTGGTTCACCTTTCAGATCACAATAAAATGTTAACAACGTACTCTCCTGGACAGAGAGAGAAAAAAAATAAATTCCATCTATTTGCACTGTGGGGAACAGGTGATGAAATATTAGAATATAATGTTCAGTACTTTTAGAAAAACTTGCAAAACCCCAATATCAACAAGAGTAATAGAAAGTCATTTCTTATCTGGGCCATCAATCTGAAGCATGAGAACAGAACTAAAATATAGCTAATTTGAGCTCTCCAAACTTCCTAGGATAGTGCTTTGGGGCATGTTCCTCTACTTCTAAAAAAATCTATCAATCAGTATATATTCCAATTTATAATGTTCTCTAACTCTTGTTCGGTCATAAACTTCTCCATTCCCCATAGATCAGCCAGATAGACTAGTTCTTGGCCTACTTGGCAAGGTGCTAGGTAAACAAAGACAAAAATGAAAAACTTTCTCTGCCCTCAAATAGCTTATATTTCATTGGAGGAAGTGCTTTCTTCCTCCATTCATCATCTATATAGCTTTGTATTTATGTGTGTGTGTGTATGTTTAAAGTATGTGTGTGTGTGTATATTTATCTACATTGCTATTCATTAATCCATCTATCTATCTATCTATCTATCTATCTATCTATCTATCTATCTATCTATCTATCCCACTTACTCTCTATCTATCCGTCTATTCATCCTCTACTTATGTAAGTTTTCTGTCTTTCTTTCTTTTTTCTCTTGCTCTCTTTCTTTCTGTCTTGTTACTCCTCCATCCATCTGTCTGTCCATCATGCAACCATCCATCCATCCATTCATCCATCCATCTGTCCATCCACCCATCTAGCTATCTATCCATCTACTTATGTATGTATGTATGTTATCTGTCTATGTATCTGTCTGTCTTTCAAGTAGTTATGTATGTTATCTACTTACCTATATATAGGCATATATATTGTATGTAGCTATCTAATTAAGATACCCATGTGTATATGCATATATGCACATGTGCATAGATAATAAGTATACAAAACACATAATAATCAATTTTGAGAAATGACACTAGTATTATGAAGAATCAAGAAAGGCTTCATATACAGTCAGAGATAGCACCTGAACTGAAAATGGAAAGGAATTAGGTAAGCTAAGATGTGAAGTTAAGAAAGTTGTACATTCTAGGCAAAGAGACAGAAGATGAAATGATGTACATAATGGGGACTAAGAAGACTAATTTGACCAGATGGAAGAATTCCTCTCATACATCATTTCTGTGCTGGTCACTTCAATGAGAAATTATATCCAAGACTTTCCATAACTGAGGCCATAGATGTGGCATGGTTTAGGAATTCTTCTCTTACTTATGTGGGTAAACATCTACAGTACCTCCATTTCATTTTTCAGGAAGCTCCCATTAATGAAACCAATCCTTTGGGTAGTGCTGAGGTTTGAGTTCAAACACCAAAGTATAGGGATATTTGAGCAAAAATCCAAAACAAAGGCTCATTTTCCTGTAATCTCATTAAGAAGTTAAGTGAATGCTCCTCAACAACACTATACATATATTCCAAGATTGAAACATTAACCAACAACAATGTTCTGTTTTTTTTTAAATAGAATATGTCAAGGGCTTGTGTTTGTAAAACAGATTCAAAAAATTCAAAAAAGACATAACTGAATTTTGAACAAGCATAAGATGAAATAAAAAAACAGAAAAATATCATGGTACTTCAATTGCTACAAGTCTCTGATCTCACTGATGTGGGCACTTTCCAATAGAGTGTTTCACAAGTATTTCACCTATTTTTATTTTGGAAGAATTTTGACTTCTATAAATCTTCCAGAGAACTGTTTTTTCTAGATCTTGTGTGTGTGTGTGTGTGTGTGTGTGTGTGTGTGTGTGTGTGTGTGGTTATTTTGTTAATGTCAGGTCTATTTTGTCTTTTCCCATATAACAAAGCAAAATGCTCTTATTTTAACCATAACACCTGATATCCCAATGAAAGATACAACTTTCAGGAATGAGAAAGAACAGTGAATGATCTCTATCACCATCAGTCTTGGGCCCAGGCATTACTGCAAGAGCTTTGGGAGCAGGTTTGATGACAGCTAGTTAGAATATGGAGTATGTAGTCCCTAAGGGAACTTTCTTTGCCATCTGCTATGTTGAGCCAGGATGGAGAGGCTGAGTCTCTAAGCCTCTAGAGGTCAGATGGTGATCACAGAAGGTGGAGTCACAGCCAGAATGCAAAGAAATGATTTGAAATTTGTACAGTGTCACAGGACTTGGGCAGAAAGTTAATTATCACTGAATTGATCAGTTAATTTCTTCTAATTGGGGTCAGAGGGGTAGAATGAGTTGGAAAGATGGGAGAATGGGATTGGAGATGGTGGGGGAGGGGGGTTTGGGGGAATAGTGAATGGGCGGGGGAAACATTTAGGTATGAGGGTTCCCATTCCTATTGGGTAGTCTAGGAATGGCTGTGCCTCAGAGTTAGGCCTACCTAATTCTGGATGGAAAGACAATGTTTTGTCATTGTATCCTTTGTTTTGGTAGACTCTGAGGATATATGGGCAAGGTGTTTGAATCACTAGACCCTTCTGACTATTCAACAATTCTTTACCTGTCTATTCTCTATCTCAATTTTATCCTTTTTCCAACTCTCCATTAAAATATCTAGCACACTCCCCAGCTGCCAGAAAGTAGATATAATCAAACCCACTCATGGGGCATCCTACTTTGGTTTAGCTAACATTTATATAACACTTTTATATTTACAAAGTGATTTACATATATTAATATATTTGTCCTTAACAATCAGGCTTTGAGAAAGATACCATTATTAGCCCCATTTTACAGATAATGAAACTGAGATTGAGTGAAATTAAGTGATGTGCTAGGGTTACCTATCTTGTAATTATCTAAAATTAGACTCTGGTCTTTCTGACTCCAAGTCTAGTACTCTATTACCCCAACCTACCTTTCAAGAGGCAGATAGTGTAGGAAGAATGAATAGTGCAGCTGACTCTAAGTGGCATAGTGAATAGAGCACCCTGGATTCAAGAGAACCTGAGATCAAATCCAATCTCAGTCACTTGACACTTACTATCTGTGTGACCTTGGAGAAGTCATGTAACCATGATTGCCTCCTTGCAACCAGGGACATCTAGAGTCATCCTGATGCATATCTGGTCACTGGACCCAGAGGGCTCCAAAGGAGAAAGTGAGGCTGCTGACTTAGCATAGCACCCTTTCACTCAAACTCATGTGCTTGTCATGGAATCACCTCCCTCATCTCATGATCTTCTTCAAGAATAAAGGACAAACATCATCATTCTCAGAGGCAGCTAGACAGCACAGTAGATGAGTCAAGAAAAACCTAAGTTTAAATCTGGCCTTAGACACTTACTAGCTGTGTGGCCCTGGGCAAGTCCATTAACCTCTGTCTGCCTCAGTTTTCTCATGGAGAGAATGGAGATAATGACAGCAATTACCTCTCAGGGTTATTGTAAGGATTAAATAAAATAATATTTGTAATGGGCTCAAGAGTGCTTAACACATATGCAGTACTTTACTTTTTTCTCCTCCCTTATTGCCAGAATAGAAAAGCATTAATTTAGGTGCTGCTTCTTCCTAACTACTTCCCTTGGGCATGATTCTTATTTGGATTTCCGTACCTTAGGATTCTTTCCAGATGTCCAGGGAGCAGTGTGGTGTGGTGAGGTAGTAAGACTATTTCTTCTCAAGAAACTTCTAAGTGTATATAAAAATGGTGAGGGCATTCTTGGGTGTGTTCTGAGTGGCTTCTGAACTGACTGTTTAGGAAGCATGCAAATCCCAACATGACTAATGTCCCCCAATATTCCTTATTACTCATATAACATAATTATAGCACTATGTATGTACCCACACACTATTTATGTTTGCTACACTACTTGAACCATATTTTAATGCCAACACTGTATGGCAGCTACATAAAAGACCTATTAGCTTGCCTGGTTAAACAATATTTAAAGTGCAGTCAATTTTATGGATTCGTTGTGCTTAATTTGCAGCTAAGACCCAATTAAACCTGAGTCCTATTTAATCAGATGAAATTGAAGCTACTATTGAGTTAGAAAGGAATCCACAATGACTTCACCTGGAACCTAGTCAGACTGTTGGCTATACCAGTCCTTACTGGAATGGGATGTGGAGATCCTTGGAGTCATAAATCCAGTATTTTTACTTTCCTTAGATGAAAAAAAATCTTGTTAAACTTGTCTATATGAGCAAATATTGCTTGAACAACCATTGTATGCCAAGGCACTATGGGAAATACAAACAAAATATAAGGCATTCTTCTTCTCAAGATACATACAATCTCATTGGGACAAATACAAATGAAGCTATAGCATGATGGGTGTTTTGTTTTAAGGCTGTTTCTGTTTGTCACGTGATTCATTGCCAAATGGTAGGTAAGATTCCAAGTCCTGGCCGATCCGATTTCTTTTGTGTCTCATCTACCTTACAGGAAGATTGTGAAATATATGAGATAATGCATATGAAATTGCTTTGAAAAGTGTGGGGCATTGAGCATATTTGACATGTGGGAATCATTGGGACTTCATTGATAATGAACAATTCTCCCATTCTTCATATATGTAGTTCCTCTATAAGTGTTATGCTCACTTTTTGAACCCCCGAATAGATTATCCAATGCCCTCAATAACACCAGAACTTTCAGAAAATGCTTGAACTTTGTACTTCTTTGGAAAAGAATGATTACCTAACAGAAACTCCATCTACTTCTGTCTCCATTCCTTAACATTTTTCATTACTATCACTCATACTCATTTCTTATCCTTTTGTCCCAGAGAAAGAAATGATCTTATTTTTCTTAACACTTCTATATATTAAAAAGTAAAATGGTCTGCCTTGGAAGATAGTTCCTATCATTGGAGTTCCTTAATGAAGCCTAGTTGAACACTTGTTGAAGATATTGTATAAAGGAAAATGATTCTTTAGTTATGGTTTGGATTTGGTGACCTATGGAATATTCTCTAGATATAAGATTATATTATTCTATTTCTTGAAGTTTATTTCATTGATTCTATTTCTTCCAGTTTCCTACAGAATCTTGCTCTAGTAATCATACTCTTTTATGCAACTTAAATTTCTATATCAGCAATGGCTTATTCCCATTTGCCTGCAAACATTCCTTAGCTTTTACAACTTCTTAAGAAAAAAAAAGCCTAACCTTGACATTTCTGCTCTATCCAAGTATAGTCCAAAATCTCTATTCCCCTTTATCAACAAACTTCTTTTAAAAGTAACTTATTCAGAGCATGAGATATTTCTTATAGTATCAGACATGGTCAATGTGTTGGTTAATTTTGCTGAACTTCTTGTCTCTTAATCTTTGTTTCAAGGGATGAAAAATTGAAAGAGGAAATGGTAGGGTTTTATTTGTATCACATGATACAAAACATAAGGTATTAATAAAGTAATAGCACAAACAAATGGGGGAGAGGACTACCTATTCAACAAGAACTTCTGAGAAAACTGGAAAATAGTTTTGGCAGTAAATAGGTTTTGACCAGTATCTTGGAGCTACAAGCTCCAAATGACTAGGGAATAGGAACTAGACCTATGATTTCATTGGAATAGGAAACTCCAAGATGAAGAAATGCTATTTTCCCCAACTCCACACAGGTCAGAAGCTTTTCTGCAAGTTACAGACTTAAAGTGTTCTTTATCATAATTGGTCAATTGGCTTGTCTGTGATCATTTAATTTATAGGCATCTGAAATAAGTAAATTAAAAACAAAACAAAACAATGAGGAAAACAGGATGTAATTTTCACAACTATGACTAAAAGGAATATTCTAATCAAACATGAAACAGATATGATTATGAAAATTAAACAGTCCACTTCAATTTCATAAAATTCAAAAGCATGATCAGAGGCAAGATGAATGTAGGCAGAATAGATAAATTGCTGACTAGGAAAAAACTACATTAGATAGTTCTATTAAAAATCTGATCTTTAAGATATGAAGGAGGGGCGGCTAGGTGGTGCAGTAGATAGAGCACTGGCCCTGGAGTCAGGAGTACCTGAGTTCAAGTTCGGCCTGAGACATTTAATAATTACCTAGCTGTGTGGCCCTGAGCAAGCCACTTAACCCCATTGCCTTGCAAAAACTTCAAAACCCCCCAAAAAGATATGAAGGAAATTGACAAAAAGATATAAGACCCATTCTCAGATAGATTAGGAGTTGAACAGTATGATCAAAATATTTTCAAAAGAAGGAATGCAAACTGTGAATAACTATTTTAAAAAGGATACAAGTATTTTATAATAAAACAAGTGAGGTTTCACAAGTGTTTTACATATTTGATCTCATTTGATCCTTAGAACAATTCTGTGAAGTAAATGTTATTAACCCCATTGTGCAAATGAAAAAAACTGAGAAAACTATCAAGATGATAAAATGAAAAATAGCAAATGAAGAAGGGAGTGAAGGAATAAAAGTACATCAATATATGAAGTTATAAAATGGTTCAAGTATTTTGAAAAATCATTTGGAATTATATAGAAGTTCTCAAATCATTTTTGTCAGGGCTAATGTTCACCCAGATTCTTATCATCTAAATTTTGGTATTACCCTTGATTGCTCTATCAATTTAGGAAAACAACAACAATAATTTACTCCTATTTTAGTCAAATCTAAAGAGATATATTTTAAATTTATTTTTATTAAAGATATTATTTGAGTTTTACAATTTTCCACCCAATCTTACTTCCCTCCCTCCACCCCCCCCCACAGAAAGCAATCTGTCAGTCTACTTTGTTTCCATGTTGTACATTCATCCAAATTGAGTGTGATGAGAGAGAAATCATATCCTTAAGGAAGAGACAAGAAGTCTAAGAGGTAACAGTATCAGACAATAAGATATCTGGTTTTTTTTTTCTAAATTAAAGGGAATAGTTCTTGAACTTTGTTCAAACTCCATGGCTCTTTATCTGGATACAGATGGCACTCTCCTTTGCTGACAGCCCCAAATTGTTCCTGATCATTGCACTGATGGAATGAGCCAGTCCTTCAAGGTTGAGTATCACCCCCATGTTGCTGTTAGGGTATACAGTGTTTTTCTGGTTCTACCCATCTTACTCAGCATCAGTTCATGCAAATCCTTCCAGGCTTCCCCGAATTCCCAACCCTCCTGGTTTCTGATAGAGCAATAGTGTTCCATGATATACATATACCACAGTTTGCTAAGCCATTCCCCAATTGAAGGACATTTACTTGGTTTCCAATTCTTTGCCACCACAAACAGGGCTGCTATAAATATTTTTGTACAAGTGATGTTTTTACCCTTTTTCCTCATCTCTTCAGGGTATAGACCCAGTAGTGGTATTGCTGGGTCAAAGGGTATGCACATTTTTGTTGCCCTTTGGGCATAGTTCCAAATAGCTCTCCAGAAAGGGTGGATGAGTTCACAGCTCCACCAACAGTATAATAGTGTCCCAGATTTCCCACAACTCTTCCAACAATGATCATTATCCTTCCTGGTCATACTGGCCAATCTGAGAGGTGTGAGGTGGTACCTCAGAGAAGCTTTAATTTGCATTTCTCTAATAATTAATGATTTAGAGCATTTTTTCATATGGCTATAGATTACCTTTGCCTTTGCATATCCTTTGACCATTTGTCAATTGGGGAATGACTTTTTGTTTTAAAAATATGACTCAGTTCTCTGTATATTTTAGAAATGAGTCCTTTGTCAGAATCATTAGTTGTAAAGATTGTTTCCCAATTTACTACATTTCTTTTGATCTTGGTTATAGTGGTTTTATCTGTGCAAAAGCTTTTTAATTTAATGTCATCGAAATCAGTAGGCGGCTAGGTGGCGCAGTGAATAGAGCACTGGCCTTGGAGTCAGGAGTACCTGGGTTCAAATCCGACCTCAGACATTTAATAATTACCTAGCCATGTGGCCTTGGGCAAGCCACTTAAACCCATTGCCTTGAAAAAAAATTTAAAAATCTAATGTAATCGAAATAATCTAATTGGTTTTTGGTGATGTTCTCCAACTCTTCCTTAGTCATAAACTGCTCCCCTTTCCATAGATCTGACAGGTAAAGGAGTCCTTGATCATTTAATTTGCTTATAGTATTGTTTTTTATGTCTAAGTCCTGTAACCATCTGGATCTTAGCTTGGCAAAGGGTGTTAGGTATTAGTCTAATCTAAGTTTCTTCCATACTAACTTCCAATTATCCCAGCAGTTTTTATCAAAGAGAGAGTTTTTATCCCAATAGCTGGACTCTTTGGGTTTATCAAATGGCAGATTACTATCATTTTGCACCTAGTCTATTCCACTGGTCCACCACTCTATTTCTTAACCAATACCAAACAGTTTTGATGACTGATGCTTTATAATATAATGTTAGATCAGGTAGGGCTAAGCCACCTTCTTTTGCACTTTTTTTCATTAAGCTCCTGGAAATTCTTGACTTTTTATTTAAGAGATATATTTTCAATTAAATAAAAAAAATCTTCTTGGAGAGAAGTCTTGATTTACAGACTCCCTCTTGCTAATTCTTACATTATCAACCCTATCCACAACCTACTCTAACAAATCCCAGAAATTTCTAACATGTACTTTTTTAATAATTGTAGAAAAAAGTTGAAATTCTATGAAAATAGTGAAACAAAAGTATATTATTTTAGTAAGGAATTTTAGAATTATTAAACAGAGATTGATGTAGAAGATGTCTTTTAGAAATTAATTACGCTCAGGGGCGGCTAGGTGGTGTAATGGATAAAACACTGGCCCTGGAGTCAGGAGTACCGGGGTTCAAATCCTGTCTCAGACACTTAATAATTACCTAGCTGTGTGGCCTTGGGCAAGCCACTTAACCCTGTTTGCCTTGTAAAAACCTGAAAAAAAAATAAATTAATTATTCTAATAATTTATTCCTTTTTCAAGTTTTTAAATCATATTTAATTTTCCTCTAGTGACATTAATTTTAAAAAATTGAGTTACAAATTTTCTCCTTCACTCATCTCCCCCCACCTGAGACAGTAAGCAATTTCATATGGGTTATGCATATTCCATTACTCAAAACATATTACTGTATTAGTTATATTGTGACTAATACCCCAAAGGGGAAAATACATATAAAAAATACAGAAAATGGAAAATCATGTGCTTCAATTTTCATTCAGAATCAATCAGTTCTTTCTCTGGAGATGGATAGCAATTTTTATCATGAATTCTTTGTACATGTCTTGGATCATTGTATTGCTGAGAATAGCTAAATCATTCACAGTTGTCCACAGTATTGCTGCAACAATGTTCTCTTGGTTCTATTCAAATTACTTTGCATCAATTCAAATAAAACTCTCCAGATTTTTCTGAAATCCACCTATTCATCATTTCTTATAGCACAGTAAATATTCATTAAAATCTTGCTCAGCCATTCTCCAATTTGAGGACTATCCCCTCTATTTCCAATTCTTTGACATCACAAAAAAATAGTTGCTAAATATTTTTGTACAATAGGCTCTTTCCTCTTTTTAAAAAATTTCTTTGGGATATAGACCTATTAGTGATAATGCTGGATCAAAGGGGATGCAGTTTGATAGCCCTTTCAGTATAGTTCCAAATTGTTTTCCAGAAAGGTTGGATTTGTTCACAATTCCACCAACATTGGTGTTCCAACTTTTCTACATCCCTTCCAACATTTATTATTTTTCTTTTTTTTAATATTAACAATTTTAATAGATATCACCTCAGTTATTTCAATTTGCATTTCCCTAACCAATGGTGATTTAGAGCAGTTATTGTATATGACTATAGATAATTTTGGTTTCTTTATGTAAAATAATGTTTGCCCTTCAAAGAAAACCATGACACCAAGATGCCATGACAAGCACATGAATTGGATTTCAATGAGGAGGGGATATGCTAAATCACCAGCCTCACTTGCAGAGTCATCAGGATCCAGTGGCCAAATATGAATCAGAAAAACTAGAGGAGGCAGTCAGGGTGAAGTGACTTGCCTAAGGTCACAAAGCTAGTAAGAGTCGAGTGTCTGAGGCTGGATTCAAACTACTGTCCTCTTGACTTCAAGGTCAGTACTCTAAATGCCCCTTCATATCCTTTGATCATTTGTTAATGGGGAAAGGACTAAGACTCTTATAAATTTGAATCAATTCTCTATATATTTGAGAAATGAGACCTTTATCACAGAGATGCTTGCTGTAAAAACTGCTTCCTAGTTTTCTACTTTCTTTCTGGTTAGCTGGTTCTTGTCTTTCATTATTGAAGAAGATCAAAATGACATCACTATGTTTGAGATAAATTACATTCTGTTGGACTGTGACTGATCAGACCAATATGAGCTCAGAATGCTCTAGCACAGGTTGGGTGCAATAGTCCATGTGAATGGGATCTTAGTTGCATTGTTTTTTGTATGTGCAAACCTTTTTAAATTTAATATAATCAGTTTTGCATCTAATAACGCTCTCTATCTCTGGACATAAATTCTTCCCTTATCCATAAATCCAACAGTTTAACTATTTCTTCCTCTTCTAATTTGCTTATGGTACATTCATTTTGATCTTATCTTGGTATATGGTATAAGATATTTTTCTAAATCTAGTTTCTGCCATACTATTTTCTAGTTTTCTCAGAAATTTTTGTCAAATAGTGAGTTTTTCTCTCAAAAGTTGGAGGTCACACACTAGATTACTATAGCCAATTACTATTAGGTCTTATATATACTAATCTATTTCATTGATCCATCATTCTATTTCTTAACTAGTAACATGCATTTTGGTATTTACCACTTTATAATATAGTTTGAGATCTGGTATGACTAGGCAACTTCTTTTACAGTTTTTTCATTAATTCCCTTGAAATTCTTGACCTTTTGTTCTTCCAAATGAATTTTGTCATGATTTTTTCTAACTCTGTAAAAGAATTTTTAGTAGTTCAATTGGTATGGTGCTGAATAAGTAAATTAATTTAGATAAAATTAGTTACTTTTATTATATTGGTTCAGTCTACCTATGAACAAATAATATTTTTCCAGGTGTTTAGATCTGTCTATATTTGTGTGAAAAATTATTGTAATCATGTTCATATAGTTCCTGGATTTGTCTTGGTAGCTATCCAAGTATTTTATATTGTCTACAATTATTTTTAAATGGAATTTCTCTTTCTATCTCTTGCTGTTGGATTTTGTTTGTAATTTTAAAAAATACTGATGATCACCAGAGAGTATAGGAATAAATGGATTGTTCCTTAGAATAATAAACAGGATCTATCTGGAAACCATCAACAAGCATTATATACAACATGGATAGGCTAGAGGCAATCTCAATAAGATCAGGGTGAAACAAGGATGCCCATTATCACCACTACTATTCAATATCTTATTAGAAATGTTAACTTCAGCAATAAGAGAAGAAAAAGAAATTGAAGGAATTAGAATTGGGAAGGAAGAGACATAACTCTTACTCTTTGCAGATGACATGATGCTATCCCTGGAGAATCCCCCAAAATGACCTAAAAAACTACTAGAAATAGCAACTTTAGCAAAGTGGCAAGATATAAAATAAACTCTCATAAACCCTCAACATTTCTATATATGACTAGCAAGATACAGCAGAAAGAGCTAGAAAGAGAAATCCCATTCAAAGTAACCTCAGACAACATAAAACACCTAGGAATCTATCTGCTAAGGCAGACTCCAAAACTTTTTGAAAACAATTACAAAATACTTCTCACACAAATGAAATCAGATTTAAATAACTGGGCAAATATCAACTGCTCATGGAAAGGTTGAGCTAATATAATAAAAATGACAATTTGGGATGGCTAGGAGGTGCAGTGGATAGAGCACTGACCCTGGAGTCAGGAGTACCTGAGTTCAAATCTGACCTCAGACACTTAATAATTACCTATGTGGCCTTGGGCAAGCCATTTAATCCCCAATGCCTTGCAAAAAAAAACTAAAAAAAAAACCTAATAAATAATAAAAAAAATAAAAATGACACTTCTACCAAAACTAAACTACTTGTTTAGTGTTGTACCAATCAAAATTCCAAAAACTTACTTTAATGAGTTAGAAAAAAATTGAAGAAATAAAAGGAGAAAAATATGGAGAAATAAAAGGTCAAGAATATCCAGGGATTCAATGAAAAAAAATACAAAAGAAGGTGGCTTAGCCTTACCACATCTAAAATTATATTATAAAGCATCAGTCATCAAAACTATCTGGTATTAGTTCAGAAATAGAGCAGTGGATCAGTGGAATAGACTAGGTACAATAGCAGAAAATGATTATAGTAATCTTCAGCTTGATAAATTCAAAGAGTCCAGCAATTGAAATAAAAATTCTCTCTTTGATAAAAACTGTTGGGAAAATTGGAAGTTAGTATGGAAGAAACTTGGATAAGACCAACATCTCATACCCTATACGAAGATAAGATCAAAATAGACACAGGACTTAGACATAAAAAACAATATTATAAGCAAACTAGAAGATCAAGGACTAGGTTACCTGTCAGATCCATGGAAAGGAAAGCAGTTTATGACCAAGGAAGAAATAGAGAACATCATTAAAAACAAACTAGATAATTTTAATTACATTAAATTAAAAATCTTTTGCACAGACAAAACCACTATAGCCAAGATCAAAAGCAATGCAGTAAATTGGGAAACAATTTTTACAACTAGTATTTCTGACAAAGGACTCATCTCTAAAACATACAGAGAACTGAGTCAGATTTAAAAAATAAAACAAGCCATTCCCCAATTGACAAATGGTCAAAGGATATGCAAAGGCGATTTACAGATGAGGAAATCAAAGCGATCTATAGTTTTTTGAAAAACTGATCTAAATCACTACTTATTAGAGAAATGTAAATTAAATCATCTCTGAGATACCACCTCACACCTTTCACACTGGCCAATATGACCAGAAAGGGAAATGATCAATGTTGAAAGGGATGTGGGAAATCTGGGACATTAATCAATCCATTGTTGGTGAAGCTGTGAACTCATCCAACCTTTCTGGAGAACAACTTGGAATTATGCCCAAAGGGCAATAAAAATGTGCATACCCTTTGATCCAGCAATAGCACCACTGGGTCTATACCCTGAAGAGATGATGAAAAAGGGTAAAGACATCACTTGTACAAAAATATTCATAGCAGCTCTGTTTGTGGTGGTAAAGAATTGGAAATTAAGTAAATGTCCTTCAATTGGGGAATGGCTTAACAAATTGTGGTATATGGATGTAATGGAACACTATTGTTCTATTAGAAACCAGGAGGGTTGGGAATTCAGGGAAGCCCGGAAGGATTTTAATGAACTGATGCTGAGTGAGATGGGTAGAACCAGAAAAACATTGTACACCCTAACAGCAACATGGGGGGTCAACCTTGATGGACTTGCTCATTCCATCTGTGCAACGATCAGGGACAATTTTGGGCTGAGATGGACAATACCATCTGTATCCAGAGAAAGAATTGTGGAGTTTGAACAAAGACCAAAGACTATTATCTTTAATTTAGGGGATGAAACTTTTATCTTATTATTTAATTTTGCTATTTCTTATACTTTATTTTTTCTTCCTTAAGGATATGATTTCTCTCATCACATTCAGCTTAGATAAATGTACACCATGGAAACAATGTAAAGACTGACAGACTGCCTTCTGTGGGAAGTGGGGGGAGGGAAGCAAGATTAAGGGGAAAATTGTAAAACTCAAAATAAATAAAATCTTTCTTAAAAAATATTGATGATTTGTGATGGTTTATTTTATATCCTGCAGCTTTCCTAGAGTTATTAGTTATTTCAAAAAATTTCTTAGTTGATTCTCTGCAAAGAGAACCATATCCTCTGCAAAGAGTAATAATTTTGTTTCCTCATTCCCAGTGTTTATTCCTCTGATTTTTTCTTCTCATTGCTATAGCTAACATTTCTAATACAATATTGAATAATATCACGATAATTGGCATCCTTGATTCACCCCTGATTTTCCTTAGGAAGATCTTTAGCTTATTCCCACTACAAATAATGTTTAATGATGGTTTCAGATAGAAATCACTTAACCAAGGAAAGCTCTATTCATTGTAATATTCTTTAGTACTTTTAATAGGAATGAGTTAATAATTCACTCTTATAGAATGGTCATTCATAGACAGAAACTACATTTCTTGTCATATGTTTAACCAAAAATATTCTCACTGTTTGTTTGACCACTATAAACTTTCATTAATTATTTAGCTATTTGGTCTCTCTTCTTTGGGAAATGAAATACATTTTCTATTTTGATTAAGAATTCTATTGAAAGGAAACTGATTAAATTTTCATTTAAGGGAGAATGAGAACTTTATACCAAGATACTTTTATATTAATGTTTAATTTTAATAGCACAACTTGACAGCAGATGAAGTTGAGTAAGGGTAGTTATGAGTATGAGGATGCCAGATGGGAGATAGATTTGGAGTAAGGAGAACTACTAAGGAGGGAAAAGAACACAGAATGTGGAACCTAGGATCTTCCCCTAACTTTTCCAAAGGTTGAGATTAAGTAGCCTTGAACAACTGGATACAGATGTTTTTATTGTTACTTGTAAAGGCTTATTTAATGACCTAGCTAGCAGAAAGAGTGTGAACTCAATGGAATGCTATGCCTCCCTTATTCTATTTCTCCAGAGTTCTACCTTTGCCCCTCTTCTCTCAGCATTCTCTCCTTTTGCAGTCTGATTCATTCTTACGGCTTCAATTGCCACCTTTTTCGTCATTGACTCCCAGATTTATATTTCAGGTTTTGTTCTCATGTCTGAGTTTTAGATTATACCTTCTGCCTGCAGAATATCTTCATTTAGATGTCCTAGCCACACCTTAAACTGAGATCATTATATTTCCCACAAAGCCTTGTCTTCCTTCTAACCACATAATTTATCTTATGGCATTATCATCATTCTTTTAGTCTCCTCTGTTAATAGGTTTGGTGCTCTTGAGTTTCCCTACTTTAAAGTTAAGAAATTTGGTTGATTCCAGATTCACAGTATCTCTCCTATTTATTCCCTCTTCTTTATTTCCATTGCTACCACTTTAGCTGAGATTCCTAATGCCACCTGCTTAGACTTTTTGCAATAGTGATCTTCCCAACATTATTCTCCACTCCCAGTTTCCTGAGATCTGTCTTTCATACTTCTGGAAGAATAATCTTGCTTATGCAGGGTGTTCCAAAAGTCTTAGAGAAGTTTTAAACTATTAAAATTCAAAATTATTATTGTTATTAAATATTCAAGCTATTAATTCTTAAAACGGGGGGTATAGAGGATATAGTACTGGACTTAGAGTCAGAAAGAACTGAGCTTAAATTCTACCTCAAAGTTAATAATTACGTGACCCTGGGCAAATCATTTAATCTCCCCTAGCCTCTGCGTCTTCATTTATAAATGGAGATAATGATAGAACCTACCTTCTTCTCAGGTTGTTGTGAATAATATATGCAAACCATATATATAATATATATATGTATGTATGTATGTATATATATATAAACTTCAATGTATTCAAACTTTAAAGTGGTATATTCATACTTTTGTTTTCAGTCATTTCAGTTGTATCTGACTTCTTGTGGCCCCATTTGGGATTTTCTTGGTAAAGATTCTAAGTGGTTTACTATTTCCTTCTCTATTTCATTTTACAGATGAGGAACTTAGGTAAAGAGGGTTAAGTGACTTGCCCAAGGTCAAATAAAAAGTAAGTGTCTGAGACTGGATTTGAACTCATAACAATGAGCCTAGTTTTCTATCTACTGTGCCACCTAGCTGCCCAGCTATTATAACTATTATACACAGGTTAGGTTATGTCACTTGTCTGCTCAGAAATCTTCAGTGATTCCTGGGTAAAGAGCAAACTTCTCTTTGTTGGCTCTTTACAACCTGATTCTAAGCTACATTTTCATACTTATCTCATATGACTCTACTGTATATTCTCTATACTCCAGCCAAATTGGAAAGCTACCTTTTTGCTCCTAGTAAGCTCTCAACCTCCATGCTTTTACCTGGGCTGTTTGCTCTGTCTGTAATATCCATGTACCCCATCTTCAACTATTGAATTCCTCTCCAACTAAAATGCTATCTCCTCCCCAAAGATTTTCCCCTGATTAATCTTTATACGTCAACCTCCTCACCCCTAGGGAATCTTATAAAATACTCTGTTCTATAACTTTTTAATATACTTATCAATATAATAGAATATATTTTAGCTATGTTTTTGCCTCTTATTTTCTCTATAAGTTCTTCCATGTCTTACCTAACTTTTGAATCTTTCCCAGTGTCTACTATCGCATTCTGTACACAGTAGGTACTTAATAAGTATTGATTGGTTGGTGACCTATCTAAAACTCAGTGTTTTTCATCTATTCTTCAGGTATAATAATATCTACATTCATTATCTATAGTTATTATACTGATATTTAAGTGATAATGTTTATACATACTTTGAAATTGTCATATGACAAATTCCATCTATTATTAGAAATTGGACAGGAAAGTAGAAAGTTGGATTAATGTTGTGACAGTGAAGCAATGAAATGTGTTGATCTTTTAAAACAACAAATACTAGCAATCATGAACAACTTGATCTTTTAAAGAGGTCACATTTCAAGCAATCCAGACTTCTGAATATCATTTTCTCATGGGCTAAGAGGCTGGGGATCAGCAACTTTCTTCTTCTAGAAGGGAGAGATAGAGACAAGAAGTTCCCTAGTGTGGAATCCTTAGGTGGGAATCCATGTCCTGGAACAAGGCCCTGGATCTATAATATAATTTCTGACTGTTAAAGAAGTTTTTGATAACAAAATATGACATTGACTTGAATTCTCTTAATTGTATATTCAAAACCATTCTTAGAAAAATAGTACACAACTTCAAGCTTTGCTATTCAACCAAAAATATGAGTAGATCAGCTGAGCATACCCCTCCTATTTAAATAAAGAATACCTTCTCTTTCTTTGTAAACCTTTAGTGTTCCTACACAGGTTTGTGCAAAACATTTTCCTCTCAACAAATAAAAATTTATTTTGTTGTTGTGTAAGCAGCATGTCTACCCTCCTTCCCATTTCTTTCAGAGGCTATACCTAAATTATTCTCTGCATATACTTTTTATTCAAATGTCCTCCTCTAAGGTTTTGTGCACCTTAATGCCCAAAACAAATATCCACTTACAAGGAACTGATGACAGCATCAAAGTGTTGTAGTTATTAAGTCTTCCTTCTAAGCATCCTGGATATTCATGAACACTTGATATTTGAAATCTGAAGCTAGCGTTTTGAGACAGTAAAGAATTAATGATCTCATAAACATTGGAATTTTAATAGGAAACCACAGTACTTAGTCTTTTCTTCTAGGAAACACCTTACCTTACAAACATGTTTGAATCTATTCTCTACTCTTTTGTATTTAAGAAGATAAGAAAAAAATAGTGAGCTCAAAAGGAGACCAACAAGTTCATTCTCCCCACCCCACAATCTAATGACTGACATTCAATTAGACTAACTCAATAGTAAGTTGATGGTTAACCTCATAGTCCAACTGAAGAATTTTAGGTCCATTCACCAAAAGGATGGTTTGTCTGACCAGTGCAATGGCACTGTACTATATTGAATTGAGCTCTCAGTACAAGTTTGGAGACATTAAAGGTGACATTTTTAATTGTGTATTTTTATCCCACAGAATCACAGAATCAAAGATTTGGAAGGTATTAATCAAAAAGCATTTATTAAATGATAACTATTTGCAAGTACTCCATAGCCACCAGAAACAGTAAGATAGAAACAAACAGTCCCTGTCTTCAAGGAACTTACATTATATTAAGAAAAACAAAATTTTTTTTTTTTGAAGGGAGAAAGTTGGGGTGGAGATACAGCATGATGGGGAATCAGGAAAGGTTTTATGTAGATGGTGCCCCTTGAGTTGAACATTGAATGAAGCTAGGAATATTATGAGAAAGAGATAGGAGTCTGTCAGAGGCTCTCTACTCCAACTCATATTTTAAGGGGTCACCCAACTTTTTTTTGAAGATCTTCAGTGAGGGGGAATTCACTATCTTGCATTCCACTTTTGGTTGGCTATAATTATTTGGAAATTTGCTTCTATCTGTCTTATGCACTTGTGTGTAGACAAGAGTTAGGGTTGGAAAGATCTGACCCTCAAACTTTCCAATTAAAAATGATCATTTTGGGTAAGATGTTAGACCTTTAAACTGAAAAACTCTTTGACTCCTCACACTGGCAATGTGACATAAGATGGCATAGAAAGGGGAGTATGAGCATCTAGGATGAGTGGAGGGAGACAGGACTGCATTTTATAAGACAAATTGCTCTGCTTGTTATCAGGTTGTGAACTGCCTGATAACAAATCAGAAATCTGTATGGAAAAAAGCCAATATTAAGGCAGAAATAAATAAAAAAGTGTGGGACAGGGAGGGAGCTCTGGAAGAATAGGAACTGGAAGAATGAAGCTCGGAGAAGCATGGAAACAGATGGAATAGCAAAAAAAGCTAAGATAAAATCTTCACAGATACAAAAATGGCAGTGCCCCTTTTCTTCTTAAACCAAAGACAAGGAATATTGTCTCTGATGCAACAAGGGAATGCTAAATCATAAATGCAGAAACACATCTGGTGTGATATCAGAGATAAATGCACATCACTTGACTATGGGTAATCTCCATTCTGTCAGCTGAATTTTCTATTGATTCATTCAACCTGTTACTAAGGTTTGGTCTCTAACCCAAAGTCTACTCTTTAAATGAAGCAGTAATCACAAAAAAAGGAGAAAAAAACCATGCAGTGCACATTGTTCTAAAATTAAGCCACCCCAAGGGGCATCTAAGTAATAATCCGCAGTGCATTTCACTATTGTCAGGGGAAGAAGAGGAGGCAGTCATGGCCTACACTTCTTCACATCTACTTTGAGTGATTTTTATTTTCTAATTACATCACATATGTCAGTAATCCTTGAATCTACTCCTCACAGCTAATCTGCCTCCTCATTATCACAGATATTTGCTTGCTCTGGTTTGCAGAATTAATCAAAGGATTTATATGTAGAAGGATCTTGTGTGTGTTTGTGTGTGTGTGTGTGTGTGTGTGTGTGTGTGTGAGAGAGAGAGAGAGAGAGAGAGAGAGAGAGAGAGAGAGAGAATGTGTGTGTACGTCCTTTCCCTCCATCACTTGTGGGTAGTACCTCTGCTTCCTGTCATAGTGATACACAAAGCAGTGTACAAAGTGATATACACTTTGGGAGAAAGTTCTCTAGCTAATGGAAGAAGCACTAAGACACCTGGCATGGACCTGCTTTCATGGGCTAACTATACTACAGGCAGAAAAAGAACAAATTAAAGAAATTCTGATATGTACACATTAGGAGGGAGTACTTTTACTTAGAGAGTAGGGAAATGACAATGTTAAAAGTAGTGGGCAGATTTTGAAGTAGATAGAGGACTGAGCCTGGAGTCAGGAAGATCTAAATTCAAATCTGGCCTCAAATTCTTACTGTGTGACCCTGGGGAAGACATTTAACTTATATCTGCTTCAGTTTCCTCGGTTGTAAAATGGGAATCACATTTGTAATATTTGTAAAGGATTTAACACAGTTCTGGTACATCATAAGTGCTATTATGATTAGTTATGGCAGAAAAGAGAAAAAATAAAGTAATTTTATGTGCAGAAGAGAACATAATCAGCTTGTTACTATCCTTTTAAATTCAAATATATTCACTTTAAAATAAATTATACACAACATAACTTCACAGACATATAAAAGTCTTTGATATTCTTTTTGGTATGTTGACATATTAATTTTTGTTTATATTCAAGTTCAAAATTAAAAAAAATTAGTACCAGGTTGGGCAGCTAAGTGACAGAGTGGATAGAGCACCCACATTGGAATCAGGCTGTGTTCAAATCCGACCTCAGACACTTAATTGCCTAGCTGTGTGAGCTTGGGCATGTTACTTAACTCCAATGCCTTGCAAAAAAAAAAAATAGTCCCAGGAGTCCTCCTTAGGTCTCAATAACCCAGAGACCATGCTCTACAAAGAAAAGATGTGATTCAGCTGAGTATACAAGACATAATAATGATGATTAGATTAAGCTGCCTTTCTTTTATGCACCATCCTATAATATAGACCAGGAAATATGTCTGAAGATATAAGAGTTAGGCTTAAGGTAAAAAACCCTTCCAATAGGTCCTCAGCAGCTTGAGCCATTCCCTCATCCTCTATAGGCTATATCAAGTGAATGGTCCTTCACAACTAGGACTAACTTTGTCTAATTAGCTTTTAAAAGGTTACCTTGTTAAGAAAGGTCTAGACATGCTCTATTTGGTCCTAGGAGACAGGACTCAGAGCAATTGTAAAAATTTCAAAGAGACAATCTAAGTTTGTTGTTGAAAAGAAAACAAGCCCAAAACAAAATTTCTTAATACTGAGTTACACCAAAGGACAGTGAACTACCTTGGGAGGTGGTGAGTTTTCCCCTCCTAGGAGGTTTTCCAGCAAAAACTGATTGACCTCTATATTCTTGAAAACTGAAATGAGAGAGAGAGAGAGAGAGAGAGAGAGAGTCATGTTCAAGTGTTCAAGGCTAAGAGTTTTTAAAACAATTCTCAAAAGGTCAAAACATCTATATTTTTTTAAATTGAAAAAATTGATTAGAAATTAGGAACTGATTTAACATATAATTTAGATGTGAACCAGATATGAGTAAATATTTCCTTCTTTTTGCCCTGCTGTTTGATATTTTAAGATGCTAACATTCTTGTCAACTAAATCACAAGCTCACAGAATTTGGAGTATCAAGAAACCTAATCTAATTCCTTCATTTGACAATTACTGTATATTTCTGCCCCTTCATAGATTCCCCTTATAGTAGAAAATATCTGCTGCATTTTAAAGGAAATTTTATTTTAAAAATCTATTTTCTCTATTTCCCAATCCCACTCTATTGGATAAAAAAAAAGAAAAGAAAAGAAAAGAAAAAATCCCTGTAATAAATGTGCATAGTCACATTTATTCCCTTGTTGATCATGTCCAAAAAAAATGTTTCAATTTATACTCTGTTTATCACTTTTCCATCTAGAGGAAGTGTATGGTTATGCTTTGTCCTATATCTTTTCTTTGTTTTCTTTTAGGACCTTTTTGAGATCTACCGTCCTTTATTAGATTTTTTTTTTTTGCTTAGAACTTTGCTTAGAACTAGTCCCTTCTCTGTTAAAATTATTTTTGTTCTCAATTGTGTTTGTGTGTGTGTGTGTGTGTGTATCTCCTTTGAACATTTCAGAGGAGAATGAGGTTGGTTATTTCCCTGATCCCTTCATTTCTTATTTGCACAAGGATTGGGTGAAATTCCCCATTCTTCCTTTATCCTTTTCTCCCTTAGCGAGAATCCATTCTTTTAGGAACATCAAAACAGAATCCTTCCTAGGCTCTCTGCCTAATTAACTTCTAATGCTTCTATATCATCTTCTGTATCGAAATGTGAACAGCATATACTTGTTTAGTGTCTAATGATTGTTTATTCTTATTTCCTTTTTTGCATTTTGTATTACTCTTTCCAAATCCAAGAGCAAACAGATATCTTAAAAGATTATACAGTTTGGCATAATGGCTGAAATATTGAACTTGAAGTCAGAAAAATGAATTTAAACCTGTGTGAGCCTGGGCAAGTCCCTCATTCTCCATCTGTCTCAGTTTCCTCATATGTTTTTAATCAAATGAGATAATATTTGTAAATTTTGAAGTGTTGTATAAATGCTAGCTATTTTCTTCTTCTTCTTATTATTATTATTAATATAGAGAACTGGAAATAAATGTACAAAATGGTAAAAAATGATTTGAATAGAATCAGGAGAAGAATATTGACCATCACAATAATTTGAAAGAACAAATTTTAGGTTTTTGCAAGGCAATAGGATCAAGTGACTTGCCCAAGGCCATACAGCTAGGTAATTATTAAGTATCTGAAGTCAAATTTGAACTCAGGACCTCCTGACTCTGGAGCTCTATTCACTGTGCCACCTAGCTGCCTTGAAAGGAGCAATGAAAGACTTCAGAATTCTGATCGAAGTCATAAGCAATCATGAACTGATGCTGAGAGAGATGAGCAGAACCAGAAGAACATTGTACACCCTAACAACAACATGGGGGTGATGATTAAACTTAATGGACTTGCTCATTTCACCAGTGCAACAATGAGGGACAATTTTGGGCTATCTGAGATGGACAATACCACCTGTATCCAGAGAAAGAATCGTGGAGTTTAAACAAAGACCAAAGACTATTTATTACCTTTAACTTAGGAAAAAACTGCTATCTTTTTATGTTGCTATCTCTTATACTTTATTTTTCTTCCTTAAGGATATGATTTCTCTTTCATCACATTCAACTGAGATCAATGTATACCATGGAAACAATGTAAAGACTAACAGACTGCCTGCTGTGGAGGGTGGGGGGAGGGAGGCAAGATTAAGGGGAAAAATTGTAAAACTCAAAATAAATAAAATCTTTCTTGAATGACAAAAAAAATGTAATAAGCAGTCATGACTTCAGAAGACTAATGATGAGACAGACTTTCTACTTCTTGTCCAAGAAGTGTTACATTGAAAGGACAGAATAATTCAGGCATTTTCAGATGTGACCAATGTGTTTATTTATTTAGACTAAAACGCTTTGTTATAAGGGAAAGATCCTTCTTGGCAATGGTGGGGTTAGTGAGTGATGACAGGTGTGAGGAAGAAAAAGAACATCAGTAAAACACTTTTTAAAAAAGTTCACAGAAGAAAACAAAAAGAAGCACAGATGGGGACATGACCAAATGGATCAATTTTGTTTCCTACTTTGTTAATTTTGATATATAGTTTGTTTCTTCAGAAAAAAATCCTATTGACAAAAGTTCACAATTTCTTACATATTTCCCTTTCTTGTTCTCTCTATATTGAAATATATGTGTATGTAAACATATATATACACATATAAATGCACATTTTATATATTATATATGCATATGTAGGTTCAAAATATTTTAGATTCAAAATGAAAAACATTAAAAATAAACCTTAATTTCAAAGTTAGGATTAAGAGGTTTCTCTAGAAATTTGCCCATTAACAGACTGTACCAAGGATTTATATAATATTTCATGATCCTGAAAGTGTTTACTTGTTCCTAATATCCCAATAAAAACCCCTGATCTACCTGTACATTGTAAGACCTACTTTACTCAAGCACTGTGTTAGCTAATATAACCTTGTGAGCAGTCTAGATGAGGTAGACTTTCCCATTATGAAAGCCACCTGGTTATCTGGCTTTTGCTTAGCTCACCTGAGAATTGAGTGGAGTTTCACACATAATGTTAAGTAATAGAATAGTTTTAGAGGCAAGCTATTACTTAGGATCCTTACCTTCCAACTTTACTCTCCCCTGGCTTCCCTAGCTCTGATCTGTACTTGAGACCAGTTACTCCCCTGGCCAAAATCATTTGACCAGGTTTCTCCTCTCCTAGGAGTTCACCTTTTGCTTCCTCTGATTTCATGTCTCTGGAGTTGTAAAACCCTGGCTGCTAAATATAAAACAGATCATTTTAAAAATATACTACATCTCCTGAGGGTGTTAAAAAAATAAATCTCTCCTAGATGAGATTACCATGGCTCTCTATTAATAGAAGCATTGGTCGACTGGATGGGCATGTCTCACTTCATCTCACTCCTCATCTGTCAGGTGGATATCAGGACTGAAGAACAGATGTGGTTTTCTTAGGGAGCTCACAGATTTCCCCTCAGTGGGTTCCTAAAACAGGATGGATAAAGGGACACAAATTTATTCTTTTTCTCCCTTTCTTTCAAATCTCTCTGTGGACTTGTAATGTCACAGTGGACATCTAAGACATCTGCTATCATTCCTGTTTCAACACCCAATATAAAGAACTCTGAACATCTTCACCTTAGAGATGAAAGAAATACATCTAAAACAAGGGGATATAAGCAGAACTACCTATTCGGCCCATAGTTTGGAGGACAGTCAGACCTTAACTCTGAACACAGCATCAGAACTGTAAATAATCATTCATAAAAACATAAGAAATACCACACTGGGTTAGATTCATTATACATTTCATCATGTACTCTCTCAATATCATCAGAAGATATACTAGGAGAAAACACGATAGAGAGGCCTCAGTTTCTTCATTTGTAAAATGTTTTGAACAAAGTAGCATATGATTCTGTGAACAGTTTTTATTGATCCTTAATCTTAGGAATATATGCCTTTTTATCAGTTGTGGCATAACTATGAAATAATTATTTACATCTTGGGTGTTTTAATCACTCCATATATTTCTGAGTATGGGGAGTAGAATGGAGATCTATCACTTTTGTTCCTCCTTTTTTTTGTTTCAGTGACCCTCTTGAGGACATCATCTTGGAATCAACCCATTTGAAATTGAGATGAAGCAGGAACTAGATTCCCTAAAGTCATTTGAGCTGCCCTAGAAGGGATTATGTTTTTGGGACCTAGGACAACTTGCAGATTTCTTAGAAGAGGGAGTTAGGGAGGGTGTATGGAACCCTTGCATATTAAATTTTCAAGAAGCAGGAAAGAATCTGCCTTGAAACTGAGACCACGAGACAAGTCTCAGAAGGGCAAATGATGAATGGCGACTCCTCTAAGCCATGACCATGGGCTGCACAGACATGACTATGGGCAGGATAGGTCCTACTAAAAGTTTGTGGAAACTGCCCTGGGAATATCTTGGGGTTATTCATCATTGTGAGAGTTGGTCAACCAAGGAAACAAGGTGGGAAGTGTTCAAGGCAAGAGTGGAAGCAAAAGGTAGGGAACAGACCAAAGGGATTCAGAGTTAAATTTGTCAATTAACTTAGTCAATCAATCCAACAGCAATCATTTATCAAATATCTTTTATTTTTCAGGCATTGTTCTAGGAGTTAGGAATACAATGGTCAGAAAGAAACAGTTTCTGCTCTCAAAGAGTTTGCTTTCATCAGAAGAAAACACACACATATGTATTTTTTATAATCGATTTTCCAGTCACATTATATATATATATATATACATATATTACTTTTTCATGCATTCCACTATATTGTCAACCTACTATTTCTTATTCAGAAACTCCATTTCCCACTTTTATGCATTTGCATGCACTGTCCCCATACTGAAATGTGCACCCTTCTTACTTCCATTTTTTAGATTCCATAGTTTTCCTCAAGATTCAGTTCTTCAGCCCTGAAGTTAGAACATCTGCCACCACTTGATATCTATTTTGTATTATTCTTCCAACATATATTAAATAAATTATAACTTAAATGTGTTAAATATATTTGAATGATACATATGGAGTCATCTCACACCAGCTAATGAGAACTGATAATTAAATTTTCATTGTAAGCATCAATACTTCAAAAATGTGAAAATGCTGCAAATGGAAGTTTGTATTGTTGTTTGTTGATATTGTTTAAAGTTAAGAAAATAATGGCAAAAATGCTGATAATTCATATTCAACTTAAAAGTATGTTGTAAATATATATTTTCCCATTGAAAAGCTGATAAACATTTTTCTAGTATACTTCCACACAGAGGTATGTACAAAATAGAACATAATTGGATCTATGATTCCTTGATTTAGGGAACACCTAGGTAAGCAAGGTGCAGATTAGCACCTTCTCTGTAACTTAAAGTCTAAGAGATTGCCTAGGACACTAAATAAATCACTTGTTCATGGTGATACAACTCATATCTATCAGAGGTGGAGAATCAAATCTAGGTTATTCTGGTTTTGAGAGAGACTTTCTAAACTTTGTTGCCTCTCTCTATATATAAAAATAGATATGAGGTTCTATTTTCTTATGTGATAAAAACAGATCATTCAAATATATTTAACACATTTAAGTTATAATTTATTTAATATATGTTGGAAGAATAATACAAAATAGATATCAAGTGGTGGCAGATGTTCTAACTTCAGGGCTGAAGAACTGAATCTTGAGGAAAACTATGGAATCTAAAAAATGGAAGTAAGAAGGGTGCACATTTCAGTATGGGGGACAGTGCATGCAAATGCATAAAAGTGGGAAATGGAGTTTCATGAATAAGAAATAGAAGGTTGACAATACAGTGGAATGCATGAAAAAAGTAATATATAATATGACTGGAAAATCGATTATTAAAGGAATTAAGTGTTAAATAGAAAATACTATTTGTTCCTAGAGGTAATAAGGAGTCATTAGGGGAATGACACAGTCAAAATTTCCATTTAGGAAAATTGTTTTGCACTTGTAAAGAAAATAGATTGAAGTGGATTAAAACCAAAGGAGGGAAACTGAATAAGAGACATTTACAAAAAGCCCCAACAAGAGTTGAGGAGGGCCTAAATGAGGGTCATAGCTAAGTTGGTAAAAAGAAGAATTTGGATGGGAGAAATGTTTGAAGGAAGAACCAGCAAGATTTGGTAGCTGTCAACAAAAGTGAAGACTCAAGGAGATCACTGAGGTTGTAATATTAGTAAAAGATTGTGATGCCTTTGGAAGAAACAGGAACACTCAGAAGAAAGGCTAGTTAGGAGATAAAGATAATGAATTCTGTTTTTGACATATGAATTTGAAGTAAGTACTGTCAACCAAAGAAGAGACAAATAACAGAAGTCCCATGTTCATAAAGGATCAGGGAGTCACAGAGCCATAATAAAGATCAAGATTAATCAGTCAATTAAGAAACAAAGGAACAAAAATCCCAAAATAAACTAACAAACACAGATAAGTGGTGAGGACAGTATACATGAAGCATCCTCCACATTTGGAACTGACAATTCCCATTTTAGTCTGATGATGAAAGAACCAATCTTTGGGGAAATTGAAATAGGCAAGATGGCAGAGTCATGTTTCATATACTCTTCCAATCTGAAAACTTCAAAAGAAGAAAAATATGTGCCAAATCTTGAGTAATTAAAGATGAACCCACAAGATAAGAAGTTAGGAATATCGGAGAAAATAAAAGCCTCACAGAATAACATTAGATAACAAATATTTATTGTCCCTACTACCTATCCTCAATCACACCCTACTTATACCAGATACAACCAATGCAAGCAATCTCTCAGGCTTATTTTTCAGTCTTCATATCTGCCTGGTTTGC
This sequence comes from Macrotis lagotis, assembly GCF_037893015.1. NCBI lineage: Eukaryota > Metazoa > Chordata > Mammalia > Peramelemorphia > Peramelidae > Macrotis > Macrotis lagotis. The sequence goes on from NC_133659.1 coordinate 125,874,590, forward strand.
AGATGTCAAAAAATCGGTCTACCCCACCACACACACACACACACACAAACACACTCCCCCAAAAGAAAAAAAAAACATAGATTCTGCTACACTTTCCAAAGACTCAGAATGTAATTGTTGGAAGCTATGGAAAAATATCAGTCTTAAGATAAAGGAGTTTTCTTGATCAAGATAAAAAAGGACTACAAAACTGAGATTAGGTCATTTCAACATAAATTGTCTTCTGGTTAAGTAATAAAATAGAACCTTACATAACCAACTCAAGATGGCTGAATGAAGCCTCCAAGGTCTGTGTAAGAGAAAAGACATAATAGCCCTGGAAAGGGGAGGAACTAAAAATAAAGAAAGAAGAAGAAACAAGACAAGAAATATAAGGAAAGGGCTATTGTAGTGGCAAAGAATTGGAAATTAAGTGAATGTCCTTAAATTGGGGAATGATTTAACAAACTGTGGTATATGTATGTGATGGAACACTATTGTTCTATTAGAAACCAGGAGGGATGGGAATTCAGGGAAGCCTGGAAGGATTTGCATGAGTGATGCTGAGTGAGTTTAGCAGAATCAGAAAAACATTGTACATCCTAAAAGCAACATGGGGGAGATGATCAACCTTGATGGACTTGTTCATTCCATCTGTGCAACAATCAGGGACAATTTTGGGCTGTCTGCAATGGAAAATACCACCTGTATCCAGATAAAAAAAAAATGTGGAGTTTGAACAAAGACCAAAGACTATTACCTTCAATTTAGGAAAAAAAAACATTATCAGAAAGAAAGAAAGAAAGAAAGAAAGAAAGAAAGAAAGAAAGAAAGAAAGAAAGAAAGAGAGAAAGAAAGCTAAAAGGTAATTGTTCAAGTGAGACTATCTGAATACAAAGAAACAAATTCCTAGTGAGATTCATAAAGAAAGAAGGAAAAATTTTAAAAACTGAAAAACAGTCCATGATACCTTGACCAAGTATTTATTATATCGTGAGAGGAGTAAACTAAAAGTTCCCTACGAAAAATAAATCATAAATTCCCTTGAGATTATAAAACAATAATGTGTAACTCCAGAATGGTTCAAGAGAGAAATAAGTTTTCTAAAAGATGTTATCAGGAATATAAATTAGGTTGGAAATCCAAACTCTCAAAAGCAGAATCAATAAAAACAAACCGTAAACAACTGATATCACATGTTAAAGGATCTCTCCTAAGAAACAGAGAGACTGAAATAAATTAGACAGATCTGGAATCCAAAAATACAGAAATGGAGGCAAAAGAACTCAAATTGTAACCTGAAATAACACGTCTTGCAAAGTTGAGCCTAATCAGCTGAAAAAACAAAACAAGAAAAAAAATAATCATGGCTCTTCAGCAAGAGACACTTGTGACAATTCTCCAAAATAAAACAAAACTTCAATTGAGTAGAATAAAATAAAACAAAACCTCAATCGATTAGAATATTTGATTTGCAAGCATTCCAAACTTAAGAAACAAAGAAAAGTAAATATTAAATTGTCAAGAAAAGAATAAGAAAAGAAATCAATTATCTCATATTTATAAGGTAGTGTTTGAAAAGAAAAGAAATTGAATTGAGAAATGAAAGAAAGAACAAAGAATATCATCAAGAAATTAAAAAGAATCTAATAGGCTACTTAAGGGAACCTTAAAGAATCAAGAGAAGTGAAGGAGGAAAAGCTAAATTATTATTTCTTGGGCTACATGACTAGTTCTTATTTTCTGATTATACAGTTCTACTATGAAGTTTGTTTATTATAAGTTATAGCCTAATCACTTCCATGTGTCTCTTCATTGTCTTTTGTGAGATGCTCACTTTAAATTCCTCACTCTAGCATTCTATGACTAACAATGGTGACTCAATACTAGCAGAATATTAATATTTTTAAATGATTCTTTGTTTCCATAGAAGTATGGCTTATCAAAGTTTCCTAAAGGCAACCTAGTCTGCCCTCTTCTTTCTACTTAATTCTGAGCCCATTCCACTCTCTCCCCCCAAAAATATCTGTATCAATATCTCTATCTGTAGATATATCTATATTATATAGTTATTTATAAAGATAGATTTTAGATTGATATATACATATTAATATCCATTTGTAAATTAACCAATCTAGTCATAGCCATCTCTACCCACATCTATCTGCATTTATATAATATATATATATATATGTGCATATATTTATATAACTAGATTCATAGATAGATATAGATATAAATATATGATAAATATAGAGAGATAGCTCTAGATGTATCCAGATCTTTATCTCTATTTATAGAGATAGATGGATCTATAGATATTTATGTATGATAGATAAATACATATAAATACATATATAACTATATATCAATCTGGTATAATTATATCTCTATCTCTATCTGTCTCTGTCTCTGTCTACATCTACATCTATATATCTATATCTATATCTATATCTATATATATGTATATATATATATATAGAGAGAGAGAGAGAGATCTAGAAATGTCCAACTAACTATTGACCTATCTATGGATAAATATAGATATTATTTATAAATAGAGATGTTGTAGATATATTTGGAACAGCAGATTGGACCCAGAATTAAATAGGTAGAAGAGAGCAGACTGAATTGCCTTTAGAAAATTTTGAAGAGCCCCAAATTCCAGAAATAAAGGATCATCTCTGATATAAAAACTTAGCTATAGATATATTCCATGTAAACTCATCCTAGGTAACTGGACTCATCTTAGGTGGTTTAATTGTGTTATGTTATGTCATGTATAGAACTTTATGAAGTATCATTATCTTCCCTTTATCTCTTTCTTCCTCCAAACCCCTACTCCTTCATCCCCCCAAAACCCAACAACACACAGATCTGTGTGTTTTGAAGTATCTCTTTGATTTCATGATTCTTTGAAAAGGCAGATAGATACATATGAAAGATGAAGCACCTATGATGTTGTCTTTAGTTGTTAATTATTCTTCCAAGTAATTTAAAGACTCTCAATATATTCTTTTGACTCTATCCAAGAATGTTTACTGTGTCAATGACATTTAGCTCTGAATGTGTAAGGGACAGTATGGCAGGGTTATTGACTGAATGAAGTAGAATGGACTCAAAGGAAGGATCAGAGCATGGGTCAGTTTGAACACAGGGTGAGTAGGAAGAGATTCCTGGACAGTGAGGTAGTTATTTCCTAATTCAATTATTTAACCTTGCTACCTGGATACTATACTCAGTTGTTTTTAAACTGCTCAAATTGTATTTAAATGCTTCCTGCCAGTCTGATGACTCTTTGGTCTACTTTAGTCATCTCTTTATCCATGTTGTGCTTGCTAACCCTGGGTGTCTCCTAAGGTTTTGTCTTAGATCTTGTTCTTTTATCTCTATATGCTATTTTCTATGGTGATCTCATCACTGCCCAAAGATTTAATTATCATTTCCTTGTTGATAAGTCTCAGATCTACTTATCCAATACAATTCTTTCTTCTGACCTCCCCCAGCCTCATATCTCCAACCACTTCACTTATTAGACAATTTGAATTGAATATTCTATAGATATCTTCAACTCATCATGCAGAAGTTCTCATATTTACCCCTCAATCCCTGCCATCCTTTCCTTAACTTCCCTAATACTGTTGAGGATATTTCCATGCCTTCCAAACTCACAATATAGGCACACAACCTACGTATCCTTCTTGACAGTGAATATAAGGAAAGATGTTACTGGATGTAGCCTTAGTCTTGATTCTCACAGTGAGGATGAGGAAAGTATGGATCTTTGTAGTCCATTTTATGTTGGTAACATGGAGAGTAGGTGACAAGGCTAGGCAGCCTGGCAAGAGAAGTTGTAAGTCTTGGCTGCCAGTACTAATCCTTACAATAAGACAGAGCATTTTGGAGGTTGGAAATGGCAAATCACTGGCATATGTAAATATTTGATTGACAGTATTTTAAGCAACAAGGGAAAAGAGGGTGCTCCAAGATATATCTACTGTACCTAAAGTCTATATTTGAGAGTATGTGTTTGTGGTCCATATAATATTGGTTAATTCCAGAATAAGTGAGCTTCAACAGGAGAACCCTCCTTTCATGACAACAATCATTGGGCTTGCAAGGTCTTTATTAGATATGAAGGAAACCTTCTGACAAAAATTTTTGAGAAAGAAATATGAATATCTTCCTCCTTTTCTTCATGGACATATCATAAATCATTATATCCCAAGTTCTGATGAATATCATGATTGTCACTGAGGTAGAGCTGGAATTAGTTTCCCATTCTGTAGCTCTATTCAAGTTCAGCTCTACCTGGGAAAAAAGTATGTGCATCTTTCAAGGACACTTGATTTTTCTCAAGGGTTATTGCCCAACTACCATTCCCTGTTCCCCTTACCAAAAAGGGCAAGATGATAAAGGAAAGGATTAATCCTATTTCTGTCCTATGCAAAAAAAAATGGTTAAAAGCTAGAACAAAACTAAAATGTTCTACTATTACCACTCTCTGCCCCAATATGAGGGTATCCAATCCATTCTTTTATCCCATGCTTATTGCAGGCCTTTGAAAAAATCTATGCCAGTAACTAATGCTTGGCAAGTACCTATTCTGGATTTGCTATTTCTCATCTGTAAAATGAGCAGATTGAACTCAATGATGTCTAAGATTTCTCCTAGCTATTTTATTGACTGTCTGACTTAATTAATTGATATAGCCATGTTCCCTCATCTTATAAATAAGAATAATAGCATGAAATTCTATAGGAAAAAATTATATAAAAATAACTGAGAGATTATGGGCTAGTAGGTAAAGGTTCCACTAATCTAGCACTCATCTCAACATTCTAGAACATCTGTTCATCTGGCCTCTCAGAGTATAGAAATCTTTTCACCAACTATTTTTTAAATTGAAGGTGTTCCAATATGGATTTGATTGTGTTTTTAAATTTCATTTACACTGGAATCACTGTGGCTAACAAGCTAGAATAGTGTGGAGTCAGGATTGAGGGACCAAATCCTCTTAAAGATTTGCAAGCATACAATCCATTATAAAAATCCTAAAGTCACATTATTTTTGAAGACGTATCATCAGGCAGAAACTACTTCCAGTTCTTGGTTCACTTACGTTAAAATTTTCAAATGGCAAAGTAACCTAGAGACTGAAAACCTGGACTCTGGTCCTAGGTCTATTATTTTCTAAAAATGGAAATTTCATTGCTCTGAGCCTCAGTTTCTTCATCTATAAAACATGGGAGACAGAGTCAACTACTTTATCTAAAATGAACTCATTTCTACCCTTTCTCCAACTTCTTTATTTTTTTGAGTACAGCACCACTATTCTAGTCACACAAATAAACAATTTAGAGTGGTCTTTGACTTTTTCTTCTCTCTATATCCAGTCATATAATTGCAAAATGTCATATACTGTCTATTTTCCTTTCACTACATCTTTATTATTCATCCCCTTCTTTTCATTTACATGCCACTAGCCTAGTCAAGGACCTCATTACATCTTGCCTGGACTACTGCAATAGTTTCCTGACCCCTTGCTTCCAATTTCTCCCTTCCTTAATCCATCCTCCACACAATTGCCAAAATTGTATTTCTTAAGTACAGATCTAACTACAATATTGCCCATAAATAAAATTCAAACTCTTCAGTTAAACTCTTCAATAATTGGACTCCAATGCAACTTCCCAGGTTTATATCATATTATTTCCCCTTCATTTGTTCTATATTCCAGTGAAAACAGCATTCTGCCTCTTTGCTCTCCAGTCTTTGGCCAAGGTACTTCCTCTCCCCTCCCCTCCCCTCTATAATCTATTCTCTTTTCATCACCAACTCTTAGATTCCGTAACTGCCTTCAATGCTTAGCTCAGGTGCCACTGCCTAGGTAAAACCTCCCCTGATTTCACTAGTTGTATATGCTCTCAAATTATACTCTGTGTCCTCATATGTATGTAGGTGTTATTAACCCCTCACCCACTGAACCGAGTTGAAGGTCTTTAAAGTAAGTTCCTTTGATTTTAGCTGAATTTCTAGCACCAGCAATGTCTTAGATACTGAATAAAGGTTTATTGATGCTTAATGAATTGAAATGACATTCATCTATAAGTCCCTTCAATATTTACCTTCTTTTAGAAGGAAAATAATTGACTGATTTTGACCAAGTCCCAGAGTCTTATTTACATTTTATGAAGTAGAAGAGATAATAGAGGCTTGTTTGAAAGTCAAAAGACTGGTTAACCCAGAAGACTAAATCTGGAAAAAAATGATTTGCTAGAAAGAGGTGAAGTTTGAATTTGTAACTATTAAAAATAAAAATTCCCTTATCAAGGAAAAAATGGGAACAGGAGATCATAGAATGGCAAGAAAAGTATATTAAAGGAAAACATGTTCATAGTTGTTCTTTTGAGGCATCTAGGTAGTACAGTGGATGGGGTAGTGGGCCTAGAGTTAGGGACACCTGAGTTCAAACCCAGACTAAGACATGTACTAGCTGGGTAAGCCTGGGCAAATCAAGTAATTTCTGTTGGTCTTAGTTTCCTCAACTGTAAAATGGAGATAATTATAGTATCTACCTACCAGGATTGTTTTGAAGATCAGATGAGATAATGCTTGTAAAATACTCAGGTTCATAATAAATGCTTATTCCCTTTACCTCCCCAATTTTTTTTATTCTGTGAAAAAAAAATACTGCAAATGATGAATAGTAGCCAAGTGATTAGAAATCAAAATGCGTTAAGCCTGCAGATGCAGAAAGATTCAATTGGAACTTTTATAGATCTCTCAGAAAAACGTTTTATGCACCAGAATTTTTTCACTGACAATAAATGAGCTAATAATTATTAAAGCCTTCTGAGTTATTCCAAAGAAACGTGCCAACTGAATTCAAAGAGTCTATACTATTATCAAGTGAGTGATTTTTCTCAGGATCCTAAGCCAAAGCGATGTTTCTTCTCTTTATATCAATGCTACAAAGAGGATTATATCTTCTATGGCACCTCTGTCATTAGTATTTTTTCATTATAATAATCTTACAACTGAACTTTTCATGTGAGGGATAGGGCAAAGGTCAGTTTAAAAAAAGACAACAAACAGAAGCCACTTTTGTGATTGAAAGCCTACTGGTTAATGAGCAAGTGAGGAAAGGTTTTTGAGAAGGGGAGGAATAAAAGATAAATTTCCATGATTCCCCAAATGAAACACTGAAAAAGCAATATATTAATCATATCATTTCAGATTCCTAGAAAAAAGTCATCTTTTTCTGGGATTTTTTTTTTTATCCCCAACATATGAAGGACAAAAATGAGACCCTAGGGAAATGATTTTTTCACAATGCAGCTATTTAATTGATCTTTTTTGGAAGTCTTTAACAATGTTGCTGCATTCTAATTGGAAGTTATTTCTAAGCAGAATCAGTTTGGATGGCAATTGATTTAATGCAGGCTAAGCAGACTGAAGAAAGTCCCTGAACTTCCAAGGAAAGTTTACATGAAAGGACTAGTTTCATTCTCCCAGGAAAAGAAAATTTATTTGCATAGAGTGGAGTCCTAGGAAATAATTCTGAGGGATTTAATGGGGACTGGCAATCATCTTCTTCCTTTATTAACTCCTTGGATTGTTGGAAAGACTGAAGTGTTGGCCTTTCTTCTGAATGGGCAGAAAGTAGGGGGAATTGCCATATTCCCCCTCTGAGATGATATTTTCTACACAATTGGTTAAACAATCCAGTGACAAACTTTTGTTAGCTACAGAGTATGGCACTGTGGGATATAGGATAGAAAGTCTGATTTCACTGATAATTCATTAAAAAATGAATTCAGTCCCTGCCCTTATAGTGCTTATATTTTATTAGGGGTAGATGATATATAAGTATATAAGCACATCAGTTTTAAAGAAGAAACACCAATCCTCCCTGCTGTCTCCTACCAAAAAAAGTTATCTATCTATCCTATCTTCTATAGTGACAGTGTTGTTCATTGGGTCTTGAAGAGTTTTTTTGGTATTCAAGAAACATCTTTTAAAAGTAAATACCCCAAGGGGCGGCTAGGTGGGGCAATGGATAGAGCACCACCCCTGGAGTCAGGAGTACTTGAGTTCAAATCTGACTTCAGACACTTAATAATCAGCTGTGTGACTTTGAGTAAGCCATTTAACCCCATTTGCCTTTGCAGTCTTTGAATCACAAAAAAACCTAAAAAGGAAAAAAAGATAAATACCCCAAGAAGGGATTAAATGATAAATATTAATTAGTGATCTTCTTGGTAGTTGACAAATCAACTTAGAGTAAAAATGAGCACCTGGTGAATAATTAGAGTATGTACAGAAGACAGGATATTTATCAGGGGACAAACTGGGGAGGATAACACTTGAATGAAGAGGCTTTCTACAAAGTGGGACCCTATGGTCAACTTTTCCCCAGACCACTTGAATTCATTGTGCCTACTACCATGACCATAGGTTGAAAACCCTTGGTTTATGGGCCCCTAATTTCTCCTCTGTGGCAATTTGAGCTCCATGGCTTAACTCAAGATTATTGACCAAATTTCACAACTAACATTATTTTCATCAGAAAAAAAGAAAGGACTTGAAAAAATCATCCTAGAAATGTTTTGATTTTACACTCCCTGGCTTTTAAGTGGTAAAAATAGGAGACACACACACACACACACACACACACACACACACACACCCCCATTGCCCTTTTTTTTTTAAAAAGGCTATTTCCTTTTCAAAAAGAGTTATCTTGAGTAGTATTTGAATTGCATGTATTTTTGAAGGCATAGAATTAATAGGCATTTTTAGTTTAAGATATGATACTCTGGACCATATGGTAAATTCATGAATAAAAATTTTACAGCATCAGTCATATAAATGAAGAGCGACAAGCTGTACCCACTGAATGCTAAACCTACAAACTAAAAAAAAAAAAAGAAAGAAGAGGAAATTTCAGGAGAAAGGAATCAGAAATTTTTCCAAAGAGGACAACTGAACATTATTTTGTGTTTGAAACCAATCTTGGTCTTTAGCCACTGGCTTATTTGACCATTAAAGGAAGGCTATACCTTTACCATATTAAAACTGCTTGAAAGGTCAAACATTATTATGTTTCCTAATATGTTTCAAAGTGATTAAATGGTTCTTTTTATCTATAGAAACAAACAAGTCTTTATTTGTATTGGTTTTCTTTTTCTTCCTGGTTGTATTATTTTGAAATCTAGTAGGCCCAGACAATAATGTCCTCTTTCTAAGGATAGAGGTCAGGACCAGAGGGAATAGAGGATTTCTTATGGTTTGACATAATAGATGAAATTAGTTCAAGTGTATGTATCTATCTTGCTTATTTCCAAAATTTCCTCCCCATTCCCCACACTGCAATTGTTGTTCATCCTTAATTCTCAAAGGGGCTCAATGACATCATGAGGGTAATATCTTGACTTGTGAGTGAACTGGATTTAAATGAGGCAGAGCTCCAACAGAGTCATCCAGTGACAAAACATAGTAAGTCAAGATGACTGGTGATGGTCCAGCCCCACACTGCAATATAGCAGTATGAAAAGAGCCTTACATTTTGAACCAGACACCTTACTGTTGAGCCCCTTTATTTGCTGTGTGACTGTGGACAAGGGACTTACTATCTGAGCTTAACTTTCTTCATCTACAAAATAAATAGAAAAATACTTAGACATTTCACCCCACAGGGCTGTTGAAAGAATAAAATAAGATCATGTATGGGATTTTTTTTTTAACTACAAAGCTCTATGTAGATATGAACTCTATTTATATTTTCATTCTAAACTATAAGGATAGGGAACATTCTGGTTTGCTGCCCTCTTCAACAATCTTATTTAATCCTTGATATTGTCACCCATATTTGCTCAAGAAGAATGATTTACCTAAGATAACACAGTAGTCTGCAGTAAAGTCAGTCCAAATGGAGATTTCATCTTTTCTCCTTTCCTTGCGTCTGGTCAAATCTCTGAAAAGTGAGTAAGAGATTGACTCTGGCTCTCTTTCAGGGTTGGGCCTTTTGCTCTCCCTCCCTCCCACCACCCTCAGAATTCTCAGGCTCCCTAAAAGATTCAGGACTGTCCCTTCTCCCCCCCCATCCCCATTAGCTGAAGTCCCCAATGACTGTATTCCCCCTTCTTTAAGGAGTTCAGTGACTGGTACCTCAGTTCCATTTTACCACTATTTATTTTCAAAAGGACATTTAATTCAAAGATATAACAAGAGCAATTATACAAATATTTTCCCTATACTTTGGAGGAACAGTCTAGCTTAGTCCTAGGGTATTGGTCCCCCATGTTCAAATCCAAAGCCAGTATGTCTTCTTTGTCTTCTTGCTTCTCGGGAAACTTTATCTCCAATATCCACTCTGGATTCCTCTTAATCTAGCTCCCAGGCAGAGTAGGAGACTCCACTCCTTATAACTAGAAAAGAACAAATTAAAAAAGCCAAAGATAGGCCCATTTCTCAGTATTCACTTGATCTGGATTGGGATGGAAAAGGGGAGGTCTCTAAGACCCTCTGCAATTTTCACTTGGTCTAAATGAAAGTGTTATCTTAAAGGCCAGTTCCTTTACAAATGCTTATTCAATTTTGGCTATATAGGGGGAGTGGGGAGGAAAGCTTCTCTAACCATGCGAAAGGTCAACATATAATGTCCATGCCAGCAGTCTTCCAGTCTCCTAGAAGTCACTGTCTGTTGTCTTCTCCATGGATGAGAACATCTTAGATGGTTTCGGCAGAGTGAAACCCTTCATTGCACTTGTAAAACAAAGGTTTTCAGCCATAAATTAGAATGTTTTTATTTATCAATCTGTAAAGGTGTATGTGAAAGAGATTACTACAAAGGAAGGAAGAAGATGAATGACAATTGAAAGGTGGTATTTGCACTTAGGATTTATTTTTCTTTCAAGTTTCAAATTTAGCACTTTAATACCTTTATTCTAAAGGTAGAGGTTCTCTACCTTTTTTTTGGATCATGGATCCCTTTGGCAGTCTGATGAAAGTGGTAATCCTCCTTCTGTTTTTAAATGTACAAAGTAAAACATACAGTTACAAAGGAAATCAATGCTGTTGAAATACTGCCATAAGTGTGGCAGCTAGGTGGCACAGTGAAAGCAAGTCAGGAAGTCGGGAAGTCTTATCTATGTGAATTCAAATCAGGCCTCAGACACTCACTAGCTGTGTGACCCTAGGTAAGTCACTAAAACCAGTTTCTTCTTCATCTGTAAAATTAGCTGCAGACAGATAATAGAAACCCCTCCAGGATCTTCTAGAAACCTCCAAATGATTGAAAATCGACAGGATGCCCTTTAAATGGAAAATGACTGAACAAATTGTGGTATATGAATTCTATGGAATAATATTGTTCTAGAAAAAAGCATGAATGTCAGACTTTAGAGAAGTATGAAAAGAATTACACCAACTGATGCCGAGCAAAGGGAGCAGAACTAAGAGAATATTGTGCACATTAAGAGCAACATTGATCAACTATGATGGATGCAGCTCCTCTCAGCAATTTAGAGATCTAGGACAATTTGGGGAGATCTGAGATGGACAAGCCATTCTCATCCAGAAGAAAACAAAAAAGAAACAAGCCAAAAATAATCCCACAGTATCTGAATGGATACTATGTTCACTTTTAAAAATTCTTCTCTCATGTTTTTCTTTCCCATTCCATGGGTTTTTTCCTTTTCCCTTAGTCCTATCCTCATACATAAAACAACTAAAATGTAAATAAGTTAAACACAAATGTATATATACAACTTTTACTGGACTGTTTGCCACTGAGGGGAGGGGGATAGGAAAGGAAAGTAGTTAAAAATTGTGTAATTTATAAATATGCAAGTGTATGAATGTTGAAATACTTTTATAACATGTAATTGGGAAAATAAAAAAAATTTAAATTAAAAAAACTCCAAATGGGTCATGAAGAGTTGGATACATCTAAAAAAACAACAACACTGCACACACATACACACACTTACATATAGTTCTTAAGATCCTAGATTAAGAAATACTTTGCTATGGGAAAAAAGTCTAATCTTGTAATACCAGTTCCTAGGTTATTCTAACTTATTACTTTAAATGTCTCTAAATTGTAACCTCAAACAAATTCCTTTGTCTTTTGGCCAAACTTTTTTATTGACAATTACCAATAGAAGAAAGGATGGAAAAAGATGGTAGAAAGAGGCATCAGGGAAGAAGAATAAATGCTGACTTGTTTCTCTTTACCTCAGCTCATATGCTATAAAACAGTATATTGGATTATTAATTTATTCCTAGATTTACCCAGGCTAAGTCAAAAAGATTTCACTGATTAATTTTCTTAAAGGTTTGATGAAACTATTCTTGGTAGCTGAGGTTGTGTTTGGGGGTAAGGGGAAAAGGAGAAGAAGAAGCCTAGAGAAGAGTTATACTGTAAACCTATATTCCCTCACTTTATTCTCAAATGCATGTATAGTTATATTGCATAATTATAGTTGACATCATCTACTTAGGGCTTTCAGATTTTAAAAGCACTTTACATGCATTATCTCATTTAGACTTCAGGACATACATATGAGGGAGGTACCATAGCTAATATTATCCATATTTTATAGAGGAGAAAACAATCTAAGAAACATTCAGAGACTTATTCATGGTTACCACAGTTAGTTAAGTGTTAAAGATAGGATTTGAATTTCAGGTCTTTCCAATTCTGAGCCTTGCAACTTATATAATATTCCTTGGTATTAGTAACTGCTTTAACTTAAATACCTAATACCTATCTGCAAAGAAGTGAAAAATTCAGTCAGTCATTCAGATGTTTTAGTCCATATGATAGCATTTTTGGAAATATCTCAATTTTTCATCTTTCACCCAGATAGACCAACATCATATAGACAGACTTTATCCCTGTGTCTAAAAAAAATTTAAACCCCTTGAACTCAGGAAAAAAAGGGGGAATCAAATTATATGATTCTTCAGCTTGTATTAATTAATCTACATTCCTAAACAGTGTGCTTACCAGATTGGATGTTTTCTATAACATTCCTTCACATTCTGATATTTTTACTTTGTCTTCTGACATGGTTTTGGTTTCGTGATTCTCCCTTCCTCTTTCCCAAACCATTTTTAATGTAATAATTTTGTAGCCATACCTGTGTATTGCTCTATCTATAAATTTTCATGATGGTTCTGAATGCAGTGACATCTTAGTGAAGAATTATTACCTAACATTTTTCTTTCCTGGCTCATAGTACTGTGATTTACAATCCTTATGTTAATTAATCCTCTCCCTGAGGTAATAGGCAAGTATATGTTCTTTAATGTATATAAGACTTTTCTTCTGCAAAGTTCATAGCACTTTCACATTTAATTAAGCTGATTCTCCCCTTTGGACTCAAGAAGGTGTTAGCTACACTCAGGGAAATGGGGGCAAAATTCCCTCTGCCCAACTTAAAATATAAGTTCCTTTTGGATAGGGATTGTCTAGTTCATTTGACTGTCCATCCATCCATCCATCCACCCATCTATCTATCCATCCAATCATCTGTCTACTTATCTCTCTATCATCTATCATTCATCCAAAAGTAAAGCTAAGCGTCTGTCTTATTAATTTCTGCTTTCATGCTTGTCTTCATGTTGTCACTCCTCTCTAGAGTTCCCTCCCAGTATGACTGCTTTCAGGTTATTTTTATACTTGTACCGCTGTCCTGCCTGATGAGATTTTCATGATTAGCCTATCTCCATCACTCTGTTGCCCTATGGTGAGTTTCATGCCATCCCACATTATGGGCATTTTGTCTTACTCACCCTCCCCTCTTCCCCAGTTTTCTATCTCTATTGCTAAGAACAGTAATCAATACAACTATTACATTTCTGGAAATGATATGTCTATAAATTTCTTTATAGTTTTATTTGCCATCCCAGTGACTGCCAAATCCAAAGGACTCCTCCTAGCTTGCCTCTTTCTTCTATATGTTATCTTCCCCTACCAGAAGATAAGGTCAGTGAATATGTTACTCTCTGTCTAAGTACTTCTTCTCTTTCTCTCTCTCCCTCCTCCCTCTCATTTTTTTTTATTTTTCTCTTCTCTCCCTCCCTTTTTCCTCTTCCCATTCTTTTTCTCCTTTCTAGAATTTTCACCCATTAATTTATCCACCCAGTTTTTATTCATGACAAATATTATGATCTATATTTTTGTATAATTTAAAATACTTTAAATGTACCTCCCTACCACATACCAGAATTCTTATCTTCCTTCAAGTGCCAGCTCCAATGACAACTAGGAAAAGACTTGTAGATTCCCCAAGGTTTCAGTGTTCTCTAGCTTCTCAGTTGATTTTATATTTGTTGATGAGTGTACATTTTATATCTCTCCTCCCCAGCCCACCGCCATTCCCCTGCTTAAGATAAGCTTCTTGAAAGCATGGACTATTTCATTTTTGCTTTTGTATTATGAAGTCTAGTACACTGTCTTTTACATTTTAGGGACTTAATACATATTTATACAATTAAATTTAATTACTGAATTTGAGTTTAACATAAATCTTTGGGGTAGTTCATAAAGTAACATTGTATAGAGAAAAAAACTTATGCTGATAGAAATCAAATTATTTGGTGAAAGATACATGACTAGTGATGAAACCCAGTTCCAAATATTCCCATACTAGAAGGGCTTCTCAGCCTAAGTTCCATTTATTCTGAGGCCTTCTTCAATCACACCAGTACCTAAGTTATCTCTCCCTTTTCTGAGTTTTTTGTCTAGATCTGTCATTTCTGCAATGATCATCCTATATTGTTATTTAACTTTACCTGTCATTGGTCCTTTTCTCTCCAACTAGACTGTATGAAATGGATCATATTCCTAATTTTTGATGTCCCATAGTAGAGTACTATCCTTAATAAATAATTTATGGACAAAAGAAAAAGATGTACTTTTATCAATTTTTGCAAAACTTTGACCTGGAAAGTCTACCCTGCTTTAATAGAAAGACATTTTAATAATTAATATTTCTATAGTACCTTAAAATCTGCAAAGCACTTTATACAAGTTGTCTCATTTAACCTTTACTAGATAGTATTAGCCCTATTTTACAGATGAGTAAACTGAGACTAAATGAGCTGAAATGACTTGCCCAGGGCCATAGAGCTTGGATATGTCTGAGAAGGGATTTGAATTCATATCTTCCCAACTACAAATCCATCACTTGATCCACCCGGCCACTTTACTATCAACAAAAGCTTCAGTGATTGGAGTTCAGAAAATAGGTCTATTGACTCAGTTAATTCTAGAGTTTCACAAACTCATATATGATTCGCATTGTCACAGACTTTCAATATTAAAACCAAAGTACTACAAAAGTACCAAAGTACTTTTTCTGACATAGCATTCTTTCTTGGAGTTCAGTTGATAATAAAATGCCAACCTCCTCCTTTCAACAGCTGTCACTTAGACACATCCGTGATGACCACACTGCAGCTTGTGGCTAAAGTCATCTATCAATAGAGGGGCAGACCCATGAGTCATGAGCTGGGAGCGGTTGATGGGGGAGGCAGGGGGAAGTTGAGTTAATTAAGGATATGGTAAAAACTTGAAGAAAGCAGCTGATGGGGATGGCCCTAGGCTTTGCTGGGATGTGGGCCAGCTGAGCTTCTGGGTAAGAGTTGGTCTCACACAGGAGACGAGGTATCCAATTAAGTGATATAATATGAAGTGTCTTGAAAGGTCCACATCCCAAGATATTTTCTGCATTCATGTTTCTCAATATATCTCCGTAGTCTGAAGTTTCCAACATTAAAATCTTGTTAGATAAAGTGATCAAACTAGATGATAGAATAGTGGTTGGACAATGGGTTAGAAGGGACAGCTAGGTGGCACAATGATAGTGCACCAACCCTGGAGTCAGGAAGACCTGAGTTCAAATCCAGCCTCAAACATTTAATAATTATCTAGATGTGTGACCTTGGGCAAGTCACTTAATCCCATTGCCTTGCAAAAACCGAAAAGAAAAGACCTTAGAGGTCATCCAACACAATGGTTCTTAAAATGTTTTGTGTCCTAGATCCTTTTGGTTGATTGATGAGGCTTATTGATGATGTCTCAGAATAATAGTTTTAATTTCACAAAATAAAAAAACAAAGAGATGCAAAGGAAATCAATTTTATTAAAATATAATTATTGTAATAAACCCCTGGATCTAGACCAATGTTACAATTTGGCTGATGAAGAAACTCAACCTCAGGAGAGCCCAAGATTATGTAGTGAGTTGATGGCTGAAGGAGAGTTGGAGCCCAGTTCTTAGTCCAATGCTCTGAGACATATCATCATTTTTACCTTAACATAGAGTAATTTACTATATTATCTGACCATCACATAGAAGAACAAATAACAGGGACCTAAAAGAATGGGACATAGGACAAATTTTGAAAAGAAAAAAAAAACATAGGGAAAAGTCCAGAGGTCAAAGACCTGCCTGAAGAATCTGTCCTTGAGCAAAGCATGGATGAAAAGGCTCTAATCAATCAAGGGGGACAGTAGGGCAATAAACACCAGGAACATAGGATCTGAATGAAGTCTTTGTCATTCTTCAGGATAAATTGCCCATATGTTCCTGAATCTATACCTGCCATCCCTCAGGGAACAAGGAAGAAATAATAGGCAAGATCTGAACTCAGGTCTTCCTGATGCCAGCAGTAAAGGACTTCAGAAGTCAACAAGCACTACCTTCTCACTCTACAGATGAGGAAACCTATGTAGGTCAAATGACTTATCCAAAGCAGAGAGTGACATAACCGTGATTTGAAACCAAGTCTTTAGACTCTAGAACCAGTACTTTTCCCACTATATCTTGCTTCTTTCAATGATTCATGCTTCCAGTTCATATTTCTAAGTATTGAATTGAAGCTAATATAACTTTTTGTGCTTGTAGGTATTCATGCATGTGTATATTATCTTTGAAAATGGTGATGGAACTGTCTGCTCCTTAATAAAGTCTTAGGTAAGAAAATTATTAAACTAATGTGCAACAATTTCTGTTTTCAGTTCATTCTATCAGTCCATTAGATAATAAGCATTTACTAAGAATCTACAATGTAAAAAACAAACAAACAAGTAAACAAACAAACAAATAAATGAATGAATAAATAAATGAGAGCCTATTATGTGCTAGGTGATGGGGAAACAGAAAGAGACAAAAAGCAGAGAGCTCCTTGTTTATCAGTCCGTGATCCCGAGAAATAATAGAAATCAAAATCAAAAAATCTGGTTCCAGTAGAATAAAAATTCTCTGAGGGCAGGAATTGTTTCATTTTTGTCTTTCTATCCTTAGCACTTGGTACCTAGTCCTATAAATGCTCAATAAATGTGGTTTAATTTAATATAACCTAAAGAAGTTTACACAAGCCTATAGTTGTCTTGTGGTTGAGTCCCATGAAGCAGAGCACTATTGCTTCCATGTTTCATTAGGTATTCAGCAGTATGTTAGTTTATTGTGAATTCCCCTTAAATACTGGTAACCAAATTCTAGGTTCACTCAATCACATAGACTAGAGATGTCTATGGCAATGCCTAAATATAGGAAAATATAGGTTCAGATTCCCCTCTGAGACTTACTACAGGATTATGGTCATCACCTCACTTTTCTGGACCTAATTCCTTCAACAATAAAAAAGGGAGAATATCCCCCATAGTACTTGCCCACTTTATATGCATGTCTAGAATATGTTTATACAACATTATATAGTCCAGATGTGTATATATAGCACATGTGCATATATACTATATACATGTTTGTAGCCATATATACATATATACATATCTATTACATACTTATTAATATCTATAAATTCAAATGAATGATTTTATTTTACCCTGAAAACTGCTATGGAATATTCTTTCTCCCTCCTTCCTTCTGGCTCTCAGAATCTCTGACTTCTTTCAAACCAGTCCTCCCAGTGCCACTTTCTAGAGGAGGGTTCTTTCTCCCTGTCTGTTTTTTAAGGTGAACCTGCACATACCCTTTGTGTATATTGTATATGTCTCTCATCCAAAGTTCTTTGCAAACCTTGAACAGTTTGAGTCAAACTCTGCTATTATTGTTCTTCATGTTCTGCCTTTGTCTCATACAAGCTCAGTTTCCTAAACCAGCCATTTCACTTCCCCATACTCAGATCAGAGGTGTCTAATATTCAGGCTACAGGTCCCATATAGCCCACAACATTCCTGAGCATTGAGTGAACCAGATTAAAATGTCATTGAGAAATGTTTAACAAATAAATTAAGAAAAAAGAAATATATAACCGTGTGGTTTTCTAAATCAATATGCAGCCTACAGAACCTTGATATATAGTTTAATGTGTTCCAACCCTTTCTGTGTGAATTTGACATTCCATTGCTCTAGGGAATTTTCTAGGAATGTGTGTATAATAGAAAAGTGTCGCAACCTACACTGGGAGAGACATTTCCTCACATAGGAGTTCTCCATTCTTTTAGCATTATTATTATTGCTGTAACTATCCACTCTACTCCTTATCCCCTTCCTTAGCCTATTTTTCTCTTACTTTTCCTTACTTTATCTTCCCACTCACCTTCCCTGAAAATGAGGTTTTCATATTCTTCTCTGACCTATCTTGACTTTGGTTCTCTTCCCTCCTTCCAGGCAGAACTGCCCTCCATATTCCTCTCTCCCATTAGGGCCTAGGATGTGTTTCTGTACACTTCAGTAAGAGGGAACAGGACTAGCTGGATTCTGAATCAGATTAATTAGAAGTGGCTCTTGCAGTCCACATTGCCTATTCTACCCATTCCTGGTCTTTAGGTCAAGCTCAAAGGCTTCTACCATATTGAACACTATCTTCACATACAAGCCAAGGAGTGATACTAGAGACTGTTTTTTTTTTTTATTTGTGAAAAGAAGAGCATCTAAATGTCCCTGAAAGGTTCCTGTATTCCTTTGGATTCTAGAAGTTGTCATTTTAATAGAAGACTTTATAAAAGTAAGGGGAGTAGTAAAGTCTCCAAAGATGTGAATGTCTCTAAGGCCATGAGACACAGTAGTCTTTCTGTGACCCTGCTCTCACAATCATTTCCTTGGTTCTGTTCTTCCCTTAGGGATATTTTCTCCACAGATTGTGCCATATAAGTAGACTAGTGATGGCAACAGCAAAAAATGCAGACTTTTTTTAAAAAAAATAAGAACAGCAAATTACTCAACCCTTGTGCTTAAAGAGACTCTGACCAATTTAAAGATATATTAGTAAGTTCAGACTAGAGTATAACTAACATACCTTATATGACTAAAAAATACACTATTAGTCCTTCTGGTTTGCCACCCCCTCATCCCCTCCATTCCCCCATACTCCTTTCTTCTCTGCTTGATCTATTGTTTGAAAATGTTGCTTGTCAGTCATGTGAACCTCCTCCCTCCTTAAAATATTTGGTCTGATCATCTCACATGCGTGGGACAGCTGTTATCAGAGCCAACAAAACCTATCTTGACTAGCATTTAAAATACAAAATTTTACTTCATCATTGCTTCCTCCTCATTCCACAGAACAAGGTCTAGACTAAACACCACTCAAAGATTGTAAAGCTTAAAAATCAGAGAATCTGTCTTCACAAAATGGAAGCTGCTATCACCATTTACCGATGCTCTCTGACTTACTGAATAGAATGGTCTTTTCTTAATTTATATTCCTTTGGATCTCTCTCTCTCTCTCTCTCTCTCTCTCTCTCTCTCTCTCTCTCTCTCTCTCTCTCTCTCTTTCTCTCTCTCTCTCTCTCTCTCTCTGTCTGTCTCTCTCTCTCCTCTACAATATTTCTCACATGTTCCTTTCTCTTTACTTACAATACTACCCTAATTCAATCCATACAGTTTCAGTATGCTGGTTTCTAGTCACCCAACTGGTCTCTCTCAAATCTCTCCCCACTCCAATTCATTTTCCAAAGACCTTCCAAGGTGCTTTTTGTAAAGCACAGGATTAAGATCCCACTCAATAAAATTCCAGTGGCTCTCAATAACCTCTAAAATAAAATAGAAACTTCTCTATTTGGTATTACATTTTTTCACAAAATCTCTCCTTTTTACCACCTGGGGGAAGGGAAGACCTGTTTACAAAAGTCTGGGAATTAAAGGGTAAATGTAAGAAGAAGGAGGGGTTCTTTCTCGAGAAGATGCTCCTCTTCAAACAACCTCATGGAATCATCCTCTAAAAGGTGCTGAGGTACTCTGCTCACTGACAGAGAAACAACAATGGCCTCTCAATAACTTTGTGGCATCACTTTAGAATGACAATACCACTCTTCACTCCTGAATGAAACAGCTACCGGACCATCTGGTTCCTGGCTGCTGTGGAGATTGGCATGTCCATCATGTGCTGGTGAGTTCATGCTGAGTATGAATCACAACAGGACAGCTGGTGTGATGACTGGGGCATGGGAGAAGAGAACTGGTGAACATCCATTGCTATATCAACACTGCCATTGCAGATAGTAAAAATAACTTGTTTAATTAAATACAGCTGTCCAATTCTGGAATCCCTATCTCTAGTATGTGTAGTTTGGGGGTGGTGATGTTTTTTCTGCATAGCTTATCAAATAGAAATTGAACTTAGTCTTGTGGGGAAAAGGGTAAGACATAAGAGCTTTCTACTATCTATATGAACAACAGTGACCGTCTACCATTTCATCTATAACTCTCTAAGATCTTATCAGTAATGAAAGTTCAAGTCATCCCACCATTTTTTGTGGGAGGTAGAGGTTATTACTGATTGGCCTATTTTTAAGATGATGTATCTGGGGCAAAGAGGATAAGATACTTGTCTAGGATCATGTATCAATATGGTAACTGCAAAAGTAGATCATAAAGCAAGTTCTAGGGTTCCATGATGTCTGTAGACTGAGAATGGTTTGAGATAGACATGGATTTTTAAAAACTGGCCTTTGTCATATCCGGATACGGTGTGTGTGTCTTTGTTTATGCATTATTGCTCATCCTCAAAGAATAACTGACTTCAGATCCAGGAAGAACAATTGCAAAGTTTTGCCTTGATCAACAACTATTTAAAAAATTTTAATAAAAAAATTAAAATATTTTGATTTCTACAAGTGTGTGTGATTTTTATGATTCGTTGTTAGCCTCTATGATTCCAACCTAACAAATGATTATCCTTTATGATCCAAGTGGTACCATAAATTTGATTCATGAATTTCATAATTGTTTTTACTAATTGCATGACATTAACTGTTATTCCAGTTTTTACTGTTGCTGCAAATACACATTACTTTACAGGAAATCTGATTGCTGTTAGGCTATTAGGTCTTTCTTATAGTTAACTGTTATTTACAGTATTATATTACAACCTCTTTTCTTGTATTAGTAATGAAATGGCATTACTTCAGTTGTTGACTATTTTGGAAACGCTGTCTGTCTATCTATCTATCTGTCTTTCTGTCTAGAATTGTCTGATATGTTCCTTACGACACTTCTCAAAAACAACCTCCTTTAGGAAGCCTTCTCTGATGAACCCTATCATATACTGACCACTCCTCATAAATTTCCCCCTAAACACTTTGTAATCAATTTACAAGGTATTATTTTGTACTTTCAAAGATTCTTCCTCGAAACTTTTTTCTAATTATTTAACCCACATGTTTTATCTGGACTTAAATCTACTTTAAAGGGATCATATCTTCTAATTTTTTATATCCCTCATCAAATCTGATCCTTTGTCAAAATGTCTAGTATTCATATCATCCTCATATTCATATCATCATCATCATCATAAGAACTATCATTTTATAACCCTTTACAGTTTGCAATACATTTTATAAATATTCTATTTATATAATGCTTTAAGGTTCATGAAGTGATTTGTTCACTTTAAAGAACTATGAAATACCTATGGTGCATAAGTGTAATTCTCATTTTATAGAAGAGAAAATTAAAGTTCAGAGAGGTTGAATCTCTTGCTCAGGGTCACACAGCCAGTAGGTTTCAGAACAGAGAAGTTTTCACTACAGCAGACTGCCTCTCCCTTCAGTCCCTGTTTGGTAACTAAATTTAGACTCCATAAACGTATTCTAGACTCATAGGCTTGGCTCAGGAAATCATTTAGTCCACCCTCCTCCCTTCTACTGGGCACAGATGCATCTAAGCCACCCTAGACTTATAGCAACTTCTGCCTTTATATGGAGTTAATTCTGTAAATGGTTTGCAAAGCCATTGTCTCTTCCAGGCACTGCTGCCTCTCTCCAAGAGGTTGTGATGACTTCGATCTTGGAAGGCATCGTGCTGTCACAGCATCCCCAAATGGCAGCTCACTTGAGATTTAATCTTTTAATCAGTAGGCAGTTTGCAGGTATAACCACTAAGTATGTAATGACAATGTGTATATACAAGACATTTGCTGCACAGTCAATGGTGCAATAATTCACATTCCTGGAGACTTGGGGTTGCCACTACTCAGGTCCAAGAAGCTGACATAATAACTGTCTCCAAGCTGTACTGAGTGATTCTCCTATTTCTCTTCAGTACATTCTGGTCATCCTCTTCCTTTCCCTCCCCCCTTTCCCAGATGGGAGTTCTAGACCCTAGGGACTCTTAGTTGGCTTGTGCTTGTTCTGCAAATTCTGGCTCAGTTTTTCATTAACTGTTGTGGAAGACAAAGTAGAACTGCTGGATTGCGTTAAAGAAATCTGTAAGACTGAGAGCATTTTAATTCCCTTCCAAATGGCTTGGATTAAACTGGAGCATTCCTTATAGTTTGGTCTCAGATGAAACAATAGACCATGGAACAAAAGGATAGGGGGGGGGGAAATAAAATTCAATAATGATGACTATTTATAGTTCACTTTGAAATTCACAAGGGATTATATGTATTATGAGATATAAGCATATATGTATGATATCTATGTCGATTGTACATACCTATAACCTAACAATCTTCATAACAACCCTGTCAGGTATTATTTTTATTATTTTACAAAAAAGGGAACTGAGGCTCAAATAGATTTTGTGACTTGTCCCTGGTCCCAGTTAGACTTGGCCTCCAACAATTTTCCCATTGTAAAATGTTGTCTCTGAGTTACCAACTGGCTATCATGTTCTATTCAATCAAATAAATCAATAGATATCTTAAAGAACTATTATATCTATGGATGCTAGAGGAAATACAAAGTTTAGATACTATATGCTCCCAACCTTATGGGATTTATAATCTACTGGTGGAGTATGACACATATTAACTACAAAACTCTAACACATCTGATTTCTTACCAATGTCAATTATCCTTCTAAAGATGGAAACCCATCCCTTTCTGTCCACTCTATGTTACTCTTTTCAAGGACTTCTCCAAAGTTTGCCACATAAGCCTTATTCAACACATCTTATTTATTGTGTACTCTTTTAAAAAAAAAATAAGGCAATCAGGATAAAGTGGCTTATTCAGGGTCATACAGCAAGTAAGTGTCAGGCTGGATTTGAACTCGGATTCTTCTGACTTCAGAACCTGTGTTCTATTTACTGTACCACCTAGCTGCCCTAACTGATGCCTCTTGATATTTTATATATGCCAGTGCAGTACAGCATTGACTGTCTACTACTATCTTATGACAAATCTGGTCCATCTTTTTCTTCCCCTGAATATATATATTTTTGATGACTTCCACCAATTCACAAGCGTTATTAAGCCTCTACTAAGTGCTAGTCATTATGCTAGGTGTTTGACATAAAAAACAAAATGGAAATAGTTCCTCTCTTTAAGATTGTTTTCTATCTGTAAGCAATATATGAATTTTTCCCCACTGAAATATAAATTTTCAGAGGATAGAGACTGTCTTACTTTTTTGGTAATTGTATTCCCAGTGTTTAGTATATGACATGTACATAGTAAGCACTTATTAAATACTCATCTATCTATCATTTATCCTTCCTACCTCTCCAGTTTTTTAATACCTACTTTATATGCTATTCACATACTGTGAAATCCAGTGATATTGCCTTTCTTGCTATTCTTCCCAACAAGATACTATTCCCTCTCCTGACTGTGCATTTCCATTGACTGTCCCCCCAGGTCTGGAGCTCTTTCCCCCTTCATCCCAACCTCCTGGTATCCCTAGCTTCCTTCACTTTTGAGTTTAAATTTCACCTTCTATAAAAAGTCTTTCCTAATCACACTTAGTATATTCTCTTTATTATTTTTGCTTTATCCTGTGTATAAATGTACATATTTGTTTAGTTCTTATCTCTCCCATTAGATTGTGAGATCCTTGAGAGCAGGGAATGATTTTTGTCTTATTTTGTATCCCCTAGCATTTAACATAGTGCCTGGCACATTAGTAAGGCTTGTTGATTTGACTATTCCATCCTTCCACCATCAATCCAGCCATCATCCATCCATCCATTAACCATCCATCCATACATCCATCATCCATTCATCCATTCATCCATCCATCACCATCATCATCATTGTCATCTGTCATCATAAACAATGCCATCTATCTCTTTATCTAAGCAAATAAATAATTAAAAAAGAGAACTTAGAGGGGAGGCTAGGTGGCATAGTGGATAAAGCACCAGCCTTGGAGTCAGGAGTACCTGGGTTCAAATCCAGTCTCAGACACTTAGTAATTACCTAGCTGTGTGGCTTTGGGCAAGCCACTTAACCCCGTTTGCCTTGCAAAAACCTTAAAAAGAGAGAGAGAGAGAGAGAGAGAGAGAGAGAGAACTTAGAAGTGACCTCCTAGTAACTAGAGGGATCAGGAAATGCCTTTTTGGGAACTGGTTAAGAAGCCAAACTTTAGGAAGATGAGTTTTCAAAGAAGAAGAGATGAGAAAGGAATGCATTCTAAAGCAGAGGGGACAGCCCATGTTGCATAGAGACAAAGTTGTATATGAAGAATAGTAAGTAGATACATCAGTGTGACAGTTGATAAACTCCTTTCATTCCTCTAAAGTTTCTTGGTTGTGATGTGTAAATCACTGAACAATAAGCATAATTGGAGCTTACATTCTCTACCATTTTCAGTCAGTTGTGTGATGGTGAAGAAACAAACTGCTTTGCAATAAGGCAGGCACAAGTCCATCTAAACGTGATGAAATAAAATTATACATGATGAAATGAGTAAAACAAAGTCCTTTCTCTTTTTTTTTTAGGTTTTTGCAAGGCAAATGGGGTTAAGTGGCTTGCCCAAGGCCACACAGATAGGTAATTATTAAGTGTCTGAGACTGGATTTGAACCCAGGTACTCCTGACTCCAGGGCAGGTGCTTTATCCACTGTACCACCTAGCCACCCCTTTCTTTCTTTTTTCTTCCTTTTATTCTTTCCTTTCTTCTTTCATCTCTCCTCTTCTATTTATTCTTTCTTTTTTTCTCCTTTTCTCTTCTTTTCTCTCTCCTCTCTTCTTTTTGCTTTCTTTCTTCCCTCTTCTCATCTTCTCTTCTTTTTCCTTCTCTTTTTCACCAGCTGAGGGTGGTGATCAGGGAGGTCCTAAGGGAGGAAGTGATTTTTAGGCTAAAATGAAAGAATGAGTGAGATTTTGGTAGGTCATGGGGTGTGGATTATCTGGAGGAGAATTCTAACTATAGGATATGGCACGAAGACAAAAAGTACAGAATGTACACAGGAGATGACAGGTATTTTAATTTGACTGGATTCAAGTTTATGCATATGAAGAAGAGTAGTGTGTTATAAAGCTGGAAAGGTAAAGGGGTGACAGATTGTATAAGGTTTTGAATGTCAGGTTAAAAAATTTTAATTTTATTTGTTACATCATTAGGTAGTTACTGAAGGGCAAATGAGGATGGTGACCAAATTTATGTATAAAGAAATGTTAAATAGTCCCAGAGCTCTATAAATGATGAATTGGGAGGTGGAAGGAGGTAGAGGTGGAAAGCACTTTTAACAGGTTCCTACAATAATCCAGGTGGATGGTAATGAGGGTCAATATGGGGACTGTGGAAGCAGGAATGAAGAGAATTCATAGGGATGGGAGAGAATGCTTTGAGGTGATGGCTCCACTGTTAAGTGGGCACCTTCTAACCATGCCCCTGGGGCTTTGACACAGTCTTAGCACATGTTGGAAGAGAATATGATTTTGATTGACAAATCGCTCTCCCCAGTGTGATGTCCTTTTGAGGATATTACTAACAAAGTTGAGATCTCCCTCAGCTTTGTAGCCACAAACCCTTTCTGCTAGCAGGGGTCATATTTTCTGAAATGAATATCTTGTTAGATATTGAGCTTGTGATTTCAATGGAAAAGGAACTTGCAAGTGAGCAAATCCTCTTTATCAATGCCAGATGGCACTTCTTTTGGAGGTTATAGTCTTAAAACAGGGGTTCTTAACTTTTATGTGTGACATAGACCTTCTTTGACAGTCTAGTGAAGCCTGTGAACTACTTCTCTGAATAATATTTATCAAGTCATAAAATAAAATACATAGCATTATGAAGGAAACCAATGATGTTCAAATATAATTATCAAAATATTGAACAAAAATAAGTTTATGGACCCCAAGTTAAGCATCCCCAAGTTTTAGAAATTTGCTAAGAAGATTGAAAATTTAAGTTACTTGCACAATATAACATAGTTTAGTGTCAGAGGCCTGAATTAAAACTATATCTTTCTGGCTTTGAGATCAGTTCTCTATTCACTGTTCCGTGTTGCCTTTTGTGTTTTTAGGGATATTAAAATTTTTCCAAGCCTCTGAGCTGTTTGCTCTCTATGCATTTGGGCAAAATACATTTCATTTCCTCTCCAAGCCAAAACATGAACAAAGTTGAACCCTGTGAATTGTTCTCCTCCTCCTTTCAGGACTTGATGTCCCGCCAAGGCTGATGAGACCACTCCACAGGTAATCCTATGATGCTATGCACCCTTGGCTCTATGCCTTCCCTTAGAAGAACATGTGAAAGCTTAGCCAGCTCCAAGGGAAGGCCCCGTTCTTCAAGGCAGTAGTCCTTACAGGTTGACGTAGTCCTAAACCTTGAGTCACAGCCAGCCAGTTCCAGTGCTGAAGGAAAGAGGCTAGCTGTTTAAAAATGACCTCACCCATGGGGGCTGCCAAATGGAGACATTAGACATCATTGCTGGCAGGCAAACAAAGCAGACAAAGGGCAGAAGTAAACTTCTAAAGAATGGTCTAACCAAGAACAGACCTGCCTCTCATTGTGTGTGGGTCTATGAATCAGAACTGAGGAGCCAAGATGATTAGATTCTCCAAAGATCCCAACTTTAGAGAGTAGAAGAATTCACAGGATCTTGAAAATGGAGTGTTGGGAGGGACTTTGGTGACTATCCCACAGTCCACAATGTGCTTTCTCCTTATTTTCTGTCCTACAATCCCTCTAAAATGTAACCTAAGCACTGTATTCTGTGTGAAATCTTTCCCATTGCTTTCAACCTTCTGTACCCTCCTTCCTAAACCACCTTGCATTTTACTACCTTGTACATATTTGTATTGATTCACTTTATATTTATTGAAAATATATTTATATAATAAATTTATTATATATAGTATATATATGTATATGTAAGTATGCCCTCATTTCTTCTATTTAAAAGATAAAGTTCATATAAGTAGAGCTAGAGTTATTCTTTGTATTTTGTACTGGCATTTGAGTCAGGAGGAGTCAGGAGTTTGAATCCAAGCTCAGATACTTGCCACTTAGTATCTGTATGACCTTAGTCTAGTCACTTAACCCTGATCACCTCACATCCATGACCATTTCTAGTTGCCCTGATTCATATCTAGTCATTGGACCCAGATGACTCTGAAGGAGAAAGTGAGGCTGCAAAGCAACCCCTCACTTAAATCCAATTCATGTGCTTGTCATGCTGTCACCTTCCTGATGTCATAGCCTTCTTCAAGAATGAGGGACAATTATCATTATCAGTAGTTAGTATACTGAGGTTGTCTGAGATTCAGCAGTTGCTTAATAAGTGCTATTTCATTGATTGATCTGCTCAAACTCATACAAAAATGGAATCCTTACATGATTATATGATCCCCACATTTCCAAAATGCTGTTCCCCCAAACAGATATCATGTATTTTCTTTGTTAATTATTAAAGAATCAGATCTTATAAGGCAAAGAAAGCAACTAGAAGAAGCAATCTTATACTAGAAAATGTTTCTTTTTCAAAGCCAGGATGTATTATGAAAAAAACATTTTGAAAAAGTAAATGTCAAAGTGAAGGAAGACAAACAAATAATGCATAAAATTGCATAATGATAGCTATGAAATGAAATAAAATAAAATGGGGTTAGCATAATAGTTAGCATTATTTAATTTCCATTGGCTTTAGTTTCCTAATTTGTAAAATGAAAGGAGAAAAAGGCAATTTAGATGACCTCTGCGGTCCCTTGAAGCTTTAAATCCATGATTTCTCCTACTCAGACAGTATTGTTATGGAACAATAATTGAATAAATAAATTTAAAGACAGAAGGGGGTTTAAGATATCACAGCTAGGTGGTGTAAATCAAATCTGGCCACAGACACTAACTGTGTGACCATGGGCAATTCACTTAGCCCTGTTTGACTCAGTTTCCTCAACTGTAAAATAAGCTGGAGAAGAAATGACAAACCACTCCAGTATCTCTGCCAAAAACAAAAAACAAAAAGAATAAACCCAAATGGAGTCACAAAGAATAAGACATGACTGAAAAAAAACAAAAACAAAAACCAAAGAAAACTTCTATTACATTTGAGGAAACTGAGCTGGTAAGAAATAAAATGACATACCCATCACCATACAGCTAACAGGTATCTGAGATCAGATTTGAACCCAGTCTTACTGACCCCAAGGCCCTATCTGTTCTACCACAATGAAGAATATGCAGGATATATTGTAGCAAGGTCACCTTTTCAAAATCAATAATTAACTTGAGTTATAAATATTAAGCATTCATTGAACTCTTTTGTCTGATAAAGGATGTTTTGCCTTGTAAAGCAACATTCTTAAAATCTAAATGTCCACCAATAGTCTCAATTGCATTCATCGATTTGTTAATAATAGCACTCCCCAGAGATAATTCTTTGAGATCTCTTTCAATGTGTTTTGAATAACTCTAGATTTTTTTTCCAGCACTTAGAAAAAGCCTATCTGATCATGAACAACCAAATATATATCTCTCCTTATATGGGTTACAACATGTATAAGAGACATACATTAGCCTCTGCTCTGCCCTTGACCCTTAAAGAGGCAGTATTTCCCAGAAGGGAAATGGGCATCCTGGCTCTGATACTAAATATCAGTATAACTTTTAGATAAATCCCTTGCTTCTATCTCAAGTTTTTGAGGAATATGGACTAGCTGACCCTTTCAACTCCAAATCCATGATCCTTTTATGATGCTTTCTCCCTTTCACCCTCCTTCCTCCAGTCCTTCACCTGAAGATAGAGCTAGTCAATCCATCAATAAATCAGCACTCAACTGAGTGAAACAGAAGCCCATTGTATACCAGATAGGCACAGTACTAGAGAGTAAGGATGCAAAGACAAAACATGAAGGATTTCCTTCAGCAAAAGAATTTACATTTTATAGTTTTGTGGACTTAGCTTGGCATAGAAAAATTAAGTGATTTTCCCCACTGTCACAGGTCAAATCATTCTGGAATTACTTCATATCTTCTGCTTCTATTCCTGCTATACAGTTTTCCTGTTTTCCATAATTATTCCTTCCTTTCCCCTTTGATATCCTCCTCCCTCAAAGTGGCAGATAGATGGACATTAATGGGGTTTAGAAAGGGTAGAGTCAGGAATTTTTGGATGCATGTATATGTATGTGTGTGTGTGTGTGTGTGTGTGTGTGTGTATTTCCCCATCACTTCCATCTTAGACCTTAGATCAAGAAACACATTTCCTCCTCTTACAGACTTTCCCAGTCACTTGATACCCAGCATTTTGAGAAGAAAATTTTCTCTGAACATACAACCATGCATGCATATGCATAGACACATACATATCCTATGCAGCTGTGTATGCACACACAGACAACAATCATACCATACCCTTTCCCAGTTTGTTTTGAAAAAACAACCATGTATGCCAATAGAATGGGAAATTTAGAACTGTACATTACATCTATAAGGGTTTTTAAAGTATGAGAGGTTTAATCATAGGATCATAAATTTAGAGTTACAGGGGACCTCAGAGATCATCTGGTCCAACCCCCTCAGTTTATAGTAGTTAAGCTGTATTACAAAAGTAAACCCAATTTACACAGTAAACTGAGGCACCAGTTTGCCCAGGATAACACTGGTGGTTAAGTATCAGAAGTGAAATTCTAACCTATTGTTAACTGCCTTGGCAAATAGTAGGCTGGAATTTAGAACAAAGAATGTAATTTTCAGGCACTAGCCTCTTAGCAGTTCCATCTAGTCTTGTTTTTACCTTTTCCCCAACCATTCATCTGCATGGCATACCTAGAAAAACTTTTTGTGGCTAAGAAATATCTGGATATCCTTTAAAGTTTCTTGAACATATCCTGCTACTCCAAAAGTTGGGTGACAGTCATATGCTCCATTATAGTTGGGTTTTTAAACCATTTTTTTTATCATGGCCCCCTTTAAAAGTGCTGACTCCATGCTTAAAAATGAAGATTTCATGGGGGGAAAAAAGGAAGGGAGAATAATGTATATAAACGAGGAGGCTCTAGTCCCTTCAAGGATTCAAGAATCTCATGGCTGAGCCTTGTGAAATTGATGGCATATCGATCTTATTTATGATGATCATTTTACTGTGAAATCCTTATTGAGGGTAATCTACTGTCTCTCTTTTCCCCTGCTGCTTTGAGGTCCCATTATCTTGTATCTCATTGTGTAGGCAGATTGCTTCATGACATTGGTCAGGTTGACCTTGAGTTCTCTCTTGATGGCTATTGAAGTAACCACTACCTCACAGCTGGTTTCAAATTTCCATTAGGGCCTCTTTATTGAAACCACTCACCTCACCAGGAGGACAATATATTCAGAGTGATGAACTTATAGCAGTTACAAAAATACATATTAACCCATGTGACTTAACAGGAATTAGACAGCAAGGCTAATGGGAGCAGAACAAAGAGGTGACTTTTGGCTTCGGTCTTCATTAGAATCTTTAACTCAGGTAGGGGAGATGTACTTTTCATGGTGAAGAGTTATTGGTACTTGAAGTTGGGGATAATGACTGGGAAGCATTAAAAATTGTCTTTGAAAGTTAATCCCACTTCGAGTCAGATTAACTAATAATACTCTAAGCATTCTTGAGGGGGGCTCCTAGCTAGCTCATCCCTATGTCTGCCAGAAGTGAAGCAAGCATAGGTCAAGTCATTTTTCTATTTGCAGAAGTTCAAAGTCATAAAATAATATCAATAATAACACCTTAATATAACACAAGATATGCAAAGTGCTTCACATAAACAGTTATTTTCAGTCTTGTTCAATTCTTCATGACTCCTTCTTGGGGTGGGCAGAGTTTATAGCAAAGATACTGAATTGTTTGCCATTTTCTTCTCCAGCTCATTTTATAGCTGAGGAAACTGAGGCAAAGAGGGTTAAATGATTTGCCTAGGGTTTCACAGATAGTAACTGTATGGAGCAGGATTCAAGCTTAGGTCATTCTAGTTCCAAGTCCATCTATTGATCTGTCTATTGGTTTCAACTCTGTAATATCTGTTGATTATGCTCTATGTATTCTCTGTTCACTACCCACCTGCCTTTGCCTTGCAGCCTCCTATCTCCAGAGTTAGGCTTTAAATTCTGTTCCTTTGACTCCAAAACTCATGTATTCCCCTTATACCATGTTGCCTTCTAAATAACTAAAATATGTGTGTTGTGTTTCCTGAATCTAATTTTTACTTTATACATTAATGTTCTAGTTATTATATAAAAGTAACAGAAGAGCAGTAGATTATATACTTGATATCTATTTTTTTCTAAGGCAGAGGCAGTTAGGTAACATAGTGGAAAGAATACTGGGTTTGTAGTTAGGAAGACCTAAATTCAATTCAGTTTCAGACACCAATTTTATGACCACAGAAACATCATCTTACGTCACTTAGTCTCATTTCTTTGTAAAATGGAAATCAGAATAAAACCCACAGTTGTTGCAAGGCTCAAATGTAATAATATTTGTAAAATGCCACCACAAGATACATGCATATAAGTGCTTAATAAGTAGGTGCTTGTTTTCTTCCTTTTCTATGAAACTTTTCTGAACTTCTCTACCCTTTAGGGATCATGAGCTCCTGATAGTTGTTGTTCAATCATGTCCACCATTTTGTGACCCTATTTGGAGCTTTCTTGACAGAAATACTAGGATGGTTTATCATTTCTTCCTCCAGATAATTTTACATTAAGGAAATTGAGGCAAACAGAGACTTGTAAGCTTGTAAGTATCTGAGACTGGATTTGAACTCAGGTCTTCTTGACTCCAGACTGGGAGTTCTATCCACTCTGCCACCCAGCTGTCCTAACTCCCTAGGCTTCCAGATGAAAATGTCCCTATTCTCCTGCAAAATCTCATAGCTTCTTATTTGCATTTCTTATTCATTTTCACACTCTACAATGCATTATTTTTTGTGTACTGGTCATCTATACAGGCAGAATTGTTGAAGGCAGATGTTGGAAAATCGCAGATTACCTGGTGGGTGCTGACAATAACATGCCTGGAGAACAATTCTTCTCTCCTAGGTAAGAGAGAACACAGAATGAATCTACTGTTTGCATTCCTTTGACTTCTATTCATAGCTTTCATTCCCCAAAGAACCAATGGGGGGACTCCTCTGCTGACCTGCACATTTGAACCTTTTTTTAGGATATTGTCAGCAGTGAGTTTTTCATCCTTTCTTGAGACTCTGTCTGACCATGTTATATGGAGAGGTGTCTCATCTATGTGTGAAGGTCATTCAACAAAATTAATTAGTAAGAGCTATCTCTACAATGAGTCAGGGCAAACAGCTTACTCTGACCTTTAACACATCAACTCTAGGGTATCTTGTTAGAGGTTAACATAATTAAAACACTCAATCTTGGAAAGGTCTCTGTCATTGACCTCACTCCCCCAAGAAATATATTCATTATGTCATTCAGCTAACATCTCGTGTAAAAGCACTATACTGGGTACTCTTGGGGGATACCAAGGAGAAGAGTCCATTGCGATTTATCTAAAGGGTAAATTTTTCATCCCTTTACTTAATAAACTCCAGCAGCTCCTTAATTCTTCTAGAAACAAATTTTAACTCTTCTATTTAGCTTTTAAAATTTTTTATGACTTGGCTGTAGCTTGCCCATTCTTTTTAGATATTACCCCATTCCTATGTCTATAATACACTCACTCCATACTGGTCTTCTTCAAAATCTCAACTTAAACACCATCTTCTCCATGAAATCTTTCTTGACCTCCCCCCTCCCCATATTTTGTATGTACATATATATGCATGTTGTTCTTTTCTCCTTGTCTCCTCTCTCACAATGTTTAGGTCACCAAGGGATACCCTGGAAGTGATTATTAGTCAGGAATAGATTAAACCAACTGTCCTTTAGAATTCTGAGATTTTCCTCTGCCTATTAATAATATTTTATACTTACACCCAAAGGGCAACAAAAATGTGCATACACTTTGATCCAGCAATACCAGTACTGGGGGGTCTATACCCTGAAGAGATTATGGACAAGGGTAAAAATATCACTTGTACAAAAATATTCATAACAGCCCTGTTTGTGGTGGCAAATAATTAGAAATTAAGTAAATGTCCTTCAACTGGGGAATAGCTTAAACTGTGTATATAAATGTCATGGAACACTATTGTTCTATTAGAAACCAGGAGGGATGGGAATTCAGGGAAGCCTGAAAGGATTTGCATAAATTGATACTGAGAGAGATGAGCAGAACCAGAAGAACATGGTATACCTGAACAGCAACATGGGAGTGATGGTCAACCTTAATGGACTTGCTCTTTCCAATCAGGCACAGTATTGGGGTATCTGTGATGGAGAATACCATCTGTAACCAGAGAAAGAATTGTAGAGTTTGAACAAAGACCAAAGACTATTACTTTTAATTTTAAAAAATCCATTATTTTATTATGTAATTTTGCTATCTCTTATATTTTATGTTTCTTCCTTAAGGATATAATTTCTCTCACATCACATACAACTTAGATTAAAGCATATCATGGAAACAATGTAAAGACTAACAGACTGCCTTCTGTGGGGGGTGGGGGAGGGAAGCAAGATTAGGGGGAAAATTGTAAAATTCAAAATAAATAAAATATTTCATTAAAAAAACTTTTAAAAATAATATTTTATTCTGAGTTCTTAGAGGCCAGACTAGGGAAAGAAGTTGTAGGCAGGAATGAACAGGGAGCTCCTCCATGAGGGGAATAGGTTGAGAGTATTCCCTCAAGAAAAAGAATTGGGGGGGGGCAGCTAGGTGGCACAGTGAATAGAGCACCGGCCTTGGAGTCAGGAGTACCTGAATTCAAATGTGACCTCAGACACTTAATAATTACCTAGCAGTGTGGCCTTGGGCAAGCCACTTAACCCCAATGCCTTGCAAAAACCTAAAAAAAACCCCCCAAAACAAAGAAAAAGGGTTGGGGGGAAGAGCCAAGATGGTAACGTGAAGGCAGCATTTCCCAGGAACTCCTTCCCCCCCCAAACTCCAAAAACCAACAAATGATGACTCTAGCCAAATTTTAGAAGGGCAAAACCCACAGAAAGACTGAGTGATACATTTTCTCAGTCCAAGATAACTTAGAAGTTCGATGGGAAAAGTGTGTTTCACCAGGACCAGGGGTTGGGGAAAAAAGCTGTGGCCTAAGTGCAGCCCAGCCCAGCCCAGAGATCACCAGCAACAGCTTGAAGGGGCTGTGAGAGAACTCTGCTGCCCCAGAGTGAGTGTGGAGTGAAGAGCACCAGCCACAGAATCTGCAGTGAGAATCTGGAGAAAGCAGCCTGCACCCCCAGAGACAGTAAGGGGTCAGGGAAGATTGCAAAAATTTCTCTGCTTTCCCTTGAGATAGGACTCTGCTGCTAGCCTACACTCAGATCCAGGTTGCAGTTTGGGCTTCCACACTAAGATAGCAGGATCCTCCTTATAGCCCTAGGGCAGAGGGAAGTACAGGGCCATTTGCTTATCAAAGTACAGGCAAGAGAGCATAAAACCTTGGAGGAATAAAGGTCCCAGTGGGGTGCCCCCCCCAAAAAAAACTCAAAGCCTTGGAAGTGCTGTAAATTAGTCTTGGGCTGAGGAAATGAGTAAACAACAGAAAAAGAAGAATCTGACCATAATTACTTTAGTCCCATGGAACATAAAAACACATACTCAGATGATAACAAAATTGAAGCTTCTGTATCCAAAACCTCCAACAGAAATAGAAAATGGCCTCAGACTATGGTTGAACTCAAAAAAAGACTTTGAAAAGCAATTAAGGGAGATGGAGGAAAAATTGGGAGAAGAAATGAGAGTGATGAAGAAAAAAACATGAAAACCAAATCAACAGCTTGGTGAAAGATATACAAAAAATACTGAAGAAAATAATATGTTAAAAAATCTGTTTAAGCCTAATGGGAAAAGCAAAACAAAAGGCAAATGAGGAGAAGAATGCCTTAAAAAGCAGGATTGGCCAGCTGGAAAAGGAGATTTAAAAAAAGCTCTCTGAAGAAAATAACTCCTTCAAATGCAGAATGGAACTAAAGGAAGTTGATGACTTTGCAAGAAAGCAGGAAGAAATAAAACTCTTCCAAAAGAAGCCAAAAATTAGAAGAAAATGTGAATTATCTCATTGGAAAAACAACCGACCTCAAAAACAGATCCAGAAGAAATAATTTAAAAATTATTGGTCTATCTGAAAGCCACAATCAGGAGAAGAGCCTAGACTTCATTTTTCAATAAATATTACAGCAAAATTTCCCTGAGATCCTAGAAGCAGAGGGTGAAATAGAAATTGAGAGAATTTATCAGTCACCTCCTGAAAGAGATCCCAAAAGAAAAACTTCCAGTAATATTATAGTCAAATTCCAAAACTACCAAATCAAAGAGAAAATTCTAAAAGCTTCCAGAAACAAACAATTCAACTACTGAGGCTCCATAGTCAGGATTACATAGGATATGGCAGCATCTACATTAAGGACTCAAAGGGATTGGAATATGATATTCTGGAAGGCAAAAGAACTTGGTTTACAACTGAGAATCAACTACCCAGAAAAACTGAACATCCTCTTTCCAGGATAAAGATGGACTTTCAATTAAACAGGGGGCTTTCAAACTTTCCTATTGAAACAACCAGAGCTGAACAGAAAGTTTGATCTCCAAGTATAGGACTCTGGTGAACCATAGAGGGAGTGGAAGAGAAGGCCAAACCATGAGGAATTTAATGATATTGAACTGTTTGCATTCCTGCATGGGAAGAAGATACTTGGTAACTCATGTGAACTTTCTCATTTATAAGAGCTGTTAGAAGGAACATATATAGGCAGGACATAGGAAGGAGTGGAATATAATGGTATAATATAGTGAAAAGATGGAATCAATGGGTGATAAAGGAAAGTACTGGGAGGAAGAGAAAGGAGATGAAGAATAAGCTAAGAAATTTCACATAAGAGTCAAGAAAAAGCTTTTTCAATGGAGTGGAAAGGGGGAAGGCAAGGGGGAATGAGTGAGTCTTCATTCTAATCAGAAATGTCTCAGAGAGGAAATAACATACACATTTAATAGGGTATCGAAATCTATCTTACCCTAGAGAAAAATAGGAAGAAAGGGATAGGATAAGGGGGCAATGAGGGGAGGGAAGGGGGAAATAGGCGTTAGATGAGAGGGAAGATCGAGGGAGAGGGTACTCAAATACAACACACTTTTAGACAGGGCCAAAATGAAAGGCGAGAGAAAATAGAATAAATGAGAGTGGGGAGAAATAGAGTGGAGGTAATACAGCTAGTAATAGGAACTGTGGGAAAAATATTAAAGTAATATCTCTGGTAGACTTATGATAAAGAAAACAAATCAACCCAGAGACAGCCACTGAAGTAAATTTTTTTTCCCTCTCTCTCTCTATTTTTGAGGTTTCTCATCTTCTTGGCAGGAAGGGGGGTTTATGTTTACTCTTATAACACATTCAATTTACATCCATGTATAAGCATGGAAACAATGTAAAACTCTCAGCCTTCTGGGGCAGGGGCGAAGGGAGGGTGGGGGAAAATTGTAAAATTCAAAACCTTACAAAAAATGATAGGTACTTATTACTATTGTATATAATTGGAAAACAAATAAAATGTTAAAAAAAAAGAAAAAGAGTTGGGAAATTTAGAGGCCTCAAAAGAGGTTTATTTATTTGTTTGTTAATTTTATTAAATATTTCCAAATATATGTAAAAGAATTTTTAGAGGGAAGGGGAAAAAATCTGAAACTCAAAACCTTCTAAAAGATGATTGTTGGGGGCAGCTAGGTGGTGCAGTGGCTAAAGCACCAGCCCTGGAGTCAGGAGTACCTGAGTTCAAATCTGGCCTCAGACACTTAATAATTACCTAGCTGTGTGGCCTTGGGCAAGTCACTTAACCCCATTTGCCTTGCAAAAACCTAAAAAAATGATTATTGAAAACTATCTTAGTAAGTAGTTAGAAAATAAATAAAACATTTTAAAAGTTATATAAAAAATTTTAACAATTATTTTTTAAAATGTTGAGTTCTAAATTCTCCTCTTCACTCCTGCCCCTCCCCTCTCCTTGAAAAAGTAAGCAATTTGATAGTGATTTTTCATGTGAAATTGTGTAAAACATATTCCATATTGGCCATGTTGCAGAAGAAAACACAATGAAATGAAACAAGAAAAATTTAAAAATATGCTCCTGGGGTAGCTAGGTGATGCAGTGGATAGAGCCCCAGCCCTGGAGTCAAGAGGACCTGAGTTCAAATCTGACCTCAGACACTTAATAATTGCCTAGCCATGTGACCTTGGGCAAGACACTTAACCCTATTGCCTTAAATAAATAAAAATTTTAAAAATATGCTTCTGTCAAATTAACATTTCTGATAGACTTAACTCTTCTCAACAGTTCAGTGTTCAAAGGCGATTCTAAAAGACTTGTGATGGAAAATGCCATCCACATCCAGAGAAAAAACTATGAAGTCTGAATGCAGACCAAAGCATACTATTTCTAGTTTTTAAAACTTATTTTTTTCTCGGTTTTTTTCCCCTTTCATTATGATTCTTTTTTCACAATATGACTTATATGGAAATCTGTTAAATATGATAGTTCACATTTATAACCTATATCAGATTATTCACTGTCATAGGTAGTAGGGAGGGAAGTAGAAAAATGTAGAACTCAAAAACTTTCCAAAAGATGAATGTTGACAGCTATCTTTGCATGTAATTGAAAAAATAAAATAAAAAAGCATTTAAAAAATTGCTTCAATCTGAATTCAGAGTGTATCAGTCTCTCTGGAAGTAGATAGCATTTTTCATCATGGGTCCTTTGGAACTGGCTTGGATCTTTATATTAAGATAAATCTTCCACAGTTGATAAGCCTTACAATTTTGCTATTGCTGTGTACAGTGCTCACTTCAGTTGACATTAATTCATATGTCTTGCCAAGTTTTTCTGAAACTATCCTACTCATCTTTTCATATGGAACAATTATTTTCCATCACAATCATATACCAAAACTTAATCATTCCCCAATTGTGAGCATCCTCTCAATTTCCAATTCTTTGCCACTAAAAATAACTGCTATAAATATCTTTATATACATAGATCCTTTCCCCTTTTCTTAGATCTTTTTGTGATACTTACCTAGTACTACTACTGCTGGGCCAAAGTGTATGAAGGCTTATAACTCTTGCGTCTCAAAGACTTGGAATGAAAACAACAGACACTAAAAGTCTGGGGTGAGTCGGGGGTGAAGGGTGGGAAAAGAGAATTAGAAGTACGATTGGTAAGAGAAGGAAAAGAAATTGAAGGAATCTGAATTGGCAATGAGGAAGCAAAGCTTTAACTCTTTACAACTGATATGATGGTATACTTAGGGAGCCAAGAAAATCATCTAAAAAACTCCTTGAAACAATTAACGAATTAGGCTAAGTAACAGGATAGAAAATAAACCCACATAAATCATCAGCATTTCTATAGATGAACAACAAAGACCAAGAACAAGAGATAGAAAGAGAAATTCCATTTAAAATAACTGCAGATAACATTAAGTACTTGAGAATCTACCTCCCAAAACAAACCCAGAAACTATATGAACACAATTATAAAGCACTTCTCACCCAAATAAAGTCAGATCTAAATAACTGAATAAATGTCAATTGCTCATGGTTAGGTCGAGTTAATGTAATAAAAATGGCAATTCTACCTAAATTAAATTATTTATTCAGTGTCATACCAAATTGCCAAATAATTATTTACTGAGCTAAAAAAAATAGTAACAAAATTCATCTGGAGCCCAAAAGGTAAAGAATAGCAAAGGAACTGATGGGAAAAAAAATACTGTAAAGGAAGGTGACCTAGTTCTACCAGATCTAAAACTATACTATAAGGTGGTAGTCATCAAAACTGCCTAGTATTGGTTAAGATATAGAATAATGGATCAGTGGATTAGGATAGGTTTGAAAGAAATAGTAGTAAATGACTATAGTAATCTACTATTTGACAAACTCAAAGACATTAGCTTTTGGGATAAGAACTCACAACTTGACAAAAATTGTTGGGAAAACTGGAAACTAGGCATGGACCTACATCTCACACCCTATACCAAAATAAGGTCAAAATGGGTTCAGGATTTAGACATAATGGGCATCACCAAAGATAAATTAATAGACCAAGAAATACTCTATCAGATCCATGGAATGGGGACAAATTTATGACCAAACAAGAAATAGAGTACATTATAACTGCAAAATGAATGATTTTGACTATATTAAATTAAAAAGATTTTTCACTAATAAAATCAATGTTGCCAAAATTAGAAGGAAAGCAGAAAGCTGGGAAACAATCTTCACAACTCAAAGTTCTGATAAAGGTCTCCATTCTAAAATATTAGAGAACTGCATAAAATTTATGAGGTTACAAGTCATTCCCCAATTGACAAATGGTCAAAAGATATGAATAGACAGTTTTTCAAATGAAGAAATTAAAGCTATATATAGTCATATAAAAATGCTTCAATCATTATTGATTAGAGAAATGCAAATTAAAATAACTATGAGGTATTACCTCACACCTATCAGATGGGCTAAGATGATCAAAAGGGAAAATGATCAATGTTGGAGAGGTTGTGGGAGGATTGGGACATTAATGCATTGTTGATGGAGTTGTGAACTGATCCAACCATTCTCGAGAGTCATATGCAACTATGCCCAAATAAAACTGTTCATACCCTTTGATTCAGCAATTCCAATTCTAGGTTTATATCCTGAAGAAATAATAAAAAATGGAAGAAATCTCACATGTTCCAAAATATTCATATCAACTCTTTTTTTTGTAGTGGCAAATAACTGGAAATTGAGGGGATGCCCCACTTGGAGAATGATTAAACAAGTTATGGTACATGAATATTATGGAATACTATTGTTCTATAAGAAACCAAGAGTAGTTGGATTCTGCAGAAGCATAGGACAAATTACAAGATCTGGTGCTGAGAGAAGGGAGCAGAATGGAGAGAACAATGTACACATTAACAACAACATTGTGAGATGGACAACCTTGCTGAGAGCAGCAACTCTCAACAGTTCAGGGAGCTATAACAATCCTATTATACCACCTATGGACAGTACTATCCTCATTCAGAGAAAGAAAAACAAAACAAAACAAAACAAAAAACCCTTCAGAATCTGATGAACACTCCATTCACTTCTTAAAAATATATTTTATGTACTTATTTCCCTTAATTCTAGTTCCTCATACTGAAAATTTGCAAATATGTTTAACAAAAATGTGTATGTACAATATTAACTTAACTGTTCACTGCTGAGGGGTGGGAGGGTGGGAAGGAAGATTGAAAAAAAGGAAATTTTATAACTTAAAAATTTACATATGCATTTGAGTGAATATTGAAAAACTTTTATAACATTTATTTGGAAAAATAAAATATCAATTAAAAAAAGTATAACTGGTATACCATTCTAGGTGGATATTTTGAGCCTAGGTAACTTCATAATGTGGAGGTTGAATGTTATCATTGTGCAATTATAACTACAGTTTGAAAAACAGTTTCCCTAGAAAGACCAGAGTCTAGGGAAATCTAGTAAGTGCTTTGCAAAGACTTGGACTGATATTATACAGGATGACTGAGCTGTCCTGACCAGACTAAAAAAGAAAGCCCTGCCCAGCTCTGGGTCTGAAGTGATATGCAATTGTAACTGCAATCAATGGGATCAGGCTATCATTTTCCCACACAGTTGGCTTTAGATATGGTGTTTTGTTAGCTTCATTATCATTCTCTGCATGAAGGAGAGAGATCACAGTTAGGAGAGACCCATGATTCAGCTGGTTCAGTCTCCAAGCCTCTGGCTACTTGTCCTCAACAACAAACTTCCCAATGTGTTGTGTTCAGGTAGCTTTGTAATGATGCAAGCAGGACTTTATTGTCATCATTGAATCTTGACTCTTGATAGTAATAGTAGAAAACACTTAGCTCTTGCCCTTCTTGTTGGGCAAGAGCCCACATAAAGGATCAGACATAATTCTCTTCCATTCAACAAATACATTAAGCAACATAAACAGTCACTACACTGTGTTTAGGGAGAAGAGACAGAGATTCACCAAGAAAAGGTCTTT
Organism: Macrotis lagotis; assembly: GCF_037893015.1. Taxonomy (NCBI): domain Eukaryota; kingdom Metazoa; phylum Chordata; class Mammalia; order Peramelemorphia; family Peramelidae; genus Macrotis; species Macrotis lagotis. Next base: position 125,916,328 of record NC_133659.1, read on the forward strand.
GTTTTTATTCAATTTCTATCTAGTATTGTGTTAAGAAATAAATAAATACATAATATTATGTGATAAAAGCACTCAAGAAGATCAATCCATAGTGTCAAATATAGGATGCCTGAGAGGAGCAGAAGTCCTTTCAGATAAGAGGGAATATTCATGCTTGAGTGAAAGGGAAACATGAAATATGGCCAGAGAAACTACCAGATGAAAGGACAAGTCAGTCCAAAGTCTCATTGTCTTCTCACATCATTTCAGACAAAATCAGTGAGGTTCTAGTGCAAGCCTTGATAGGAGCATTCTACAGTGAAAGAAGTGTTTGATGGACTTGGTATTTTCAGGCAGAGAGGTAAAGACATGAGACTTCACATTCTGGGGACTCACCCCAAGGTTTGTACTTTTCATCAGGGAATAGTTCCACAGAGCCAAAAGGGGAGATTAGAGATGACAGAAATTGCCCCCTTTCCCTTTTTTTTAACCTCAGGGATCTTCTGACATCAGTGACCTCAAGTTGCCTCTCTTCTCCCCTAGATTTTCACAGGTTATTTCATGATTACAGTTTTGGAAAAGTATATTATCAAACAAATTTTTCTTATAAAGGATTCTATGAAGATGTATATTTTCAACAATCTCTGGAGAAAGATTACAGTTTTTGGTGGTTGTGAGAACCTAATCTCCTATTATCCATAGGTTCAATGTATCAACATGTGAGTTTTTGCTTTCGAATCCTTTTCTAGGAACATCACTCTTGCAAAAGCTGAAGAATTAATTGAAAGAGAGAATCACAGAAACTATGGAGAAAGTTTAATAAGTATTTCAAACCGATTTTCCTGGTAAAAAAGTCTGATTTCTTTCTGTTTTAAGAAATGAAATGTTAGTTCACCCAGTGTTAGTTACAAACTCAGGGAGACAAATGATTTGAAAAACCAGAAAATTTGTCCTGCCTTTATTATACTTCAAATTCAGGAAGGCTTATCCTCATTTAGACCAGATAGCATTGATAGGGATGATGTTCTTTGATGAGCAATTGTGCCACCTAATATTGGCAACCTAAGAGGCAGGTCTTCTAAGAGGTTAATAATAATTTCCCTTATCTTTTGTCTGTGGATAAATACTCCCTTTTCTCTCCATATGGTGTGGTCATCTTGGATAGAAGACCTCTATCTATATAGTTTTCATGTAAATCCAAGAGAAGAAACTTCATGTCCATATTTCTGTTATTTTATTTTAGCCCCAAATAATTAAGTTTTTTACTACTTTACTAAAAGTTAGGATAGACAATGAATTAATATAAAAATGTTTTATAAGTTTCACTGATAAAGACCTCATTTCTCAAATATATAGGGAACTGAGTCAAATTTATGAAACTAAAAGCCTTTCCCCAATTGATAAATCATCAAAGGATATATGATCTGGCAATTTTCAGATGAAGAATCAAAGCTATCTTTAGTCATATGAAAAAAAATTCTCTAAATCACTATTGATTAGAGAAATACACATTAAAAAACTCAGGCACCACCTCATACCTATCAGACTGACTAACATTATAGAAAAAGAAAAATGACAAATGTTGGAGGGGGATGTGGAAAAATTGGACACTAATAAACTATTGGTAGAGTTGTGAACTGGTCCAACCAATCTGCATCCAGAAATAACTTTAATAGATTTGGTTTCTCTGACTTAATTCTCTCTCCCCAAAGCCCAAAGAGATCAAAGGAAAAGGAAAAGGGTCATTTGCACACACAAAATTTTTTTATGGAAGTTTTTTTTTGTTTTTTGTGGAGTCAAAGAATTGGAAATTGAAGGGATGTCCATTAATTGAGGATTGACTGAACAGGTTGTAGTATAATGGTTGTGATGGAATATTATTGGGCAAAAAGAGATGACAAGGGGAGTGATTTCAGAAAAACCTGGAAAGATCTATATTAACTAGTACAAAGTGAAGTGAGCAGAACCATGAGAACACAGTAATAGTAATATTGTAATGATGATCAACTATGAAAGACTTAAGCTACTCTGATCCACAAAATGATCCAAGACAATTCTAAAGGACCCATTATAAAAAATGTTATTCATTTCCAGAGGAGAGAACTAATGAATTCTCAGTACAACTGATGTTTTCTTTTATTTTTTTAAAAAAAATAACATGTTAATGTGGAAAAATGTTTTGCTTGACTTCACAGAATAATCTATATTATATTGCTTGTCTTTTTAAGTGAATGGTGAGGGGATGAAGGGAAGGAGAAAATTCGGAACTCAAAAAAAATGTTTTAAATGTTATAGCAGCTCTTTTATGAATTAGAAAATGAGGGGATACCCATCAATTGGGGAATAGCTGAACAAGTTGTGGTATATGAATATAATGCAATATTATCATCCTATAAGAAAAGATGAGCAGGTAGATTTCAGAAAAATCTGGAAAAATAAATTGATGGGGAGTGAAGTGAGAAGAACTGGGAGAACCTTATACACCTTAACAGAAACATTGTGTGATGATCAACTCAGCAATACAGTCATCAAAGACAATTCTAAATGAATTATATACATATGTAATTGCAATGGAAAATGTCATCCATATCCAGAGAAAGGGTTATAGAATCTAAGAGCAGATCAAAACATACTATTTTAACTTTTTTAAATTTGATTTTTTGTTTTTTCCTTCTCATAGTTTTTCCCTTTTTGTTCTGATTCTTCTTTCACTGTCTGATTAATAGAGAAATATGTATAACATTAATGTACATGCATAACTTATATCAGATTATTTGCTATCCTAGGGTAGAGGGAGGGAAGAATGGAAGAGAGAAAACTTTAAAAAATGAATGTTGAAAATTATCTTTACATATAATTGGAAAAATAAGGGAAAAAACAAATGCTTAATAAATAAAAAGAATACTAAAAAGAAGTAATAAATTTAAAAGCAGAAGACACATTCACACACATACACATATACTCCCAGAGAAATGCCACTTTTTTTAAAAAAATAGGCATATGTTTTATTTTCTTTCTTCTGAAAGACAAGTAATAAAGTGGACAAGTCAATTCATTTCTTGCATTGGTTTCTCTTCTCGACATTACTTTGCACTTCCTCCCATGATCAACTTTCTTTATAGTCTTGTACAGAATTCAGCCCTCTTTGACAAAAGCTTGACTACAGTTAAGTGTGACTGTAGGCAAAATTTTCATTTCTAATAATGTGAACCAAAAGCAACCCACAAATACCTGTTAGAAGGAAAAATATCTTGTGGAAAAAAGGGTATGTTTTGCTATTGTTTTTGTTGTTCTCCACCTTTCTCTTTGGTGGGAAAAAAAAAGGTCAGTTTTAGGACAAGTTCTGCCTATATTAGATGTCAAAAAGTCTATGACATAAATGGTCAGAGGTAGAAAGATTGTAGTAACTTCCTAGCCAGTGAAGAGATAAATGGTCTTGAAACAACCCTAACTTTACCATACCAGAGAGTTACAAAAATGTCTATAAGCCATTCAGCCTGGGTATTTGATTAGCTAGAAGAGACCTAAGACCTAGTAGAATCTTCTTTTTTCATGTAAAGGACTAATCAAAGGAATTCTCTGATCCACTTGATAAATCCACAAGCCAGGATATGTTTATATAGGACTTGGATTGTGTCTGTATAAAGGATAGAGACACAACCAATGGTATTTACTGCTGGAGTATGGTTTCACTTATGGGGAGCTCCTGCTTTTGTGGTATAAGTTACTTTGAAAGAAGCAACTCCTTTTCTGTGTTTGATTATTTAAAAAAAAGAACCCATAGACCCTTTGGAGATCCTCTTCTTTATCTTTCGAGATTGATGCTGAAAGGCCAACAGAGCTAAACTGGACCTAGAATCCTGGTTGGCGTGGTCTCTTTGCAGGAATTGTTGATTATTGCCTTGTGACAGAATCCCATGGGTATTAAATGTATTCATCCAGCTGTCCTAATAGGTTTCCTAGGTCCCACCCTTGGAGAACTTCTTACTAATGTGACAGCAAAATAATGACATCACCATCATCATAATCATCACATCATCATCATCATCATCATCATCATCATATGTAAATGAATATAGAAGTTTTAACATCCAAAAATGCTTCACATATGTATTTGAGTATGTTCTCATCTGATTGGTCAATTAATCATTGAACAACAATTGTTAAACACATAATTTTCCAGTCACTGCACTGAATATCTGTAATACAAAAAAAAAAAAGGAGGGGGGCAGAGATCTCTTGGACAATTCTACTGGAATTCACCTTCTAATAAGAAAAAGGGGAATGTTTTGTGTAGCATCAATCTCAGTAGTTAGTAGTCTCACAAGTAGCTCCAGTCTGAAATTAAGAATCTGTTCTTCTATGAAAAGAAATAAAATATGTTGGACAACATGTTTCTTGAAGAGATAAAAGATTATGCGTATGGCCCCTGGTCCTGAGAAAAGGAACTAGAGCCGCATTATGGTAGCAGGCACCTGTACTTTCCCTTCCACTGGGCTCAATAGAAATACTTGTCTAGATGTCTTTAGTGTAGTTCCATTCCAAAGGAATTCAAGCCCTCAAAGAAGTATCATAGGGCTAGAAGTCTATTTGAGTTTCATTGAGGTGGAAGAAAGACATCAGAATATCAAGTGGTTATCTCTACAGGAACCACAAGTTCATTTCCCTTCAGAGAGAACAGAGAACCAGAGGTTAAAGTAAAAATCTGGAGAACTTTAGAACTCTAGTGTAAGTATGAATTGGCATAGAGATGGAAAAAAGTTGCTTTCATTATTCATAGACTATTGTGAGCCTTTTATGTGCTTTTCGCATTGGCTCATGACTCTAGTGAGTAATTTGTGCTTTCTATATTTTGAGTACAGTGGAGTTAAAGGCTATCCCGTGCCTGATATATGCATTATTATCTTGATGGCTTATACAGGAACTGGGGTACTATTTAACCTGCATAAGTGGAAATATAGTCATGAATTATATTCAGAGATTTTCCCAGAGAACATTCTGGATAGAGCCATAAAGAAACTAAAGATTTAGGGGTTAACCCTGACACTTAACTGGCCTCTATTAGTACAGAATTTGGGTCTGTAGAACTATAGATTACAAACAGATGAAGAAATTGAGATTCAGAAAAAGTGAAGTTGTCTTCCCAAGGTTACAAACTTGGGTTTTTCTATCTTCTTTCTAATTCATTAGTTCTTATAATAGTTCTTGAACCACCTAATTAAACTTTATAACCTTTCTATTTATTTAACATAATTTGTTGTATTTGTTCAACATTTTAAGTCAACTAAAATATCTAATAACCACCTTTTTTTAGTCAGTCCATAATAATGTAAAGTGCTTCATATGTGTCAGATATTATGCTAACTGCTGAAGACACAAAGTAATAAATATTCCCTGCCCCCAAGGAGCTCACATTTTCTTGGAGAAGACAATATGATACATAAATTTAATATTCACACAGGATATCTAAGAGGTAATCATAAAAGAGAACGCTTTAACAGCTGAAGGGAGGGATCGGGAAAAACTTCCTTGCAGAAGGTAATATTTGAGTTGAATCTTAAAATTAATAAAAGATTCAAAGAAGTGGAATTGATGAAGGAAAATATGTCAGGATAGTAGATGGGATATTTAGTTTGAATGTATAGAGATAGGAGGGGTATCTTGTGTGAGACACCATGCTATACCATGAGAATAAAAAGAGCTTATGTATTCTTGGAATGTTTGAGGATTGTTTTCTTAGCTTTTAGGAAAGTCAGAAAACAGATGAATATTTATCATGTGATAACTGAAATTGTCAGATGATAACTGAGGTAGGAGGAAGAATAAAAAAGACACAAGAGAAGGATAATCCAAGTCACTTGGAGATGCAGAAGAAAAACATTCTTTTACCAGGTTACTAGAATTTGTGGTAAAATGACAAATAGGAAGTAGGTGCAAAAAGACACTGGGAAAAGGGTGTGGTAGATGGATAAAGGTTATGGGAAATTTTGAATAGTTGAAAATCCCAAATGCAGTGGAGTCTGGACATGTTTTTCCTTTGCCCCTCTCCCTCTGAAACTCATAATTTTCACAGAACTGTTGAAAAATGGATCCTCAGTTTCCTTCTTTCACTTATTCTCCTTTACCCTTCCCATTTCTAATCCCCAAAGATTAATGATAGCAAAATGGAAGGTCCATGAGCTATCTGCCAATTTGGAGATATTCCAGATAGAGCCAAACAACACAGCAGGGGAGCAACATTACTACAACACCTCCCCCCCCCCCCCACTTCTCCCATTGTTCCAGTTTGGCTCTTCTGAGAAATTCAGAGTTTGGATGAGATCATTCATTATGAGCTAAGTTGGGAAAGGTGGGGAAATTTCCAAATCAAGTGTTAACATTTGAAGGAGGGCTCCAGAAACCCAAAATAAAGAATTATAGAATGTCAGAATGCATGCCATTTATCTCCTAAACACTCCATTGATTTATACCCATACAGTTTACCTTTGGCCAAAGGCTCCTGAACTTTATTTGTGTTGATTACACCATAGCTAACTAGATAGTTAGTTGTAATAGATGGCAGCTGTCCAAATCCTCAAATTAAAGGATTGGGGTATATGTAAACCAGACGTACATGTTATTAGTCCAACCCAACAGTTGTTCACTTCAACAATGCTGTTTAGAGTCTGCTGACCAACAAAACAGAAAAATAAATGAGATGGAGCCAGGAAGCTCTAGAGTGGACTGGCCAGGTGTATATAGAGAACCTGAGAACCTACATTCCTGAAGTGGTTTGGGTTTCTTGTTTCAGAAGCCTGTCCTATTTTGGTCCTTCCCAGCATGGTAACTAAAGATGACTGTCTTGAATGTTTAGGATAATATTTGTTCAGACAATAGGGCTCACAGTGGGGGAAGTTGGAGAGGAATAGCATTTCTTCTGGGAAATAAAACCTCCCTGCTGCTTCCTCACTACATTTCTTAGAATAATAGTTACAAAACGAGAAGAGACCAACCCACATCCCTTTCACAGGGAGATGATACTGCTATGATAAACCATCAGGAGTAATGTCCTGCCATGATGATCTCAAACTAGATACCATAACTCATGATTGCCCCTTGACATTCTCAAAGGAGGGTGTCTACCCTACTTTTAATCTTTCTGTTGGTGCTAAATAAAATGAGTTGCCCCTTGAAGGCCCTAAGAACACTAAGCTTGTTTTACCACTATATGGAGCTTTATTTGTAATAGATCTTCAATAAATATTTGCTGCCTAAATTCTTCTGCCCTGTTTTCTTCTATTTTCCATGAAGCACAAAGAATAGAGTAAATAGCACAAATGAAATGGATCTGATCCTCCTTGTTCTAAGAATCAATCATAGAATTATAAATTTAGAGATAGAAGGGACTTAGAGGCCATTGATTCTAATTTTCTAATTTTACAGATTATGGAAACCATCAACTAACAAGCAATTATTAAATTCCTACATTCTCCCAAGTACACAAAGTTAATAAAACTCCTAACTTCAAGGATCTTATATTCTAATGGGAAAGACAATCAATATGATAGAACATCAATAATGTACTTTGCAAACCTGTTATTATTATTGGTATCTATGAAATTTTTAAAAGACACAAAATGTTGTTTCTTTTCAGGGAGACTTAACCGAAGGGAACTGGAAAGACTTCATGTAGAAAATGGTACTTGAGTTAAGTCTTGAAAGAAACTAGGGCTTCTAAGGGGCAGAGGAGAGCAGGGAGAACATTTTTGACATGGAGGATTGCTCTTGCAAAAGGAGAGAAATGGGAGGTGCAGTGGAATACATGAGGAACAGCAAGGAAGTCAGTGTAACTGGACAATAGAGTTCATTACAGGAAGTATTGTATAAGGATGAAAATATAGGTTAAGGTCAGTTTAGGAAAAGTACATCATTCATCTCCCATTCTCCTTTCTTTGCTAAATCTATTTCAATGTTTCATCTCAATGACTTCCTTTATTCACTTAGAGGAACACTAAATTGTGTTCCTCTAGAATCTAATGCTCTTCTCCCTCCACCTTATCTAGATTTGTCCTTGACCAATCCAAGATAAAACATTGAATCCTCTTCCATCAATGACAGCAGCCCTCTATTTTATTCTTTAATTCAGTGGAAGTCAACAAATATTTATAATGAGTCAACAATGTCCAAAGCACTGTCATGATATCAAGACAAAAATTTGTCACAGATCTTATCTTCAAGGATCCTACAGTTGAATGAAGGTAGGATTGAGAGTCAAGTTTTATCAAGACACATATAAAGTATGATATAAGAACAAATGTGATAAGCACAAGGGTGAGTTGCAAAAGAGGGTAATATAGGAAAATTTGTAGAGGGAGCAACAATTTTCAGTTGGGGGTGATGAGGCTCAGGGAAGACTTTTTTCTCAAGCAATCCTACCTAAAAATATTGAGCTAACCCAGAAAAGGTTAGCTAGCCAAAAGTAATAGTTGTATGTGTGCTGGTTTCCTTTGAGTTGTAATATTAAGTATTGGAGGTGAATAGGTTTGCAATTGTCTTGACAGACTGTTAACTTGGGTCAGGGGAGAAGCCAAAAATGAAAATCATCCATCTCCTTGACTGTGAGGTTGAAATGACTAGTTTCCTTCTTTCAGTTCCAGAAGCCTGGTAAGTCTGGTGAGATGTCCCTCATTTGACATAAAAGGTATGTTTTCTGAAAGATTAAATATTAAAATTTTGTGAATTAAATAATACTTAAAATGCTTTTCTCATTGTGCCATGAAACTCAGAGAAGAATCAATCCATAAAGCATGCCATTATCACCTAATTGATTGAGAAGGCCATAGCTCTGTAGCAAGAGTCTGTCTTGATTCAGAGGACCTGAATTTCAATTCTAACTTCATTACTTACTGGAATCTAAGACAAATATTTTACCTCTCTGCCCAGAGGCAATGTGGTATAATGGGAAGAGCTCTAGATTTGATCAGTGATCCCAGATTTAATGATAGTTAGTGTTTATATAGAGATATATCACTTTAAGTTTTAGAAAGTACTTTCAAATATTATCTCATTTGATCCTCAAAACAATGCTGGGAGGTAGGTAATTTATTATTATATCCATTTTATTAACAAGGAAACTGAGACCTGAAGAGGGAAAATGACTTTCCCAAAGTTGGATAGCTAATTAACGTCTGAAGCAGGATGTAATCTCTGTTCTTCTTGATTCTAAGTCCAGCCTAGTTCTACTATTTAATGCCTCTGTGACCTTGGGGCCATATTTTTGCCTCTCATTCATTCCCTCCTTCTTCAAACATAGTGAGCACTTAATAAATGCTTATTGATGACTGTTTCCTCATCTGTAAATAAATAGGTTGGACAATAACTTCTGGGGTCCCTTTTCATTCTGAATCTATTTCCTTATCTGTAAAAGGTGAAGATTGGACTAGAAGATGACCTCGGAGGCTAATTTTTGCTCTACATCTGTGATCCACTTGAAAATGCAGATTTTTCTTCAGCAAGGTTCACCCATATTGAATAGTAAGCTTTACACACACACACACACACACACACACACACACACACACACACACACACGCATGGATGGCCATATTGCTTAATGGCCTCAAGCCACACATGCAAATCACTGGAATTTATATTGAAAGGCCTCAAAGCCACTGCTTACCTATAGTATTGGTTCCCTTTGTCATTCCCATCTACTTCTCTATTTTTATTTCTTAATCACGTATGTTAAACTCAAATAGAAATGGAAACTGCTATTTAAAATTTTTTTTATTTATTCATTTCTTTATTTATTTGTTTATTTTCATCCAAATGCACATACATATTTTTAAGTTACAAAATTTACTTCCACCCTACTTTTCCACCCCCCTCCCCTTTGTGGCCAACAGTCAGGTTAGCATTATACATAAATACTTATTATAAATATTTTTGCATATTAGTCATTTTTGGTATGAAGAATTGGGATTAAGGGAAAGAGATACATAAGACATAATTTTTTTTAGGTTTTTTTTGCAAGGCAATGTGGTTAAGTGGCTTGCCCAAGGCCACACGGCTAGGTAATTATTAAGTGTCTGAGACCAGATTTGAACCCAGGTACTCCTGACTCCAGGGCCGGTGCTTTATCCACTGCACCACCTAGCCGCCCTAATAAGACATAATTTTTATAAAATATTCATCAGATTTTGAAGGGTTGGTTTTTCTTTTTTTTTTACCCCAGTCTTGTTTTGTTTTGTTTTCCTTCCTCCAGATGGGAATAGCATTGTCCACAGTGAGTCTAATACAGTTGTCCTAGCTCTCTGAACTGCTGAGAGGAGCTGCTTCCATCAAGGCTAATCATTTCATAATGTGTTGTTAATGTGTACATTGTTCTCCTGGTTCTGCTCCCTTTGCTCAGCATCAGATCCTGTAAGTCATTCTATGCATTTCTAGTCTGACCATTTATGATTTCTTATAGAAGAATAATATTCCATAGTATTCTTGTACCACTCAATTATATTTTAATCTGGTCCAGGCTATACCTTGTATTTCACACTTCTGTTTTGGGAAATGGGGCATTGGGGACCTTATCCCAGAAATTCTACTTGGTGGCCTTCACAAAACACTTGTCCATTCTCTGCCTCAGTTTCTTCTTGCTGTTAGGTTCCCCTTTCATTGATATGGAGGTAACATAGTAGAATGATATTTTCTTTTGCTCTTTTGTTGTTCATCTTGTTTTCTCAAAGAGGATAAATGGCACCAGGAGAGTGAGATCTTGACTTAATCATCAATTAGATTTAAGAGAAGCAGAGAGGTGCAAAGTCATCAACCTTACTCTCTTCTCCAGTTATCAGAGGCCAATGGCAAGTCAAAAGTCAACAGAACTGGTAACCAGTTGGTGATGCAGTGGGTGATCTTGGTCTTTCTATATTTAGGTTTTTTTCAGGTCTTAGTTTGTGTGAGGCCATGTCCATTCAATGCCTAAGGACTGGATAAAAATTGAGAAAAAAAGGTGGGAGGAGAAGACCCTCAAAAGTATCTGGCAGAACAGAAAACAGTTGCTATTTACACTCATTCTAAGCCAACAAAACCTTAACAATGAGCCATAGAGGCCTAGTCTGGAGGTTATTATGGGCCAATCAATGAAAGAGTGATTTGGGCTTAAAGGACAGTCAAATAGCTCTATTTGAAACACAACAAGTTTTTTTAAGCCTGTTTTTCAGAACTATATTTTAAAAAAATCATAAATGAAAACTGCACAAAAAAAGGTAAATTCTTCCAGCTTTTTAAAAAATGATAAAAATTTAAAATAATATAATAATCAATAATAAAATAATAAATAATTGCATGTATATATACATATATAGGTATTTTTATACATCCACATCTATATTCACTCTTTTAAATTTTGCCATGAAAATAAGCCAGAAGCTCAAACCTGAAAAGAAGTCAAATTGTGTTTGTATGTATATATATATATATATATATATATATATATATGTATATATATAAATATATACACATTTATACATATATATATTTGCATTTTTCCTGTTATTTTTGTATGAATTGATGTAGGCTCTTGAGGAGAAAGGAAAATAGAGAGAGAGAGATGAAGAGACATTGAGGGTACAGTCAGCTATAGTCCTTAGCCTAAGAAGGAGTCCTTATTTTTGTTCCATGGACTCTTTCAGTAGTCCAATAAATCCTATGAATTCCTTGTCAGAATATTTTTAAATACAAAAAATAAATGCATAGGATAGTGAAAACCTATATTGAATTTTTTTATGTTTGTGGAACTTGGATTAAGAACTCTAAGAACATATAAAGAAACAAAATGAAGTGAGACAATTAGAAGGCATTAAGTTAAACAATTTTATGGATAAGAAAATACTTTTTCATATACATAATATACACAAATACATATCACATACTAAGTAATCAGTAAATATCTATCGATGACTTATTTGACCATACATGGCTTATCATGGTGATCACTGGATCAATCCAACAACTATTTAGCATTTGGGGAGAAAAATTAATGGGTGATAATAATAACTAATATTTATATAGAGGTTTAAATTACAACCTATAAAGTGTTATTTGTTACCCACATTATACAACTAAGGACACTGAGGTTGACAGAAATGAGTTGTTTAAGGTCTTAGAGGGTTTGCGGCACTATGCACTAGGCTGCTTGGTTACCTGAAATTGAACAAATATTTATTTCTTTATTGCATGATTAAATGTATGTTCCTAAATCATCTTTTTAAAAAAAATCTGACTGCATTTCCTTCTTGGATTTAAGATTTGTTCTTAACTATAGTACTTCAGTGTATTTAATGGAGGATAGGTGGAATGGAGGGAGGTATTATATCTCCTCCATAAACCTATAAAGGACATTCCTCTAAAGGTCCATGACAATGAATTCCAAAATTCTCCCCTGATACTATCCTAATGCTGACAAGAGAGTAAGAATTTGTATTTCCTTTATCATGCCTCTGGGTTTGTTTCCTAGAGTTCTCTGACCAGAAAATTTGTCTCCAAGTGGTCAGCCTAAATGCTGCACTGTTATTCACCAATATTAAGAGATCCACAGGAAGTTCTCTCCGATATTCCATGGATCTCCTCTGGAGTAGAGGCTTCTAGTATCCTGTAGGTGGGCAGCATGCTACTTACAACCTTCCCTAGTATACTTGAATCAGCTTAACATACAATTAGAAAATATTTGACAAAAATAAATTTAAATGCAATTTTAATTTGTAATTTTTCTAAGTCAATAAAATAAGCCAATAAAAAATTTCTGACTACGTGGTTCAGTGAATGGTGTACTAGAGTCAGGACGATTCATCCTTCAGCTTAAATCTGATGTCAGATACTTTACTATGTGACCTTGGGCAAGTCACTTAACTCTTTTTGCCTTAATTTCCTCATCTATTAGAAAAGGAAATCACAAACCATTCTAGTATCTCTGCCAAGAAAACCCCAAAAGAGGTCATGAAAAGCTGGACACAATTGAACAATAACAACAACCTTAGGGATCTTTAGATCCAATTTATTGTCTCCCCTAATCCTTCCCAAATGTTTCTATTTGAGTTTGACACCACCACCAAGGATTTATGGAAGGTAAATTCCTTGAAAGTAATGACTGTTTCACTTTTTCTGCCATCTCTGGCACTGACCAGGGTACATAGCACATAGTAGGTACTCAATAAATATTTGTTGATTTAGTAATGAATTAACAAGAATCTCTATGGATCAGAGTTTCTTTGATATAACATAATTTTGCAGCTTTTGCCCAAAGTAGGACATCTATGCTATAGGTTTTTAGATTTTTGCTATAATTCTGTTCTTTTCAAGGATATTTTTAAGATTCTCTCTGTATCATTTTTTCCTCAAATTCCATATTTTAACTTGAAAATCTTTCCCTTACTTTAGCAAAGTGCATTCTGTCTCTTTAGGGCTATTTCATGTTAAATCTTCATTTTCCTTATTATGGTTTATGTTGTGTTAAATGACTTGCTTTTATCATCTCTTTTGAAATCCTTGAGGTCATTGCTTCATTTTTTCTCTTCTACCATACACAGTCAGTCAAGGCTTCTTAAGCTGTAACTGCTTATAATTTCTGAACTGAATATTTGCTATCTTGTCCTCCTAAGATCACTATTGAATTGGAATAACAAAGCAGTCACCTCCTCAAAAAGGAGATTAGGCCCCCAAGTGACAGAAATGAAGTTGACTAATCTGGTCTGTCAGGGGAACCACAGTCTCCAGGTTCATTCACAGATTAAGAACTAGCAGGAGGAAAAATAGACAAACTCAGTGGCTCTATTTATCAGTCTATCCCAAAGCCGTTGTTACATCTCAGAGGGGGCGTTATTCAACTTTAGAAATGGCCAAGGAATTAGAGGCACAATGATGTAGAATGCATATCTTTGGAAACAGGAAGAGGATAATGGTATGGTGGATATATACATACACATGCTATATTTCCTATATATTTGCACATAGCATATATTTATGCATTAATGTATATTTATTTCCATTACATACATCCTGCCTCCATCAAATGCTGGCCATGTAATCATAGCAGGTCATCTAACATCTCAGTTTCTAGACAGTTCTCTACGATTAGCAGCTGCATATAGAGGGGGATTCCCTAGGAGGAGAGTATAAAAAGGCCACTGGCTGGTTCAGAAGGAATGCTAATCAATGCCAATCTAGTAAGAAAGATAAATGAAGTCATTATAATAATTATTTATTAATATTGTGGTTATTACCATCTTCCACTGCAGTCTTGCTCTGATGCTTCATCATGGCTGAGATATGACTCTATTAGTCTTGAGAAGGCCTTGAGAATGGCCTCAGTCACAGACAATATAGTAGCTGGAAGGCTCATTGGATAGAGTGATGGACTCTATCCAATCAAGAGGACCAGATGAAAAATCTCACCTTAGAGGATTCTGGATAAGTCACTACTTTGTCTTGCTTTCTTCATCTGAAAAATGTGAATAAATAACAGTACCTCCCTTACCAGTTTTTTTTGAAAGAATTAAATAAAATTTCATACATATATATATATATACTAGTTTATTTCCAGAATTAAATGAAATTATATATTTTAATACTATATTTTATAGTATATACTAATATTTAATATTAAATAGGTATATAAGTATATGATAGAAAATATCTTTATATGTAAAGGATATAAATATATATTTATGCATAAATGTATGTTATATGCAAATATATATGTACATACATGTGTATGTATATAGCCTCCATACCACCATGCCTTTCATCCAGTAGCCATTTCTAAAAACTATATATACATGTATACATACATGCATGCTTGCAGGCAGATAGGCATATTCTGCCTCCCTCCCCTCTGTTAGGTGACACAGTGGATAAAACACCAGATCTAGTGTAAGAAAGACTCACCTTCTTGTGTTCAAATCTGACCTCAGACAGTTGCTAGTTGTGTGATAAAGGGAAAGTCACTTAATTCTGTTTGCCTCAGTTTCCTCATCTGTAAAATGAACTGGAGAAGGAAAGGGCAAACCACTATAGCATCTTTCCCAAGAAAACCTCAAATGGGATCACAAAGAGTCAGACATAACTGAAAACCACAAACACACACACACACACACACACACACACACACACACACACTATATATATATATATATACACACATACACATCTATTTACAATATGCACATATATAACATGATATATAATATATATATATGCATTTTGCATGTCTTAAAACATGATTTTTAAAACTTAAAATACCCTAGGTATTTTAACTATTTTTATTATTGTTATTCAAGTATGAGTCTAGCCAAGTTTAGGGAGTCTCAATATAAGAAACTTAGTCATCAAGTGATAAATATTTTTGGCCATAGCAATTCCACAAATTATCCATTAAAATGTAGAAGAGTTGCTGTTGTGTAGGTGGAGGGAGGACCTACATCAATGAGAACATGACGGGTGAAAAAAATCATACAGACTGGTATAGGTGAGAAAGCCAAGAGATATCCTCTCTAAGTCATCATTTTTGGCTTTATTTCACAGACAGACAACTCCCTTCCAAAGAACTGTTGATTGACCTGTTTCTCACAGAAATTTCCCATAGAGGATATTTGCAGATTGTACATCTCCTAAAAGTGCATGTCCATTGATTGAACACATATTTGAATTTTCTCAAGGGTAGAAGTCACCTCCTCTTCTACAAAATTGTACACCTATCACATCTTTTCTTGGAATCCAGGAAGTGTCACTAATGTCCAAAAATTCATCTCAGTCCCAAATCTTCCTCTGCACCCAAATAAGGAAACAACCTTTCTCTGAAGTTGCCATTGCTCAATACAACCTACAGGTAGTTCCTATGGGCTTATTTCCCTGATGAACAATATATATAGAAAGAGATCATCGTATAGTGGATAAAGGGTTAACCTTTCTGAACCAGGTAGATGTGGGTTGAAGTCCTACTTGTGATACATATTGGCTTTGTGACCCTGGACAAGTCACCTAATTTCTCAGTCCTCTAGGCAATCCTCAAAGATTATAGGTTGGAGGAATTCTTAACAAAGTTAAAATACACTAAGTGGAGATAAGGTTCAAACCTGCCTTGGTGAAGCGAATTTCTTTCCTCATACCATTAAAATCACAGATTCAGTCCCTATCCCCAATCTCTTATGCAGAACATGGGGGGCAGGGGGAGGTTGAAGGAAAGATCAACAAGACATTTAGATTGGTATCTATATTTAGAATTCGAAATCATCTTAGTGGTCACTGAGACAAATACCCTATTTTAAAGATGAGGAAACAGACCTGGAGAGGAGAAATGAGTTATCTAAAGCCACATAGGCAAGTTAAGTGGCAGAGCCAGCATAAAACTTATATCCTCTGATTCCAAGCAGAAAAGTGTCCCTCTCCCCTCTTCCTTTTTCCCTATCCTCCTCCTTTCTTCTTTTTCCTCCTTTTTCTTTCTGCTTTTTTCTTCTTCTCCTCCTCCTTTCTCTTCTCCCTCTTCTTTTTTCTCCTCCTTCTCTCTCTTCTTCTCCTCCTCCTCCTTCTCCTTCTCTTTCTCCCTCCTCCCTCCATTCTTCCTTCTCTCTTCTCTCCTCTCTCTCTCATACATATGTACAAACACAGATGCATATACATAGGCACATATATACACATATTCACACACACACATACAAACAAGCATAATGAAAACACAACATGATAGCTGCATAGATGATATACAAATTATTCACTATGTGAGGAACAGAGGAATAAAATAATTTTCTCAGAAGGATCTGTGAAATATTCACAGAAGTGAGAGAACATGGGTGCTGACTGGCATTTTGACCGGCAAATAAGGCAGGACTTTGATCAAACAATCAAGCATGTATTAAATATCTCCCATGATCCTGTCACTGGGCTATGTTCTGGAGGCATATATGGTGAATGGCAAGGTGCCCAGGCTGTCTAGATTACCTGTGAGATAATGCTAGGAAGAAGTAGGGGTGGTTCCAGGCTGTGAAGGGCATTGAATGCCAGTGTATTGAGTCTGGTATCAATTCATTTAGCCTGGCATCAATTCATTCAGCCCTGGGCAGGCACTGAAGTACTCAGAGCAGAGCAATGACAATTTGGTGAGGAAGGTAAAACACAAATGCCTTGGGAAATAAACAACAATTCAAGATGAATAAATGATTAAAAAAATTATTAAGCATTCTTTACCAACACTGTGCTAAGTGTTAAATTTACAAGTAGAAAAAATCCCTGCTTTCTAAGAGCTCCTACTCTAACAGAGGAAGATCAACTTAAAATAAAATATAAATGTGTTTAAGTTGTAGGACAGTTGGAAAAGCCTCATAAGGACAGCATTGGGGAAAGTGACAAAAGGAAAAGTAAATACAGCAAAGACAATACTCCAGAATGCAAAGAAAAGGGACCACAAAGCCATATGTAAGAATTCCTACAGGCCATGTGTTGATTTAACTTTAAAATATAATATTATCAATGTTTTATTGTATTCTTATTTTTTTGTTAAAAATTTATTATTTTGTTAAATATATGCAAGATATTTTGATAAATTTAATCTGGTTTGAGCCCCTTTTGGTCAAGTGTCTGACACCTATGCTCCAGAAAGGGAGAGATCAGCAATCCCAAGTAGATGGGATTTGAGCTGTCTTAAATGATGGGAATGAATGTAAGTTGTTTTGGTGACATGAATATAGGAGGTGGATAGAGCATATAATTAAGCATTTTCTATGAGCCAGGCCATTAGACAGCTAGATGTTGAAGTGGATAGAGCACTGGCCTGGAATCAGTTAAGATTCCTCTTCCTGAGTTCAAATTGGATCTCAGATACTTCCTAGCTGTGTGACCCTGAGCAAGTCATTTGCCCTTGTTTGTCTCAGTTTCCTTATCTGTAAAATGAGCTGGAGAAGGAAATGTTGAACCACTCCAGTACCTTAACCCAAAATGGATCATGAAGAGTTGAACAAGACTGAAAAAAAGACTAAAAAAATAACATAATGTAGTAGACACTGTGCAAAGCTCCAGAAATACAAATACAAGCAAAAAAGACATCTTCTACCCTCAAGAATCTTACATTCTAAATGGCAGCAAGGCAGAGAAAACTCCAGGGAGACGTGTAGCTGGGGTGACTTTCTCTGGATCCTAGGGTTCATCTCTTCTGGCTCCATGTTTTCCTCCTTAGTTCAAGCCTGAACAGACTGAATATAAGGTCAGATGAGATAAAAGAGTCAGCAGGGAAAGAAGCCCAATTTAGCTTTTTGTGTGTGTGTTTGTTTTGGAAGGAGTGAGAAATAAGACCATGCATGTGATGACAGGTTATAAAGATCCTGAATGAAAAGTTGAGGAATTTAGATTCTTTTCCAGAAGGAAATAGGGAGGGATTGAAAATTGTTGGGGTTTTTCCCCCCTCATCAGGGAAATGACATAATGAAATCTATATTATAAAGTGACTGTTCTCTATTTCCATTTAGAAGAGAGGAATAAAGATTATATGAATTAGAGCCAAAAGGGAATTTGGATATTATCTGCTCTGATTCCCTAATTTTATAAATGGAAGTAACTAACCTCTCTAGTCTGTACTATTTTCTGTAATGCTTCATTGTACCTTGGACTTCACACACTGGAAGTATTCACTGACCTTGTAGCCTCTTTCTGAATGCCTGGTCCCTCTTACAACCTCTATTTTAAGAAAGATTCCCAGAGGGAGCAGCTAAGTGGTGCAGTGAATAAAGCATCAGCCCTGGAGTCAGGAGGACCTGAGTTCAAATATGGCCTCGGACATTTAATAATTTCCTAGTTGTGTGATCTTGAGAAAGTCACTTAACCCCACTACCTTTCAAAAACTAAAAGGAAAAAAAAAGAATGACTCCCAGTCTGGTCCTGTCTTTATTCCTCTGCAGACTCCTACACTCTCCTGGACTTGATCTATATTGTCTTCTCTTTCACCCCTTCTCCATAAGGTACCTTCATGTACCACCTTCTTTTCATTATCCTTTTATGTATTGTCTTCCCCCATTAGAATGGAAGCTCCTTGAGGGCAGAAACTTTTCTCCTTGAATTTATATTCTCAGGACTGTATTTAACAATGTTTAGTTTAGTTAGAGTTTAACAAATACTTATTATTGACTTATTGCCCAGTAGTTAGGTAACCTGTCCAAAGTCAATCAGAAAGTAAATATAGGAGCAGAGCTGGGATTGGAGCCCAAATTCTATGATTAACAGAAGCTCAAATAAATTCAGTATGAGTAAGAACAAGAACTCTGGTCTCACTAGGGTCAGTTCATTGTTTCCCAGAGCCTACCTAACCTCCAACCCTTGTTTCTGGCCATCTGCATGGCATCTCCTCTTTGCCTCTAATATAGGCACTCTCCTAGGCCTCTTAAAACCCCAGTTTTCTTCTTTGAGGCTGAGCTTGGGTACCACCTTTTCCATGAAGTCTTTCCTGGTCCTCAAAGGTTCTTCCCTATCAAAATTATCTTATATATGTTACATATTTCCCTACATATTTATATTTTTTGTTTAGCTACATGTTAGCACTTTTCAAAGAATGAAAACATTTTTGAGAGAGCAAGTTCTATGTCATTTTTCTCTGAATATCCCCAAGGTATAAAACAGTCTGACACATAGGATATATTTTAAAATATTGCTGATTGATTGAACAATGGTTCCTAGAAAGAGGTGAATCTTCACAGGTTCCATAGAAAGAGACGAACCCTTCTTCATAAATTTTCAATGTTTAATAGCAACTAAAGTTTTATAGCAAATTCAGATCTGCAAAATGTTTTGCACAAATATGTAAATTCATTTATAACATATATATCCATCACATATACATACTTGCGTGGGTACACATAAAATCATGTGTATTTACATATACATATCCTGGAGAAGGAAATGGCAAATCTCTTCAGGATCTCTGCCAAGAAAATCCTATATGGTGTCATGAAGAGTTGGACACAACTAAAAGACTGAACAATAGCATATACATACATATGTGTATTCTTAGGCTTATGTCTATATGCCTATTGACTTTTATACAACATACATCTTTTATGTATGTGTTTTTAATTAGTATATATGTATTATCCAATAGATTCTTATATAATATGTATGTATGTAGGTATAGAATTATAAATACACATACACCTATTGAATTGTCACAAAAGTCCTCTACTTTGGATGTTATTATATTCACTTTATAGATGAGGAAACCAAGGCTGAGAAAGGATAACTGCTTGCCCAGAGTCCTGTACTTAAAACTGGATTTGAATTCTGATTTTTTTTTTATTTCAACTCTCTTAATGACTGATGCAGGGGTCCAAATTTAGAGTTGGGAGGGACTTTAGGAGTCATCCAATCTCTCCCTTTCACTGTACAGGTTAGAAGACTGAGGCCCAAGGAGGTCAATGAGTTGTCCCAGCAAAGTAATAGAGCTGTAGTTTGAACCAAGCTGCCCATTTTATTCATAAGGAAACTAGAAAATGGAGGTTAAGTTGTTTGCTCAGGGTCACATAGGTGTGGTTTAGACCACAAACCCCTAACAGAAGACAGATGAGACTATGTACCCTTAAGTGTCCAAGTGTGTGGGGGAGGAAAAGATTTGTTTGGTCATCAAAACTAGAAGAGAAATGAAATAATATGATGATCAAAGTTTAGACCAAGGGAGGCTTAACACACACTTAGGAAGGTTTGGAATGCTATAGTTTCAGTCCAAGAAACATGGAGGCTCACACAGCAAAAAAGAAAACTGGCTTTATCGAGGGGAGATACTTATAAAATGAAAGGACAGCCAGAGAGAATGGATACAAGGCAGTCAGCTGGAGTCCTGGATGGAGTTAGATACTCCTCTGGAGATCAGGAGGGAAAGGGGCACCTTCTGTTCCACATCTGAAGTCTGGTGGACTTTTATAAGGTTCTTATTTGGGTCAAACATTTAGGGGAAAGGAAGGAGGTTCTTGGATCTGGGGAATGTGCTGATACAGGCTATCGAGAGTTTTTGAGATTGGGGAGAGAACTCTTGGGAAATCAGAGGCTAGTTGATGATACTCTAACTCCCTGTTATTGGGGAAGGGGACTTTGCTCTGGCTTTGTTTGCCGGAGTGACTCAGAGATTTTAAAGTTTCTCCTGACTTCTTCATTTAGAGAACTAGAGAGACTACTGTATTTTTTATTAAGGGTCAAATTGATGCAGAGAAATCTGGAAATGAGGGTGGATGAGATCAGCTGGAGACAAACTTTATAAATCTTTTGTTTGCATTGTAAAAGGAATCTTCCTTCATCCTTCCTTCAACCTGATTTGAATTACTTGGTTTTTTTGATGGGGCAGCCAGGGATCACAAGTCCTGGAAGACCACCCAAAAGAGACCCCTCCCCAAGAGGCAAAATCTCTAATGAGGGGCTTGGGTCATACCCAGATCACCACCCCCTCCCATGGACTCTGGGAGAGAATTTAAGGAGATTGGAGAGAGGGGCTGATGCCTTTTTACCTTCCAGTCTGCTGCTGAACCCTGGCCAGCTGGCCTGGCCAATTCAATCAGCAATCCACATGGTTTTCTCTTAAACTGTTTCTAACTTTTCTATCCCTTTCTTAATATGGTATAACTTCCTTTAATAAATCTCTATTTTCTTTCCAAAACCTGCATTCCTGAGTCTGAGTTGCAATTCTTTGCAGGGCAGAACTGAACCCAAGAAACAAATGAGAGACGACAAAATCATAGTATTGGAGAGAAGGGAGAATACAAACCCAGTGTCAGGATTAACCAAAGCAGAAGACAGCATTAAAGTGCTATGCAGATGTGAATTATTGTTATTACTGTTTTCCATTGAGTTTACCTTGGTTACAAGTCATCATGATTTTATTTTAAACTTTTTTTTTTCATGGTTTCCAATGCTGTGCTTCCCTATTACTTTACTGCTTTTTTTTTAATATGTTAGTTCATCCAATAGCTCCCTTTCCTTTTAAAGGTTAGAAAACTGAGACCCAGAGTAGTAAATGAGTTGTCCCAGCAAAGTAATAGAGGTAGGGTAAGTTTGCTCTTATTGAATAATTTGTGACTAGTTATACTTAGATCCAAAATTTGAAGGGGAAACAAGACAAAGCAAAGGAAAACTTTGGTTCTGTGAACCTTAAAACTGTAAAACTTAAAATATTGGATTAAAATAAAATGACAGAAAATATAGGTTAAACAAGAAGTTTTATTATCTGAGATTTACCTTTAACCTATATAGGTGGAGGCCATTATGGTAATGACCATCCTGAACTGAGACAGAGGGGAATATTTATCCAAAAACAAAGGATAGAGGAGCTCATTATCATCCTTAGTAGCCTGACAATGAAGATTGTATAATATTAATTTGCCCTATTGCTCCTTAAAAACTATCATCCCTATACAATACTATCTGATGAATTATTATCTCTTCCTGGACTTTAATCTTGATGAGGGCCGGACAAGTCTTCCAGCATCCTGATCTTTGTCTTCCTGAGTTTGTAAACAACATAGGGGGAGATAGTCATGGATCCTGACTTCTTACCTACTGGCAAGGGTGACTGAGATAGAAAGACTTGAGTATTATTAAAAGAAATCAGTTTTATTCAACAGGAAAGTAAGTTTAGAAATATATTTTACTTCAACACTTCTGACCCCTGGTTCTCTTTTCTGACTTGCACAGACATTTACTAAACATTCACTCGGAACAGTTAATTATGCTAAGCATTTGGGGATCCAATCTAGGGTAATCAATAAATGCTTACTGGGGCAGCTAGGTGGCACAGTGGATAAAGCACCTGCCCTGGAGTCAGGAGTACCTGGATTCAAATCCGATCTCAAACACTTAAGAATTACCTAGCTGTGTGGCCTTGGGCAAACCACTAAACTCCATTTGCCTTGCAAAAACCTAAAAAAAAAAAAGTGCTTACTAAGAGTTAATTCTATGCCAACCTCAACAGTTGTGGATATAAAGGAAAAGTGGAAACCACCCTTGCCTACAAGGATTTTACATTTTAACAGGGGAGATCATCAGTATGCATGCAAAGTAAATAGAAGATAACTTTAGAGGGGAAAGCACTATCAATTTGGGGGGATTTCTGTAGGAGGTGACACTTGGGTTGAATCTTGAAAAAAAGGCAGGAATTCTAAGAGGTAGCAGTGAGGAGGACGAACATTCTAGTTATAAGAGATAGCTATTGCAAAGACAGAGAACCAGGATAGGAAGGACCATAGAGTTTGTAGTGAGGAGTAATCTGTAAGGAGATAATAAAGATAATCAGTCAGTTAATAAACATTTTTGCACCTACTCTGTGCCAGATGTATAGGAAAAGGTCAAGTTGTTAAATGTTATACAGTGGACTTTATACTTTATTCTAGAAGTAATAGAAAACAATGAAGCTTATTGAATAATGAGGTGAAGATCATGAAGGGAAGCAAAGGTCTTGATTTCAAGCAACATAAATGATTAGTACAAGTCATCAGAGCAAAGACAAGGTGTTGGGAGGCATTAAGAAAAGTTTGAAAATTGTGCCTTCAAATCTAATAATGAAAGTATTGACCTTTCAGTTCAGGATAAAGAGGGAAAAACCCAGATTTGGAGTCAAAAGACCTTTGTTCAAATTCTAGCTCTGCTGATTATTACCTTTGCTGCTTTGGGCAAGTCAGTTCCTTTCTCTGTGTTGCCTCAGTTTCCTTATCAGTAAAATGAGAGATTAGACTAGAAGGCTTCTAAGGTCCTTTCTAGTTCTAATTATAGTAGCCTGAATGATCCTATGGTGAAATAAAAGGATCAATGAACTTGGATGAGAAGAGACAAGGCTGCTAGGTAGCACACTGGTTAGAAACTTGGAATCAAGAAGACTCATCTTCACTGAGTTCAAATACAGCCTCAGATACTCACTAACCCAAATGTTCCATTGTTATTCCCTGAGACCAAGAGATCCATAAGGCCTCCCAATGTTCCATAAAATTCCTCTGAAGCAACTTCTTGAAGGTAGGCAATATGCTGCTTGCAGCACTGCCTAATATACCTGGACCAGCTTAAAATGTAATTGGGCAATATTTAACAAAATGGATAAATATTCAATAAAATATGAGTAATGTAAATTTGTGATTTTCTAAGTCAATATATGGTATGGCTAAGTGCTGCTTTGGAGTGCTGGGTCTAATGTCAGGAATACTCATCTTTCTGCATTCAAATCCAGCCTCAGACACTTAGGGACTATTTGACTCTGGGCAAAACATTTAACATCAATTGCCTCAGTTTCCTTATCTATAAAATGATCTTGATAAGGAAGCAGCAAACCACTCCAGTATCTTTACCAAGAAAGCCCCAAATGGGGTCATGAAGCAATGGACATGATTGAATAAGAGTCAAAGATGGGGCAGCTAGGTGGTGTAGTGATTAAAGCACCGGCCCTGGAGTCAGGAGTACCTGGGTTCAAATCCGGTCTCAGACACTTAATAATTACCTAGCTGTGTGGCCTTGGGCAAGCCACTTAACCCCATTTGCCTTGCAAAAACCTAAAAAAAAAAAGAGTCAAGGATGACAGCCAAGTTGTGAATCTAGGTGATAGGTAGGATGATGAAGCTAGCAACAGAAATATGGACATTTGGAAAAGGGGTGAGCATTTGGATGAAATATAATGATGTATGTCTTGTATGTGATAAGTCTGAGATTTCTAAAGGACATTCAATTGAAATTATATGGCAGATAATATGGGAAGGAGTTAAGTTCAAGGCTCAGTTCTGCTAGAATACTAGCTGTGTGAATTCTGATAGGGTTTCCTCAGTTGTAAAATTTGAGAATTAGATCATTAATAAACTTTGTATATCAATGTGCCAGCAAAGCTGGACTGATCCACAAATTCTAAACTAGTAATTAAATAAGAATTTGTTGTGATCATCTCATGTCTAGCTGTATCTTTTTACAATGAAGCTGCACAATATGGTTATACTCCTTTTTGTTTAAGAGGGAACCCTTGTCAGGTTCCAAGGCTTACAGAATATGACCAGCAGCAGGAAGAAAACTTATCGCTTGCATTCAATCATGACAGTCAAAACCTTTTTAGAATCCATGGCAGCCAGAAAGAAGGAAGGAGACAGACTCTAGTTTGTCATCCCTAGTCTCATAGATGCTAAGCCTGGGATGGTCTTGAGCCATCACCTTACCTAATTCAACACCTTTCCCCTCCAGTCTTATAAATGATGAAACCAAGATCTAGGCAGATGAAATAAGATCTTACAACTCCAAATCCATTTCACTAGACTAATCCTCTCTAAAGCACCATCCCTGTAATCTGAATTGAAGTAGAAGTGCCTATAATTTAGGAGGTGGGAAAAGAGATGAATACTTCAAAACTCCGGGTCACAGTAACTTTTGAAAATGTCGTCCATAACTTAGAGACAAGATCACATCCCACTTGCCAGAAGACTTGGCAAATTTCCCTTCACAGCAGACCAGTGGGTGGAATCCCCTAAGGGATGAGACTGTGGTTTCTAAAAAGTGAAGAATTCAAAGACTTGGCAATATTGGGATATGCCACTCTGAAGTGGGAGGTAAGGAGGAAAAGTTGAAATGTTTGTTGTATTAGCCATAATCAGAGTTCAGAAGTCATTCTTCCTCTTCTTATTAGAAAAGCCTTGGGTAGTTTGCCCCTGCCTAGAGGTTCTCACATATATTGCCTAGATAGATTAGCCATAAAAATTATTAACTTGAACCTTAAAAGAGGTCAAATAATCAGTGTCCCCTGCCTTGATATAAAAGTATTCCTCTGAACACTGCCTAAAAATAAATAAACCAGAACCTGAAAAATTCTTATCTTAGTCAACTAAATCCCAAGGCCAATTTTGGGTCTAGGTGAGAGCTCCCTTATTTTCAATCCAGCTAAATTGTTTTATATTAAAATACTTATGATATACAAAGGATATTAAACCTGGGGAAGAAATAAAAACAAAGTCATGATCCTTGTCCTTAAGTTTACTATCTCAGAAAATGCTTAAATAAACTTGCTTAGAGAAATAGCCCAGGAAATATCCCTGAATCTGGGGGGGGGGGGGGGGGTAAATGGAACCAGAATAAATAAATAAAGTAGTTTAGGACTTGTGTGATAACTCCATTGTGATTTTATTGGATGGTTACCTGCTGGACTTAGTATTGTAAACTAAGTAAAATTTTCCCTACTTGGGCCCCAAGAGAATTATTTTGCACTGGTGGAAAGAATCTGAGAATGAATTCTAGAGTCTAGCCTGGATCCCCAAGTTGTAAAGAAGAGCTACCAAGCAATCTTAGCTAGATTACATTTTCAAGACTCAATATGCAGATGATGTCATAATCTTTATAACACATAATATAAACATACTGTATCTTTCTGTAGTCTCTCTTAAATTATAAATAATTCCAAATGGAGAGGATAAAGAAGGAAACTTTTGGGAGCACAAACAGGAGGAGTACTGGGGACTAACTCCCAGGAAATTACAAAGACACAGTTTGACCCCAAACAATAGATATAAGAAGGCATTTTACCCATTTTTTTTTCAGAAGTGGGAGATTAAGGGTATGGAAAGTAAAATATAAGATCTGTCATTTTGGGTTAGTTTTATTGAATTTTTTCTTTTATATTCTTTGTTATAAAATATGGCTCTTTGATGGGGTATAGGGAGAAATAAACTAGGAAATGTAAGTTATGTACAAATAAAAGGTGGGGGTGTCGGTTAAAAAAAAACAAAGCACATAGTCATCTTAACTACAACCTCAGCAACCACAGACCATTCTGGGAGTTCTTGCTCCCTTGTCGAGCTGAACCACCTAGCTTCTTTCCAGGAAGTTAACACCCTGTAGCCTATGCTTTCCCTCCTAATTTCAGTTAATGACAAAGGCAATAACAAAAAGAGATCTTGGTTCAGAACCAGTGAGTTGCTAGTTCTGGGTCCCAGAAACCAGAGCACTCGGTTCTGGGCCTCCATTAAGATGGAAGCCCTTTGGATGGTGGGTTTCTATTTTTGTATTTCTTTGTTATCTGCAGCACTAGGCAAATAACAAATGATTACTAAAAATTTGTTGACTGACCCAAGGACTAACCTTTTAAATGGAAGTCTCAAACTAGCACACAGTAAACCTCCCAGGCTCCCTCTGGGTGACTGAATAAGATTTGGGGGCAGGGAGAATACATTCAATGAGTTTTCCCTTGTTGTCCCAAGATTCTCAAGTTTGGGTTGGAGGAATCTCTAGTCTCTTCCTGCCAAGGAGGTTTATTTGTGGTATCTTTTTTCTTTTTGGGAAAAACAAAACTAAAGAAAGTAGAGTTAGAATTGTTCTGGAGAGCCATTGGAAATGAACCTGAGACATCTTAAACAAAATCTATAACTAAATAGTCAAGGATAATAATACCTCTTTCTTAAGGTGCTTTTCCCCCCAGTCATTAAAAAATAGAGGTCAAAATATGGCCCATGAGATTGGTCTCATCAAATTTTAACAAACTGGCTAATGACTAGCATTTCCCAGCTACTCATTAATCTCCTGTTTCACTTGTATTAAGCAACTTTTAATAGTATTTATATTGATAAACTAGAATATTTTGGACAAATCCAAAGGAGCTCTTGATGGAAGCCTTGGGGACCCTTGGTTGAGATATGTCTACAATTTGTGTCTAGAGGCTGCTTAGTTTAGTCAACCACATTTCCAATTCTGTCTAGTTTGACTAAAAACAAGGAACCAGCAAAGGGAAAAAAAGAGCTTAAGTCAAAGAGGAAGGCCTCTCAAAGATTAGTCATGAGAAATTCATTTGTGTAATGTCTGCATAACAATGCAGCTATTATTAGAATGGGAGAAAATAGCTCTAAGCTCTAAGTAGGGAGTAGCCCAGGCCTAAGGAGTCAGTCCAGAGGCAGACCCACAGAATGAAGAGAAACAATGTGTTATTTCCCAAGAAAGTAAGAAGACACTAATTTAACTCATAGTAAGAGACTCTTCTTAGAACAGCATTAGAAACCCTCACTCTGTTTGGAGAAAACCTGAAGTTATCCCATGGCTTTTCTTCTCTTGTCAAAGCCATGAGCAACTGGGGGAAAGGGTTCCATCACACCATACTTACACGAGAGGTGCTTTTTTGTTCAGCCCTGGGCCAGTGGTGTAAAGATGTCTTCTTAGTGTCCCTCCATCCACATCTTAGTGCCCCTCCTTATCCTGTACAAGTAGAACCCCTCTAGAAATGCAATACTGTGCATCCTGGAGGGACCTCTTCTTTAAGGGTGATCCCCAAAGAATATAGGGACTGCTTCATTTCTGGAGCAAACCTTTTTTCTACCTGTATAATCTAGGTGAAATAATAGGCAAGAAGAACAAGATCATAGAGTCTGGAAGCAAGCAGATAAAAGCAGCATTTTAGTTCTCATCTTCCCTAGAGGACTTTTTTAGGAGAGTGAAATTCTTTCTCTTAGGCTAGACAAAATCCATAAGATTCAAACATTGGGTAGAGGTTCAAGGGAGAGCAGGAAGATGTATCTGCTCCCCTATTAGTAGTGCTCACTCTCTACTCCACCCCTTAAAAAGGAACCCAACAGGAGGGTTTGACAAAGGTAACTGGGTTTCAAATCAAAACTCATTATTACCTGCTTCCTGAACTATGCTCTGCATTAAACAGAGAAGATGCACAAATAAAACTGCCCCTAAGGAATTTATATTCTACTCTGGGGAAAGATTGAACAAATGAACAAATCTGAACAAATTGCACAGATGAACAAATATCAAATGTATTTTAAAAATAAAATTAAAAAATAAAAAATGTTGGTGAAGGAAGGGAAGAATACTAATAACTTGTTGGCAACTAGGTAGCCCAGTAGTTATGTGACCTTGAACAAGTCTTAACATCTTTTTGCCTCAGTTTCCTCAACTGTAAAATTAGGGTGATAATAGCACTACTTTGCAGGGTTGCTGTGAGGATCAAAGGAGATATTTGTAAAGTGATTCTCCCAGGGTCTAGCCCATAGTAAGAACTACAGAAATGCTATTATTGTCTTTGTTGTTGCCATTGTTTTATTTCATTATCTTGAAGAAATAGGAAATTCTTTTGTAGGAGGTGGTACTTAAGAACTAAATATAACTAAAGTTCAAATGGAGTTTTAGATTCAAAGGGGAAGTGAAGACAGAAAATATTTCAGTCTTAGGGAATAGTTTAGCAAAGTCACAGAATCTGAATGTTTTATTCCCTGACTCGCTGGGCTGAGCAGGTGTCAGCAAAACAAATAATTTTTCTTTTCTTTTTTTTTTTTTGCAAAGCAATGGGGTTAAAGTGGCTTGCCCAAGGCCACACAACTAACTAATTTTTAAGTGTCTGAGGTCGGATTTGAACTCAGGTACTCCTGACTCCAGGGCCGGTGCTCTATCCACTGTGCCACCTAGCTGCCCCCCATTTTAAAATTTAATCTGCTCTATTAATATTTTCTCAATCATTTTCTTAAGTCAAGACAATCAGTAGAACAAGAATGTTAATCCCTGTTTGTAGAATTTGCTGATTTCCATGATACTATCCAATGCTTATGGTGGAAATTTAACAATTGGCTTTCCTGAGCCAGTTGGAACTGGCTCCTGCAACCTTCCTGTAATTAAGATCACTTAGCTTAAGGGAGAAGTATTCAAACACATCTTCTAAATTCTTTTTACTGTTCCATGCTATTTTCTATTCACTGCTTCCCTCTAGTAATGTCTTGAGCATAGGGTCATGTTCTAACATGATGTCAAATATGCTTCCCAAGTATTCCAAGTCTATTCAAGGAAAAGAAGTCAGAAACAGAATTGTAGAGTTGGAAGAGAGTTCAGAGATCCCTGAGTCCAATCTGTACTTGATCAGGAATCATTTCCATTCTACCCTAACTAGTGACCATCCTCTTTAAAGACCTCTGCTCATGGGAAACTATTTTGCAAACCTTTAAGTGCTATTTAAATGCCAACTATTTTTATTACTATTATTGAGGATGATCAAGATGATCCCAAAAGCAGTGCACTGAATTTTGAGGAAACTAAAATGTTAAGAACTTTATCATTAGATGAAGTTTAAGTTTTTTTCCTTGTAATCTCTACCATTTGCCTATGGTACAACCTTTGAAGGCAAACTAAAAGTTAAATATTTTCCCTAATGATAGTACCTCAAATATTTGAATTTAGCAATTATTGGGAATGGAGACTGATTTTGGTGGTCTTTTAAATTTAATCTGTTGGAAGGTACCCTTTTGGAAAAGGATGTCTAGACCACCTTTATTCTAGGATGCTTGCCCTAGGGCATATAAACAGAACAGCAATATCTAATCATCCTATTCCCACTTATTTCACATAGCATAGGCTGTTTTTACAACCCTCTTTGAGAATGATCTAATTGACAATTCTAATAAATCAAATTATATGTGAGTATTGCTATTTGTTTGCTTGCTTTTTACTTAAGGGATGATGGTTCAATATACTACCCACCTGAACAGTTACAGAATATCTTTCTGGAAATTCTCTATTTTCTATCCCCACAACCCTGGGTTTCAAGACATAAGATCCTTGAGAAAATAAGCTGAATTTGTGATTTTGGGAACCCTAGTGTTTAGCCCAATTTCTTTTATACATTAGGCATTTAAGAAGTATTTATTGGATTTTTCATCTGGGATTCACACAAATTCCAATTTCCTAGAACTCAGTTTTGGCAACTAGGTAGTTTTCCCATTCTAGGTTCTATAATAAAAAGAAAATTCTGAAATTTTCTGGGAAAAATCTGTCCCTTCTAAGAGGTCAGATGCTTCCTAAGGTCCAATCTATGGGCCATTTATTCAAACCAAGTCTACATTCTGAGTCTTTTGAGACTTGTCTGTTTCTAAAATAGTAAAAGTATCTAGTAATGAATCTATAGTTAAAAGCCAATTTAAGATGGAATTTTTATAGAAGCCAATTTTTTGGTTGCTTAAAGGTAATTGCTTTGTACCTAATTTAAATCTCATAGGGAGCAATTCTGATCTCCCCCAGCAAACTTTATCTTAAATGAGGCTGATATATAATCTCATTACGTGTGTCTGGATGTCTATCAGTAAATACAGCATGATGCTCCAGACTTCTAAAAGACATCATACAGCAATAAGGACCCTCCGAGGACCTTCACAATTTACCGGAAAAGTCACAAGAAGGTAAGATACAGTCAGTTACTTATCTTGTTCAAGCTGTTTATCACAGTTATTTAGCTACTTGTAGATATGGCACTGCAGAGGGATTGAATCGAAGGAATGAATGGGATGAGGGGAAGTAGGGCTGCTGCAGACCAGAGATGGAAAGACCTGAGAGAAAACAGGTAAAATATGACAGGAGAGAAGCATGATAATGGGGATACTTCATTTGTGGGACAATTGATCAACTTATTGTGAATTTGGTAGGTAATTTTCAAAATGAAATGAGCTGTATATAGCTCAATGGGAATGGAGCAGTGAACCCTGGATACTGTGTTAAGAGGACAAAGAGGCTGTGTCAGAAAAATTTTGATGGTGCTCTTTGACAGGATTCCAAGTTTAGAGGACAATAGAGGTTTCATTAGCTGGAATAGATTAGATCGCTAACAAAACATTTGATACATCCCTAGATGGGTCTTATTATAGAAATGGCAGAGCAAAGCCATTTTACAAAGAAAACCGTGCTGTGGATACCAAATGATTTTTTGGATTCCAAGAAAAGAGCACAGAAATAATATGAATAAATGAATGAATGTGGAGTGTTAAGTACTTGCTATGTACAAATCACTGTGCTAAGTAAGTATTGGAGATACAAATAGAAAAATATGGCAGTCCTTGATTTGAAGAAGTTCTCATTCTAACAGAAGGCAGAAACATATATAGGAGGTTTCAGCTGTAGGTCAGCTATGAGTGTTAAATTTAGCATCAGAAGATCTGGATTCAAATGCCAATTCTTCCTCTTAACTGGGTGACTTAACCGCCTGGAATCAAGCCTCTCCATTTGTAAAAAAGAGGGGGCTGGGCTAGATGCCCTCTGAGGTCTCTTCAAGTCCAAGTCTGTGATCCCCTGACTTCTAGTTTTTCCCAGCTCTAAAACAATGAATCTATGACCATCATATGGCAATGAAGACCTGTATTGAACAGATTTCTAGATTTCCATTTTTGACACATAAGTACCCCAAAACAGATGGGAGGATAGCTATTGGTATGACCTGTTAAAAGTGATCAATTTGCCTACCATGTTTCAGAATTTTCAACTAAGTGCATTAGCTTCAATACAACCTTAAATGGCAAATAGGTAGGGAACTCACAAATGATAATCAGGGAATAACTCTTCTTATTGATGAAAAGAGTTATTTTTTTTTAAATTTCAGTTAAGATAATGACTCTATTGTGATAGATATAGAGGGAATGGGGATATTGTTCTCAGAGGTAACACTGAACTTCCTTAGATTTATACTATATTTTTTCTGTATAGGTGAACAGAATCCCCCACTCAAATCTTCTCTTCTGATTCCTTATTGTGGAGGTTGCCCTGGGTCCTTGAAGACTATTGCCAAAGAGGAATTATTTTTGGCAAGTTCTGTCAAGGATTCAATATGAGCTTGGCAATGAACCTCCTGTCTGTCATCCAAGTACCAGACTAGTCAGGCTAGGTGAGGTTCATCATCAGAATGTTGGTCATCAGCTGATGACTTTTATTTTCCCCACTAAGGTTTACAGGAGATGTAATATATGCTGGTGAAGTGAGTATCCACACAAACAAAATCAGAATCCTTGATGTATTGAAGCTAAATATTAGCTGTATGTGTACATTCATATTGTTTGTGTCCT
Source organism: Macrotis lagotis (assembly GCF_037893015.1). Classification (NCBI taxonomy): domain Eukaryota; kingdom Metazoa; phylum Chordata; class Mammalia; order Peramelemorphia; family Peramelidae; genus Macrotis; species Macrotis lagotis. The sequence goes on from NC_133659.1 coordinate 125,949,114, forward strand.
TCTGTAAATTCTGATTATCTAGGACAAGACCCCAAAAGAATTCTATCTCCTTGAGGGAAACAAACCCTTTTGGTTTTGCTTTTTCCATTTGTCTTCATAGCTCTAGCCCCAGCACAAAACGATGCACAATGTAGGAACATAAATATTTGTTGAATTCTATTGGGTTAGAAACTAGAAACAGGAACAACTAGGTGGCCCAGTAGATAGAGCACAGACCCTGGAGTCAGGAGGATCTGAGTTCAAATCCAACCTCAGACACTTAATAATTACCTAGCTATGTGACCTTGGGCAAGTCACTAAACACCATTGCCTTGCAAAAAAACCAAAAACCAAAAAAAAAGAAAGAAACTAGAAACATCTGGTATTCTAGAGAGCAAGTAGTCTTCCAGGCATTAATTATATGGATCTATGGATCTTCCTCTTAAGGCAGAAGATCCCAGGAACTACCTGTGTTTAGTCCAGTGGAAAGATCGTTGATTTTAAGAGGTGGGGGAGGTGGTGAGGCAAGGAGAAGACTGTTCAACTCTTAGTTCTGTCACTATATGTGAAGGAAAGTCATTTAAACTGTAAGTTCAAGTATCTGTAAAATGAGAATATCGAACTAGGTGATCTCAAAAGTCCCTTCTAGCCCTAATTCTCTAGTACTATTTTCCTTCCCTGTCCTCTAATGAGTGCCAGTATAAGAACAGAATCATCTTCAAGGAGTAAAATTGAGGGTTCTTAAAGTCAAAGGGTTATCCATTTAGAACTGAATGGGATTTCAGGTATTTTCTGAATGTTTTTGGACATGCCTTCTTTTTAAAAATGTTTATAGAATCTTTCATTATGATAAATAGCTATGGAACTGTATGCTCACAGGGCAAATGAAGAGAATGAGGATTTATATAGTGCCTACTATAACCCAGATTGAGTACAAGTGTTATCTCATTGAATCCTCCCACCAACACTGAAGTAATCTCATTTTACAGTCCCCAAAACTGGAGCAAACAAGAGGTTAAGAGATTTGCCTAAGATCATATAACTAGTAAGTGTCTGAAGTCAAATTCAAATTCTGGTTATCTTGACTCACGGAACAATGTTCTATTTACTGTGTCTCTTAACACCTAACAATGGTTAAAAAAATTTTTTTTAAGAGCATCTAGTTCAACTAATTCCCACAAGGGTACAAATATATGTGTTGCTACATCTCCCATTGTATTTGCAGATCAAAAGCAGGAATTGGCAATTGTCGAGACTGTTATCTCTAATGGCAGAATTTTAGGGAAGGGTATTTTGGTAAAGAAGCTTCTCAATGATACTTACATACCTACATCATCGACTCCTAGGACTAGATTGGACAAGTTCTCATCCTAAGAGTCAAAATCTCCTACAACAAGAGGCTATGTTACCCCACAGTGGGAATAATACAGAAGAATTTCTCATTCAAATAGAAATTAGATTATATGACCTCTTAGTGGCTTCTTTTTCAATGTTGAAATTCTGTAGTTCTTAGATTCTATGAGGAGATGGAATTTGTTTTATAATTCTTTAATTAGTGGCTTCCTCCTAACACAAAGGGATCAGGAACACTTGGGGAATTTCTAACTTCTCCAGTGTGTTTCCCCAATGCAGATAGTCTGGGAACTTCAGTATGGGATACCTTCTTCCACTCCCCCAACCTACCCTCCTCCCAGGGTTATAGTGGTTACATGATCCCTTTATAAGTTTCATAAAGCTCAAAGCATCATTAAGTATATTTAGAGGTCAAAAGTAGTAGACTAGATTTACAGAGTTGTAAAGGAACTTAAAAGTCATCTAGTTCAGTCTGTACTTTTCAAATAGGAGTTTATAGAAGACAACTAGTGATCAACTCTTCCATTAGAGGCCAACACAACTGTAAATCTTAATACTCTACCCTAGACTCAAATAGAAGTTCCCTGAGTGTTTTTCTTTTAGGTCCATGGCTCTTCTGGAAGGCAAGATAATGTTGCTTCTCCTTCTGGTTCATGCCCCATCAGCTCACAATATTATTTGTTGTTTCTTTTCATAAGGATCATTTCACCAATTTGCTGCCTGAAGTCCTTACCTCCTACCATTTTCTTCAGGTCCCAACAGAGGACATCTGTTGATACTCTCCATTGTAGTCTTTCCCCTTCTTTGATGTTTTGTCTGCAGCCCATGCTACCTAGCTCCATGTTTTAACTTAGTTCACAGCAGATGGCAGTCTCTCCAATTCCTGGGGCACCAACCCTCTGTCTCCAAACTCCCTAGATTATCTATATCACTACCCACAAAGCTATAATTCTGCCTCCTCTTATTCTGTAATGCCCATTGCTTTGGACCTCATATGTGAGTGAAAAATCTCCTTTTGAAACATATGAGCAAATCTCTCAATTCCAGCTTAGGTAACATTGGCAACATAATTTTGTGCTCTTTTTCCTTGGACTGTGTACTTCCTTTTTTATTAGCACTCCCCAAAGATCAATTACATCCTACTTTCTTCCTAATTCTCTTCCAGTCTATTTTGTTCATCCTTTGGATATTATTCAAATTATCAGCTACCACTTCCTAAAATAAAGAAGAGTTCCTGAAAAGAAAGATTCTTTTTGGTCATCACAATATGTTGAGACTTTGAAAGGTCCTTGATTTCAACTTTTTTGTAAACTTTCCATCAAGATAGAGCATTAGCACTCCTCGTCTTGATATATAATTCTTCCTGATTTACCATGGTCAAAAAAAAAAGTCATAGCCTGGTAGGCATTATCCCATTTGGTTAAGCTGATACTTGGATGACAGACATGGCTTATTTTGTTGGGCCCTTACTTAAAACATTTACATCTAGGTAGGACTTTTACCACTTCTCATGTTTTACTACCACCAGCATAGACTTCAAGAACCCATGGTAATTCCAAGTCATTCTAGTAGAATATAAGCTTCTTGAGGGTAGGTGCTATTTTTAAAAATATTTATATTTCCAGCCTTCAACATCTACCTGGGACAGAGGAGCTGTTTAATAAATGCTTATTGGATTAAAATGAACTGATGAGACATCAAAGCAGGACTTTTGTAGAATATGGAATTTTTCCTTAAAACTGAGACTTCATTGCAGTCTGTATATACTACCCCCTTCCCATCCTTTTACTATGTGGGAATGTTATATAATAAAATAAAACTGGGGGCAGAGATATTTTAATTCCTTAACAAGGAAGCAAAATAGATCATCCTTAGAAAATTTACTGAGCTAAACAGTTTGAATCAGATGATATTTGCCAATATTATCCCTTTCTGACTGTCCCCCTTTCCTTTTTCCTATCCCTAATACCAGACTAAGAGAACTTAAGTTGGGTCAGCTTATCAAAATTATACTACTTATCCCTGGCCCAAGTCCATAATAGGTAGGGTCTTTTTCTCTTCATGGTCTCTAAGATGGGACCCCTTTAAAAAGAGAATTTTCTTGCTAAAGGTGCTACTCTTTTAGCATTCTCATACTGATTTAAAAAAAAAACCACCTGCTGACTAAGACATTGAGGGTTTGACTCTATAATCTTTTCTACATCTACAATCCACTTGCAGAAGGAATTCAAGGAGATAGACCCAGGATAGACCCACTGAAATATTGGAATGTATTATCAAGTGAACAATTGTGTCATTGCTCTCAGTTTGGAGAACTGGGGTATACCTGGCTCTTATTTAAATGTGAACCAACCAAATATGCTGCCTATCTGGTGGCACAGGCCATCAGAACGGGAAGAAGAAGGTCTCAGATAAGAGGGGGAAAGCAGCAAATCATCTGACATTATGCAGGAAGAACTGGAAGGGAGAAATGGATGAGAAGGGACAGAAAAGAAAGATAAGTAAATACACAGGCACATATAAATAAGCCACCATTTCCGGGAGGAGAAGCCACCCCATAGAGCTGTCCCATAGAAGGGTAGTATCCCTATGAGAAAATGATCTATAACGTTTGAGGGGGAACCAAGAAAACCAGAATAATGACAGGGAGGAGGAAGAAACTGTAAGGACACAGCAATTATCTTTCTACTCTGGGTTCTCTTTCTTCTAACACTTTGTAGAGAGGTAGAGGTAAACACTTAGTGGGTGAGGTTGCCCAACAAGAATGATTCATAAGAAAACCTCTGCTATTTTAAATTTAATATTACTTTTATTCCTTTATTTTTTACCTCCAGAGCACAGTTTGCATCAGATAATAATTCTAACTCTTCTCTGTTTGGGTGCTCTCCCAAGAATCTTTCATTCCAGGTGTTTTGGGGGAAGAGGAAAATTGTTATAATACCTCAGGAGATGTGATGATATAAACTGACCCCTGAATTCTAGTGTGGAGGGCAGAGGTATGGGTCAGAAGAGTTTGACTGGTATCAGAGGACTCTAACCAATGAACACATTAGGCAGTCAGATTTTTATTTGACTATGTAGACAAGAGAGGAACTTTTGCATTTAATAAAAGTTCAAGTTTTACCTTCTGACTGCAGGTTTTTTTCAGGAAAACTATTTAATTGGTGGAAGATATTTTGTCCTTCAACTACATGCAAAATTGTATTCTGGCAAATGTTTAACCATCATCTCTCCAGTTAAAAACATGTTCCTATGGCACCATTTGCACTTTAATCTACATTATTAATATTTTCCTACAACTCTCTTAAGTCTAGGTACCAATAAAATAATAAACTCCAATCACAACTTGCTGATTTCTGAGGTACAAATGCTCACACTGAAAATTTAAGAATGGGTTCTAGAAGTTACAACTGGCTCTAGCTTGCCTCTGGGACATTTTGCAGGGGTCTGTAATAAAAAAGGGAGGTAGATATACTGCCAGGGTAATTTTTCTGAATTTGGTTGGGAGAGAACTAAGAGCAAGGGACTTAGGTTGCAGAGACCTTGATGCAAGGTAAAACTTCATAATTATCTGTAAGTAAAATTGGCTGCCTTGAGAGGTAGTCCTTAGAGTTTTCTAAGTAAAGTTGGAATAAACACTTGGACAACATGGAGAAGGAATTCCTTTAAAAATAAGATTCAGACTAAATGATCTCTGAATTTTATTCTACTGCTGAGGCTCTGTTTTTCTCTACAACTATCATCCACTCATGGCTATTCCTCATGGTCATCTTGCATTTTTGACATGACCAATATTTTGTTATCTAATAAAACTCTAGATGTGACTTTCTTTACAGGACCCTTGCTATCCTGGATTGTAAAAGAATCTTCTCTCCTTTAGATATAAGAGGACTCATTGAATTTGTTAGGCTTCTTCAGAGAGCAATCCTCTAATTGCTCAGTGATCTCTGTGGTAATTAGTCCTTCTGCACCCTTTGCCAAAACTTGATTCTAGGGTATTAATATATGCATATGTCTATATGTACACTTATCATTTTTCACTTTTAATTCAAGTCAGGGAGAGGGAAGAGCATTAAAGAAGAGACCAACAACTGATGATATTTTACTGTCAGACAGTGATGGAGCTTCAAGCCCAGGAAGCTGTCACTGCTGAAAAGAAAGCATGATCAAGAGCATCCCAAGTATTAGAATAATGCCATTATTGTTCATTTGTCTATGACAGGTGACAAGTTAGCATGATCTATGATTTTTCTGGGACCTTTATTTTTCATCACTATTTAATTTCAACAATCCATTCCTTTGAGGAAACAGTTTTGCTTTTAGACAATTTAGACAATATAATTTTGCATTATATTGGATTGAATATTTCAAATCTTCTTCCATGACCCAGACCCAAATCAACTTCTGTTCAATAGTTCCAAGAGAGGTCATCTCTGGTCCTGAAAGTTCTCAGCAGGAGTGAACTTAAATTCTTAGTTACTAAGCAAACATTGGAGAAATTATTACTGGGAATGAAGGAGGAATGAGGTGGAACTTGTACTAGCATCTATGATTTTTAGGTAAGGCAATGAAAGGGGAAAGACATGTTAGAGAACATCCTAGAGTATCTAACTATGGTATTATGAGAACTTGGTACTCTAGAGGAAATTAAATTGGGCAGAAAAAAAGAAACTGAAAAGAATTTTAGGGGAAAGTAAAAGTAGTGGAGTAAAATTAGGAAAGTCAATTAAACATTTGACAATCAAGAAAAATAAATTCAAAAAATATTCCTTAAGCACATACAGCACACCAAATATAAGTTCTGGGAGAGATACAAAATTTCTATAAGAAAATCTTTTATAGTTGAGTAGTTGAATATGACACATATAAAAATATCTATAATGTGAAATAAAATATGGCAAGTATATAAGATATATAAAATACTCTATGAGTTCAAAAGATAAAAGATCATTACTAACTTAGGGAGGAAGGGGGCAGGAAATCAAAGAAAAGATGGAATTCAATAAGGAAAAAGGAGCCAAAAGGTCCCAAAAGGCTACTTATTCCATAGATGAAGAAACCCAATCTAAAGATAAAGAATGCTATAAACAAAGACACAAGGGAGAAAAGTACAAAATGAATATAGGGGACTGAATAGTCTAGTTTGATGGAGTAGAGAGCACATGAGGAACAGTGCTATGAAATAAAAGATAGGGCAATATTAGATTGTGGACAGCCTTGAACATTAATGATGAGGGAGATATGTATGCATGTAAGTATATTTGCATGTGTGTATACATTTAGATATGTAGAGCAAGATTCAAATTCAACCTCTATCTATACACATATATATGTGTATTTATGCAAATGTATATACACACACACATATACATATATACACATATATCTATGGCTCTATCTCCCTGACTATCATTCTTGTATAGCTATCTATATCTATATGGAATGATAGCCAGGGATTTTTATACCTACTATGTACTCCTGGCCACTGTTCATCCATATGTATAAGTGAAACATGCATACATGTATGTGTGTATGAGTATGAGAATGGTTGTTAGGGAAAGACAGTTTGATCTTGAATGTTATGGTAGCAGTAACAATATTAATTTAATTATGGTCCCAGAACTGTAAAGCAGTGGAAATGGAGAATAGAAGTGACAATGGGAAGGTTAAGAAGAAAGTTGGGGAGGAAAGTGAAGAATATCTAGAGTGAGACTTGAGAGGCATTCACCAATGAAGAGGGGGAGAGGTTAAGAAGGGAATGATCATTAATAACTAGGAAGTCACGCAAGGGTTCTAGAAGGAGGTGGCACCTGAATGATCTTTGAAAGAAGACAAATATCCTAAAGGTTAAAGATATGTTTTTGAGTTCATTGCTGGCAAGGGAGATGGCTTTTGTGAACAAACAGAGGTGGAAAATAGAATTAGAGACAGAATTTGAATTTCTTCTCTCTCTAGAAATGTCATCTCATTTCTTAGAGTGTAATCATATTTCCTCCCTGCCCAGCCATTGTTCATCTAGATGACCAATTGCTTTCCTTAAAAAGAAATAACCTGTTCTGGTGAATGAAAAACAGAGTTCATAAAGCTCATAGTTTATAGAAGCTGAAAAGTAAATCATTAAAAGAATACAAAAACTTAAAATTAAATAGAAGCATAGAAACCACCTAACCACTATATCTGATCAAGAATTCTCTCTATAACATAATTTATAAGGGATAATTCTGACATGACGTGAATCCTCATTTCATTCCAACATTAAAGTTAAACTGACAGGGTATGAACTTGACTCAGAGCCAGACCTACTAAAAAGTTAGGTTTAAGAAAATTCTTAGGCCTGGATATTTAGATTTAGGGGTACAATTAGGACGTAATTAGGGGTCTAATCTTAGAACTGGAAGGTCATCTGGTTTGGAGAGGAATGTCCTCTGAAAAATATCTTAGAACTATCCTTTGTTTGCAAACTTCTAGTTGGGAATGGGGCACTCACAACCTTCCAAATAAGTCTAGAAAGTCTTTACCTCGAGCCTAAATTTGCCTTTAGACCATTACAATCCATTAGTCCTTGTGCTAATGGTTAAGACCAAACAGAATAAATCTCCTAGAATCCCAGCAGACCCCAGCTGCCTTCCAATACAGTTCAAATATAATGGCCCTCCCTGCTATGACACCTTTGACAAGTAGTCTTACAGACTCTGCTTGAAGACTTCCAAGGAGGGAGATCTACTATCTATTGAGGCAGCCCATTCATTTTTAGACATAACTAATTGATGGAAAGATTTTCTTGTATTAAGCTAAGATTTAGTTCTTTATAATTTCTGGCATTGCTCCAGGTTCTACTTTATGGGAACAAAGAAAATAGGTCAGATCTTTCCTCAGCATCACAGCCTTCATCCATCTTTCTATGCTCTCTTTCCCATCCCCCACCCCATCTTCTCCAGGCTAAACATCCCAAAATGATTGTATGGCTTGAATTCAAGATCCCTTTCTATTCTACCTGCCCTCTTTAGAACACTCTCTAGCTTGCCACTGTTCTTACACTGTAGAACTTGCAACTGGATATAATACTCCTCATGTGGTCTCAGAAGGATGGAGTAGAAGAGACTATCAAGACCCTTAAGTCCTAGGAATTTATGCCTCTCCTTAATACAATACAAAAGCTCATTAGCATTTTTTCCTGCCATATACTCATTCTTGTTCCCCTTACTGTCCATTCAAACCATGAACTTGATTTTAGAATAATTTGGAATAATATTGTGTATCCATGCCTTCCCAATCTTTTTTTAACCTAAGTGCAAAACTGCATTTATTGCATTTCCTTTCATCTTATTAGATTCAGCCCAATCCATTAGCTTGTCAACATCCTTGAGAATTCTGACTCCATCATCCGGTGAATTAAATATTCCCCTTAGCTTTATGGCACCTGCTAGTTTGATAAGTATATATTCAATGCCTTGATCTTTCATTAATAAAAATGTTTAAAAGCTCAGGGCTAAGCACAAATTCCTTGGGCTTCCTTCCTCCTTCTAAGATGATATCAAATGATTAATGGCTAATTTTGTATCCAGTGATTCAATTCATTTGCTATCTACCTAAAAAGACAATTGTCAAGTACATATCTCTCAAGTTTGTCCACAAAAATAAAATGATTTTTTCAAATGCTTTAATAAAATCTAGCTTAATAGTATTCAAAACATTCTCCTGGTGTGGCAGTCTAGTAACTTTATCAAAAATGGAAATGAATTTAATCTGGTATGACTATTTTTAAAATTAAAATTTTATTAATATATTTTGTTTTTCTAATGCCTACAATTTTCTAATGGATAGGGCCATCCCTTATAACTAAGAATTTAAAAAAATTAAAATTTTAGCAAAAACAACACAATGAAAAAGTCTATGATTCTAAGTATTGCTTCACACCCATAATAATATATCATATTTACAAAGAGTTAGTCAGAGTACTTTCTCATATCTCTTCTTTGGGGTTAAACTTGGTCATTGTAATTTTGTGGCATTCAGTTAATTGTTCAAAAAATATTTATTAAGCTCCCACTATATGTTAGACAAAGTGCAAATTACTCAGGATGCAAAAGGAAGTAAAAAACAATTTTAATCCTGAAGGAATTTACATTCAATGGGGGAGTTCACATGAAAACAAATATATGCAAACAAGCTATATACAAAATTCTGTATGCTCACTTATCATCTCTTAAATGATATATTTCAGCATTTTCTGGAGGTAGCAAAGTGGATAGAGCATTGGACTTGAAATCATCTTTTTGAGTTCAAATCTCAGATACTTATAAGCTGAGTGATCCTGGACAAGTCACTTAACCCTGTTTGCCTCAGTTTTTTTATTTGTAAAATGAACTGGAGAAGGAAATGCAAACCCAATATCTTGGCTAAGGAAAACCTTAATGGGGTCATGAAGAGTTGGACACAAACAACAACACAATAAAAGCATTTTCTGTAGCATTCAGTTATGATAGGTTTGTTTTTGTTATTTATCATTTACATTGTTGAGGTTTACTGTTTATGTTGTTTTCTGGTTTCAACTTATTTCAAATAATCTTTCCCATGGGGTTTTTTTTGTGTCCTCTATGTAGTCACCATTTCTTCTAGTGTAGGATTATTCTATTATATCCATATATTATAACCCATTTACCCCCAATGGTGGACACTTTTTTTCCAAATCTTTGCTATTACAAATAGTGTTGATACAAATATTTTGGCATTAATGGATTCTTTCTTTCTCTTATTGCTATCCTTGGATTATGGTTTGACCTTTTCTTGGAGGCCACGCAGGCTCTTTGCAAACACTTCTTCCTTTTCTAGATGTTCACTAGCCATCTCTTTAATGATTTATTCTCATATTTTCCCTGGAAGAGATTTCAGGTTTCCTGATCAATTGGATACAAGTTCCATTCTTTTCTATTTTTTATTTATTTACTTATTTATTTATTTATTTATTTTAGGTTTTTGCAAGGCAAATGGGGTTAAGTGGCTTGCCCAAGGCCACACAGCTAGGTAATTATTAAGTGTCTAAGACCAGATTTGAACCAGGTACTCCTGACTCCAGGGCCAGTGCTTTATCCACTGTACCACCTAGCCACCCCTAATTTCTATTTTTAAAAATCAAGAAATTTGTTCATTTCCAGTCCTGTGGAATTCTCCCAATTCTCCATGGCCTTTCATGGACAGCTAACCATGGTTCCATATTTACAACAACTAGCTAGTTCTTTCATTTCCCCAGAATGTAGAACAACTGGGCTTGGTGATTTGAACTCACCAAGGGCAGCTAGATGTTCTTTTACTATATCTTGAATGTATCATTCTCTTATTTGCCATTTCTGGTCTGTCCTCTCTTGTCCAAAGATCATTGTCTTCGGTAAAGAAAAAAAGAAGCAAAATAAACATTTTTCTGCCATCAATTATTATTAACTCTAAACAAAAACCCTATGACTTCTTTGATCCTTCTCATTACCTCAGTATAGACTTTTAGAAGTTCATTTTTTATTTTTAGCTTTCCTTGATAATCTCTCATATCTATTCTTATAGGACAGTGCTGTGATTATATCTTTATTTTTTTATTTTTTGCCATTGTTTTGATCATCTATATATTTCATCAAAAATGTTATTTGGATTATGAATTCCTAGACCATCTATGCTATTTTTTGACAACTCCCTCTTTTTCTTCTCAATGGAATTCATTCTTTTTTGCAGCATTGGAACTTCATTCTTGAGATCTTTTGATCACGTTTGAACTATTTATCTTTATTTGAATCTTTTGAAATTTTATCTTCAAAAATTTAAAATATATATTACACTATGCTTGAATTTCTTTTTCTCTATTACACATTTTAAAATAAAATGATCACTTCCACCCCTCCAATGTTTCCATCATTTCCCCTCCACTTGTTCCTATCTATGAGAATTAAATCCAGAAGGGATTAGTTCCTCTTTAGTTCTTCAACCTTCTGAAGACTGAAATTATTAATGTAGGAAAGAAAGATAAACTGCTTCTCCTCACCAAAGAAAGAGTAGAAAACATACTGATAACTCTAAAAGTCATTGGGCACAACTTCAAATATTGGGTTGACTAGCTGTGATCACCTCTATTTCTTGGTATAAGCCATGCAAATAAAAAAATTAGTAATAGCAAGGAAAGACTGAAGACTTTGGCACCAAAACACATAGAAATGAAAAGTTCAGTTCTTTCCATTACCAACCACAAAACTTTGTATTTAAAGTATGTTACCTTCAACCAACTGGTCAGTCAGTTAATATCAAAGCCCCAAACTGCCCTGCTAACTTGGCATTGATTCAATATTTCATCCCTAGTTTCATTACTCAATCTAGGGACTTTCCAGAAAATACTTCAGATGATGAATCTCCTTCAAATGCCAGGAAGCCCCAGTGACTCAAGAACTGAGGGATTAAGTGACCGTTATAGAGAAGATCTCCCATGATGACACTTTGGACTAAAATATACCTTTGATTGATTTTTGTGGGTTTTTTTTCCCAGAGGTTTCAGAGGACCATACCAGGTTCATGTGTAATTTCCTGGTCCTGGTCTTCAAGTCTCTTAGATTTGTGTCTCCTATGAAATTGGCAATAAGTCAAGATGGAGAACATCACTAAAAACAAACTAGATGATTTTGATTACATTAAATTAAAAAGCTTTTTCACAGACAAAACCACTGTAACCAAGATCAAAAAGAAATGTAGTAAATTGGGAAAAAATCTTTATAACTAATGTTTCTGACAAAGGACTCATTTCTAAAATATACAGAGAACTTTGTCAAATTAAAAAAAAGTCATTCCACAATTGACAAATGGTCAAAGGATATGCAAAGGCTATTTATAGATAAGGAGATCAAAGCAATCCATAGTCATATGAAAAATTGCTCTAAATCATTATTAATTAGAGAAATGCAAATTAAAGCTTCTCTGAGGTACCACCTCATACCTCTCAGACTAGCCAATGGTTGTGGGAAATTTGGGACACTATTACATTGTTGGTGGAGCTGTGAACTCATCCAGCCTTTCTGGAGAACAATTTGGAATTATGCCCAAAGGGCAACAAAAATATGCATACCCTTTGATCCAGCAATACCACTATTGGGGCTATACCCTGAAGAGATCATGAAAAAGGGTAAAAACATCACTTATACAAAAATATTCATAGCAGCCCTGTTTGTGGTGGCAAAGAATTGGAAATCAAGTAAATGTCCTTCAACTAGGGAATGGCTTAGCAAACTGTGGTATATGTATGTCACAGAATACTATTGTTCTATTAGAAACCAGGAGGGATGAGAATTCAGAGAAGGGGTAGCTGGGTGGCGTAGTGGATAGAGCACCAGCCCTGGAGTCAGAAGTACCTGAGTTCAAATCTGACCTCAGACACTTAATTACCTAGCTGTGTGGCCTTGGCCAAGCCACTTAACCCCATTTACCTTGCAAAAACCTTGAGAGAGAGAGAGAGAGAGAGAGAATGAGAGAGAATTCAGGGAAGCCCAGAGGGATTTGCATGAACTGATGCTGAGTGAGATGAGCAGAACCAGAAGAACATTGTACACCCTAACAGCAACATGGGGGTGATGATCAACCTTGACTCACTCATTCCATCAGTGCAACAACCAGGGACAATTTGGGGCTGTCTACAATGGAGAATACCATCTGTATCCAGAAAAGTTTGAACAAAGTCCAAGGACTGTTTCCTTTAATTTAAAGGGGAAAAAAAAACTGATATGTTATTATCTGATCTTGTTATCTCTTATACTTTATGTTTCTTCCTTAAGGATATGATTTCTCTCTCATCACATTCAGTTTGGATCAATGAATACCATGGAAACAATGTAAAAAACTGACAAATTGCCTTCTGTGGGGGGTGTGGGTAGGGAAGTAAGATTAGGGAGAAAATTGTAAAACTCAAAATAAATAAAATCTTTAAGTACAAAAAAAACCGAAATTAGCATGCTCAGATTCTTTATATCTCAAGAAGTCAGAGCAATTGGTTTTTTTGAGGAGGAAGAAAGCAGCTTTGGACAATAACCCTGACAAAGACATTGGCCTCTCTCCATCTCTGAATCAGATTGTAGTCTATCTGCAAAAGCAAACCTAATCTAGGTTACCTGGATCATTCTTTCTAGACTGGCTCTCCTTCTGCAGAAATGATTATATTAGAAGAAAAGAGAAGGAAGAATTGAAATTGTTGCTCAGAATTCTATCAAGTTAGAATTACAATTCAGGTTAGAATGGCAATGCAGTTCTGTGGGATCTGGTTACCTGGGTACTTTTGCCTAAACATTCTCTCCTGACTTGTATTTTGTAGACTCCTTAGCTTCCTTCAAAGCACAATGCAGGTACGACCTCCTACAGATGGACTTCCTGATACCCCTTTAACCAAGCAATATTTCCCTCCTCTTGAGATATATAATGTTGATTTCATAGAATATAAACTTATTAAGAACAAAGGCTATTTTGTTTTGGTTTTTGTATTCTCATCATCTAGCATAGTTCCTTGCTCATGGGGGTATTTAATAAATTCTCTTACTATCATTATTTTTTAAATTCAGCTTTTGTTATATTTTAATTTCTGAACTGTCATTCTCTTTTCCCATTTTCCTCTGGAAAAGACCATTATTTGACACAGATATACAAATACATATAAAATTATGCTATGATATGCATATTTCTATTTATCAGTTCTTTCTCTAGATGCATCTTCCTTCACAGGGCCTTTGTAGTTGATTCAAAAATTTATAATATTCAGAATTACTTGGTCATTTACAGTTGTTCTTTGAACAATAATGTTGTTAATTGTATACACTTTTCGCTTGGTTCTGCTCATTCCACTCTTCATTGTTTCATGAAAATATTTCCAGTTTTTTCCTAAAATACACCATCTCATCATTTCTTAAATTTGTTTAGCTATTGATGGGTATCTTTTCAATTTCCACTTCTTTGCCACTACAAAGAGAACAGCTATAAATATTTGGGAACAAAGGGGTTCTTATCCTTCCCCCCCCCAATAATCTTAGGAAACAAACCTAATAGTGGTATTGCTGGGTCAAAGGGTATACACCATTTTATAACTCTTTGGGCATAATTCCAATTTGCTCTCCAAAATGTTTGGATCAGTTCACAGCTACATCAACATTAATGAATTCTCAATGAATTGAATTATATCACTGTGTTGTCTGTATTCTGGAAAGATTCTCATGGCAATATCTTAATTTTTTTTTGCACTAATAAAATCAATGCTGCCAAAATTAGAAGGAAATCAGAAAGCTGGGAAACAATCTTCACAACTAGGAGTTCTGATAAAGGTCTCATTTCTAAAATATATAGAGAATTGCATCAAATTTATACGGTCACAAGTTATTCCCCAGTTGATAAATGAACAAAGGATATGAACACACAGTTTTCAAATGAAGAAATTAAAGCTATATATAATCACATAAAAATGTTCCAAATCATTATTGATTAGAGAAATGCAAATTAAAACAATGAAGTATCATCTCATACCTAACAGATTAACCAAGATGAGAAAAAAGGGAAAATAATCAATGCTGGAGAGGATGTGGGAGGATTGGGACATTGATTCATTGCTGGTGGAGTTGTAAACAGATCCAACATTTCTAGAGACAAATATGAAATTTTGCTCAAAGAACAATAAAGCTGTACATACCCTTCGACCCTAGGTCTATATCCAGAAGAAATCATTAAAAAAAAGCGGGAGAAAATTTTACATGCTCCAAAATATTCATAGCAGTTCTTTTTGTAGTTGCGAAGAACTGGAAATTGAGGAGATGCTCATCAATTGGGGAATGGCTAAGCAAGTTATATGGTAGATGAATACTATGGAATACTATTGTTCTATAAAAAAACCATAAATGGTCGGACTCTAGAGAAGCATGGAATGACTTATGGGATCTGATGCTGAGTGAAGGGCGCAGAACCAAGAGAACAATGTACACATCAACAACATTGTGAGATGAACAACCTTGATGAAAGCAGCTTCTCTCAGCAGTTAATTGAACTAGAACAACTGCATTAGACTGACTATGGACTATATTATCCCGATCCAAAAGAAGAAAAACAAAACTAAACTAAACTCACACAAAAAAAAACCCAACCTCTCAGAATCTGGTGAACACTTTATAAAAATTATCTCTTTGTATCTCTTTCCCTTAATCTTAATTCCTCATACCAAAATTACTAATTTGTAAACATATTTATCAAAATATGTATGTATAATGCTAAACTTTGTTGCTGAGGGGAGGGTGGGTGGGAAGGGAGAGTGGAAGGAAATTTTGTAACTTAAAAATATGCACATGCATATGGATGAAAATAAATAAATAAATTTTAAAAATTATATCTTAATGTTGATGGAGGTTTGAAGACATAGTGAAAATCAAAATCAAAGATGGTGGCACCCTTGACAAAACCTTCTGAATCCTTCTCTTTCTTTTACCAGTGCTTCTTCTTAAGGCCCAGAACCCTGACTGTCCCTAGACTCATTGTTTCATTTTTAATCATACAGTTCTAGGTGATTAGTAGCCAGGACATCCACTGTTCCCAAAACTGAAAATTCTGAGTCTAATGTCATTTAGTTTATTCTCTTGTGTCTTAAAGACCTAGCCCATGTATTTATGGCAATGTTTGACAGCTGGCTAACTCTTCTTTACTCCCCAAAATGATGTTCCTCCTTCTCTCTTGAAGAAAACCATGACTTCAGGGAAATAATACCTTGATGTTCACATGATTAGGATTTGAATGAGGGGGAGCTATGCTAAATCACCAACCTCACTTTCTTCTTCAGAGTCATTTGGGTTCAGTGGTCAGACATCTATCAAGACAACTGAAGATGGTCCTAGATGAGAGACAATCAGTAATAAGTGACTTCACCAACATATCTATATATTAACATAGATTTATCAAGCACTAAATGTTGTAGGAAACAACAAAAATAACAACTAACATTTATACAGTGTTTAGATATTTACATAGTATTTTGTATTTTTTAAATTTGATTTCTACAACAGTCCTGTGAGGTAGGCAATCTTGGCCTGGCCTGGTAGTGTGCTAAGTTATATGGAAACAAAGAAGGAATTAGTCCTTTCCCTTGAGGAGTTTTCCATCTCAATAAGGGAGGGAGTTGGAGGAGTGCAGAGAGAATGTGCAAGTAACTAAGGATGAAATGTGAAATATGTACATGTAAATGGATAGATAGATAGATGATAGATAGATAGATAGATAGATAGATAGATAGATAGATAGATAGATAGATAGATAAAGACAGAAAACCTCATATACCTTAATGCTAAAGGATCCTGGGGAAAGTTTCTTAGGTGGTACAGTAGATAGAGCACTGGCCTTGGAGTCAGGAGGATGGGAGTTTGAATCCCATCTCAGATACTTGACACTTGCTAGCTGTTGTGACCCTAGGCAAGTCACTTAACCCTGATTGCCTCACATCCAGAGCCATCTCCAGTCATCCTGATTCACATCTGGCCACTGGATCCAGATTGTTCTAGAGGAAAAAGTGAGACTGGTGACTTTGCACATCACCCCCTCATTCAAATCCAATCTATGTGCTTGTCATGGCATCATTTGATGTCATTGTCTTCTTCAAGACTGAAGGACAAACAACATCGACTTTAAGTTGAGACTTGAAGGAAACCCAAAAGAGAAGGTAAGAATTCCAGGGATGGGATGACAGTATAAATGGATGGAGTTGGAATATGCAGCTAGGAGTTTAGAATCACTAGAATGTGTAGTGGAGCAAATAAAAGAGGAAGGGAAAGGTAGGAAAACTCAAAAGTAGCAAGGTAAATGCTATTACTATGCCTATTTTGCAGATAGAGAAACTAAGAGAAATTTAGGGACTTGTCCAGAATCACATAATTAGTAAGTATCTGAGGCAGGATTTGATCTCTAATTTTCCTTACTCCAAATCTATCTCCATATCATTATGCCACCTGT
This sequence comes from Macrotis lagotis, assembly GCF_037893015.1. Taxonomy (NCBI): domain Eukaryota; kingdom Metazoa; phylum Chordata; class Mammalia; order Peramelemorphia; family Peramelidae; genus Macrotis; species Macrotis lagotis. The sequence continues at coordinate 125,966,433 of NC_133659.1, forward strand.
GTAGCTAAAATACATAATTATGTATTGATATCTTCTCATGAGAAATTTATGATCTCATAATTAAGGTGATAAGATGGCATAAAACAGTCAACAAAAATTCAGTGTATAACGAGGTACTCAATTGGATTATGTGACTTGCCCAGTATCACACAGCTAGAAAGTATCTGAATTGGGATTTGAATTCAGGTCCTCTTGCTTCTAGGGCTAGTATTCTCTCCACTGCACTACATGCCTGAATAGTATACCTGATAAATAAGTTCAAAGAGGGAGATAAATGAGGGCTGGGGTGTTCAAAAGGGGCTTTTTAGGACAGTAAGGAACTTGATTTAGGCCTGGGTCATAATGAAGGACTTGACAAAGATATGATGGGATTTAGAAAGGTAACAAAGTAAAATGGATTAAAAAAATAGCATGCCTTGCATTCAGGAGAACCTAGGTTCACATCCTTCTTCTGACATACATATGGGATGCTAGGTAAATCATTAACCTCTGGGACCCAGGAAACCCTCTAAGAATATAAGTTTCATAATATATGCTGGTCTGTGTAGAGGGAATTTCCTTTAAAAAAAATCTATAAAATCACAGGCTTGACCCAAAGCAAAATTGTTGAATGTGGAAAAGAGGAGGGGATGTTGGATTTTCTAAAAGAAAAAAAAACAAACTAGAATGTTCCCTTCAAGAGAAGAATGATTGCCTGATTTCTCCACTCAAGGCTTTAATCTTGATTCTCAATGCTTGTTTCCTTCTATTCAATGAGGCATCATTGGAAGAAGCCCCACTGCTTTCTTCTGTGTTTCAAGAACTATACTATTCCTTATTTTTTTTGTCTTCTAGGTTTCCATGTTTTTTGCCAAACATTATATCCTATCATCTGATTTTATCAGCAATGGATTTAATCAATCAGTCAAATAAGCAGGCATTAGTGCTTACTATTTCAGGCACTGTGATATATTCACTGAGGATACAAAGTTAAAAAAAAAGCTCCTATTCTTAAGCAGTATATATTTTATTTAGGAAGGTACTTTGTATACATACAAGTTGCAAAACTGGAAAACAACATTAAAAGAGAAAAGAGAGAAGGCTAGGTAAAGGGGGCACTGGCAAAAGCCTGAAAAGATGGTGATTGAGCATGTTTTTTTTTTCTTTTGAACAAAGCTTTTATTTTTTTTCTAATTACATGCAAAGATAATTTTCAACATTCATTCTTTTGAAAGCTTTTGAGTTCCACATTTTTCTACCACCCTTCTTTTCCTCCATGGCAGCGAGCAATCTGATATAGGTTGTACAGTCATGTTTAGCTTATTACCATATTAATCATGTTGTGAAAAAAGAATTAGAACTAAAAAGGGGGAACAATGATAGAGGAAAAAAGCAACATAGAAGTTTTTTGAGAGTTTTCTTGAAGGAAGCCAGGGATACTGAAGGTAGAGTTGAGAAGGTAGAATATTACAGGAATGACAGATAACTAGATTAGAGATGACTTATAAATAGGAAATGAAATTGTACCTGCAAGGAACAGTATAACTGGATTACTAAATGTGTGGAGGAGAATAAACTGAAAGAAGACAGGAATATTGAAAGAGTCAACATTATAAAAAGTTTTTAAGTGTCAGACAGGGGTTTATATTTTATCTCTGAAATAAGGGGGAGCCTTTGATGTTTATTGAGCAGAGGCATGACATACTCAGTAGTAAGAAGAAATTGTTTATAGGTAAGAAGAGCTGAGCATTACAATCTACATTTTTAAAAATAAATCTCTTAAATATAAAAGCATGACTGAAAACCCAGGTCAAAAAAAGTGTCCAAGAGTGTCACTGAAATCAAGTCAGAGGGTTTATATTCAACATACAAGTCAGATTAGCTCATAGAAAACAAAACAGACAAGGTATAGACAGATCTACCACAGTTAAAAAAAAAAAGCCAGGGCTCATAGTCCAAGGTTGAATTTCAAAATGATAGCCCAAAGGAGAATTTGCCAAACTTGAGCTTTCCTTACACAAAAATTTTTTTTAAATAAAAGGGCACCAAGTGTCATCCATCTCTATTCCTGCTTTTAAAGAGAGCAAAGTCATTAGAGCATGCTTGGAATATTGTACTCATTTCTGGAAACCAAATTTTTCAGGTTGATATTGACAATATAGAGCAGAGGCTTTCAATCTAGAATCACTGGATAGATTTCAATAGTTTGAGCAATTTGGAAAAAATACATCTGTATTTGAATTTCTTGGGAATCCTATTATAATATGAGGAGGAACCTATAGGTTCCATCACCAGGGACATCACCAAAGGGACAATGACAAAAAGAAGGTTAAGAACCCTTGAATGAGGACAAATCCAGAAGATCTGAACTGGCTTGATTATACTAGAGGAAGATAGGATGAACAAATTGGGATGTTTTCTTTAAAAAGCAACAACAACAAAAAAAAAGACTTAACATTGGTGGTAATAGAATGTAGATTTATTAACTGTCTCTAAATCAAAAACTCTTGAGAGAGAGAGAGGGAGAGAGAGAGAGAGAGAGAGAGAGAGAGAGAGAGAGAGAGAGAGAGAGAGAGAGAGAGAGAGTCTGTGATGGACTCTTGTGGCAATCTTAGAAAGCTTATGGACCCTTGTTCAGGATAAGGTTTTTAAATGCACAAAATAAAAGATAAATAATACAAAGGAAATCAATAACATTAAATGATAGTTGTGAAGTATATATTTTTAAAAAACTTATGAGCTTCAGGTTAAGGATTTCTGCTTTAAACACACTGTCTTTGATGATAGGTGAAAGGAAATTGTCTTGCCCTCCTCAATCCCAGAGAGCCATACCAGGAGCAATGAGTAGATTAGGGTTGATGCAAAGAACAACCTCTTAACAATTAAAGTTATCTAAAGGGGAATGGGACAACTTATGAGTTGAGTGAGATGGTCTCTCTGAAGGTCACTCAGTAGAGGCTGGATAATCAATAGACAAAGATACTGAAGAAGGAATTCTAGGATCTGGTTGTCCTTGGAAGATATCTTGAATGTCAATTTAGAAGAGCTGAAGCAAAGATGACTCCTTAAAAACCAAATTACTATTTTATGCAAGATTAAATTGTTGTTGTTGTTGGTCCTTCATTCTTGAAAAGGATCAATAATGTGTGATGTGTGGCCCTAAAAGTAGCTATTGCAATCCCATTAGTATGTACCCTTGGTGGATATACAGTGTTGAATAAAGTTCAGTGCAAAACTGTTCCAAACTCATAAAGTCATGAGAGGCAGTAGGAGACTTTAGAGATCAATGTTCCATCCTGGACTCAGGAGGACCAAGGTTGAAGTCATGTTTCTAACACAGGTCACTTAACTTCCCAATGACCCAGACAATTCTAAGACTGTGAACTCCAAGCTGCTCATTTGTATCATTTGAGGGAATTTCCACCCTGAAATTTTCTCATATGGATGGAATTACAAGTCCAAACAACAACTGTTGCAGACATACACCAAAATAAAAAAATGATATACTTTAAAGATGTTTGAAGAAACATGGCCCTTTCCTCACAACCACTCTATGAAGTAATTCATATATAATATATAATATATGCTCATCCCATAGGTATGAAACACAGACTCAGAAAGATTAAGGGATTTGTACCCATGGTCTATAGCCTCAAAGCATGAGGGTTATAATTCAAACTCAGGTCTCATACCAAAACCAGCCCTTTTTCTTCAATAGAACATTATCTAGGGGGTAGCTAGGTGGCGCAGTGGATAGAGCACCATCTCTGGAGTCAGTAGTACCTGAGTTCAAATCCAGCCTCAGACACTTAATAATTACCTAGCTGTGTGGCCTTGGGCAAGCCACTTAACCCCATTGCCTTGCAAAAACTTTAAAAAAAAAAGAATATTATTTAGCCAATAAGCATTTATTAAGAACTGCTGTGTGCTAAGTGCTGAAGGTACCAAAAAAGCAAGAGAGAGTTTCTGCTCCTCAGGAGTTCACCATCTAATGGAGGAGATGGCAGGCAAACAACTATGTATAAATTAAAAATATTTACAGGTTAAATTGGAAATAATCAACAGAGAGAAAGTTCTAGAATTAAAGGGGATTGGAAAAGATTTCTTGTAGAAGTTTGAATTTTAGCTGGGATTTTATAAAAAGTCAGGAAGGAGAGCATTTCAGACATGGGATTTGAGTGGAGATGGAGAGTCTTGTTCAAAGAACAGAGAGGTATATGTGAGGGTGTGTGGGGGGGGTGTTGAAGAGCGGGGATGTTATAAGGTATAAGAAGACTGTAAATCTAGGAAGATTTTAAAAACTTTGAAAATCAAACAAAAGGATTTTATATTTGATCCTGATTTTATATTTGCTAGAGAGCCACTGCAGTTTATTGACATGGTCAGATATGTACTTTAGAAATAAGACTTTGACAACTAAATGAAGAATGGATTGGAATAGGGATAGACTTGTGGCAGGAGGATTCACCAACAGAACTTATTGCAACAGTCCAGGAATGAGGTGATGAGCACTTGCCCCCAGGGCATTTGATAGTAGTATCAGAGAAGAGAAAAGGGCATATTCAAGAGATGTTAAGAAGATAAAATCAATAGACTTTGGCAGTGGATTAGATATGGAAAGTGAGAGAGAAGGAATTTAGAAGGGCAGCTAAATTTCATGTCTGGGTTCCTAGGAAGATAATAATATCCTCAACATTAATAGGGAAACTTGGAAGAGAGAAGAGTTAAAAAGTAAAGTTAGTTAAATTCCATTTTCATTATGTTGAATTTAAGCTATTGAATTTAAGATGTTCAATAGGCAGTTGGAGAAGTGAGGCTGGAGATTAGCAGAAAGGTTAGGAAAAGGAGGCACAAGGAGCATAGGGACCAACTAGTCTCTTCTTCTGGTTGGAAAAATACCATGTTTCTCCAGAGGCTCTGGGGAAAATTGCCCTCCAAAACAGTCCAATACTGAATATTAAAACAGGCTCTTCAGCTAAGGTGATTTGTAGAAGAGAGGCCCAGTGGAATCTTTTTTTTTTTTTTTTTAAATCTCAGTTCTTGAAATGAAAACACCAGAATGAGGCCTATGTGGAGATGCTTTGATCAAGTGCTTTCACTTCAGCTAAAATGCAGGGGGTTTCCCATGTACCCTTGGCAAAGCCAGCAATTAGAAAGGGAGAAAGTTGACTCTGTTAGAAGAGAACTTGTCAATAATGAAACCACAAACTGTCAAGGGGATGGTAGAATTATACCGGGGGAAGGGAATAAAGAGAACTGATAAGAGGAAGAACACTGGGGAGGATTCATGGTCTTTCCAACTCCTGTTGGTATTGCCAGTTGAAGAAGTAGGTTAGAAGCCCACAGGGATACCCAAGCATAGGATCACCTTGACGGCTTTCAAGCCCCCTACACAAAGCCTTTCTCTACTGAGTCACCCTGGGATACAAAGTGAAGGTCTCTTCAAATCTTGTGGATTGATGAAGGAACTGAAAGAGGGAACATTTTCAAAATTCTGTCAGGAAACTTGACATATAGATTTTCATTCTTTATTACCATACCATGAGGGCTATAGACCAATATCATAGAGTCATTTTCCCTCAAAATAAATAAATAAATGAATAAAGCAAACACACAGACATCAATAAATAGATAAATAAATAAATAAATATGCAAACAAATAAATAAATACGGAGGGCAAAGTTGGTAGATTCCAACTTGAAGAATAATATGAATTTGAGATCCAAAGTTTCTAGTTGAGGAACATTTCAGGAGCAGTATGATTAGAGGATTCTCTTACTAGAATTCTTTTTTAAATTGAATTTAGGCTCCTAAGAAAATGGAGAGTATACCTCCTTCTCTTCACAAACAGGGAGGATTCTGATTGTTGAATACCATGTATGCTGACAAACTTAGTTGATTCATTGGTTAGTTTCAGTGAATTGCTCACCCCTTCTTATGTATACTTCTTTGGAAAGGATAGTTCACTGATTAGGGGAGGGAAGAGGGATATGGTCAATGATCAAAGTGAAATACAAATAGCAGGTATCAATGAAAATTAAAATTAAACTAAAATGTAGAACTTAAAAAGAGTGCATGTTTTGCAAAAACTAAGTTAATTTTCCAATATGGTGATCTTTTATGAATATTTAACTTTTCATGACAAAGATAAAAAATACTATCATCACAGGAAAAAAGAGGGAGAAACCAAACAAGTCTTTTCCACCTAGATTCCAAGTGGAGAATTCAATTCATTGCAACTATTTCATAGTGAAAAAAATTGAAGAATACAATGCAGAGTTCCCCAGGTCACAGAGCAAATTAAATTTTCCTCTTTGTGCTGTGAGGTGATTCCCTTTCAGTACTCCCATAGATACTAGAGAACAAGTTCTAAGGAAGGAGGGTGATTTCAGAACATATGACCCAAGGCTCAAAGCAGGAGGCATAAGGTCTCTTCCTAGTAACAGAATTGCTCTGTGATTTAGGGACCTCTGCTTCTCCCTTGTTACCACAATTTCCTCCAGCATAAATGTAGTGAAGTTTAATTCTCTCTTTGGTATCCAAATAGAAAGTAACTGAACTGACATGGAGGTAGGGTGGATGGAGTATAGAAGAGAGAAAACTTTAATTAAATGAAATTAATTATGTACAATTTTTTTAAAGAGTTAATAAACTCATAGATTATTAGAACTGAAAATGACTAGAGATCATCTAACCCTTTTTTTTCATTTTACAAAAGAGGAAACTGAGCCTCATGAAGGTTAAATATATCTTGCTTAAGGGATAAAATTTGTCTCCTAATTTCTAATCTAGCTCTCTTTAGTATCTGGTTATTTGACTTTATTCAATTTCCCTCCTACCAACCCCCTTTTGAAAAAAGTCATATTGGGGCAGCTAGGTGGTACAGTGAACCTCTGAGCACCAGCCCTGGAGTCAGGAGGACCTAAATTCAAATCTGACTTCAGACACTTAATTGCCTAGCTGTGTAACCTCGGGCAAGCCACTTAACCCCATTGCCTTGGCAAAAAAAAAAAACAAAACAAAAAAAAACCCAACAACAACAACAAAAAACAACTAACCCAAAAAAGTCATTTGATGAAGGTGTAACTTATATGTTTTCCTCTGAAAAGAGAAATCTTCCTTGTTTTCATTCCCATTCCCTCCTTTTCTACCACATGTGCATAAAGAAAGGCTGTACTGCAAGTCTATTAGAAATCTATGTACTAGACCCTGGTTTGATTAAAATCTAGCCTTGAATTTAATGAATTTATAATGAGGTGGTTAGAATAAATGATTTTAGGTTCCTAACAACTCTGACATTTGATCATTGAGTCAACTAGCCAATAGGTATTTATTAAACTATTATATGGCAGACACAGTGTCAGGTATCATAGATACAAATTCATACTTGAGACAGGTTCTACCCTCAGTGACCTTAGATTTCATTGGGGTAATTACATGTGAACAATGAACAAATGCCAGCAAATCTCATACTCTGGCTCCTCTCCATTCCTGCAGGGCTACATCCCTTTTGAAAGCTATGCAAGTTGAAAATTTGTGGCTACGTGGGAGAAAGCCATGCAACTTGGTTCTTCTCTTGTGTGACACAAGAAAATGTGTCTTACTTAGCACAAGAGAAACATAGACTTAGAATTAGAAGAGAACTTAAAGGTCATGTAGTCAAGAAGTAGCAGTTTCTATTTGAGTTTAACTGCACTGATCTAATCCAACTAACCATTTTGCCGATGATGAAATTGATGCCCCATAGTAACTCGCTCAAAGTCAAATACGTACTAAGCAACAAGCCAAGATTTGAATCTAAATCCTCTGGTTCTATATAGTTCTTTCCACTCTTCTGCACTATTTTTTTTAACAATGCACAAAAATTAATTTTGACTTCAATGATTCAGAGATCAGTCAGTACTAAGAGAGGCTTAATAGCATGATGGATAGTCTTGGTTGTTAAGTCACTTTTCAGTCATGTCCAACTCTATGTGATCCCCTTTGGGGTTTTGTGGGCAGAGATACTGGAGTGCTTTACCATTCCTTCTGCAGTTCAAATTAGCTTAAATGACTTGATAAGAGTCTTAGACTTAAAGTAGCAAAACATCTGGGTTCAAACTCTTACACTGCTTGTGTAATCTTGGGCAAGTTACTTAATCACACTTTGTCTCAGTTTCCTTGTAAAGGGAATGGTGTTGGATTACTAGAAGCTTTCTAAGATCCCTTCTGGATCTCAATTTATATTCCTATGACTTCCAGAAAAAAAAAATTAGTCACTTCTAGTCTCAAATCTAGTTCACCTTGGGTAATGGGAAATTATTTGGACATCTTTCTACCCTCATTTCTGATTCTGTTTGGTTATCTGTTTGGTAGATGGGTTTCAGTACTTATATTTCAGAGCCCACAGCTCTAATAAATCATTTAAATAGGTGCTTCAGGACATTCCTTAGGCATTTAAGAGAGACTGGCATCATGGAAAGAAACCTGGAGTTAGTATCAGAAGACCTAGGCATAAGTCTTTGCTCTGCTAGCTTTAGGACCTTATGCACATCATTTCTTCTCTCTGACATCAGTTTTCTCATTCATAAAATAAGAGGCTTGTGTTAGATGTCATTCAACAAATTATTTATTAGGTAGCTCTTATGTATAGAGTCTCATGCTAAGCACAAAAAATAAAAAAACTTATATAAGAGATGGTCCCTGAGCTCTTAGAGTTTGCAAGTTTAGTAGAATTTCAAAGAACTTTGCAGCTCTAACATTCTATTGTTTTACTTATTTAAGGTTCTACTCTTTAGATAATCATACTGAAATTTGTATAGTTCTTTAAAACTTGTAACATGTTTTTGCGAAAGCTCTCTCATTTGATTCTCGCGACTACCTATTATTCCTGTTTTACCTATGAAGAAACTAGGTTCAAATGGATTAAGTGACTTGTTCATGGTGAAGTACCAATTGCCAAGTCAAGTCTAAAAGCATTAATTAGGAGGTTTCTATATGTCAAGTGGGACATCTGGGTGATGCAATGGATAGAACACCAGATCCACAGTCAAGACTCATCTTCCTGGGTTCAAATCTGGCCTAGATACTTACTAGCTGTGTGACCCTGGGCAAGTCACTTGACCTTGTTTGTCTCAGTTTCCTCATCTGTAAAATGAGCTGGAAAGGTAAATGGCAAACCACTCCAATATCCCTGTCAAGAAAACCCCCAAATGGGGTCATGAAAAGTCAGACATGACTGAAACAACTAGACAACAACAAATATGTGAGTCACCATGCTAAGTGCTAGGGATCAAAAGAAAGACCATAAGGCACTCTCCTATTCTCCAAGAACTCACAGTCTTAACAGAAGAGACAACATGCAACTAAAGAGTTCCAACAAGATATATATACACAGGATAAATCAGTCCATGGAAAGTGCCACAATTAAAATAGGTTTCTTATTAGAGGTGGGACTTTATCAGGAGACTTGAAGGAAGCCAGGGAGTGTTACAGATGAGATTTGAATTCAGGTCTATTCTTTTCTGTTTGTGTATTTTGGGAGGCAATTGGGGCTAAGTGACTTGCCCAGAGGTTACAGAGCTAGTAAGTGTCTGAGAATGAATTTGAACTCCAGTCCTTCTGACTCCAGGGCCAGTGCTCTAAGCACCATGGCAACACCTTGCTTTTCCAAATTCAGGTCTAACTCCAAATCTCTTTCCAACTAGGCCAGACTTCCTCTCAGATCCCTATACAAGAAGTTCTTAAGACTCTTGCTATTTTTATTTTATACATGTCCACTTCTTAAGAGTAGGAATATTGAACTCACATAGCTTCACATAGCTTAATTCAAATATTTATTAACATATCTTTTTGTAAGCTACATTGACCACTTACTTCCTAGATCCAGACTTTTAGACACCAAAGGTAAGACATTCTCACTAAGGATTTGTTTGTTTTGTTAAAATACTTTCTAATATTTGCCAGATCCAAGAGCTCACTTTTAATACTATTACTTTGCCTCCTGAAACAAATCCATTCCTTTGGGTTTTTTTCTCTTGTATTAGGATAAGAAATACAAAAAAAAAACCCCACATCTATTTTTCTTTGGGTAAAGATGATTTGGAACATTTTTCATAAAGGCAAATTACAATTAAAAATAAATCATAACTCACCAAATATTCAATCAATGAAAAGGTAAGACGTGGTCCCATCCTTCTATGTGTCAATTTACTTTAGAGATTTCACTGAATTTTGCGAAAAACAATCATTCATTTGCCATCTGTACAGAACAGCTGCAGTTTTCCTCCCAACCAAGCACAAAATTTCATTACATAGAAATTGTTGTATTATGTTTGCCATGTTCTCTGTACATTTCCCAGCCTCTGGAAAGACCAATCAGGAAAGGGAAGCTATAACATTGCAAGGAGGGGGTAGGGGAGGACATGTGACTTTCTGATTAAAGCAACATCTTGACTGAGTTACTATTTAACTAACTTACCTGGGCTTTAAAACCAGGATATGCCAACCTACTTTGCATTTACAACACTGATATTTATGACTAAAGGGAGAATGATATAAAATGCAAATAGATTCATTCAATATCATTTTAGAATCACTGAGCTAGATAGGAAGATGAAACAAAATTTAATTCATCCTTCTTCCTCCAAGAAAAATCACATATATATCCACAGGTTTGAACACATAGATACAACATGTAAATAGGGGGTAGGGGAAGAGAGAGATCAAATAAATAAAACAGAAAGACTGTTTTGGACTTTTAGTATCATACACATAAAATATCAGGATGAGTGAGTTTTTTGATTGAATTTACTGATACTGTGCCTTAGTCAATCTACAAGAATTTTAAAGCCTACTCTGTGCTATGTGCTGAAGATAGAGAAAAATAAATGAAAAGAATATGAAAAATTTGTCTCCTATCAGGAAAGCGATCTATACTTTCATAAGTATATGCAAAATAAATACAAGGGGATTTTATATGAAGCACTAGATTGAAAAAATTTTCATGAATAAGGAGACTTGAGCTTTGAAGGAAAATGGTGTTGCAAAGTGGCAGAGGAAAGAATGGAGCATAGATTCTGGGCTCGAGGTCCAGTCTGTGCAAAAGCATGATCAAAGGAGATGGGGAATTCATGGGTATCCATCATGTGTAAAGAATACTAGATATTGTAGAGTTCAAAAAAAGGAGTAAGATGTAAAAAGTATATTCCGTCAAAGTCTAGCTCAGGCATAACTTTCTTCATCACATTGTTTTGACCTTTAAATGCTTCAAAAATCTGGGATTTAATCAATGTGGATACTGCCTCTACCACTGTAGGTCAGAAACCTTATATCCTATAGCAAATGTCTTTATGAATTGAAGTGACCCAGAATTTCATCATCTTATGGCTAAATAAATCTTGAGATTCTATAAACAATAAGACAGGTTCTCAGACAACAAAAATACCATCAGGTTTTACAACCTCTCTATTGTGGAAGGTCCTATCAGAGTTGGTGGTCCCCTGACATATGAAGGCTTGAAGAATCTGAGATCTCTTACAAGCAATGATAAGGCATCAGAAAAGGGCATGAGAGGAGGCTGCATATATGGTATATGTTTAATAAATGTTTGTTGAATTAATAAATTGAATGATGCCAAAACCAATTTCAATTTGTCATTGATGTTATTGCTATTGTTGAGTTTTTTCCAATCATGTCCAATTCTTCATGTCCCCATTTAAGTTTTTCTTGGCAGCGATATTAGAGTGGTTTGCCATTTCCTTCTCCAGCTCATTATATAGATGATAAATTGAGGTAAATGGGGTTAAGTGACTTAGTCAAGGTCTTATGGAAAGTAAGTATGGGGACCAGGTTTGAAGTTAAAAAAAATGAGTCTTCCTGACTCCAGATCAGATATATTGTGCCAACAAACTGCCCAAACTTCCAATTTAGTCAATTATTAATAATGGCTCCCATTTATATTGCACTTCTAATTTAATAAAAACCCTTTTGCCACAACACCCTTTGATGTAGGAAAGGAAATTCCAGAGTCAGGATTTTAATCCAGGTCTTCTGTCACTAGCCACCAGATAAACATTGGATCATATATTTAGTTCTGGAAAGGATCTAAAAGGGCATCTCATTCAACAGTTTCATTTTAGAAAAGAGGAGACTTACAAATTTTGGAGGGAGATTATGTGGTAGGGCATACAATCATTAAGTACTGACATCTATATAACACTTTATATTCCCAATTCTATCTGATCCTCACAGTGATCCTGTGGTTTTAAAAAAGAGATAGAGAAAGATTAAAGTCATGCACTGAGGCTGGGAAAGTCATCAACTAACAAACATTTTTAAGTGCCTACCAGATGCACCAAACAAAACAAATCCATTATTCTACCCATTGCAACCTTTCTTATTGACATCTGTTTTCAAGGTCATGTTAGCTTGTTCCTACTCAACAAACTCATGGAATTACTCTCTCTAATTACTGCTTCCTCTTTTTGTTTCAAAATGTAAATTTTGCTAATAATAAAAGATCTAATTTTTTTGTCATGTAAAAAAAGTGTTAGAAATACAAAGGAAGTCAAAACCAAACAACCAATAAAAAGCAGTCCCTGCCTCCAAAGCCCTGATCTGCTCATAGTAAAAATGTGAGAGATAACATGAAAACAATGATTTACAAATAAAATAAATAGGGCATATTGGAAATAATTTCAGATGAAAGACATTAAAATTAAAGGCGGTTAAGAAAAAAAGGTTTCTTAAAGGTTAGATTTTAGTTTGGATTTGAAGGAAGATAGCAAAGTCAAGAAGTATAGAGAAAGGAGACCTTTCACATTCAGTGAAAATAAAAAATCAGGAGATGGAGTGTCTTATGAGAGGAATGATAAGAAAATGAAAGAAAACAAAGTTATTTTGGAAGAAAAAGGCTTGATGAAAAGAAAGGATCTTTGCTTGGGGTGATGGCACAATGATAACTGACAATGGAGAGAGGGGAAAGAATTGTTCACTTCATGTTTTACTTTTCTTTTCTCTGACTTTTAACATTAAAAATGGCAGAACAAAAAAAATGGCTATCAGGAAGTCAACAGTCAAGATAAGATAAGCACCACCTAGCTTGATGAATTCAAAGTCACCTGATAGTATGAATTATATCCTTCAGTACACAAAGAACTGGCAAATGTGATTTCTAAGGGACTGCTATTTAATATGTAAAAGAACATCAAAGGACTGTTTTTAGCTTAAAGAAGAGAAGACTCAGGGGCAGGATGATTGGTGCCTTGAAGTCTCTGAAGGGTAGTTTCCATGTTGAACAAGAATTGAAATTAGTTTATTTGACCCCAGAGGGCAGAACCAGGAACAATGAGTAAAAGATGAAAAGAGGTAAATTTAGGTTTGACATCAGGAAAAACAAACTTCCTAATAATTAGAGTATCAAGAAATAAAATAGACTACTTCAAAGAAGATTGGAATCCCTCTTCTTGAAAGTCTTCAAGCAAAAATTGGATAAACATTTATTGGATATGTTATAATAAGAATTTCCTTGGGATATAGACTAAATGAAATAATAACTGAGGTCCCTTTCAAGTTCTGTGATCCTATTGATACAGGAATTCACAAGTGTTATCAAGTAAAATTTGAACTCAGCTTTTCCCAACTCCAGGCTATGATTATAAGATCCATTAAGTTATGCTGCTTTTTTGAAGAGTTAATCATTCATTGGAAAACCAAATCAAAACAGTCACTTTGGTAACTTTCAGTAGACATAGACTTTTATCCTCAATGTCTTAGTATCATGAGAGCATAGTTGAAGACCCCAAGAACATGAGAAGTCCTTAAAAACAAATGGACATGATCTGCAATTTCTATATTTAACCAGTCTGATTTTCTCTGAACTATCTTAGGCACTTGATGAAAATAAAAATATTGTACTTTCCCACCATATACCATATTCCTTTTAAATTAAATGTACACTGAGATGACACAAATGGCTTAACTCACTCCTTCTTTCCTATTACTCCCTGTTGTTTCTGGTGGGATGGGAGACCCTTTGATTAGAAGTGTTTCCTCTCCAGAGAACTAAAAAGCATTGGTTTTTTCAGTGAATTCTGGGACCTGAATCTTGTTGGAAAGAAACATTTTTGAATCAAAGCAAAGGAGACCTTTTGGAAAAGACAGCATTGATTTTTAGCATCAGAAAACTTGCACCTATATCCCAGCCTAGATATTTATTTTGGTTATTTGACCCTGAATGAGTCATGTAATTTCTCTTTTTTATAAAATTGGGCTAATAATGCTCATACTGCCTACTTCACAAGACTGTGATGAGGAAAGTGCTTTGTGAGTCTCAAAGGGCTACATAAATGTGAGTCACATTATTTAGTGGTAGAACTGACAGTTGGAAAGGGAAGTGTTGAATGACTAAACATGGAAAGGTACTTCGAAAAAGGTACTTCTTCCAGAAAGCTATCAGGGCAAGTGCCCTGCAGGCACAATTCCATTTCTCTCTGCCCAGAGAAAGTACCATCAGAACAGTTAGGTTTCCTCCCAGACTTTGCTTTCCCCTTTGAAGTGTCCATCAGAATCTGCTTAGTTTGCAAGTTCCACCCAAGTTGTCTGAGGGCCAGGAATGGAGTCATCTACCCCTTAGATCTTGGCTACTGTATTTAAAGTGCTGGAAAGTTTTTCAGATCATTTCCTATTTTTCTTTCATCCTTGAACAGCAGCAACCTTAAGGCTAATTAAATGACACTCTTTGCCACAATATGTCATTGTCTCTTATAAGCATATATATATATATATATATATATATATATATATATATATATATATATATATATATATTATATAATATATGTGTGTGTGTGCACACATGCATATTGGTGACATGTTTATAGTGAAAAGAATAGGCAGCCTCGGTTTCTTTATCTGTAAGATGAGAGGATTTGACTCAGTGAGTTTTCTTTAGCGCTGACATTCTATGATTTTGTGACTCTCTAATCTGAACTCAGTATGTCAAAGTGGAAAAGAGTTCTGGATTCTGATAGCCTGGGTTCTAGTCAAGATTCTGCCATTTATTAACTGTATAGTTTTGGGCAAGTCATTTAATTTTATTAGGCTTCAGTTTTCTCATTTGCCAAATGGGGTGGGTTGGATTAATTGATTCTTAAAGTCCCTTTCAATTCTAAATCTTATGACCTTATATTTTGTGGAAGGTAAAAATGCAGTGTTGGAACCTGTGTCTGTAGTGTGGTAGAAAGAGGGGAGGGAGACTTTTTTTCATTTACTATTCCTGCCTTTGGTATATAGAAGAATTTTTGCTGTTGTTTTAATTTAATAAACAACAAATAAAATGAGAAATTTCCATATACATTGCAGACCAGAAAAAGGGATTATATATGAAATTGTAAATCCCTATTATATAGATCTTGCTTTTCTTTTAAATTTTGCAATAAATTCAATCAGCAACTTCCAAAGTTCTTTCTTATTTGTGATCCCTTCACCTTTTCTTTTTTTTTTGGGGGGGGGGGAGTGGAAGATAAATCTTATCTCAGTCCCTTTTCTAACATCCCACAACCAATTGAAAAAAAAAAGAAAATCAAAACCTTGGAACAAATAATCATGCTTAAGTACAACAACCCAGACGGGTCATGTCTGAAAATATATATCTCATTCAGTGTTTTGAGTTTTTCAACTCTGACAGGAAATGGACAGCAGGGATCATCACTGCCCCTTTGGAGTCATGGATGATTATTTCCTTGATCAAACTTCATAAGTCTTTCCAAATTTTTTTCTTTACATTTTTATTGTTTTTTTATAAAGTGTTATCCTAGTTTTGCTTACTTCATTTTGCATCAGTTCATATAATTATTTCCATATTTCTCTAAAATATTTCCTTTCCTAACTTTCTGTGGCACAATAATATTCCATCACATCCATGTAATTTATTCAACCCTTCCACAATTGATGAGTACCCTTATTTAGTTTCCAATTCTTTGCCACTACAAAAAGAATTGCTATATTTTCATACCTAGAGGTCTTTTTTTAAAGATAACTAGAACAGTAGCATAATTCTTCCACTTCTTTGAAAATTTCTGTCCTAACCTTATCAATGCTGACCCCCCCCATCAAGTTTCTGATTCACAAGCAAGTTCAATGGGTTTTTTAAAAATCAGAAATTATTTCTATAACCATATATCTATACTCATCTGCCTTCTCAGTTTCAACATCATACCTCTAAATTGTCTATTTGGACCTTTTTAACTATAGGCATCTCAAATTCTACATATCAAGTCAAAACTCATTATCTTTCCTCCCCTAACCCTTTCCTCTTCCAAACTTCCCTGTTATTGTTAAGGACAAGACTATCTTCCAATCTCTCAGACTTGGAAACTCAAGTCCTCACCAACATATGCAGTCCATTGCCATGTTTCCTATGCTTTTACAGCTCCTCTCATGTAAGTACACTCCTTCCACTAATACTGTACCACCCTTATTTAGACCTTTATCAACCCTTACTTGAATTATTGCAATTGTCTCCTTGCTCACCCTGACTCAAGTCTCTGTACTCTGATCATCTTCCATATAGCTGATAGAGATTTTCTGACCATGTGTCTTCCAACCCCTTCCTTTTAGCAATGCTTAATAAATTCTAATGACTCCAGGATTAAATATAAATTCCTCTGGTAGGCATTTGTTTGAGACTTTTTCATAACCTGGGTCTTCCTACCTTCCCAGTCTTCTCACACACATATTCCTATCCATACATTCTATAGTTAAGCAATACTAGTCTACTTGCTATTCAACTTATTTGACAATTCATCTCCTGTCTGTGTACCATGCTTAGAATACCTTGTAGGTATTCTATCTTGTAAAATTCATGACACTCTTTTTAAATCTTAGGTTTTGAAGGAATCCTTCCCAGTCCCCTAGTCATTTGATCCTTCTCTTCCAAGGTTACTTTACTTCTACTCTGTAGCTATCTATATTGTAGGTGTCTATTTATTTATAAGTGATTGTCTTTTCCATTTTTACAAAAATTCCTTAAGATTAAGAATTGGTTTTGTAATTGCCTTACTTAGTGATCCCAGTACTTAAATAGTAAGTTTTTAATAAAATGTGCATTGATTGGTAAATGAAAGCATGTCTTTATACTCAAAGGATAAGCAAAATAATAACAATTTAAGTTATTCACACACAATTTTCAGGAATTCTTCTCTTATAAAAATTCTATCTAGGATGTAGTCCAATATGATGATCCTGATAAAGGAAACCAAAGCTCAAGGAGGTGGTAAATTAAATATGATCATATGACGAGTAATGAAGTCACAATTTAAACTTAGGTCTTCTGACTACAGGCCAGAGTCCTTTCCATTTCATCATGTTGAACTGAACTCAGAGGATTTGAATTCAAATCCTGAATCTTACTACCTGCATGATCTTTTACATCAATTAGCATCATTAACATCAATGGACCTTAATTTTCTAATATGTAATATGAGGGATTGATCTAAGTGATATCTCTGGTCTTTTCTAGTAATAAATCTAAGACCTTATGCTTCTAAGTAGAAGAAATTAAATATTCATTCAACTAATTTTATTTTGGTTTAATTTTTACCAATTTCTGATGATTGGAAATGAACTGTCCACAGGCTTATAGTCTTGGAGAAGGCTGATCATGGGAGTCCCTAGGACAATTTCATGAGTTCACCAGAAAGTGAATGTGTAGGACTTTTTGTATAAGGTGATATTCAGACAGAATTCCTCATTCAACTTGATGAACTTACCTTCCTGTAGAGGATGCAGTCATGCTTTTTGGTAAATTTTGGGTGTTAAGCTTCAGCAACTTGGACTGCTCCCTCTCTCCTCCAAGAACAAATGATGGCTTAGACTCTTGGTAGGACAAACTCTTATTGGAGGAGCCACTCCTTTATACAGGCAAATGTAAGCATGCTTCATTAATCAGTTAGTCCCTTAACAAACATTCATGTGATACCTAGTATGAGCCAGGAATTATGCTAAGCATTGAGGATACAAAGAAAGATAAAAGAAAAAAAAATTCTCAAGTCTGTTTTCCCTTTCTTTTTTTTAAAAAGTTTTTTCTACTTTTCTTCTTAAGTTCTCCTAGGAGTATAGCCAAGGGTGGGAGGAGCTGGAAGGTGGGGAGACAAGGGAGAGTGGAAATAACATTATACAGAAGCATCACTATCTATTTTGCTGCTGCATCAAAACAACCATGGGGTTTTCCCCCTTTTGTTTTGATTCTTCTTTCACAACATGACTAACATGAAAATATGTTTAATAATAATAATAATGCTCATATAATCTATATTAGATTACTTGATGTCAAGGGAGGGAGAAAGAGAAAAATGTATAACTCAAAATCTTATCAAAGAATGAATGTTAAAAATGATCTTTGCAGGTAGTTGGCAAATAAATGAATGAAGAAAGAAAAAGAGAAAGAGAAAGAGAAAAAGAAAAAAACAGAGAAAGAAAATACCATGAAGTTTTTCAATCTGACTTGAAGGTGAAGCCCTACATAAGTATTATCTCTCCTAATTAGAATGTGAGCTCAAAGTATGAATTATCTCTTTAATTTCCTCCTCATTGGTGATTAGCTCACCCTTTTCATTTTTGATATTAGTAATTTGGTTATCTTTTTTCCTTTTTTTAAAAATCAGCTTAACCAGAGGTTTGTCTATTTTATTGATTTTTTCATAAAACCAATTCTTAGTTTTATTTATGAGATCAATGTTTTCTTGTGATCTATTTTATTAATCTCTCCCTTGATTTTTCAGAATTTCTAATTTGGTATTTAATTGGGGTTGCTTAATTTGTTCATTGATCTACTCTTTCTCTATTCTATTCATTATAGACATTTAGAGATATATAGTTCCCCTCAAAACTGCCTTTGCTGCAACCCATAAATTTTGGTATGATGTATCATTATTATTATTTTCTTGGGTATAATCATTGATTATTTCTGTTATTTGCTGTTCAATTCACCCATTATTTAAGATAACATTATTTAATTTCCATTTAGTTCTTGGTTTAATTTTTCCCCAACCCTTTATTACATGTAATTTTTATTGCATCATGGTCTGAGAAGTGTTATTTATTATTTCTGCTTTTCTGCATTTGATTTTAAGGTTTTTGTGCCCTAGTACATGGTCAATTTTGATGAAGGTGTCATGTACTACCAAGAAAAAGGCATATTCTTTCCCATCCCCATTAAGTTTTCTCCAGAGGGTATCATATCTAATTTTTCTAAGATTTCATTCACTTTCTTAACTTCCTTCTTGTTTATTTTGTTGTTAGATTTATCTAGTTCTGAGAGAGGAAACTTGAGGTCTCCCATTATTTGCTGTCTATTTCTTCTTGTAATTCACTCAGCTTTTCCTCTAGGAATCTGAATGCTATACCACCAGGTGCATAGATGTTTAGTAATGATATAACTTCACTGCCAATGTTGCCTTTTAAGAAGATGTATTTTCTTCCTTATCCCTTTTAATGAGATTGATTTTTGCTTTTACTTTGTCTGAGATTAGGATCGCTACCTCAGATTTTTTTTACTTCTGCTGAGGCATAATATATTTTGCTCCAACTCTGTGTGTATCTCTCTGCTTCAAATGTGTTTTTCATAAACAACATATTGTAGGATTCTGGTTTCTAATCCATTCTGCCATCCACTTCCATTTTATGGGAGAGTTCATCCCATTCACATTTACAGTTAAGATGACTAATTCTGTATTTCCTTCCATGCTATCTTTCTTCATTTATATTTATCTTTTTCCTTTTCTCTTATTCCTCCTCACCAAAATTTTGCTACCTTTTCCTTTGACTTTTATTTTAGGAATTTAACTTTCAATTTATTTTCACTTATAGTTCCCTTCCCTTTTATCAGTCCCTTCTTACCTTATATTTCTCATTCCCTGTCTCCCCACCCCCCACCCCCACCCAATTACCTGTAGATTAAGTTAGATTTTTAAACCCAAATGGGAATGTATCTTATTCACTCACTGGGATAAATCTATTGAATAGAATTTACTCAGCATTCACATTCTCCCTTCTTTCCCTCTAAAATTATAAATCTTTGTGTCTCTTCCCTTGGTATGATATGCCAATAAATTGGACAACTTGAGTAAAATGGATGAGTATTTACAAAAATACAAACTGCCCAGATTAACAGAAGAAGAAATAAATTACTTAAATAACCTGATTTCAGAAAAAGAAATTGAAGAAACCATTAATAAATCCCCTAAGAAAAAGTCTCTAGGACCAGATGGATTTACAAGTGAATTCTACCAAACATTTAAGGAACAATTAATTCCTATTCTACATAAAACATTTTTAAAAATAGGAGAGGAAGGAGTTCTGCCAAACTCCTTTTATGATACCAACAAGGTGCTAATATCTAAACCAGGAAGAACCAAAACAGTCAAAGAATCTCCCTGAAAGAATGAATATTGATGCAAAAATCTTAAATAAAATTTTACAAATCAGTCTACAGCAAGTCATTACCAGGATAATACACCATGATCAGTTTGGATTTATATCAGGCAAGCAGGTATGGTTCAACATTAGGAAAACACTCAGCATAATCAAACATAACAATGGTAAAACCATAAGAAATCATATGATTATCTCCAACATCCATTTCTATTAAAAACACTAGGGGCGGAGCCAAGATGGTGACATGAAGGGATTCAGTCTTAGGAGCTCTCTGATAAAAACTCATAAACTAAGGACTCTAACTAAACTTTTGAGAGACAGAACCCACAGAGGGACCCAGTGAGGCAGTTCTCCTACTCAAGGTGGCCTGGAAGGGAGCAGAAGGGCTCTGCTCCCCGGGGTCAGAGGGGTGGCCTACCAGAGGGGTGGCCCACCAGAACGAAAGAACTTCAGCCTCCCGGAGGCAGCCCCAGGGAGCTGGGAGCTGTGGCTCACAGCAGCGGGGGAGTCTCCTGAGCTGCACCCCGGGGAGCACCAGCACAAAGTGGGGGAACAGAGGGGGGACCTCTGCCAGAGCAAGCATGTGGAGCCTAGCCCTCAGGGCACACAGCCAGCAGCTTGGTCTTTCCTCAGCCCAGACCGGGAAACAGAAGCAGGCTGAGCTGGCAAGCAGGAGCCCCCAGGACATGAGCCCATTGAGCTGAGGGAGGGGAGTGGAGAGAGAGAGAGAGAGAGAGAGAGAGAGAGAGAGAGAGAGAGACTGTGGAGCTCTGTCCTCTGCCCCTGGAACAGGACTCTGGGGCTCTGACCACATTCAGATCCTGATCCCAGTCTAGGCCCCCCCATAGAACAACAGGGCCCCCCCACCTCCGCCCTGTGGCAGAGGGGGCGCTTATGGTCATTCACAGACCAGGAGGGAGGACAGAACCTCACACACTGAGACCCTTATGGGAGTGTCCCAAAAGCTCAGGAAGCACCCCAAAAAACAGGCTTAGGATGGGAAAATGAACAAGCAAAGAAACAAGAGGAAGGCCATTGAGAAATATTTTGCAAATGAGCCCAAGAAGGATCAAAATACTCAGTCTGAAGATGAGGAAGCACAAGCTTCTGCATCTAAAGACTCCAAGAAAAACATAAATTGGGTTCAGGCTATGATAGAGCTCAAAAAAGACATTGAAAATCAAATGAGGGAGTTGGAAGAAAAAGTGGGAAAAGAAAGGAGAGAGATGCAGGAAAAACATGAAAATGAAGTCAGCAGCTTAGTCAAGGAAATCCAAAAAAATGCTGAAGAAAACAGCATGCTAAAAAAACAGCTTAGGTCAAATGGATAAAACAGTTCAAAAGGTTATTGAGGAGAAGAATGCTTTAAAAAGCAAAATTGGCCAGATGGAAAAAGAGATAAGAAAACTCTCTGAGGAGAACAAATCCTTCAGACAAAGAATAGAATTCAGGGAGATTGATGAATTTACCAGAAATCAGGAATCAATACTTCAAAACCAAAAAAATGAAAAACTAGAAGAAAATGTGAAATATCTCATTGAAAAAACAACTGATATGGAAAACAGACTTAGGAAAGATAATTTAAAAATTATTGGAATACCTGAAAGTCACGATCAGGAAAAGAGTCTTGATATCATTTTCAAAGAATTACTACAAGAAAATTGCCGTGATATTCTAGAAGCAGAAGGCAAAATGGAAATGGAGAGAATCCACCGATCCCCCCCCCCCCCCGCCCCAGGGAGAGATCCCAAAAAACCAACCCCCAGGAATATTATAGCCAAGTTCCAGAACTCCCAAGTCAGGGAGAAAATATTGCAAGCAGCCAGAAGGACACAGTTCAAGTATCGTGGAGCTGCAGTCAGGATCACACAGGACTTAGCAGCGGCTACATTGGAAGCTCATAGGGCTTGGAATACAATATACCGGAAGGCAAAAGAGCTTAAAATGCAGCCAAGAATGAACTACCCAGCAAGGCTGAATGTCCTCTTCCAGGGAAAAAGATGGACTTTCAATGAACCAGGGGAATTTCAAAGGTTCCTTTTGGAATGGCCAGAGCTGAACAGAAGGTTTGATCTTCAGATATAGGACTCAGGTGAAGCATGGAGATTGGAGGAGAGGGGGGAAATATGAGGGACTTGATGAGGATGAACTGCATGTATAGAAGAATGATACTGATAATATTCATATGAACCATCTCAGTTGGTGGAGCAGGTAGAGGGAGCTTTTGTGGTTGAAGCACAGGAGAAAGCTGAGTTCGAAGATGGAATATGGTGTAAAAATGGAGTCAATGGGAAAAGGGGGAGATGGAATGGGGGAAGGAAAAAGGAGAGGAGGAATAGTCCAAGATATTTCACATAATAAGATTTTTTTTTAATTACAATGAGCTATTGCAATGATATGGAAAGGGGGAGGCAAGGGGGAATGAGGGAACCTTTGCTCTCATCAGAGATGGCTAGGAGAGGAAACAGCAAATATACTCCATGGGGTATAGACATCTGGTGTAAGAAGGAGGGGCGAGCAGGGGGAAGGGGTGGGGATGTGAATAAAGGAGGAGAGGATGGACCATGGGGGGAGAGTGGTCAGATATAACACATTTTCTTTTTTACTTCTTGCAAGGGGTTGGGATTGGATGGCCTGCCCAGGACCATGGGGCCAGGTGGATTCTGGGCCTAAGGGGTGGTATGGGGTCTCAGGGCTTCTTGGCCCCAGGACCAAGGATCTGTCTGCTGCGCCACTCAGCAACCCTACAGCAGAGTCAGAGTAAAAGGAGAGAGAAAATATAGTACATGGTAGTGGAGAAATAAGAAAGGAGGGAGTTGCGATCAGCAATGGCAATGTTGGAAAAATATGGAAGTAACTTTTGTGATGGACTTATCATAAAGAATGTGATCCACCCATGACAGAGTTGTTGGTGTTGGAACAAAGACTGAAGCACATTTTTTGTTATTATTATTATTTGGGGGAGGGGCCACATAGCAGGGTGCTCTTTGGGTGTCTGGGGCCGAATTTGGACCCAGGTGCTCCTGGCTCAAGGGCCAATGCTCTGTCTGCCACCCAGCAACCCCTACTATTATTACTATTTTATTTTATTTTGGGTCTTTTTTTTCCCTTCTTTTTGGTTTTTGCAGGGCAGTGGGGATCAGGTGGCTTGCATGTCACATGGCTGGGTGATTATTGGGTTTACGAGGCTGGATATGGACTCGGGTGCTTGTGGCTCCAGGGCTGGTGCTTCGTCCATTGCGCCACCTGGCCATACCTACAATTATTACTATTATTTTTTTAATTTTAATTTTTTTCTCTCCCCTTTACTTTTTTTTGCCCAAGCAAGTCTATCTATATTCATGGGGGGAGGGGTATTTTGTTTACTTGTAAACAAGAATATTTTATTAATGTAAAAAAAACATTTGTACAAATGAGAATAAAAAATAAATAAAAAAATAAAAAAATAAAAACACTAGAAATAGTGTTTTAGGAATAAATGGATTTTCTTTAAAATAATAAATAGTAGCTATCTAAAACCATCAACAAATATTATTTTTAATGAGAATAAATTCAGAGCACTTCCAATAAGTTCAGAGATGAAACAAGGATGCCCATTATCAGCAATACTATTCAATATAGTATTGGAAATGCTAGCAGTAGCAATAAGAGAAGAAAAAGAAATTGAAGGAATCAGAATTGGCATTGAAACTGTATGAACACAATTATAAAGCTCTCCTTACCCAAATAACGTCAGATCTAAATAATTGAAAAGATGTCAAATACTCATGGTTAGGTCAAGCTAATGACAATGCTACCCAAATTAAATCACCTACTCAGTGCCATACTAATGAAACTACTTTAAGTACTTTACTGAGCTAGAAAAAAATAGCAACAAAATTCATCGGGAGCAACAAAAGGGCAAATATAACAAGGAAACTGATGAAAATAAAAATGTAAAGAAAGGTGGCCTGACTCCACCAGATCTAAAACTATACTATAAAGCGGCAGTAATCCAAACTGCCTGGTACTGCTTAAGAAATAGAGTAATGGATGAGTGGATTAGGAGAGGTTCAAAAGAAACTGCAGCAAATGACTACAGTAGTCTACTATTTGACAAGTCAAAAGACATCAGCTTCTGGGATAAGAACCTACTATTTGATAAAAGTTGTTGGGAAAACTAGAAAATGTTATGGCAAAAACTAGGCATAGATCCACATCTCATATCCTATACCAAAATAGCGATACCATAGATAAATCAATAGATCAAAAAATACTCAATCTGATCTATGGAAAAAGAATAAATTTATTACCAAACAAGAATTAGAGTACATTATAAACTGCAAAATGAATGATTTTTACTATATTAAATTTAAAATTTTTTTAACTAATAAAATCAATGTGACCAAAATTAGAAGAAAAGCAGAAAGCTGGTAAATAATCTTCAAAACCAGGAGTTCTGATAAAGGTCTCATTTCTAACATATATAATGTGTGTGTGTATATATATATATATATATATATATGAGTGTGTGTGTGTATACATATATATGAAGAAATTAAAGCTATGTATAATCATAAGAAAAATGCTCCAAATCACTATTGATTAGAGAAATGCAAATTAAAACAACAATGAAGTATCATCTCACACCTATTAGATTAGCCCAGATGAGAAAAAGGGAGAATGATCAATATTGGAGAAGTTGTGGGAGGATTGGGACATTGATGCATTGCTGGTGGAGTTGTGAACAAATTCAGCCTTTCTGGAGAGCAATATGAAACTGTGCCCAAAGAGCAATAAAACTGATCATACCCTTTGACCCAGCAATTCCAATTCTAGGACTATAACCAGAAGAAGTTATAAAAAATGGGAAAAGTCCTATATGTTCCAAAATATTCGTAGCAGTTTTTTGTAGTGACAAAAATTGGAAATTGAGGGGATGCCCATCAATTGGGAAATGGCTAAACAAGTTATGGTACATTGGAATATTATTTTTCTATCAGAAACCATAAATGGCTGGATGCTAGAGAAGTGTGGAATGACTCATGGGATCTGATGTTGACCAAAAGGAGTAGAACCAAGAGAACAATGTACACATCAACAACATTATGAGATCAATAACCTTGATGGAAGCAACTCCTCTCAACAGCCCAGAGAGATAGGACAACTGTATTAGACTGCTTATGGACTAGATTATCCCCAACTAGAGGAAGAAAAACAAAACAAAACAAAACACAGAAAAAAAGAACACTCCTGTTGATTCTGATGAACACTTTATAAGAAATATCTCTTATGTATCTCTTTCCTTTAATCCTAATTTCTCAGGCCAAACATTACCAATTTGTAAATATGTTTAGTAAAATATGTGTAAAATGCTAACCTGACTGTTCCCTACTGAGGGGAGGGGGTTGGAAGGAAGGGTGGAGGGAAATTTTGTAACTTGGAAATATGCATGTACAAATGGATGAGAACTTTTATGAAATTTTTAAAAATTAGAATGTGAGCTCTTTGAGAGCAGAGATGCTTTTACTTTTCTCTTTGTACAGTTCTTTGTATATAGCAAATACTTTATAATGCTTCATTTAGAAGCATTCTTTTTCATGAAGTGAAATAAAAATTAAAAATGAGGTGAAAAAAAATATTCTCTACCCATAATGACTACACTGAGAGCTTATGTTAAAGCTGGGGACATAGTTACCCATATTTGTTTGTATAAATCTAGATATGAAATAGGGATAGCTAGGTGGTGAAGTAGATGGAATGTAGAGTCTGAAGTCAAGAAGACTCCTCCTGAATTCAAATCCAACCTCAGACACTTATTAGCTGGATAACCCTCGGCAAATAACTTAACTCTGCTTGCCTCAGTTTCTCATCTATAAAATAGTCTGGGAAAGAAAAGAACAAACCACTCCAGTATTTTTGCCAAGAAAACCTCAAATTCAGTCATGGAGAGTCAGATATGATTAAAAAATTACTTTATAGGTGCAAGGCATGAGTTATCTATAGTTAACAATTTTCTTAAAACCAGGACATAAAACATGTGAGGAGTATAATGAACAAAATGGAATCTGTATGTTTTTCCTAGATAATAGAATTTAGGATCCTAAAATAATTTCCAAAACTTATTTTCAAGCTCCACAGGGTATATAACAAATATAACTTTTAGATTATATAAATAGTTAAAAAGAATGATCTTAAGAGGCAGCTTGACTCCATGGAAACAACAAAATTAGGAGTCAAGAGACCTCAAGTCAAATCCCAGTTTTGCAATATATTTTCTTGCGGAAGTTCTTCCTAACTAATCCTTAACTGCCCTTTGTGTAAAATGAAGGAATTGGACTCCGTGGCCTCTAAGATTCTTCCCAGTTCTAAATCTATTCTCTTATGGTCATAAAATTGACAGCGAAAAATGAAACTTCACTTTGGACTCTAAAAATTTTTTTAAAAAACATAATGTTGAATTGATATTTTTCTTTTTAATGAGATTTATTAACTCCAATGCATACTTAGCATCCAAAATACTATTTTTTGAGCAGATCAAAACTCATAATCCATAAACTTAATTATCTCATTTAATCATTTTTCATCATATATATCAACACAATGATACTCTTGTTTAAAAGAGAGTTATTTTAATTATAGAAACTTCCTACATGAGAAGAGAATTGCATGCTTAAGTCTCCCGTCCCTCATATCACAATGTACAATGATCAATAAAACAATATTAATATTTAAGGCCTGTTTTGTTAAATCTAAAAGACTGAATAAAGCTGACACAGTAGCTTACTAGTAGGACAGCCACCCCCTATGAACAGCTGGAGAGTATGTTCAGTCTTTGTCACTGATGACCAATAATGCCTGCAAATGCAGCCAGAACGGTGTTTGATGCTGTTATGACTCGAGGAGCTCAATTGAATCTTGTCACCTGACCCTCCTGGGCTGGGGATATACTGAACTCATCATCATCAAATATCAAAAAATAAATTAAAAAAAAAAACAGCCTCTACCAGAGAGATGATTCAGAAGATACCCTAATAACCGGATCTCTCCTAAGATAGTCGTCATTTCAGGTTTTCCTCCCATCACCCTTCCCCCCCACCCCCCAGCACTTTTGAGAACCTGGCAAAGAGTGGAAAATTGTCAGTGGCAAGGGGAGAATAGAGAATGTGTGTGAGGAAAAATCAGCCGCCTGGAAAGTGGGCTGTTGTGATAAATCACCTCAGTGAGTCATCCCTCCTGAATCACTCTTCCCTTCCAGCCAGAGGCTCTCTGGCTACCTGGTTCCAGTGCCTGGAGATTGTTTACAGCCAGAAGTCATGAGACTGCGATGCAAGGACCTGGGTCACCGAATGCCCAAATTAAGGGATCTGTGGATCAAAGCCTGGAGTGCCCCTTTCCCTGGCAGCTACAGTCATTCTATCTTCCTTAGTTGAAGAGTCATCTCTTGCCTTACATCAGCCTCATAGTAGGGAAGCATCCTGTACAGCTCATAAAATTCACAGGAACTTTCCCTGATGGTATCTTTTAAATGAAATCAGTGGAGGTGGTATGAAAAATGTCCATCCAGGTAAGAAGCTCCTTGCCTGGACATGGTTATCTTCATCTATCATATGAAAGGATGGCCTCAGTTCCTTTCTGTTTATAGAGCCTGTCAGCCTAAGGACTTCTGGGATCTTTACATTTACAATTTAGAGATTCTAGAACCCCTAGCTTCCCTCAAAGTTTAGCAAGGGTACCACCTGAGACTTTTCCAGATCCTCCTAGCTACAGTGCCTCTGTCCATTGCTCAGAATTTACCTAGAATTTACTGCATTTAGTTTTATATTAACCATTACATACATATACACCCCCCCTACATATATATATATATATATATATATATATATATATATATATATATATATATATATATATATATATATATATATATATCTTGGTTCTCCCCAAAGGATGCAAGGTCCTTGAGAGTAGGGATTCTTTCTTTTTTTTTTTTTAAAGAAAGATTTTATTTATTTTGAATTTTACAATTTTTTCCCCTATTCTTGCTTCCCCCCCCCAAACCCCCCACAGAAGGCAGTCTGTTAGTCTTTACATTGTTTCCATGGTATGATGAGAGAGAAATCTTATCCTTAAGGAAGAAAAATAAAGTATAAGAGATAGCAAAATTACATAATAAGATAATGGGTTTTTTTCCCTAAATTGAAGGTAGTCTTTGGTCTTTGTTCAAACTCCACAATTCTTTCTCTGGATACAGATGGTATTCTCCATCGCAGATAGCCCCAAATTGTCCCTGATTGTTGCACTGATGGAATGAGTAAGTCCATCAAGGTTGATCATCACCCCGATGTTGCTGTTAGGGTGTACAGTGTTTTTCTGGTTCTTCTCATCTTGCTCAGCATCAGTTCATGCAAATCCTTCCAGGCTTCCCTGGAAACCATCCTTCCTGGTTTCTAATAGAACAATAGTGTTCCATCACATACATATACCAGTTTGTTAAGCCATTCACCAATTGAAGGACATTCACTTAATTTCTAATTCTTTGCCACCACAAACAAGGCTGCTATGAATATTTTTGTACAAATGATGTTTTTACCTTTATTCATAATCTCTTCAGGGTAAAGACACAGTAGTGGTGTTGCTGGATCAAAGGGTATGCACATTTTTATTGCCCTTTGGGCGTAATTCCAAATTGCTCTCCAGAAAGACTGGATAAGGTAGGTCACAGCTCCATCAACAATGTATTAGTGTCCCAGATTTCCCACATCCCTTCCAACATGGATCATTGTCCTTTCTGGTCATATTGGCCAGTCTGAGAGGTGTGAGGTGGTACCTCAGAGAAGCTTTAATTTGTATTTCTCTAATAAGTAATGATTTAGAGCAATTTTTCATATGACCGTGGATCACTTTGATTTCCCCAACCATAAATTACCTTTGCATATCCTTTGACCATTTGTCAATTGGGGAATGGCTTGTTTTTTTTGAAAATTTGACTCAGTTCTCTGTATATTTTAGAAATTAGTCCTTTGTCAGAAATACTAGTTGTAAAAATTATTTCCCAATTTACTACATTTCTTTTGATCTTGGTTATGATTCTTTTTGCCTTATGAAACAAATATTAGGTATTTAATAAATACTTATAGATAGGTAAATTGCTCTCTTTTTCTTACCTTAATCTCTCCAGTGACAATTCTTCCTTTTATCAAGTGATTTGATCAAAAGAATCTAGCAAAACCTATATGAAATTTTCCCCAAAAGTTAGAAATATCCATAGAAATCAACATTTGTGCCACCATGATCATGATTTTTAAATTATTTGGGCAAAAGTAAAGAAGATTATTCATATGGTTGGTCTTCATGATGCCAGGCAAATGGATATTTTCAAATATCAGGGTGAGAATACTACAAGAACAAAAATAGCTATTTCTTATAGGTGTTATGAGGCTCTTTTTACCCATCTCCTCCACCCCCCCCCCCCCCCCCACACACACACGTATAGAAAGGACTGAATAGATCTCAAGACTAACATTAAAATGGCCATTTGGCAGGATCAGGACCATGAAATAGGATCAAAAAAAAATATTCAGTGTCATCCAGGATGGGCCTAAAGTATTTAATTAAAGTATCTAATTAAAGTATTTATTAATTAATATTAATCAAAATTAATTTAATTAATTAAATTTAATTAATTAAAATATTAATTAAAGTATTTAATTAAAGTATTTAATTAATTCCTTTTGGGGGGATATCTTTGAGTTATGGCCCTAGCAATGGAATTTCTGGATCAAAATAGTGTAAGTAGAGTTTTAGCTGATTCTCTAAGATTTTCTAAGTATAACATCATATCATTTGTAAAGAGTGATTGATAGTTTTGTTTCTTGGTTGCCTACTCTAGTTTCTTTAATTTCTTTTTCTTCTCATTGCTATGGTTAACATTTCTGGTACAATATTAAATAATAGAGATGATAATGGGCATCTTTGCTTCATCACTGATCATATTAGAAAGACTTCTAGACTATCTTCATTACAGATTAATGATGCTTGTTTCACACACACACACTCACACATATTATTTTAAGGTAAGGTCCATGTATTATTACGTTCACTCGTGTTTTTTTAAATAGGAACAAATGCTAAATTTTGTCAGTTTTTTTCTGCATCTATTGAGATAATCATCTATTTCTGTTGGTTTTATTAATGACATGGTCAATTATGCTGATAGTTTTCCTAATATTAAACCAGTGCTACATTCCTGATAGCGTATGCTAATAGTGTATGATCTTTGTCTTTCTGGTAGTTATTTTATTGAAATTTTTTGCATCTATTCATCAGTGAAATTGAGCTATTTCTATCTTTCTCGATTTTGGTTCTCTATGATTTAGGTGTCAGCACTATATTTCTGTCATAAAAGGAAATTGATAGGATTCCTTTGCATATTTTTCCATATATACTGGGATTAATTATTCTTTAAATATTTTGATGGAATTCACTTGTGAATCCATCTAATCCTGTGGAGGAGGGGGAATTCTTAAGAAATTCATTGATGACTTGTTCAATTTCTTTTTCTAAGACTAGATTAAATATTTTATTTCTTTTTCCTGTTCATATGGGTAATTTATATTTTTGAGTATATTCATTCATTTCACTTAATAGTTAAATTTATTGGCACATAATTGGGCAAAATAGCTCCTAACAATTGTCTTAGTTTTCTCTTCATTGGTGGTGAATTCCCCTTTCATTTTTGATACTGGTAATACTGATTAAGTAATTAATTAATTAATTAGTTTATTTATTTATTTTTATTTTTTAGGTTTTTCCAAGGCAAATGGGGTGAAGTGGCTTGCCCAAGGCCACACAACTAGGTAATTATTAAGTGTCTGAGACCGGATTTGAACCCAGGTACTCCTGACTCCAAGGTTGGTGCTTTATCTACTATGCCACCTAGCCGCCCCAATACTGATTAATTTAAAGATGATTTTGAAACAAAACCTTTAATAATGATGTAAAGGTGACCCTGAATTATTGAAGACTGGGTCAAATTTAAAAACTTTTTAAAATCAGACCAGTAATAGACTATGGTTTTGAAGCCTGAGGCATGAAACCTACCAGGAACTGAATCCTGATTCTTCACCTTCCACGATTTTAAAAATACATCTCATTTTGACTCTTTTATTTAAGTTATTGAGTCATTTTTTACTTTTTTCAAGTATGGATTTTGGAATATTAGGTTTCTTGAAGCAAGTTATATCAGGGTACCAGGGTATCATATTTTCTTTCCAAGGAAATTTTGTTCATGAGGATCAGTGCTCTAAAGGTAATTCTGAATTTCCCCATCTCCCTGTTTGATTGTTGATCCTCTACAATGAACTTTTAGTAGAAACTTTAATAATTGTATATTAATAATATAACTTTATAACAGAACATAATATATAACATTAATATATATATGAATATAACTTTAATCATAGTTTTCTAAGATTTACAAAATACCTTATATGTTATCTCAATTGATCTATATAACAATTCTGTTTTACAGATGAGATAACTGAGGTTCAGGTGACTTGTCCAAGGTCACAAAGCTGGTCTCAGTGAGGATTTGAATTCAAGTTTTCCTCACTCCCAAGTCCAGGTCTTTATCCATTGCATCACCTTACTGCTGTCTAGACACCTAGGTGTCTGTCAGACTGAGGCAGCTTATAGCACAGTGGATGATGGAGCACTGAGCCTGGAGTTAGGAAGTTCTGAGTTCAAATTCATATTACAACACTTGCTATGCTTTTTTTTCCCCTTTGGAACCCCCAACAAGGATAAGCCCAATGCTTATCACCTGGTAAGCATTTTATAAATAACTGTTGAAATGAATTGAATTAAATTATTATATGCAAGTCATTACACTGATCTGCTAAAGCTATAAGCTTTCTGATTGCATTCATTCTTTTTTTTACATTAATTAACTAATACTTCTTTATTGAGTGCAGACTATATAAAAAATGCATGCCTTGTTCTGGCACAAAGGATGGATAAGAGATAATGTTGTTGTCCCAGATTGACAAACAATGGGCTCTGAGTGAATGTAAATAACAAATGTTCATGTTTGGTGATGATGATGATGATGATGATGATGATGATGATGATGATGATGATGATGATGATGATGATGATGATGTTGCCTCCTTCATTCTAGAAGAGGATCATGACATAACGGAGGTGATGCTATGGCAAGGACGTGAATTGGATTTGATGAGGGTTGCCTTACTAAGTCATAGCCTCACTTTCTCCTCCATCTGGGTCTAATGGCCAGAAAGGAATCAGGATGACTGAAGAGGGTCCTGGATGGTAGACAGTCAGGGTCTAGTGACTTGCCCAAGGTCACACAGCTATAAGTGTCAAGTGCCTGAGATCAGATTAAAACTCCTGCCCTCCAGACTTCAAGACTAGTGCTCTAAACAGAGAAACCCAAAAAATCTTCCCCTCACAAACTGATGGGCTTTTTTGCACTATGCAGAAAGAGATTCCTTGCTTCTTTTGTTTCTCACCTGCCTTAATCACTGAGATACCTTGAAGATCTTACCCTCCCAACAATTATTTTTCCTCCTTCTTTTTGGAATCTCTCTCTTACCTCATCTTAATGACTGAATGGGTGTTGCCTCAGTCAAACTGTGACCTGTTTTAAAGATTAGCTTTAGAAAGCCAAGATCTTCCACTGCATGCAGGACCATCTCCAGTTGACAAGATTCTTATCTGGCCACTAGATCCAGATGGCTCTGGAGGAGAAAGTGAAACTGGTGACTTTGTCCATTTCTTCATTTAAACCCAACTTACTTGCATGTCATGATATCACTGCCCAGATGTCATGGACTTCTTTGAAAAAGAACAAACAACAAAGTAACAATAACCAACCCTCTTACAGACTTATGGACACTAGATAAATTCTTTGATATCATCTCAAAGTTCATTCAACTGGACTCTGTAGGTAGTAGATGTTCAATCCTATTGACTAATTTTGTAGTCTGATCTGTAAGAAATTCATTAAAATGGTTATTTTGAAAACATTATATTAAACCAGTTAGATTCTGTTTAATCAGTTACTTCAAAGAGTACAGCTAAGTGGGTTTTGTTTTTTTAAATTTTTAATAAAATGCTTTAATTTAATCAAATGAGTTATCTATAAAGTATTTAACACAGTACCCAACTTACCCTAAGTACTTAATAAAAGTTAGTTCTTTCCTTCCCCTTTCCTCTTAATTGACTTTATTGCATCACCCAGGCCCCAAAGCAGATAAGAGTCCTGAACTTGGAGTCAGAAAGATCTGGTTTACAATCCTATCTTCGACATTTAAGAGCTGTGTGAACATAGACAAGTCATTTAACTTCTCTCAGTCTCAGTTTCCTTATCAGTAAAAATGGGATAATTGTATCTATATTATCTACTTCCTGTGAAAAGCGAAGGGAGGGGAGGAGAGGGGAGAGAAGGGGAGGGGAGGGGAGGAATTTAAAGACTCAGATGAGATAATGTCCTTGAAGTGCTTTGCAAACTCCAAAGTTCTATATAAATACTGGTTTCTATTCTTTAAGAAAAGCCTAACCAACCTGGTTGTTCCGGGCCTTTGAACACAATATCTAGCTGTTGAAATGTTTTACTTTTAGTTTGACATCTGAGAGACCCAGCCACAAACTTAGTCTAGTGATATGCAGAGTAGCAGAAAGAGGATGTGGTAAATGTGAGCAGGCTTAGTGCAAACTCCGTGAGTTAAATCGTACCCACTTCTATAGACTGAGATCCTATCTTAATTATTTTTGGCATTCTCCCTCTTCACACTTCTCTCTATCCTTACCTCCCTCCTCTAAACTCCAGATTAAGACCTTCAGCAATATTTACTAAGTAGATCTTCGATTTAGGGCTTGAAGTACACTTAAAGATGGCCAAGTTCAGTTCTTTCATTTTACAAATGAGGTATTGAAGTCCAAAGAATTCAATTTACCCTGGTTCACAAAGATAACAAGCGAACTGTCAGGAGAGGTCTTCTGCCTCTTAATTCAACACACTTTCCACTATTCCTCAATGTCTTAATGTTGATGATGAAGACAACATAATACTCTTACTTTCTAATTATTTGAAGGATGGTGTAGTAGATCAAAAGCAGAGAAAACAAGGACTGTCATTCTGCATCTTGCCTAGAAACAAACCTTTCCTTTTCTTCCATGTTCTCCCTCCCTTCTAGCTCTTCCTTAAGGGTTCTCTTTGCCCCTCCCCCCATAGGGTATAAGCTCCTTGAGGGCAAAAACTATCCAGCTTGTTTTTATTTTTCATCTCCAACACTTAGCAAACAGTGGTCTCTACCCTTCTGGCTTCTCTAGCTTCCTTAGGGTTCCAGCTAAAGTCCCACTTTCTGCAGGGAGTCCTTCCCAATGTTCTTTATTCCTGTTTGTCCTATAGATAGCTTATTTGTACATTGACATTTTTATGTTGCTTTCCCATTAGATTGTGAGTTCTGCCAGAGATTGTCTTTTGCATTTGTATGTCACTGTAGACATTTATATGTCTTAGCTAGCTCAGTGAATGGTACATATTTGGCAATTAATATTATTTAATAATATTTGTATAGTAAGTGCTTAATAAATGATATCTATCAATATTTATGTTCATATTTAGGTATCTACTACTTTCTCAAATTTTTTTTAGAATTTCTGGGTCTCTTCTAGGGCTCTTAAAACATCTAATAGGATTAGAATTTATAATATGACAATAATTATATATATGTTTATTTAAAGCAGTCACTTTGGAACCCCCAACAAAAGGGTAATTTATATTTATTTGATTTAAGGAAAACCATTCAGCTTAGTGATTTTTCTTCAAGAATAGATTAATTTTTCTCCATTTTGGTGAACATTCCTGCCACCCATAGCCATGTGCAAAAAATGAACAAGTGAGGTAATAATAAAGTAACAATAATGTGTAAAAATTTAAAAAATATATGTGTAAGGATAGAGTCAAAATCACTGTATACTATTTATCCTTGATGTTTTTTTCAGGTGAAAATAGAATTTGAGTTTCCTAGGGTTCAACAATAACAATATTCAGATCAACAAAGGGAGTTCTGGGGCCTGTATAAAATCAGTGAACTAGTTGGAATTAGAGAAAACATTTTAGTCAAACTCCTGAGAAAGAGGGGTGAGGGGGAAGAGAATCACAACTTCCTGTCTTCACCTTGGCAAGAGGTAGACCTTGTGAACTTGGCAGGATGGAAGGATTTTGAACTTCCCATCTTCTTCCCATCTATAATCTAGAACAACTGATAGTGGTATCTGCATCAGGAGTCAAAGATAGACTGGATGAAATGAGGAAAGTAGATTCAATGTTCTACAAAAATACTAGCAGAAAAACTCTAAGGGAAACAACTTGAGAATATAGCAAAAAGATTTCCAGGGACTGTGAATTATTCTCCTCTTTGTCTCCACTTCTGACTTTGCATTTACTTGTGGGAGAGGGTGTCCTATACCAGTAAAATTCTTGCTATAAGGCTTTAGTAAATTCTGTTTTCTAAAAATTATTTAAATTTGGTTAATTAATTGCTATAAATTAATAATAATGGTGGGAAGGACACTGGTCATAGTTCTTGAGCTAAAACAAAACAAAACAAACAAAAAGAAATCCCTAACCCCTCAAAATTATTCCTAGACTTTGAGAGGAAAAATCATACCTGTTCCTCTGGTAACTCAACCTTCTTTTGAGAGAAAGGTTTGGGAAGGTATATGTGCTATACAAAAATAGTCACTATCATCAAAGCCATAAACACATTCTATGTTTTTGTCTTGAATTGTCATTCTTGGGTAAAAATAAAATAAACTTCCCTTGTTCTCCCTTTCACCTATCACTGAAAGCAAAATATACAGGATTCTCCTTATTTCTGGCTATGTTAACCAGAAATATGTTAATATTAACCAGAAAACATTTTTCCCAAAAGTCCTTTGGATTCTTACACTGCTCAGAACATGTTGAGTAGACCATTGTCCAACTGTTCAGTTTATGTTACAGTGTAGTCTTGGAGAATCAGCAGCAGACTACCAGGCAGAAGATTTTAATTCACTTCTCATTTCACTCCACAGTTTCTGAATGATACCAGGTAAGTGTAACCAGCTAAAAGTGTTTATGGAG
Source organism: Macrotis lagotis (assembly GCF_037893015.1). NCBI lineage: Eukaryota > Metazoa > Chordata > Mammalia > Peramelemorphia > Peramelidae > Macrotis > Macrotis lagotis. The sequence continues at coordinate 126,002,959 of NC_133659.1, forward strand.
AGGGACATTAGTATTTGTGCCATTTCCTTTCTGGAGATATGGAGAATCTCCCTTCTGACAACCAGACATATGCTTGTAGTAGATTTTCTCCATTTAGTTATCCCTTCCCACATGGTGACTTTCCCTATCATGGTTTCATTTTATTGTAAGATGGCATAAAAAATTAAATGGAAATTTTGGGGGAGTTTTATAAAGGTTGCTGACGATACACAAAGGTCAACAGATGACAAAGAAAAAGTTTAGAAACTCAGAAATGCATAAAATATTTGTAAAGTGTTATATAATATCAGCATATTTTATCTTTTAATGCCATAATAATTCAGACTTCTGGTATAATGGGAGGGCCAGAAATTTTTACACAAATTTTCTAGATTGGGATGGTAGGAGGTGCTACATCCCTAACCCCATTGACATGGAAGGGATAGCTGGTTTTGAAGGAAGTATTCACACCAATGAAATCACATACTAAATAAAATATCAATAAGACCTTACATTTCTATATGACATCTAATGCGGGGGTCCAGCCTCTGCGGGGTCCTTGGAACTTGACAGGAGGGATAGAGTCGGCGAAATGAGTTGAGTCAACAAGTGGGTATAGGCAGGAGCAGGTTGACTGGCTGTCAGCTGCTTAGATTTATTTTTATAGTCTCAAAAATCATATGAAACAAGCAAACTAAAATCATTTCCTTGGTTACAAAAGTATACAATTTTAATCATTAATCATATAGTTCATATGGTTACAAGTTTGATCATGTAGTGGTTACAAGTGTGATTATCAATCATGTAGTTAATTTTCTTGTCCCTGCACCGTGATGACCTCAACCTGCCTGTTGCCTAGTTCGTTGCTGCATAGTAAAGTTATTGATTAAACAGAACTTTCCTTATAATAATCTTTGATATAATTTGTTTAATGGAATGCTTCTATGATTTTGTACTGCATATGTAATGTTTTTCGATATGCTCCCTTGACAACCTATAGTGAGGGTAGTTATGTTTGTCCACCTGTCCGTTGACTCCTTCAATAACTAATTTTCCTTTCAGCCCTTGTCGGTAGACACTACGATTTCTATGACTTTTTATTCTTTCCCAATAAACTAAGGCTGTTAGAGTTCACATATTGGTTACCTGTACTAACTATTCTCTCACCATCTTTATCACATATTCCTGTGTATGACAAGGCGGGGCAAAACTGTTAATTTCCCTGGAATTCTATCTGACCCATCTTGTATCTGGTTTCCCTGTATATATTCTGACATCTCCCTGGAACTCCCAGTGCTATGTCTTCCAAAGATTTCATAATGCTGAAGCCTTTTGTATATCTCAGGGAGAGGCAGTCCTGTTAAATTTGGACAGAGTTCACAATCTGTTTTATTCAAGGAATTTCTCTGAAATCCTTCCTTTATAGTCATTCCACTATTAGGATGAGTAAGTTTTGCAATCAATAATAGACCTATAAATATGGGTATACATGGAATCCCTATATATATTGAAGAAGGAAATGTTTTTCCATCACGCAGTGTGACTGCCTTAAGTCTACTTGCCATGACTGTGTCAAACAGCTTAGAGACCCTGGCTCCCAACAATCTAAAGGATCCAAATTATCTCATTTGACTCTTGTAATAATTAGCTAAAATAAGCTAAAATGTCTTTTATGCCTATTTTAGAGAGATGAAGAAATTAATGCTTCCTGAAGTAAGGTAAGATCAAATTCACATTTCTAATCAATGGAAAGTCAGAACTAAAAACCCACATCTTATGAATTTAGAAAAGTCATGAATACAATTTATTTCCTCACTAAGGCTCAACAACATGGATGTGACAGAAAGTACCTTGGCTTATGATGAAAGAATTTGAATTTGAGCCCCATTTTCTGTCCCCAGCTCACCATGTGATCTTGTTTTTTTTTGTTTTTTGTTTTTTTTTAGATTTTTCAAGGCAGTGAGGTTAAGTGGCTTGCCCAAGGCCACACAGCTAGGTAATTATTAAGTGTCTGAGAACGGATTTGAACTCAGGTACTCCTGACTCCAAGGCTGGTGCTCTATCCACTGCACCACCTAGCCACTCCTCACCATATGATCTTGAATAAGTTACATCCCCCCCCTTAGAATAAGCTTCTTCTTTTGTAAAATAAAAGGATTAGCCTATGTGATTTAAAGGACGAAACAATCTGAGGTTCCTGATCCAGTGTTACTACATTAGTAGTGAGAGATTGTATTGAGGAATGGACACTCTCTTACTCAGCCCTCCTTGTGACTTTGGATACATATTTGCAAGCTGGCTGACCCATGGTCATGGACATAGGCAGAAGAACCATAACATGTAAGGGGCTGAACCCACAGGAATAACAAATCTGAATAAGTTTCATGATCTTTTTTACCTATGTAGCTGAAAGCCTAAAGAAAGCTATGCCCTGATTGTCCAAGACACATGGAACATGTAAGGGGTAGATGGCAAGATGTTTTTCAATTGTTTTTCAGTCCTATCCAACTCTTTGTGACCCTATTTGGGGTTTTCTTGGAGGAGACACTGGCAAAGTTTACCATTTCCTTCTCCAGCTCATTTTACAAATGAGGAAACTGAGACAAACAAGGCTATTGACTTGCCCAGGGTCACACAGCCAGTGTTTGAGACTAGTTTTGAACTCCAGAAGATAAATCTTTCTGACTTGACATCTAACATTCTATCTACTTTGCCATCTAGCTGCACCCAAATATTTCAGTAGTTTTAGATTATTTTAGATGTTTTATCTTTCTGTGTTTATTAATGTGCTCTTTGACTCTTTTTGTGTCTTAAATATTTCCTAAAGTGAAAAGCAGAAAAATTCTATTTCTGTATCTGATACTCAAGTTGTACAGTTAGTGATTGTTGCTGTTTTTGTTCTTCATTCTCCAATAAGATCATGGCATCAGGTGATGTTATGACAAGCAAATGAAAATAGGATTTGAATGAGGAGGTACTGTGCTAAGTCACCAGCCTTATTTTCACCTCCAGAGCTATCTGGGTCCACTGACTAGAAATGGATTAGAATGACTGGAGATGACCCCCCAGAAGCAAGATAATCAGGGTTAAATGGTTTGTCCAAGGTCACACAGTTAATAAGTATTAAGTTTCTGAGGTCACATTTGAACTCAAATCCTCCTGACTCCAGGGCTGGTGCTCTACCAAGTACACCACCTAGCTGCATGATATAGTGTGTAGTAAGTAACCTTTCTAGGAAGGATCTTATCATCTACATTTTGGGGAGACCTCGACCTGATCTATTCCTAAGGTTTGTTCTAGGGATTTCCCTGGAGTGACTCTGGAATGAAGTAGAGAGAGAGAAAAAAATCTTGACTCCTCCCCCACCCACGCTGGAATCTGGAGCTAGAAGTTCTTATGAGAGAGAAGAGCCCCCCTAGGCTGTGGGGAAAGTCCTGTTTGATCAAGGAATCTCAGTACTTTCCCAGAGGTTGAGGCTGTGGTTGTTGTCTGTATTTCTCGGATAATTTATTTTCCTTTTATGTTTTATGTCATATCTTCTAACCCCACCCTCCATCCCCCAGGTCATAAATATTCAGAAGACCTAAAAAAAAAAGGCATCATATTTGCCTCCATAATTCCTAGTACTTCTCAGACTAGTCACGCAGCAATCAGTTGAAAGAAAATGAATGAATGAATGAATGAATGTACCTGTTCACCATCATCATGGGCATAATTGCTCCCACCTTCCTAATCTCCTACACCAATCTAAGCCAAGAAAAATAAAACAAATGAAAGATACAATAATCACCCTTCAAACACTTGACCAGATCTAAAGTAGCAGAGTCCCAGCATTCCCAGTGGTAACTAAATGGTCATAGATAGGACACTGATTTCAGAGCTAAGCAATCAAATTTACTCAATGGCTACCATCAGAAGCAGACTATGTATTCTCCATCTCTGACTCACTTCAGTTTTCTTTATTCTGGATGGGGACATGTATATACAAATCACAGTATTTTGTTCCTTATTTTATTTTCTCATGGAAGGAGACAGCTTTTCACCATCCCTAGGAAACCCTTTGCTCTGATTTTCTGATTTTACATGAAGTGGGTGAGTGATTTTCTCTGAAAATAAGACAACTATACTCATAATAACATACGGCCTTGATTCCAACACTCTTCCCGCCCCCCCCCCCATTGACTCCCTTGGGATCTGTAGTCTGGTTTCTTGACCAAGTCATCAGATAAAGTTTAGCTAAATCTCTGAAATTTTTGGCTACTTACCCAATGTTCTGAATCTTTTGAGGCTGTCTCATTGCTTTTTACTATGAAGAAAAAAAATCTATGACTGTATAAGGAAGGTATTTTAAGATCTTTAAAGAAAAATTCTAAGTTTAGTGACTGTGACTCCCTTGAACTCAATTTTCTATTTTTAAACAAATTGTCACTGCTTGAATAACAAGGAAATCATGTCATGAATTTCACTGTTCATTTTGTTTGACCACGTTCATGTAGCTGCCACCACTTGTAGCATACAAGCTAAGAAGACCCAGAAGCTGAAAGCGTCTTCATAAACCAAGCCTGAAGTTGTTTTTAGAAGACCTTCGGCAGTTAGTCTTTATTTCAATAAATTATATAGTATAATATCAGAAATTCTAGGGCTTCATCCTGATCTTCCATGCTATATCCACTTCAGGTAAATGAGTAGAATTAAAATTATGAGAAGATCCCAGTCCCTAATCTATTTAACACTGGAGTTAATCCTGGATGAAGGCAAAGGACCTCAAGTGGGTACCTCTCAGACTGGCTTTAGGACTACATCAACTATTGTCTGACTATCTAGTTGGAACAGAGACTGGAATGAAATAATCCAATTAGTATTACCTATGCCTTCTGTTCAGGCATGACTACCTATTGTCCTATGATTCCAATCAGAATTTGTTGACCTGCCTAAATCAAAACTCCCCTACCCTGACAAGATAATCAAATTCATCAATGTCAGCACCATTCCTCTGGTGTCATCCCACAGTTCCATGTTACCCTCTATAAGCCATGTTCTGTTATTAAACTACTCTCTATATCAGACCTGTCATATCCCCCCCCCAAAAAAAAACTACTTTGTATACTTTTTTATGTATTTGTATACAAGGTTATACTTAAATGTGTTTAAGTTATTATAAGCTCCTAGAGGAAGGGGATAATTTTATTTTGTCTTCATATCCTCAGTATGAACAACATAGTAGGGACTAAATAAAAGCTTCTTGAATTGCACTTAAATCATTTAGAGAAGTTGTCTTACTTTACATATGAGGAAACTGAGGCTCCAAAGAGTAAAAACAACTTGTTCAACCAGTAGGAAGAAACTGAGCCAAAATTTGAACTAAAGTCCTCTGACTCTAGTTGGTTCTCTGCTCCCTACATCATGAGGAAAGTGAGTTTCCCTTGAGACTTCCAGTATATATTCCCAAGTTAGCAGAAAGGGCATAGGCAAGTGAGATGATAATTTTTGCCACTGGAAACTCTGGTTTGCCACAAAGTCTTTGGTTTTGTGATCCTTCATCTTAGGACTGTGGAAGCATTATTGGCTTGAAATAGTCACATTTTGTTACAGTATAAATACTGGCCTGATAAAAGGGGACAGGAGATAGAGGAAAGAAAGAAAAATCACATTAATTTGCCTGAAAACTAACTGAAATCTCAAGTTTTAATTGGAGTGGGGGAAAAGGTTGTTGGGTAATAGGGAAAAGAAATACACAGAGCAGAACTGGTGTGTTTCAACCAAAATGGACTGAAACAAAACTATGGATCTTTTTGGTGATATAGTTGATACAATAGATTTGGAGTCTAGAAGACCTGAGTTCAAGTCTGATATCAGATGCTAACTGCATGATCCTGGGCAAGTGACTTCCACCTTATTCCCTTCAGTTTCCATATCTATAAAATGAACTGGAAAAGTAAATATCAGAGACAACTGAAAATAACTGAACAACAACAGATCTTTTTGTTGTTTCAAATCATTAGAAGATTATAGAATAGAAATAATAGAAAGTCCTTGTTTCCTAATTCATAGGAAGAGAAAAAAAAAGTATGAAGGTTGTCTTTATTGTTCATGTTGAACATATTTCAATTAAAACCTTTAAATTTTGATCATAGTGAACAACCTGCAGCTCAGAGGGTAATTTTTTCCTGATTTCAGAATTAGTTATCAGAGGCAGAATGTAAACTCATGTTTTTCCAACTCCTAGTCCAGTATTCTCTGTTTGTTAAACCATGCTGAATTTTGAGCTATGTTGTTGATCCTGGGTTTATCTTCTAAAAAAGTATCCATCTGCCCCTTGGGCTAAGAGGAAGTTAATACCATTCCTGGCTTCTTTAATAAAACATGAACCTACTTTGGAAGTAATTAATGAATGGGAGCTCAGATATCAGAATGCTGCAGGTAGAAATCCTATCTCTTGTCAGGGCAGGATGTAGTAAAATTCCTTTGTTGGAGACATAATGCAAGGGAGAGGAGAAAAAAAAGCAACACATTCCTTTGGCGTACCTGGGATTTGTTATAAATGTATTTTGATGGCTCATTATGCTGTAAAAGAATGTATTTTTATCTCTAGAACTAGTTAGCAAAACAAAGAAAGTAATCTCAGAGTGACTGTTATTTATCTTGAAGATGCTCTGTAATAAGGAAGATGATCACTACAATATAAGCCCCATTAATGAACTGGCACATTCTCCTGGTGAACAATTAATTCACCAGTGAGTGAGGTCAGAGAAGACTAGCTGCCAAGGACTGTTCCTTTGCAAGGTAGCTCTCCAATTGAGTCATCAGAGATGACTTCTTTTTAGGATGAAGTGTCTTTTGAGACATTTCCTTTCAAAACAAAGTCATATTGCCTTCTGACTTCCTCTATGGGTTCATAATTCTGGAGTGTTTCTGATTCTTTGCACACTGTATTAGACAATGAAGAAGATTATAGAAGAAAAAGAAAACAAGCCCTTGCTTAGAGAAGGTTATTATTTAGACAGACTAGATAATAGGAAAGAAGGGAGGGAGGGAGGAAGAAGAAGGAAGGAAGGGAGGAAGGGAGGGAGGAAGAGAGGAAGGAAGGATGGATGGAAAGAAAGAATGAAAAAGGGAGGAAGGGAGAAAGAAAGGGAGTAAAGGAGGGAAGGAGGAAAGAAAGTCAGTTAATAAATATTTGTTAAACATTTTCTTTGTGCTAGGCAAAAGATAGTCACCACCCTCAAAACGTAGAGAGATAAGTAAACAAATTTATTCATCCAGGATAAATAGGAAATAATTAAAAGAAGAAAGGCACTAGAAAGTAAGAAGAACTGAAAAAAGTTTCCTGAAGAAAATAAGATTTTAGGTGGTCAGTCACTGAATCTAAGAGTGTTGTAGGTTAGAAAGGGCTTTAACACGGATATTTTATATTTGATTTTGGAGAAAATAGGGGGCTCCTGGAGTTTATTGAATAGAGTGGGTGCTAGTCTGAACTCTGCTTTAGGAAAATCACTTTGAAGGCTGAAAGGGGGGCAGATTAGTAGGAAGAGACTTGAAGCAGGCTGACATGCCAGCAGGAAAAATAAACCACATTAATTCCTTATCTAACACTGTGCCAAGTGCTGGGTGAACAAACAAAATACCTGCTTTCAAGGAGTTCACACTCTAATTTGAGGAGATAACACATTCAGCAGCAGAAAAAATGCGAAGGTCAGAGGTATTAAGGGTTCAGTAGCAGGGCAGATGGCAAGACCCAGGAATCCTTAATATTTGCCAAAGACAGTGATCAACATCCAGATAAAGCACATAATGATTTATATAATACCCATGAAGCAAAAGTGGATTCCATGAGGGATAAAGAAGTAAATGTTTATCACTGAAGAGTCAGTTGATTCCATGTATTAGAAGTCAGGTCTTGGAGTCAATGACAAGAACAATCAATAGGAATATTTTTAGAAAAATGTCATCAAACCTAATCTCAACAGTTTATCTTAGAGATTAGTCTGCATGATTTTTCTAGAGTTGAAAGCAAAAATAAAAGATGTTTGTTATTTCCATTTTAGGCAAGGGAGTGAAACTCACAGAGGACAAGGCCATATTTGCAAAATTTCCCAAACCTAGAGTGACCATTCTACCAAAGAAACTTATGGATGGGTCTCCAAGGTAGAAGAATAATTATATGCATCTTGAATTTTGACTGGTATTCATTGCCTGAGATATTCAGTTTTCCTCTAGATGTATTGTAGGGGATAAGAAACTTTATTTGGTTTACATAAACAGTCTAGTCTAGGATCCAGGATTTTCTCCTATGGGAATGAGTCCTGATATGATAGTCACTGGAGCATATTGTTTCATTTGGTACAAAGCTACACTATCACTAAGAAGACTAAAAGTTTCGGTTTTAATGAAGAGTTGAGAATGATTACAAAATGTGAAACTGGATGACCAGAAGAATGATGATGTCTTTGACAGAAATATGAAGTCAGGAAGAGAGATTGGTTTTTAGAAGAAAGTAAGTTACAATTTGATTTTTAAAGATCAATGTGACATCCAGGTATAAATGTCCAGAAGGTATTAATGATGTGGTTCAGGATCTCAGGAGGACTTTGAAGCCTAGATAGTTAGACCTTTAAATCATCCATAAATGGCATAATTAAACACACAGGAATTTAGATCAGAAAGATATATAGATAGAGATTCAGAGTCAGAAAGATGGAGAGGAAAGGAATGAAGGAGAAGAGAAGGTAGAGGAGGGGAAAGAGGAGAAGAAAGAGGAAGAGGAGAAGAAAGAGGAAGAGGAGGAGAAAGAAAAGAAGAAGAAAGAAGGAAGAGGAAGAAGAAGAAGAGGAGGAAGAGGGAGAGGAGAGGAGGAGGGGAGGAGAGGAGGAGAGGAGGAGAGGAAGAAGAAAGAAGAAGATCATGAAGAAGAAGAAGGAAGAAGAAAGAAGATGATGAAGAAGATGATGAAGGAAGAAGAAAGAAGAAGATGAAGAAGATGATGAAGAAGGAAGAAGAAAGAAGAAAGTAGAAGAAAGAAGAAGAAGGAGAAGAAGAAGGAGAAGAAGAAAAAGAAGAAACAGAAGAAAGAAGAAAAGAAGAAGGAGAGAGAGGAGGATGAGGAGGAGGGTGTAGAGACATATTATATCATCAAGACAGAGACACGTCTAGATACAGAAGACAGTATATGAGTAATGGTCAAGCAAAGGAAATTGAAGAGTTGTTGAAGTGAGAAATCAAAAAATAGTATGGTCACAAAAAGTTCAAGGAGGGGACAGAACCTGCAGGAGAGTCACAGAAGCATTGCCAAATGAATAAAGGCTAATAAAAATTCATTTAAATTATCAACTAACACATATAGTTTTTAACCTTGGCAAGACCAGTTTAAGTCAAAGGAAAAGGTCAGAATCCTGATGGTAGGGGCGGCTAGGTGGCACAGTGAATAGAACACCGACCTAGGAGTCAGGAGTACCTGAGTTGAAATCCAACCTCAGACACTTAATAATTACCTATCCATGTGGCCTTGGGCAAACCACTTAACCCCATTGCCTTGAAAAATCTAAAAAAAAAATCTATATGGTAAAGGTCTGAAAAATTAGTTAGAAATGAGAGAATGGAGATAACAGTGATCAGAGGTTACTGAATTTGAAATCAGAAGATCTAAGTTCACATTCTAGCTCTTCTAAATTTAGTACCTGTTTAACCTTGGATAATTCACCTTATGTCTTAAGTTTCTTCATCTATAAATGGAGGTAGTAGAATTAAATAGTTGCTAAGATGTTAGTTGCTTAAGTACTACAAAATCACAATTATTAGCCTATAAGAGAGATGCTGAATCTGTAGCAAACCAAGGGTATGAGAAGCTGGTCCAGGAGACCTGGGGAATACTAAGAAAATAATTATATTATTCTGTAAAAATATCCCATAAGCTCCAAAATGATTTCCAATCAATAAAGTTATATAATTTATTCATGTAACTATGGAGAACAATAATTAATTCTTCTCTTTATCTTATTTTTTATGTGCACATGCATGGTGAACTCTAGAATTTTGATTATCAGTCATTCAACAAATATTTAAAGCTCTTAATATGTTCCAGGAACTGTATAAGCAATAGTTCAAATGTGGTTGGTGATCCTTGAACTAGAGTAAGAACAAATAGATGTAAATTTCAGCATGAGGGATTCAGATTAGATATAACAGAGAACTTCCTAATGGTCAAATGTCACCATATAAAATATAATATGAATGTGCAAAAGAAGTATGGAAATACTTCTACTTTAAGCACTTTATGAATAGAATAAAGAAGTGGCATATATTCTGAATATTTTGTCTCAATACTTATAGACAGGGAGATGGATTTGATGACTTTTTTCTTTCTCTTTTTTAAATTAGGTTTTTGCAAGGCAAATGGGGTGAAGTGGCTTGCCCAAGGCCATACAGCTAGGTAATTATTAAGTGTCTGAGACTGGATTTGAACCCAGGTACTCCTGACTCCAAAGCCAGTGCTTTATCCACTACTCCACCTAGCCACCCTGATTTGATGACTTCTTAAAGGATTTTCATAAGAAGGTATGATTTAAGGATTTGAGAATTATCTCCAAACCTATGAGTCCTATGCTTCTGTTGCCAAGTCACCTCATAACCAACCACATACCAGCATTCGTTATTCCACCAGAAACTAAGATAGACTTATATATTTGCATTTAAATTGTTTTATTCTTTGAAACTAAAGAACACCTGCTGAGTTATTAGTGAGCTCATTACCAGTACCCCTATGGAGATGTGATATTAAGATTAAATTTGAGTTACTCCACAACCACAAAGGTTATCCACAACTGAAGTGCTGGAGAAAGAAAAGCTAGGCCTTGGGAATTCTAGGAGGCTCCCCTCATACTCTTTCAGGGTTCAGATTGCATTTCTATAAAGATTTTTTGAAAAAAATAAACAAATGACTCAATGAATGAATGAAAAGGCATTTATTAAGTGCATAAAATATACCAAGTTACTATGCCAAGTGCTGAGGATAAAAAAAATGTGACAGTAAAGATGATTCCTGCTTTTACAGAGCTAATGAAGAAAGTGACACAAAGAAGAAATATGTCAAGGAGGGATACTTTGGTCTAGAAATTTATAGGAAAGATCAGTGTCAGATTGACACACACCCCATTCAAAAATAATGGTAGAGTTGATTTAGTCAGAGTTCATGGTTCCAGAGGGAAGGGTACAGATCTGAAAGGAAGGACATGGAAATGAAAAGGAAAAAAAATTGTACTTGGGACCCAGAATGAACAAAGCTAAATGCAGAGTTCATTAAACTCTTTTGAAGTTTCTTTGAAAAATCTTACTTTGTGGTCCTTAAGCATGTTAACTTGCTTTGTCTAAATTGTTTGGTCAGATTCAACCCAAAGAAATTAAATTTGGGTCATACAAATATTAATTTTTGTCTACTTAGTAAAAAAAAATGATCAGTTTGACTTTTTTCCTCATCTTGCACCTTCTTGTGCCAGTTTTGTGTAGAAACGGCCTCGGTGAAAATTTGGGTTTTGATTGAATAAATTACTTTCTCTGACAGCTAATAATATCACTCCAGCTGGAGAAGTCCAGGGTTCTGAGAAGGAACACAAGGGTTGGGATTTGGGTCTGGTTTCCTCAAAGCTGACCTTGATGCAGCTAACTATAAGTCTTTTAGCAAACATTTCATAATGTCTATACTGAAGATCAATCTGAACAGACTTTTAGTTCAGTCGGTGCTTTCACAAGGAAAAAAAGAGGAGGTCCTGTTTGACTCTGTAAAGGCAATTGTTAATCTCCATCATTTTCCCCTTAATTATCTAGATCATCACACCTGTTTGGGTTTCAAAATTTTGGATAAAGACAACGAGAAAACTTCATTTATATCAAGAAGATGTAGCTCAGAACGACTTTTTGGTCTTTAGTCTGAAAGGGGGAAGTCTTATTTTCTCCTTAAGAGGAAAGAAAGTCAACAAGGTTGAGGTGAAAGAATACTGAGTTGAGAGGAGGTTGGGGCACATATTGTTGAAGATACTGCAATGAGGTGTTTTTTAATAAAACCTATGCCCACATCCTGTAGTAGAAAATTAGAGATATTGCAGTAGAATGTTACAAACATTGTCTACTTTTCTTTACCAAGAAATGGTTAGTAAGACTGTGGGACAAGAAGTCTCACAAACTTATCATCCTCTCTACCTTAGGATCTTTTCAACATGATTAATTCGGCAGAAACTCAACTAAATAAATCATCAGTTTTGAGAAACAGAGAAATGAAGGCATAGACAAAGAGACCCAGAGACAAAGAGAAATGGACCAGCAAGATTATGGATTTTAGGAGGAAATTTCTCTCAGTGTAAACATAGATATTGCGAATATAATTCATAATAGTAGCCATTTGGGGAAAATAGCCATGCAAATATTATGAAAGGAGGATTAAAATTTCTATCTCTCCTTCACCCACTTGGAACTATTTTGTCATGCAATCATTTGCATTTCTCAACTCTTAGAGACAGAGAGAGAAAGAGGTCATGACATGTTGGAAAAGAGGCTGTTTTATGTTGGAAAAGGCACTGGAATTGGGGTTAAAAGACCTAACTTCACATCCCAGTTCTATTACCCATCACCCGTGTGATCTACAGCAATTCATTTCATATCTATTTGGGTCCTTACTTTCCTCATTTGTAAAATTACTGGGTTTGATTGATGAGTCTCTAAAGTTACTTTCAGTTTTAAATGCTATGAACTATGTCTAGTAATTGCTGTTATTTCTTCAGATGGGGAAAGTAATGCTTCCATTCACTTCTGCCCAGAAAAGGTAGAGTATCATTGTCCCTGATATCTTTTTTTCAAAAGAAAAGAGAAAAATTCCAAGACCTCTAATCAGAGTTCTTGGAAGTCTATACTTTAACTCTACCTACTACTTTCATTCCATTAGGATCATATATTAGAGTCCTGGAACCTACTCAGAACATTCTTTGACAACCCTGGGGGGAATAAATCCATTCCTTTTGCACTCTAAACCATAGGCCAGAAGCACTGTGAATGTGTTCATCATTCCCTTTTACAAAAGATAAATCGATTTTTGATGAAGGGACTGTTCACTATAGAAATTATCTTCTCAGATCATTATTCATGACTGATTAACTGAAACCCACTTTTTTCTAACAGACGTGTTCAGTGGTATTACTCCTTTTCTGAGAACTTGGTAGTATCTAATCAAGGAAACCCTACTTCATTAATAACTGAAAGCTATTTCTTCACTATATTCACATGACTCTCTAGGGCCACTTTCATGAGATTTATTATATTGTTTAGCACCAAATTTTGTAAGGTAGTGGTCAGTGAGTCATTAATCTTCCAAACAAAAATTCATTAATAACTTGACAGTTGTAATGGTATATTTAAGTGTTGTCAGTCTCCTTTACTTTTCAGACATGTGATGCCCATCATTTGGAGCTATTCCTCAGGGTCTTACTAGGTCAACTTCTCTTTTCCCTCTATAATATCTCACTTGATCTCATTATCTCCTATGAGTTCAGTTATCATATCTATACAGATGAGTCCCTGACCTATCTATCCAGCCCTAGTTTCTCTCCTGAGCCTCAGGACATTTTGGACATTTTTGGGCGGGCATCACCTAAATATCTGAAATTCAAGGTGGTGGAGCTTTCTACACTTGGTGGGGGGTAGGTATGGGGAGGGAAACAAATAAATGTTCCCTCAGTGAAGAAAGAAAGGGATATGATGTGGAAGTTGGAAGACTTGACATGTCATATTGATGAAGAATGGAAGAATATCATGGAGAAGGGAAATGGATAAAAAAGAGACATTGCACAAATAAAAAACAGAATTAAGGAAGATTAGTGAACTATATGCTCTGAGGAAAAACTTCTTATCTTCCAAAGAATGAATCAGTAGAATCACAGATATTCTTAAGTAAGACATCATCCACTGGGGAGAAGGAAAAAGGGTAGTAGTATCAGTAACAACTGATAAATTTTCGACTCACAATTACTGAGATAACTATTTGTCAACCTGATAGTCAAGTTAATAAATATTTATTAAGCACCTACTATTTACTAGACACCAGACTAAGTGATAACAATAATGTCTTCCTGGGGCATGTACCCAAGACATAAAAGTGTAACATAATAGAGTACTTGTCAACATTTATCAAAAGAGATGACAATTATCCACTTTCAGTGATTCACAAATAACACAACCAGAAGGAATCTTAAAAGTATTATTAATTATTTTAAGTCACTGAAAGTTAGGGATGTAGGGGGGGGGGGAATTAATTTGAGAAGCTAAAAGTTTAGATTTCAAGATTACAGTTTTTTAGTCAGAGATAAAATATCTTACAATTATTGGTAAAAATGAATTTGTAGGTGTCTTGAGCATGTGATCAAAAGAAATTTAAATTTAAAAATATAGAAGAGGGAAACGATTGTTTATACATTGAAGGCTAAATGTTATATAGAAAGAAACCACAAAGAAGAAATGACTAAAAGGTGAGACAAACAGAAATTCACAGGAGAGAAAATCCAAGAAGGGTTAATAGTAAAACCCAAGACTCTTAATAGTCTATAAACAATAACCAAAATTTAGGCATTAAACAAGGATATGTAAATGTCTTAACATATGGGGTGATTTTGTCTTCATAAGCATTACTGACACATGTGGGAAGAAGTTCATACCTGGACTAGATATCTAGATGAGTATGCCTTACTGAAAAGAAATAAGATATATAGAAGATGTTTATTGCTTGTTCTTATGCAGTCATTTCAGGCATTCAGACATTTTGTGATTCCCTTTACAGTTTTTTTTTTTTGGCAAAGAGACTGGAGTGATTTTGTCATTTCCTTTTCCAGCTCATTTTACAGATGAGTAACCTGAGGCAAATCAGGTTAAATGACTTGCCCAGGGTCATACTGATGAAGGTGAGAAAGTGTAGGATTCTTCAGAAAGTCAGAAATGAATTCCACACAAAAATTCTTGATTTGGAGGTATAGGCACATCAAAGTTTAACACATATTACTGTAAAGATGGTAAGCAATTAAACATTTCTTAATAAGAATATTAATAAGAAATTAATAATAAGAAATTAGATCTCTTAAGAAAATCTAGTAAAACTAAGAGGGGGGTGTCTTTTAAGGAAAAAGAACAGGTATTTGGTTTATTATGGGGAGAAGTTTTGAGGAAAGAGTAATTCCTTCATATCTCAGTATCCTTTTTGATGGAATAGCCTTTGGGATGAGTTTGCTCTAAGACTTGTGTATTTACATCTCAGTATCCTTTTTGATAGGATAGTCTTTGTCATGCCAACTTCAGGTATCCTGATCTGAATATCAAAATATACCTGATGGATGGGAGCACCAATCTTCCCTTCTAGTAAGATAGCTTTTGGTATATAGATTCCAAATGGCCCACAATGGGAACTATTTATCTAATTGACAATGGGATGGGGAAAAGGTCAAAGAAGAGAGACAAAATAGTAATTTTGTCATTATGAGATACTGTAGATTACAAATCTGCCTGACATAGACATGAAATAGTTGTGATGGACTCTTCAATCCCCCTACACTGCCCTATTTTCTATTCCTCTCTCAGAGCACTCCATCACCCAATTCCATAGTGGTTCCCAAATCCTAGAAGCCTCTCTCTTAACTTCTACTTCTTGGCTTTCTTCAAATCAACTCAAACTCCACTTTTCCTAGTCGACCCTGCCTGCTATATTCTATTTTCTGTTCCTCTGAGATTATCTTCCTAGTTGCATGTTGCCTTCTCCATTAGAATGTAAACATTTTCAAGGTTGAGACTTGGCACCAGACAAATACTCCTAATAGAAAGGCTCCTACTATTATGGGCAAGGTCTCTTAGGGATCTAAGGGTCTTGGGTTGAAGGTACAACAATAGGCCATAGGGACTGGGCAATTTAGAGAGTGAGAGTCTGGGGTGAGGTGGGGGAGGGGAATTCCAAACTTAAGGATACTTCATCACAATCTTGACAGAGAGCTCTCCTCATGATTCCTAGTGACTTTGGATAGATCATTTTATTAAACAAATTCTTTGCAATAACCATAAACTTAAGTTAAGTGACTACTGAGTATAAGACACTGGGGAAATATCCAGTCAATCAACTAGCATTTATTAGGTACCTATTATACACCAGACAGTATTCTAAAGACTGGGTATACACTGAAAAGGAAGAGACAGTTTTCCCCCTCAAAGAGCCTCCAGTTTAATGAGGGAGATAACATGCAAACAATTATATAAAAACAAGATATAGAGAAGGTAAAATGACTATAAGAGAAGGAAGGCATGAGCATTGGGAGTTTAAGAAAGACTTTTTGTAAAAGGAAAGAATTTAACTGAGACATGAAGTATGCTAGAGAAGGAAAGAGTCAGAGAAAAGGAAAGAGAGAGGTCCAGGAGGGAGCAACAGCCAATAAAAAATGCAGAATGCAGAGACAGTGTGTTTAGTGTGAGGAATGACACAAAGATCAATGTCTTAGAGATGGTGGCATATAAGGTATAAGGAATCTGGAACAGTAATAGGAAAGGGTCAGGTTATGAAGGACTTAGAAAGTCAAAGAGATGATTTTATATTTGATCCTAGAGGTAATAATTTGTTGTTAAAGTCACAATAATAAAACTCTCCCTTCACTCTAGCAGCTTACATTCTCCTTAATTACTTTGGGCCTTAGATTTTTCATCTGAAAATAGTTAAGGCAACACGTACTTCCTTTTCCTACAGAAAGAAAGCATATGGTTGTTATGAGGAGAGAAGAAAAAAGGAGCAGTAGGGTGGCTAGGTGGCACAGTGGATAAAGCACCAGCCTTGGAGTCAGGAGTACTTGGGTTCAAATCCAATCTCAGACACTTAATGATTACCTAGCTGTGTGGCCTTGGGCAAGCCACTTAACCCCATTTGCCCTGCAAAAAAAAAACACTAAAGAAAAAGAAAGAAAAAGGAGCAGTAGAGGAAGATAAAGGAGGAGAAGCAGCAACAGGGGAAGAAAAGAGGGGAAACAACAGCAACTGCCCTAGGAGGAAGAAATGGAGTAAGAGGAAGAAGAGAGACCTTATAGTATAGTGGAAAGAGTCCTGGATGTGGCCAGAAGATATTATTTTACCATGCATCCCTGGGTATCCTGTATGCTTAGGCAAGTTGCTCAGCCTCTCTGGCTCTCATTCTTCTTAAGTGTCAAATGAAGGAATTGGTCAAATGATCTATAAGTTTTCCACAGCTCTAAATCAATGATTTATGATGATGGTGGTGGTGGTGGTGGTGGTGGTAGTGGTGGTGACAATGATGATGATAAAAGATTAGCTAAATATCACATTTTTTAATAGTAATAGCATAAATGCTACTCAAAAAGAACTACATGGGTCCCATCTCCGTCCTCTACCTCTTTATCTTTCTTCCTGTATAATCACATCACTAAGAGTAAGCATTTAAAAGTCAGTCCACAAAACAACCTGGACAACATAATTTGAAACATGTTAGTATCTTCATATTGTTGACCTATTGCTCATGATGATTTAAAGGATCCCTCTAGCTACCAAAAATATTATGAATTTCCATTAATAGTGAAACAGAATGATGGCTATGAAAAGTGCAAATGCCTTTATATTAGTATTATGTTAATTGTGCAAATGGACAGTCAACTATTCTCTTTCTTCTACTGAGCTGTATCTTGAGTGATATGGAAAGAGTAGGATAAACTGTTATCTGGATTCACAGTGACAACTGACTCTCCCCAAATAACTGCTGTGATGACAAGGAAGACTCTATCAACCCAGTCTAGAGAAGACTCTATTGCGCCCAGTCATTCTGTTCTGGGATCTTTAATAGTATTAACAGATCTATGAATAGTATTAAACAGAGTTATTTAAACACATTATGTAATCCATGAAAAGAACAGTCAAAATCAGTGCCGTGTTTGGTTGTTGTGAGATGACTACACTGTGTTATCAATGTAATAATAATCATCTCAGGTCAGTAGTAGTTCATCTCCTGTTCCAGTCTCAGAATAAAACTGGTAAATATGACAGTCAAATATCATCTGATACAGTAATTATTATTTAGTTATTGATATAGTAATCAATATGGTGATTTAATAATTGAATAATCTTAGATGGTATTCTTCTTAATGAAATGATAGAGATTAATCTATTCAGGTCAATTTAATCCAGCTCATCAGACTTTTATGGAGCATCTTGTGCCTAGCACTGAACTGGGTCCTGGAAAATATAGGTTAGATATGCATGGTTTCTGGCCTCTTTGGAGCCTATAGACTTCATATAGAGGCATTTGACACATTTAAATAATATAAGAGAGAGAGAGGCAAAGTAGTATGTAAAGTCAGAAGTGAGAAAGATGGTCAAGGGTCAAAAAACTAATTTTTTAATCCTCTGATCATGCTCATCCTGGTCAGCTTTTTTTCATCTGTCCGTAGGTTATCATTTTCACTCTAAAAATTTTAAATCCTGTGACTTTCTTCTGCCATCCAACTATGATGCTAAGATACTCTATCCCCACTATAAACCAATAAGCCTGAGAAGGAGCTCATTTTACTATTAATCTACCCAAAATAGATAGTATTGTAAATAATAAAATGATGATAATAATTTACAAAATCCAAAGAAAAGCTATTATTGTATCTTCTTCTGTTTATATCATACATATGTCTTTCCATTTCATTAGTGTGAATAGTTGAGAGCTAACCAGTTTTGATACCATTAATGCATGAAACTTAAGGAAATCTCAGAATATATTTTGTGCTTAATTATATGTGTGCATGTGATTTCTCTCAATAAAATGTAAGATCCTTGAGGGCAAGGATTGTTTCATTTTGATATCTCTATCCCCACAGAGACGGCACTTAAATATTTCTTCATTGTTTGATTCTTGTGGGCTATTGCAATGAGTTTGAGGTGAATCCTGAAAAAGAGATACAGGGGCTGGCTATATTAGTCAGTGAAGTAGATCCGGTATGGGTCAGTCATCTTTCCCACTCCCTTGGCAAGGAGATCTCTGAGATATGATGAAAGATTTCAAATACAACTGAAATTTCATCATGTGACTAAAGATCCAAGAACATCTAGCTCCATGAATAATATGGGAACAGAGGAAGAGAAGCAATTTGAGGGTTAGTGAAGAGTTGTTCCCAAACCCCTATCAACCAATTATTCCCCAAAATAACTAGGTTTTAATTGCCAGCACTAAAATGACTGCTGCTTCCCAAAATAAAGCAAAATGCATGACTCTCCAAAGAGACTTTTCCTAAGGACAAAAACTTAGTCTCATAGTAACAGATGTAAGTCTTTTTGACTAAAGGTCTTTTTTTGTCCAGGAAAAATAGGTAGGGGTCCGTGTGTGTGTGTGTGTGTGTGTGTGTGTGTGTGTGTGTGTGTAAGAAGTACTAGGAATTTTGTTGGTATGGTTCAATTGTTTCAGTCATGTTCTATTCTTCATGATCTTATGTGGAGTTTTCTTTACAAAGATCCTGGAATGGTTTGTTATTTCCTCCTATGACACATTTTACAGAAGAGAAAACTGAGGCAAATAGGGTTAAGCAACTTGCCTAGGTTCACATGGATAGTAAGAGTCTAAAACCAGATTCCAACTCATGTTTTCCTGACTCTAGGCCTAGAACTGTATTCAGTGCACCACCTTAGCTGCCCAGCAGTAGGAGATGAAGGTACAAAGAATATTAAATTTGAAGTCAGAGAGCCTATATCATAATAGTGACTCTGCTACTTAGTAGGATTTCACTGAATACTTCCATGCGAGGCCGGGTTATGGGAAGAGTAAGAAAAAAACTTGGGTTTAGAGGAAGCAGTTTAGTGGGACATCCACTTATGCTACCCACCCTATCCCCAACTGTTTTTGAAGGGCTATGCTTGAAGGTGAGGCCTCCTTCCATCCTCAAGTAGCTTCTTTTATAATCACCTTTTATTCCTTCTTTCTTTTCTCTCCTCAGTCTTGTCTCCTTAACTGCATTTTCATCTCTTTGAAAAACCAACTTTTAGCTATCAGTATTTTTCTCTTCTTGAATTTATCTCTCCTCTCTTGCTGCTGTCTATATTTCTATCAGCTCCAGAATGGGGGGGGGGGGGGGGAGGGGAGGAGCAGGAAAGAACAGCCCAAATGAGAGAATTCTATGAGAAGAAACTCATTTTGCTTCATGTTAGAGCTTTGCAGCTTTGGATATTTAAGGCAAAATTTTATAATTTCTTTATGAAAGGCTCCTGGGAAAGGGATTGAGGACAGCGCATGTCTGAAGCCATCTCACAATATTCCTAGGGAAATGATTTGTCATATTTATTTAGACCCATCTGGCAGTTAACAAAGGGGCCCATTTGAGGGCTTGTAGATTGTGCTCCTTGGCCCTGCCTTTGGGAGTTTCTGACTTGTTTGCCTCTTTTTACACTTCTCCATTTCCCTGTTGCCCTGGGAGCCCCCATCAGACAATGACCCTAGAGATTATGCAATTATGATGTTCTGGATTCTTCAGAGCCAGGGACCTGAGCCAGATGACATCATGCAGTGCTACTTCTTGATTTCACCAAAAGGATCTGGTCAAAGTGTATTGAGGCAGAAAGTTCATGGGGAAGTATTCAGGCTTAATTGTTAGTCCCTCCTGCTTACCTAGTGGTCAGGATCACCAGGGCACAGGCCCATACCACAAAAACACTGGTGCATGAAGTTGTTTATGCTATTGGGCAGGCTTCCTCACTGGACTGATTCTGGAACCACAAAGCAACTGCTTTAACTCCTCAAATTAAGCTACAAGCCTAGGTAGGAATTGGAGGAAGCCAAAACAACTAACAATAACAAACAACAAAAAAAAGGTCATCTCTCAGAGACATGTCTTTTAAGATGATCAGGCCTTGAGAAAAAAATATGAAGTGGGTAAAAGCTATGATTCTTCTATGACTTTCATGGGATGACTGGAATTAGATTTGGAGGAAGCAGATAGTGGGATATTCACCTATGCTACTCACCCTATCCCCATCTTTTATTGAGGGGCTTTCAAATTTATATCTGGGAGGCACTACGAAAATTATCTAACCCAACTCTTTCATTTTCATATGAGAAAACTGAGACCTAAGCATGTTGTCTGAAATCACAGAGGAAAGTCAAATGTCCGTGGTAAATGGAAGAGCCAGAATTAACATCAGGGCCTCTTATTCTCTACCTGTTCCTGTTCTAAATGGATAACCCTACAAACCCATTATCTGTTGAAAGACGATCTTTTTGGGAAAATAGTTTTCAAATTTGGACAATGCTATAGGAGATAGCATTTAGAACTAGAAGAAAGTCATCCAACTTAATTTTTTAAAGATGAGGAAATTAAGGCCCATAGAGGAGAAATTTCTGAGGTTTTCATGGTATTTTCCCATTGACCACCCTATGTTATTCTAACATTAGCCTTGTGAAGCAGGGAAGGGGAAGATAATGAGTCAATAAGGATTAATCACATACTATAGGTCAGAAACTACTAATTATCACTCCTTTTTACAAGACGGAATTGTTGTTGTTTTGTTCTTTGGTCTTCTTAGAGGACCATGACTTCAGGGAGGTGAAGTCATGATTTGAAAGTTATTTTGATTTGAGTGAGGGGATACTTTGTAAAATCACCAGCCTCACTATTTCCTCTGGAGTTATCTGGATCCAGTGGCCAGTTATGGATCAGTATGACTGGGGATGATCCTGGATACAGTAGAAGAATTTGGCCTTTTTTAAGCTAGGTCTTTAACAGGAATCAGTTTTCTGAGGCTATACCCATTCAGAGATTAAGGCTGGGAAAGAAATGAGGCAAAGAGTGACCTCTTTTACCTAATCAGATAAATAAATGTTGTCATCCTTCAGTCTCAAAGAGGACAATGACATCAGGGAGGTGATGCTGTGACCTGCAATTGACTTGGATTTGAGTGAGGGAAGGCTATGCAAATATACTAGCCTCATTTTTTCCTGTGGAGTCATTTGGCCAGTTATGATGGTTCTGGATGTGAGGTAATCAGGGTTAAATGACTTGTCCAAGGTCGCATAACTAGTGTCAAGTGTCTGAGGCCATATTTAAACTCAGATCCTCCTGCTTCCAAGGTCAATGCTCTATTCACTGAGTCACCTAACTGCTCTGTAAATATATACAGAACACACACAATTATGAATAAATAAATAAATAGATAAATAAATCAATGAACAAATAAAATTAGAAGAAAAGAAGAAAAAAGGAAGGAAGAAAAGAAGCAAATAACAAAGAGTGGACAAGGATTCTAATCTCCTGACCCCTAAATTGGTATTGGTTACCTTAGAATACCTTCCACCTGAGGCAATGCATACTAGGAAAAAAAGAAGGACCATTTTCCTTTACCTCTTCCACCCCAATATTAGAGAAGAATCCTAATATGTATTAAAAATAGAGAAAAACATGAACTTTGGCCCTGATTTTATGGGAATTCTGACAGTGCAATATGCCTTTAAAATCATTTGTACATCTGTTTCCTTTCCAATGACTTCATGAACTCTCTCCATACCAAAACCATGATGCTCTTTCATTGAGATGACAGTTTGCCCTTAGTGGTTTCTTTCTCCTCACTTCCTGAGTGAGCCATTTCCTCAAACCAAATTAATTGACTACAAGTTATAGTCATCAATCTATCAGAGATGAATGTAGGATCCACAAACTTGGATACTCTGGAGTGCCTTGTGTACATCCATCTTTTATACCCAATCCTGCAAATGGGATTCAGGTCATTGATACTACTAGCAGCTCTCTATTGGAGATTAGTGAGTAAAGCTCACAACCCCCAACCGGACAACACCTATTACTTTCCTCACCCTAGGAAAATGATGCTTGGAAGTGGAATGTGGGGTGAGCCCCACACTTTAGGGACAAAATCTTTGGAAGGAGGTTCTTTCCATCAGTCACTCAATGCATATTAAGTGCTTATTATGTACCAGAAACTAGGCACTGGGGATATAAAAAGAGAAATGAAAAAAAAATCTCTTTGCTCACAAGCTTTTATTCTATTGGTAATGAGTATGTACATTTATCTGTGCATATATAATTTATACAAAATCAATACAAACTAGTTTGGGGAAGAAGGACACTGACATCTTGAAAGTAAAGATGACATGATCTTTCAATGAAGTACTGGGCAAAATGGATTCTCTGTGTTTCTGCTATTATTAGTGCTCAACCTGTGTTAGAACATTCAAAGCTCTTATTGGTCTAATCAGTCACAGTCATAGTCAGATACCCTGCAACTTGACTCTAACAGAGTGATATTGTTTTCCTTCTACTTTGAAAATGAATCATTTTGTGAGCAAGTCATTTGACCCTTCAGCCTCAGTTTTCTTATCTGTAAAAAAAAATGTTATAATAATAGCTTCTACCTTGATTTGTGAAGATAAAAATGAGATTTCACACACACACACACACACACACACACACACACACACAAACACAAATGTAGCCATATTCAAAGGTAAATGAGTTTTTGGACTTAAATTTTTGTGATGTTATTAGAAATTCTCCATTTCACATAATAGCCTCCTTTTTAATCAGATTATGAAACAGACAGGAATAGGTCAAGATAACAAAGGGAACCTTCTGTAATTAAGCTAATTAGTGTCTGAAAAGGGTACTTAAGAGAGGACTCACCAAAAAAAAAATAGATTGCTCATAATGTCTTCCATAGGCCCTCAGTGTATACCTTTCATTTGAGTCTTTAGACTTCCTTTCATTAGAATGTCTGTCTCACCACCTTCCCCCCCACCCCTTCCTGGGTTCCCTCCACCTCTTAACTTGCCCAGTCCTGATTCTTCATTAAGGATTGTACCCTTCTTAGGGGCATTTAATTCAAGAGTTCAAAACTCATCAAGTGAGAAGGTCTCAGAGGGACTGGGCTTCTCCAACAGGTTAACTGAAGGTCAGGACTCAGTAAATTATCAATAAATGCACTTTTTTTTGTGGATTACTGAATACTTTTATTCTGCACATAGAAGCCACTAAAGGATCTGGCCCATGGGCTTGTTGGGGGACTGCATCACAAGTATATGACTCTACACATCAACACTGGGGGTAGGGGTGAGAACAGATCATTCTACCCAGTCACAAGATGAGGTCTTCCAAAAAAGGACCAAATGATCGGGTACCAGAAGAAGCAGTGAGAACACAGAAAGGTGGAAGAGAGCGGGGTGGAGTTATGTAGCGCTGAGCCCCCATCCCCAAAATAAAACTGGTCTACTACTTGGTGCTGCCCATTCTTTGGAGGACTTCTACTGAGGTGACTGTCGCCTACTAGCTCTGAGGCTTCATGGTCATGGAGCTTACTTGGCCAGAGGGTTTCTGAAGTTACTTCCAGCAAATTTAGCCTTGCTGCCCAGTTCGTTCTCATTTCTGAGAATTTGGTTATACTTGGCCAAACGCTCAGATCGGCAGGGGGCCCCAGTCTTGATCTGCCCAGTGCAGAGACCCACCACCAGGTCTTCAATGAAGGTATCTTCAGTCTCTCCAGAGCGATGGGAAACCATTACTCCCCACCCATTGGACTGGGCCAGCTTGCACGCCTGGAGAGATTCCATCACAGAGCCAATGTGGTTCACTTTGAGCAGGAGGCTATTGCAAGCTTTCTCATTCACAGCCTTTTCAATGCGCTTGGGATTGGTCACTGTGAGATCATCCCCTACAACCTGGATGCCTGCAGTTTCAGTAAAATTCTTCCAAGCTTCCCAATCATCCTGGTCAAAGGGATCTTCAATAGACACCACTGGATAGTCCTGGATGAAGCTCTTGTAAAGGTCCCCAAGCTCAGCAGGTGAGATGTATCTGCTGGGATCATCAGGAGACTTGAAGTCCAAGTCATATTTCCCAGACTGGAAGAATTCAGAGGCACCAACATCCATGCCAATTACAACCTTGTCAGTATAGCCAGCCTTGCCAATCGCTTCCTTCAGCAGCTCAAGAGCTTCTTTATTCTCCAGGATGTTAAGAGCAAAGCCACCTTCATCTCCTACATTGGTGGCATCCTGTCCATATTTCTTCTTAATCACATTCTTCAGGTTGTGGTAGAACTCAGCTCCAATGCGCATAGCCTCCTTGAAGTTTGATGCTCCAGCAGAGAGGATCATGAACTCTTGCATTACTAGCTTGTTGCCAGCATGGGAGCCACCATTGATCACATTGAAGGCTGGAACTGGAAGGATGACTTCTTCATTGCCTGCAAGATCAGCAATATGGCGGAACAAGGAGACACCTTTCTCTGCAGCCCCAGCCTTACAAACAGCCAGAGACACTCCCAATATAGCATTTGCTCCAAATTTAGGTTTATTCTCAGAACCATCCATCTCTATCATCAATTTGTCAATCTTCTCCTGCTCCACAACATTCAGTTTCTTGCTAATCAGAGTCGGGGCAATAGTTTTATTGATGTGCTCAACCACTTTTGAGACACCTTTCCCCATATATCGGGTCTTATCATTGTCTCGGAGTTCCAGGGCTTCATGGATGCCAATAGAAGCCCCACTGGACACATCAGCTCTGAAGAGACCTTTTGAAGTATAGAGATCAATTTCAACAGTGGGGTTTCCATGAGATTCAAAGATCTCTCTTGCAATGATCTTCAAAATCGACATGCTGAATTTCTGGTCGGGGCTGGCTCCGCGGGGTTCAGAGGAGAGAGGCCGAGCAATAAATGTACTTTTAACCTAATTTAGTTTTGCTTTTAAGTCCAAAATTAATCTTTTTGGAGGGAATTTTCCCAATAGCTTCCTCTCCTCTGTCTCTCAACACACATGCACATGCGGGCACACACACACACACACACACACACACACACACACACACTTGTATGAATGTATATATATATTTATATATTTAAATAACATATGTATGTGTATAGGTATACATATGTATATTAAAATATATTTGTAGGAAATCATAACATTATGTATATATAAAGTATGTTAAGTAAATATATAAAGCACATCTATAAATTATATATAGTCAAATAGTACTTTGTATACTTTAGAGAACTATATGAATGTCAGCTATTATTATTATTATTATTAATATTAATATTATTGAGAATGACAAAATGCTGGACTGATCACAGACTCATCCTTTCTAAGTTATATATTCACATACAACCCAAGCAGTGAAACCAAGGCAAAGAGTCTACCAGAAGAATTCACATCAAGAGATTAGAATGCTTCTCTGATTGGGAAAAGTTTGTTGTTAACTTGGAGGGAAAACTGAACCAACACACTGATGGCAACAGTGGAGCAGAAAAGTTGTGGACAGTTTTTAGAGTTTTGGTGTACAGCACTGTATTACTGGGTCAGAATACTTGCAAACATCAATAGTGGTTTGATGAAAATGATGGGGGTGGGATTGTAATTGCTAAACTGAAAACAAGAACTGCATAGAGTTTGTCAGTAGTACAGTTCATCTATTTCTAACAAAGCAGCATTTAATTATCAAAATTAAAGTACAAATGAAACCTAGAGAGATTCAAGATTCTTGGATCAATAAGAAGGCAGATGAAATTCATTTTTATGCAGGTTGTAATAATCCAAAGTGCTTTTATGATGCTCTGAAGGCTATTTATTGACCAAAGACCTATGGTGAAACTCAGCTACTCAGTAGTTGGATCCATATTGATTAACAATAAGGACAGCATGGGTTGAACACTTCCAAAGTGTTCTTAACAGATCATCATCAATGCAAAAGCCATTAATCATTTTCCTCAAGTTGAAGTCAATTTGTTCCTATCCAAAGTCCAACTGAAGAAGAGGTTTTGAATGCTATGACTTCTTTCACATGGCAAAACACCTGGTGCTTATTTTATTCCAGCTGAGATCTACAAGATGGGAAATTCATTGCTTATCCAAAAGCTGACTGAAATTTTCAAGGTTATATGACATGAAGAGGTCATCCCCCAAGAATTCAAGGATGCCTCCTTCATTTAATTCTATAAAGGTAAAAGAAATAGATAGTCTTGTGACAATCACAGGTATGTTTCTCTTTTAGTCATTGCTGGTAAGATTCTTGCTACAATCCTATTCAATAGGTTGATCCTTCACCTATAAGATGGTCACCTCCTTGAAAGCCAGCATATCTTAAATATGGGTCAAGGACATCTGTATACAATGTTTGTAGATCTGACCAGTTTTTAATACCATCAGTTACTTTTTTAAATAATTAATTTATTTTCATCCATATGTACATGTATATTTTGGGTTTTTTTTTAGATTTTTTTCAAGGCAATGGGGGTTAAGTGGCTTGCCCAAGGCCACAGCTAGGAAATTATTAAGAGTCTGAGGCAAGATTTGAACTCAGGTATGCCTGACTCCAGGGCCAGTGCTCTATCCACTGCACCCCCTATGTATATTTTTAAATTACAAAATTTCCTTCTACCATCCCTTACCACCCCACTTCCCTCAGTGGCAAACAGTCATATTAGAACTGTATATGCATATTTTTGATAATATGTTCACAGATTAGTTATTTTCAATATGAGGAATTAGGATTAAGGGAAAGAGATACATAAGAGATCATTTTCATAAAGTGTTCATCAGATTCTGAAGTGTTGGTTTTTCTTTTTTGTTTTGTTTTGTTTTTCTTCCTCTGGATGGAGACACCATTGTCCATAGCCAGTCTAATACAGTTGTCCTAGCTCTGTGAACTGCTGAGAGGAGCTGCATCTATCAAGGTTGATCAACTCACAATGTTGTTAATGTGTACAATATTCTCTTGGTTCTGCTCACTTCACTCAGCATCAGTTCCTATAATTCGTTCCATGGTTCCCTAGAATTCAACCATTTATGGTTTCTTATAGAATAATAGTATTCATTTCATAGTATTTATGTATCATAACTTGTTTAGCCATTCCCTTTTTGATGGGCATACCCTCAATTTCCAATTCTTTGCCACTACAAAAAGAGCTGCTATGAATATTTTGGAACATGTAGAACTTTTCTTTTTTCATAATTTTTTCTGGATATAGACCTAGAATTAGAATTGCTGGGTCAAAGGGTATGAACAGTTTTATTGCTCTTTGAGCATAGTTCCATATTGCTTTACAGAAAGGTTGGCTCCATTGGCCCCAAGAAATGCATCAGTGTCCCAATCCTCACACAACCTTGCCAACATTGATGGTTTTCCCTTTTTCTCATCTTGACCAATCTGATATGTGTGAAGTGATACCTCATTGTTGTTTTAATTTTCATTTCTCTAATCCAGAATGATTTGGAGCATTTTTTCATATGATTACAAATAGTTTTAATTTCACCATTTGAAAACTATCTGTTCATATCCTTTGACCATTTATCAATTGGGGAATGATTTGTAAACTTATAAATTTGATGTAATTCTCTATATATTTTGGAAATGAAACCTTTATCAGAACTACTAGTTGTGAAGATTATTTCCCAGCTTTGTGCTTTCCTTTTAATTTTGGCTGCATTGATTTTATTAGTGCAAACCCTTTTTAATTTAATATGGTCAAGATCATTCATTTTGCAGTTTATAATATGCTGTAATTCTTGTTTGGTCAAAAATTTGTCCTCTTTCCATAGATCTGATATAGAATTTCTTGGTCTATTAATTTATCTATGGTGTCACTCTTTATTCTAGGTCTAGAATAAATTATCCTGCACAAGAAGAAGTAAATCCTGTAACCATTTTGATCTTATTTTGATATATGGTTGCGATGTGGATCTATGTCTAGTTTTTGCCACACTATTTTTCTAGTTTTTCCAACAATTTTTGTCAAATAGTGAGTTCTTATCCTAGAAGCTGATGTCTTTGGGTTTGTCAAATAATAGATTGCTGCAGTCATTTACTGTGGTTTCTTTTGAACCTATCCTTATTCACAGATCTATTACTGTATTTCTTAACCAGTACCAGGCAGTTTGAGTTACTGCCACTTTATAGTACAGTTTTAGATCTGGTAGAATTGGGCCACTTTCTTTACATTTTTTTTTCATCAGTTCCCTTTCTGTTCTTGCCCTTTTGTTGCTCCAGATGTATTTTGTTACTATTTTTTCTAGCTTGGTAAAGTAGTTATTTGGTAGTTTGATTGGTATGGCACTGAGTGGGTAATTTAATTTGGGTAGAATTGTCTTTTTTATTATATTAGCTTGACCTAACCAAAAGCATTTGACATTTTTACAATTATTTAGATCTGACTTATTTGGGTGAAAAGTGCATTATAATTTTGTTCATACAGTTTCTGGGTTTGTCTTGGGAGGGAGATTCCCAAGTATTTAATGTAGTCTATACTCATTTTAAATGGGATTTCTCTTGCTCTCTTGCTCTTGAGCTTTGTTGTTTATCTATAGAAATGTTCATGATTTATGTGGGTTTATTTTCTATCCTGCTACTTTGCTTAATTATTTCAAGGAGTTTTTAAGATGATTTCCTTGGGTTCTCTAAGTATCTCATCATATCACCTGCAAAGCATGAAAGTTTTGCTTCCTCATTGCCAATTCTGATTCCTTCAATTTCTTTTTTTTTCTCTTATTGCTACAGCTAGCAATTCTAATACTATATTGAATAGTAATAGTGATAATGGGCATCCTCGTTTTTTTAAATCATTCTTGACCTTATTTGAAATGCTCTGAGTTTATCCCATTACATATAATATTTGTTGATACTTTTAGATATATACTATTTATTATTTTAAGTAAAACTCCATTTATTACTAAACTTTCTAGTGTTTTTAAATAGGAATGGATATTGAATTTTATCAAAGACTTTTTCAGCATCTATTGAGATAATCATATAATTCCTGTTGGTTTTGCTATTGATATATTTAATTATGTTGAGTGTTTTCTTAAGGTTGAACCATCCCTGCCTACCTGGTATAAGTCCTATCTGATCATGAAGTATTATACTGATAATAACTTGCTGTAGTCTCATTGCTAAAATTTTATTTAAGATTTTTGCATCAATATTCATTAAGGAGAGAGGTCTTTGTTTTGGTTCTTCTGGTTTAGTTATCAGAACTATGCTGATATCATAAAAGGAGTTTGACAGAACTCCTTCCTCTCCTAATTTTTTAAATAATTTATGTAAAATAGGAATTAATTGTTCCTTAAATGTTTGGTGGAATTCACTTGTAAATTCATCTGGACCTGGAAACTTTTTCTTAGATGGCTTTTTCAATTTCTTTTCTGAAATGGGTTTATTTAAGCAAGATATTTCCTCTTCTGTTAATCTGGGAAGTTTGTATTTTTGTAAATATTCATCCATTTCACTCAAGTTATCCAATTTATTGGCAAACAGTTTATCAAAGTAGCTCTGAATTATCTCTTTAATTTCTTCCTCATTGGTGGTTAGTTTACCCTTTTCATTTTTGATAGTGGTAATTTGGTTATCTTCTTTCTTTTTTTAAATCAGATTAGCCAAAGGTTTGTCTATTTTACTGACTTTTTCATAAAACCAACTCTTAGTTTTATTTATGAGATCAATGGCTTTCTTGCTTTCAGTTTTATTAATTTTTCCCTTGATTGTCAGAATTTCTAATTTGGTATTTAATTGGGGATATTTAATTTGTTCTTTTTCTAGCTTTTTTAGTTCCATACTCAATTCAATGATCTCTTCTTTCTCCATTTTATTCATATAGACATTAAGAGATATAAAGTTTCCCCTCAAAACTACCTTGACTGCATCCCATACATTTTGGAATGATGTCTCATTATTATCATTTTCTTGGATATGATTATTGATTATTTCTATTGTTTGCTTTTTGATTCACCCATTATTTAAGACGTTATTTAATTTCAAATTAGTTCTTGGTTTATCTTTCCCTGACTCTTTATTACATGTAATTTTTATTGCATCATGATCTGGAAAATGTGTATTTATTATTTCTGCCATTCTGCATTTGATTATACGGTTTTTGGGTCCTAGTACATGGTCAGTTTTGGTATAGGTGCCATAGACTGCCAAGAAAAAGATATTTTTTTCTATCCCCATTAAGTTTTTCCCAGAGAACTATCATGTCTAAGTTTTTCTTTTTTTATGTCTAAATTTTCTAAGATTTCATTCATCTTCTTAACTTCCTTCTTGTTTATTTTGTGGTTAGATTTAACTAATTCTGAGAGAGGGAGATTGAGGTCCCCCATTATTAAAGTTTTATTGTCTATGTCCCCTTTTTAAAAAAAAATTGTATTTATTTAGGGCAATGGCATTGAGTGATTTGCCCAAGGTCACACAGCTAGGCAATTATGAAATGTCTGAGTCCGAATTTGAACTCGGGTCCTCCTGACTCCAGGGCCAGTGCTCTATCCACTGTGCCTATCTACGTCTCCTTGTAATTCACTCACCTTTCTGCCCCACTAAGTGCCTACATGTTTAGTAATGATAGAGCTTCATTATCAATGGTGCTTTTTAAGAAAATGTTTCTTCTTTATCCCTTATAATGAGATTTATTTTTGCTTTTACTTTATCTGAGATTAGGATCGCTACCCCTGATTTTTTTTTTACTTCATCTGAAGGGTAATATAGTTTGGTCCAGCCTTTTACCTTTACCCTGTGTATATCTCTCCACTTCACATATGTTTCTTATAAACAATATATTGTAGGGTTCTGGTTTTTAATCCATTCTGCTATCCACTTTTGTTTTATGGGATAGTTCATCCCATTTACACTTACAGTTAAGGTTACTAAATCTGTATTTCCCTCTATGCTATCTTTCTCCATGTTTATTTTTCCTCTATTCTTTTCTCTTATTTCTCCTCACCAAAATTTTACTACCTTTCCTCCTTTGACTTTTCTTTTAAAAACTTAACTTCGTTTATTTTCACTTATACCTTTGCCTTCCCTTTTATCAGTCCCTTCTTCCCTTATTTTTCCCTTTCTCAGACCTCCCCTTCCCTGTAGATTAGAGTAGATTTTTAAACCCAAGTGGCAATGTATCTTATTCCCTTTCCGGGTTAAATCTATTAAATAGAATTTACTCAGCATTGACATTTTCCCTTCTTTCCCTCAAAAATTAAAAATCTTTGTGCCTCTTCCTTTGGTGTTACTTATTGTCCTAGTACTATTAATCACAATTTTATTATTTGATTGCTTGATAAGCAAGGTATCATCACAGATTGTATGCTTGATTGCTTGATAAGCAGCATTGTCTCAAATTACATCAAATTATAATTATAATCATTTTTTACCTTACCTCCTTTTCAAGTATCTTTCAAGGATACACAATACTCCTCATGAGCCAAAATGTCATTCAAAGCTATATCATTTCTTGAAGTATTTGTGCCACTCTCCCCAGGCTATTTCTCTCATACTTCCCTTCCCTCCATCCCCAACCAGGGTACTTAACCCCTTGTTAAGTGAAGCATGGGCTAATTTGAACCCTGATCTAATTAACTGCAAGAATCTTAAAGATTTCTAAGTACTTGGAGGCTCTGGAGGTCTTACCTAAGAATTTTACAAATGATTTTAAGTTATGGGAGACATTGACTCAGGACCACACAGTTTAGGATGCCCTCATTAGACAAGGTGCTAAGCACAGCAGAATTAAAGTGGGTTAAAGGATAATAAGACACTTAAATTTAAAGTTAATACCTCTTCTTTTCATCAAGACTTTCTGTCTCAAACATAGTGACTTCATCTTGAACCTCTTTAGTGGAGATATAAGACCCAATTATACCCACACCCTTTTAAGTTCATTCTTTTCAATTATATTCAACCCTTTAATTATCCTAAGAGAAGTAAAATTTTGAAGATTTAGAAGTGTTATATCTTCCCTTTTAGGGTTGTATACAATTTTTGATGGTCTTGACCAATATTTGCTTTGTTTGTTTTTTCTTTTCCCTTTTCATTTTCCATTTTTATGCAACTCTTGAGTCATACATTGGGCGACTGAATTCTTTGTTCATTCTGGTCTTTGTGTCAGGAAATTCTGGAAGTCCTATATTTTGTTGAACATCCATCTTTCTCCTTGATAGTATATACCAAATTTTGCAGAGTAGTACATTCTGGGTTGTACTCCCAGGTCCTTTGCTCTCTGATATATATTCCAGATCTTCCTATACTTTAATGTTGAGGCTGATAAGTCCTGTATGAGTCTGATTTGGTTTCCTTTGTATTCAATTTTTTTTTTTCTTTTTGCTGCTTGTAATATTCTCTGCTTTATTTGAGAGCTCTGGGATTTGGTTATAACAACACTTGGAGTTTTTATCCTGGGGTCGCTTTCTGGAGGGGTTCTGTGGATTCTTTCAATGGTTATATTGTTATCTTATTCTACTAGATTTGGACAGTTTTCCCTTAAAATTTCCTGCATGGTGTTTTCCAGGTTCTTTTTTTTTTTTTGATCTAGGCTTTCTAGTAGTCCGATGATTTGTAGGTTGTCTCTTTTGGATCTATTTTCCAGGTCATTCATTTTTCCCTAAAAGGTACTTTACATTTTCTTCAACCTTTTCAGCCTTTTTCTTTTGTTTGATTGAATCTTGTAGTCCTGTAGATTCATTGGTTTCTATTTTTTCAATTCTAATTTTTAGGGTTTTACTTTCTTCAATTAGCTTTTGTGTTTCCTTTTCTGGTTGGTTATTTTTACTTTTAATGCAGTTGATTTCTTTGGTCAATTTTTCATAATTTTCCTGCATGACTCTCATTTCTTATTTCTATTTTCTTTCTTCCTTTCTTCTTTGGTTTTTTAAATTCTTTTTCAAGCTCTTTGATGAACTTTGTATTTGAGTCCAATTTATGGACTGTTTTGATACTTCCCCTATAAGAGATTTTTCACCACTTTCTTCTTCATACATGGCATTGCTATCATCTTTATAAAGTAGTTTTCTATAGTGAGGGCTCTTTGAACAATTTTTGTTCATCTTTGTTGTTTTAGCTCTGCTCCTTGGAATTGGGGGTATAAATCCAAGCTTTTGCTGGGGCTGGGGTCTGATCCCTGCCTAGTTGTTGGCTAAGATGTTATCTATGCAGTCAGTCTAGACCTAATCTTTGCAGAGATTTTTTTCTCCCTTATGTCCATTGATTTGTTCCCAACCAGTCCTATCTTTTATCCAGGTGTTTGGGGTTGGGATCTTCCCTGCTGGCCTCTGCTGTTGTTAACCTGTTGGGATCAGGATTGCACTGTGGCTGAAAGTTTCCCACTGACTTTCTTGCTTTTCCACTTCTTGGGCTTTATTTCCCCCTTCCCACCCCCCCAAAGAGACCCAGACCTTCACTGAAGATCCTCCAAGATATCTATAGTTGAAAATTTCTTTGAATCTTCTCTTTTTCTTGGTAGGATCTGTAGTTTGAATGTCAGAGTGCATTTCATTTATCTTTGGTAGGGAAAGCCCTGGGAGTCTGTTGGCTTCATGTTGCCATCTAGCTCTGCCCTGGAAGTTCCATACCATCAGTTGTGAGGGTTTATGGAAAATTATGTCAAAATTTGATTGCCCAAAGAAGTTCATCAGTATTATACATCAATTTCACAACATCATACTAGCCCAAGTTCTAAATAGTATATGATGCTCTGGAGATTTTACCAATGAAGTGAAACAATTCTGTATCCTTGCTCCCATGCTTTTTAGCATGATGTTTTCTGCCATGTTAACAGATGCTTTCCTTGAGGATGAACACAGTATCAGGGTCAGCTACTGCACTGATGGTAAATTCTTCAACTTGAAAAGGCAAAAGCCAAGGCCAAAGTGGAATGAGTATTGGTGCATCGTCTTCTGTTTGCAGATGATTGTGCACTCAATGCACACTCTGAAGATGAGATTCAATAAGTATGGATCAGTTCTCTGCTAGTTGTGCTAATTTTGGTCTTAGAGGCTCTGAAAGAAAGTATGTATGATGTTATATGCCTGTGAAAGCTGGACAGTCTACCATCTCCATGTCAGGAAACTGAATCACTTCCCTTTAAATTGTATCATGAAGATTCTGAAGATCACCTGGCAGGAGAAGCTATCAGAAATTTAGGTCCTTTCTCAAGCTAAACTGCCTAGAATTCAAACTTTACTTCAAAAAATGCAGCTATGATGTTGGAATGCCAGAAGTATGCTTGCCAAAAAGACTATTTTATGGAGGACTTATGTATGTCAAATGCTCACAAGTCAGAACAATACTGGGACACCCTGAAGGTCTCTCTTAAAAACTATAATATTGGGGCAGCTAGGTGGCACAGTAGATAGAGCACCAGCCCTGGAGTCAGGAGTCCCTGGGTTCAAATCGGACCTCAGACACTTAATAATTACCTAGCTGTGTGGCCTTGGGCAAGCCACTTAACCCCATTTGCCTTGCAAAAACCTAAAAAACAAAACAAAATATAGTTATGTCATTTTGATCTTCCATAACGAAGGACAAGAACCAACCAAACATTAATATCATTCTATGTATGAAAAGAATTTCCCAGAACGGAAGAAAGGAAATAAATACATTAAATTTCTGCAATGAGCCAAGCCCTATGCTAAGTGTTTACAAGCATTATTTTATTTGATCTCACAACAATCCTGGAAGGTAGGTGTAAGTTAATATCCTTAATTTACAATTGAAGAAACTGAGGCAAACAAAGGTTTCTATGACTTGTTCATGGTCACACTGCTAGTGTCTGAGACTGGCTCTGAACTTAGATTTTCCTGATTCCAGGTTCAGAGCTCTATCAATTGTGTCATGTTGCTTTTACACAAAAGGAAGGTGATTGAGGCCTTCTGCTGAAATATCTTTTCTAACATAAAGCAGTACTGAATGTTTAATTTATAAATCTTCTAGGGTAGGGAAAGAAGAGGATGGACCTTTTTAGCAAAGTGAATTGAAGTACTGAGGAAGAGTTGAGGGAAATTCACTGTCCTCATCTTTCAGATAATAGAAACTGAGGACTCATGTGACAAAATAATTTGCCCAGTCACACAAATAGCAGATCAGTAATATAAACCTTAGTCCAGACTGTACATCCTTTCTTCTGCTTCTTTTTTTTTGCCTTTTTTTAGGTTTTTTTGCAAGGCAAATGGGGCTGACTCCAGGGCCAGAGCTTTATCCACTGAGCCACCTAGCCGCCCCCATCATTTCTTCTTTCTGCTGCATAATGCTAATTACCAAGATGATACTCAGGCTGAGGTCACAAAACCCCATCAGTGAGTGAAGAAGTGTCGGAAAATAGGAAGTCAGACTCCCTTCCTGGACTAGGAAGTCAAGATTTCCTCAACAAAAAGGGAGGAGGGGTGGCTAGGTGGTACAGTGGATAGAGCACTGGCCCTGGAGTCAGGAGTACCTAAATTCAAATCAGACCTCAGCCACTTAATCATTACCTAGCAGTGTGGCCTTGGGCAAGCCACTTAACCCCAATGGCTTGCAAAAAAACTGAAAAAAACAAAAACAAAAACAAAAATAAAAACAAACAAAAAGGGAAGAAAAGAATGCCCTACTGAAGAAATTGGCATTCCAGAATTCATGCCAAGGCTTTCTCCATTTTTTCTAACTCCAATTACAAAATTTGTGATAATGAAGTATATTGGAATTGATCTTCTTTTCCTTAATAGACATATTACTCTTCTGAGTTCCATTATTCCTTGTGCTTGGAAGTATATTAGTTTTGCTGCTACTCCAACACAGCTGTTTTCCATGTGGGAACACCAGCAGCAGCTGAAGCTCTTTCATCATGAGGAGGATGGAATTAACACCAAGACTCAAAAAGATAACAGTTTACTCATTGTGATGAGTTAGTCAAAATATATATGGACTCTGTAAAAATTAGACATCCGTAAATATCTAATTTTTTCAACTCTTAAACTTGCTTGTTCCTTGAATCTTGGTATAACCAAGCTGACCCCTGTTCATTCTGTCTCTCCTGGTAGTTGCTAATGATAAATGCTCTTTTTTCCCCTGAATCAAAAAAAGGTTGAATTCACTTGTCCCTTAAGCAACATGTCCCTGCAGACAGACTTAGGAGGAGCAATTTCTTCCAGTCCCTCTTGCCCATATTTTCCCCTTCCCCATGCCTAATGGACTAAAGTTGAAAATAAGCCACCAGCCACAACCTTTGGCAGAGGGCATTTGTGGAACTGCTGCCAAATCACTACTGGGCAGTCATAAGGAGCCTAGCTGCAAAGGTCAGAATTGCCCCTGGGGTATGCTTATCCTAGATACATCCTGGCCACCCATCCTTTGGGGGCTACCAAGTTGAGAGCTACCAAATTATTCAGTCCCAAACTTTATTTTGTTTTTTGCTTTTTTAATCCCAGATATACAATACCTGCTAGAAGTATGGGAAGAAAGGAGGATACTCCTTTGATCTTTCAAGACCTGATACAACAACTTGCTTTCATTGTCCCACTCATGTTTACATGGTAGTCAAACCTCCAGTCATTTTGATTAGGAGAGGGGAGTAGGAATGAGGAGGGAGGAAAATGCACAAGTTAAACACATTGTCAAATATTAGGCAAATTAAACACCTAGCTTATGGATTGAATTTTCTACTTTTCTGTCTCTCTTTGGCATCCCACACATAAAGTTTAGAACCTAGATGTGATTAAGATTGTGTATACAGAATGCCAAACTTCTGAAAGAAGTCTACGCTATTCACCCAAATATCTCAGTAGTCTATCCATAAGGTAAAAAAAAAAAAACATCGAATATTTGGATATAAGTGGACAATTGGATTTGTCATTTTTTTAGTTGTTTGATAGATGGAACTTGAATCTTTAGGGGCATCTGGCTCACAATCTCAAGGATTCAGACATCCCTTCCCACCCATCCCATTAAATTATCTAGCAAGAAAATTACACATTTATAAATGTTCTTTTTCTTCACAGTGATTGTGATGATGTAGGCAGTGAAGGTATTATAACCCATATGTTACAGATGAGAAAACAGCTCACGGGGTGGGGGATTTGCTGTGCTCACAACACCAGTTAGGATATAAATCCAGTTCCTCTCTATCTCAAATGATCATGTTCCCTAATCAGTTGCAGTTTGACTGTCAGTTGTTTTCTTCAAAATTGACATCCCTCTTTTACTCTGAATTTAATTTAATTGTTCAATTATTTTGGCATTTTATAGAATTATCAGTCAGCTAAATGGTACAGCAGTGAAAAATATCAGTTCTGGAGTCCTTAAAGCTGAATTGAAATCCTGCCCCAGACCAGGAGGTTAGTAAATGTTTGAAAACAGCTCTCCAGGGGGAAAATTTTCATATAATACACTTTAAAATTTAATCTGCATTATTATTTTTTCTCCAGACTTTCTTAAGTCTAAATGTTCAATGAAATAATAAATTTAACAATTTGCCTTCTCAAACTTATTTGAGTCCTTTCACATCAAAGCCTGAGATGCTTACTAGAAATATGAACTTGGGTAAGTTACTTAATGTCACTAACACTCAGTTTCCTCACCTCTAAAATGGGGTCAATAATAACACCTATCTCACAGGATGGCGGTGGGAATCGCACGAAAGAACCGATGTAAAGTACTTTGGAAAACTTAAAGTTCTGTATTAAGACTGACAAAAACAACAATAATATTATGCATTTATTATTATTCCAAGTCTGTGTTTCTTAGGATGTCTGTATAGAGTGAAGAAAGATGGGTTCTATTGTCATAAGACCAAATAAATTAGTCATTTCAGAGGGAAAATGAAACAAACCTCAGACCAATTTTTCAAGATTGTGTAGATCCAAAAAATTACTGTTTGTTTTATTGATGTTTTCATCTTTCAACCAGTTGGATTAGCATCATGTTGACAAAACCCAAGGGGAAAAATCCCTGTAGGATTTCAAAAAGTGGCATCTATATGGCCATTTGATGAGTGGCTTCATCTGAATTCTCCTTGTCCTCTGGTTATGGAAAAATTCTGTTCTCCTACCAGGTAGGTGCCTAGAAATATGTCACCGATTTATTAGTTATGGATACAATCTTACAAGTTTCCTGGAAAGTCTTAATTTAAGATTTCAGCACCCTGCATTCCAATTCCCCTCTGACATGAATGAAAAGCTCAAATATCCTGATAGCTCTCCTGAGTCCAAATTAAACTTGTATTTATGCAGCAATTGCAGAAGAAATGCTAGAGATGGGGCTGAGATATCATTTAAGAAACATGAAGGTGTTTTAAAGCTCTGTTTGGGTACTTGGAAAGGCTGTTTAATTTTAGGGTATAATGCAGGAAGGTTTAAAAGAATGATACACTAAAAAATGAAGTTTTGCTCAAAAAAACCAATACAAGTCAATAAACAAATCACAGAATTCATGGAGAAACACCTGTTATTTGTTTGTCCATCTGTTACTTATGCTTCCATGACCCCATTTCTTTGCTATTTTATACAACAGATCTGATTCATATGGGGGAATGGATTTCAGTTTGAGATCTGCTCAGGGCTTAAATTATGACACTTTGTATCAAGTAAATTATATGACAGTGAACTTAGTTGACTAGAACACTAAATTTTTTCGATTGTTCATCCCTATCACTAGAAAAAATTTATTGTACATTCCCAGTATACTGACATTATTTATAATTTAAATATGCTACTTTATTATTTATAGAATACATTATAAAATACATAAAAATAAAAACCTTAAATTTTAAACTAAAAATATAATAAGTCATATTTCAAAATACTTCACTAGTGTTAAAATTTTTATTCTTACTAAAATATAAAGAATATTTTTATTGAGAGCAATAGGATTGAATTTGTTTCAATAATTTTGAAAAAATGCCTGGGTACTGGATAACAGAATCAACTCATAAATAATAATTGTTTGCTAGAAATGAATTATTTAGTTAATTTGGTTAATGCAGCTAGCCAAGAATGTGAATTTTATTCATTTATTTAGTTAATTATTTTTGATGGGAGAAGGTAGAGGGATAATTTTTTAATTGATAGATATAACAAAAGATAGGAGTAGTCCATTTTGATAGAGTTGTGGAAATATGGGCTCACCAATTCACCATTAATTAGTCTAAAATTCCAGAAAGTAAATTGAAATTATGTAAAGAAAACAA
This sequence comes from Macrotis lagotis, assembly GCF_037893015.1. NCBI lineage: Eukaryota > Metazoa > Chordata > Mammalia > Peramelemorphia > Peramelidae > Macrotis > Macrotis lagotis. Next base: position 126,042,901 of record NC_133659.1, read on the forward strand.
TATATATTGCCCATATACTTCCCCCAAAGATTCCACTGCCCCCTGTATATCAAAATATATAAAAGCACTTTTTATAATAGCAAAGAAGTGGAAATGGATTAGATACTCACCAGTGGCTAAAAATTGTGATATATTAATGTAATAAAATCTTACTGTACAATAGGAGACAGTAACTATGATGACTACAGGGAAGCAAGGGAACATTTATTTGAACTAAAGCAAAGTGAAATAAGTATAATATAGACAATATCTTCAACAATGTAAATGTCAAGGAATAGCAACAAAACAATTGAAACTGAATGCTGAAAAATGATGTTGACTGAACTTGGTCCCAGTAAAAGAGATGTGAGAAAACACATCCCAGGCTTCTTTATGGATATAGGGGATTATTGGTCTGAAACATTACCTGCAATTTCAGGCTTTTTAAATAATTGGTAGATTTTACTGAAATTTCCCCCCTTTTTTTTTTGTTATTCTTTGTTAAAAGAAAAGAGAATTTCTGGAGTCAAGTTAATATAAATAGTAACTCCAGTAATATAAATGTAAATAATTGCAAGCTAAAAAGTCAAAAGTGAGCATAAGAAAATTATAAAATCAAAAGTAGTATTTGAATGAAGAGAGTTAAGAGGAAACCCCTAGCCTATATTTTCTACAGTGGGAGGGCCACAGTTGTTACACTTTGCACAACATATTGAGCAGTTGGTCTGACTTTTTTCCTTGTCTAAAAAAATACTGTTTGTCATATGGCATGGCTCTCTGAGATGGGAAAGAGTAGAAATACTTGGAATAACTGACCTTGTCAAAAACTTAAAATAATAATTTAAATAAGAGATTTTATAAAAAACACAAATAAATAAAAGATGTTGGGTTTTGGCAGAGGAGGGGTGGGGAGTAATGCACTAGAAAATATTAAGAGACTCAATGTTCTCATCTCCTGCCAATGGTTAACTTATGTGAACCTGAGTAAAGTAATCTAATCTTTCTAGGTCTCAGTTTCTTCATCTGTTTCCTTAGATAATCATGTACAGCTCTGATATTCTATGACTAACTTCTCCTTTTAGGCTTTTTCAGGCCCTAGTCCTAAGTGGGAGCATCTGAGTCAGCCTCAGTGCATTCAAATTCTTTCCAAGTAAAGTGTAAGATATTCTCAAACTCAACTTTTGATGCTTTTCAAACAAGTCACTTGCAAATTTCCCTGTCCTCATTAACCAGCTGATAAAAAAGGGACAAACCAAATTCCTTGGAGGAAAAGGAAAACTATTTTAAAATGTGATTAGCAAAATAATAGCTGAGCCAGCAGACTTAGAGAGATAAGGACTGCTGAATACTCATTTTGTTGGTGTTGGACAATTTCGACTTTGTCATAATCAGTGTAATCAAAAATTATCATCTCATAGAGATGAGGCAGGGATTTTATTCTCTATACTTGTATATGCACATAGATAACTACCTTCCAATGAATTTCTGCAGTAAATTCATCACCATTTTGATTGACTCTTGTTCATTAAATATCTATTTTCACATGTGCTTTGGCCTTGGAATCAGAAGAGCTACATTCAGTCTTTGTAGTTGGGAATTAGGGGTATGACGTTGGGCAAGTTCCTTTAAACTTTCTCAGATCTTGTTTCTCCATCATTGTATTAGCTAGACTTGCAAGATTCTTGTGGATTTCTATGGAAATAACATATTAAAAATCACATAAGTGTCATTTTTACAAGATATAATTACTTTAGTACATTGTTATTTACCAAACTGTCTTACTTATTTGTTAATTATTTTAATTTGGGTCTACTATCCAAAGATAGGATAAAAAGCTTAATAAATGCTTATTTCATCTATTGCAAATAACAGAAGATAAGAGATGAAGGCATGTATG